>NC_085047.1:35809695-36438202 GCF_963662255.1 Cinclus cinclus
TGAGGGTCTTACTGCAGGCACAGCTGGTGCTTCTGGGAATTTGGGTAGCAGAGCTGAAGTTTTCCATTTGTACTTTAGCACAGAACTAGATGTGAGTGTTGGGCTCTCTCACCTTGAAACATCTCCTCCTCAGCAGCAGTCAGCACTGGCTTTGGGGTCGTCAGAGCTTCATGTAAAGAGTGTTGTGATTTCAGATCTGGACTCTGAAGTGCCAAAGGCTTCCCAGGAGGTTCAGAGTTACTTCAGCAGGAGTTTAAGGCTGTCTTCATGTTAATGGGTACACTTGGCACCTCACAGAACTGAGCTCCTGCCTGAACACTGGGTTAACAAAGAGCTTTTTTCCTTACAGCTGCTAACTGTGGGCTACCTGCGTTATCTAAAACTGTGGAGCTAAAATATTATGCCTGTGTCAAACAGTTACTGTGATGTGATTTATGACTGAAGCGTTGACCTATGAGTTGTCACTTTTTGAGGATCTCAGATGATGGAGAGGACCTTTTGGGGTAGGAATGGAGCATGGCCTGTGGAGGGTGCTGGGAGCTGGGATCCTTTAATCACTTTACCCTTTCTGTGCTCATCCTCTTTTCCCACCTGCATTGCAAAAATATAAATGATTATTTTAACTAGAAGCTTCCAATTGCAACCTAAGTTAAGGATTAACTGTACAGGCAGAGGAAGCATAATAACAAGTAGCAAAATATTTCACTGCCCAAAGCTATAAAATGTCACAAATGACAACTGGACTTCTGACTTCTGTCTACATTTTTACACACAGCTGTAATTACTTCTCTCTGCCAGTCTATATTGACGATATAATAGCACAATTAAGTTGTATATATCCCATATTTTGCCACCTGTGCCAAGATTTGTTTTGGTCTTCCAAAGGAAAAGAGCTTATGGCTCTTTCAGACTTGGGCCTATATTGCTGAACATTTTCAGCTGTGCTCTTATGGTATTCTTTGCAAAGGGGAGCTGAAGTGGAAAAGGACTTCAAGCTCTCACAGACTTCCAAACATGATCCTTGGTTTCTTATGCATATTTTCCTCCTTTAAATGTTCAATCATGCACCATCATCTAGCACTTCTCGATGAAGTGAGGAACAGTTCAAAAGCCACAGGAATGGCTTTGATGTAGCATTTTATAAGGAGTAAGCAGGAAATATTGGTTTCTCACTTTTCCTAATGTAATTAAGGATTGACTCATAAGCAACTTTTATTTGAGTTTACTCCTTTTTGTAGTTCTGATCATGTCTGACAGTCTGATTTACTTTACACAGAACTGCAGAGACATAGCTACAGGTGGCAGGTCGAAGTTCAGTCCCTCTCCTACCTTAGGATACCAAAGCAGAACGTGGGTTAGTACTAGAAAGCAAACAAAGCTGGTGTGGAATTTCCACCCTGAGAGGTTTGAGGATAAGGAAAAGGGTAATACTGTGTAGGTTGTGACTATCTAGATGCATTTCTGTAATATATCTTTTCATCTGCTAATAAAATGTTTGCCTCAGCTGTAAAATAAGCAAGACCTTGAACTTTCTAAGGGATTTGTGCAACACCTGTGGGATCTAGCCTCAAGAACTACAGCCAGCAGAGCTGTTTGTATTGTTGTCATCCTTTTGCTAGATAAGGATGGAATTTTAGGGAAGTCATAACTCATTGCAAAAAAAAAGGAGGTAGTGATTTCTTGGACCAACTTCTACAGAGAAAGGTCTCTCTAAATTATGACATCAACAACACAGCATTTCTGTCTTTTGGTAGCTTGCAGTGCTACCTGTGCTTATGATTCAAAAAAGGTAAAGTTCTCATTTCTGACCCAGTCTTTGCAGTCACACCAGTGACATTAATAGGAATTCATCAGGAAATCTGAATCCAGTCTCATACTGTTCAAGCAATATCTCTTTCTTAAGTAAGAAGTACATTGTTTGAATCTTAAAGATTGATTTTTCCACTTTTAAAATCAAACTTGGGAAGATTTGTAAACATTTGTAATACCTAAGCATATACTTTACCATTCCTCTCAGCTTCAAGTGCTGATTTACAGTACATGACCATAACAAGTTATGAATGAAAGAAGTAATTAGACTAGATTAATAACACAGCAGCAGCTCTGGTTTTCTAGATACAATAAGACTGGGACTATATTTAACACATAGACTAAAATAATATTCCCTTAAAGGCCCTTACAAATGTGTGAATAGGTACAGAGATGCTAAAATGACAACACAGCGTAAGGAATTAAATCTACTACTAAGATTTCTTTATTAACTCAAAGATAATATGAATATTTTGCTATGGGGTTAAGGGGCACTCATCTAAACTTAGAAGAGTTAGTCACAAAAATAGTGGCTGGAAAGTGTAGAAGAAGCTAGGCACTGATTTCTTAATTCAGAAGTTTCTGGATAGATAATACTGACAAAAATATTTCAGTTCTATTTTGTCTCTCCCATTTTAATGTGGACTCATTAGAGATTATCTAATGAGCTGCTCCTATCAGAGATATATAATTGGCCTTTTCTTAAGAGGAGAATTAGAAAAGATCTAGGACTGCAAAAGTATTTGAATTTATTGGATTTTAAATATGTGGAGGGAACTAGAATATAATATCATGTCCATATGTGACAATTTTATGTTTACATAAAAATGATGAAGAGTTAAATCCTCTACCATTAAATCACTGCTGAGAGGTTTGCCCTATGTGCTTAAGATGCCAGTGTTTGTGTGATTTTTATGAGGTTGCATAGAAATTAGAACAGCAATCCTGAATGCAATGCTGCCTACAAAATGTAGTGATTCCAGGCAAAAGTAAAAGGGCTATTTTGGTTTTTTTTGGGAAACTCTGTGGCTCCTATTACCTGTATGGGGAGGAGTGCAGGAGACCATTAATCAGTGATGGATGGAGTTGACAAAAGCTTGCCACAATTAGAGGCTGCCCAGAGATCTCTCCTGGTTGTCTTCTATCTAAATCCACTTCCAACTTCATCTGTTTTCCCTGTCCCATTTGTTGGTGCTAGGTTGGAATAGTGTGTGGTTGAGTGGCAGGTTGTGTTTTCCAGGGTGGCCTTCATAGGTGTGTCCTCTCTTAATGCTACTGCTGCTGGCTGTATATGTACATTTTGGTCATGCCAAGCTGTTTTGGTCCCATGTTTTTGGTATGGGATAAATGCATGAAATGCTTGTATCTGTTTTCAGAAGGGGAAGCATCCATTCCTTTCCTTCTGTCATATCCTTACAGACAGCTGGAGAGACACAGAAAGTGTCTTTTGCAAGTAAAGATGCAAAAGAAGTTTTCAAAAGGAGAACTGATATTTTTTTTCCTCTCTTATGGACTCACACAAAAGAAATTAACTCTGGAACACATTCAGCGCAGGCAGTCTGCATTCCACCTGTGTTTACATGTCAAAATAATGTGATGGCTACAGATTAATGGCTAATGCAGAAGTTACAGAATGAAAAAAAATCCTATTACTAAAGGCACGGCCTTCACTGTTTTCTCAGGCGAGGAGGAAGAAGTGGCTGACTTTTCCCCTTGCTACTCCAGACAGATCTAAGTGTTTGAAACAGAAATTCTCCTGATAACTGAGTAGCTTCCAGACTTTTTCCCAAAATCTGAATCACATAAAGCAATTTTTTTTTTCGGTCTCATGCTCACCAAAGAAGTAAACTTCTCAAATTTCAAACTGGAATGTGCAGAGTAGTTAGAAAGGCTTTCCTGCCTTCGATAGCACAGAGGTCCATGAAAACTTCTGAAAAGGAAAATTAACTGGAGAAGCAAAATTCAGAAAAGCATTTTTATCTGAGTTGCAGGACAGATGAAGAGAAATATTGTAGATACATCGCACGTATTTGCAGATATTTTGGACAGGATTTTCAGCCTGGTCAGATTTGTTTCGAAAACTTCAGTTTTCATTTGCAAACAACATCAAGTGGCCAAGTTTTCAAGTCGTGCAGAACAATCACGGTTACTCTGGTTTGTCAGAGCAGACTCTATAGATAACATGTGCTGTTGGAGGACGGATCCATCTCTTGACACCTGCCCTGCCTTTTATAAAAACATTTTCTGTTGAATAATTTTTGATGATCAGAACCTCTCACACGTTTACACATGTATTCTTCCAGGGGTTAATTAGTCTTTTGGAGGCATGTGCTATCTTTCTAATCTGAATTAATCTAGTCTCAGATTCCAGCTTTGAATGCCTTTCAGTTTTTTGCCTCTTAATCCGCTGGACTGAGGAGCCCACTGCAAAGGGTTGTGCCCCTGTCAGTAGTTCTGGGTACAGCAAAGACATCATCTGATAATCTCTTTGATTAAATGAATACACTGAGCTCCTGGTATCTCTTACTGCAAGGCATGATTGTCAGAGCTCTCATCTGTCTCATGACCAGTCCTTGAGCTCTCCCCTGGTTGCACACCAGGAATGCTGAGCTGTGCCTGCCACAGCTGAATGGAGCCTTGGAGCATTGCAGCCCCGTGCAGAAGTAATAAATGTCCTGGCTCCCACAGAAGTTTACCGAGTGCATGTCCAGGGTGATGCTGGCTCCTTCAGCCAGGTGGCTGCACTGGGAGTTCATGTCCTGCCCCACAACTGGCAGGATTGCCATCTGCTTTACACCAGACCTCTCTGGAATGTGCCTGTAAGGAAAAGTTGCTTTGTTCCCAGAGTTAGGACTTTATTGCTGTCTGTGTTAAAAATTATATTTTTATAATATAATTGTGACCTGTATCAGTGACCTGTCTTTAGTACCACTTGCTACAATACCTCCTTTCTGTCATTGCTGAAACTGGACAGTAGTAAGTGACTGAATTTTCTCCCAGCCTGGTTAGCATTTGTAAAACATAGGGCTGGGATCAGTCCCTGAGGATCCCACCAAACACAGGTGATCAACTCTCCTATTTCTAGTTGACTCCTTTCAGTTAGATACTTTTTAATCCATTGAATGTGTACTGTGTAATTTTTTTTATTAATAAAATGCCATGAAGTGCTGGTTTAAATGATTTACAGAAGCCTAAGCATATTATACCAATATTTTAACCAGTGCCAGTCAAATTTATAATATTATCAGAAAAAATATATGGTTATATTTACCTTGAAAGTATCTGTTTTCCATTGATTTAGCATTTCTGTTCTTCATAAGTTAGTATCTATTTTACCAGCAGCTCCATGCTAAGTGCTTGGCTAATTAGCCATGACTAGCACAATAGAAATTGCTAGGAACAAATCTCTTTAAACCTAGACTTTGTTTAAGTTCCTATTTAGAAATTTATCTCTAGTTAAGTACTAAGAAAAAGTCAGGAAGACTTGAAGGATTGGACTTCTCATAAAACAGGGATATATCAGTTTAAATGGAAAGTGAATAAATTGTGAGAGAAACAAATATGTTATGGAAGGGATGGTTTCTTGTATTCCACCATCTCCAGTGGCTGGAAAGCAGGAAATGTGTTTCTGGATACTCAATACCGTTTGGTCTCCTTAGTATCCTTAGTTTATTATGATATCAACTAGCAACTGACTGACTGGCCATTATATGAAATGTGATTTTATTAGAAAGTAAGTAATACTGCATAATTCTAGAAAAGGGAAGCGTTGAGCCTTTGAAAGATTATTTCATTTTTACTAGATGATATGTGAAGCCTAGAACCTGAATTCTTGCTGAGAAGCTATTGGGAGTGCTGATTAGCACTTTCATGTACTATGCAGTGTGCTCTGGAAATGTTATTAATTTCTTATGAAAACCTGCTTTTTTAGTGAATCAGATGATGCATTCATATATCTCTTGTAGTGCTTGGGCTATTAGAAACAGTGACACAAAGGCCACATACTTGTTTCTAGCCACGTGTGTAACCAAAAAGATGAATATTAGGCATTTTGCCTCTAAAGCAAGAAAACTATCTGAAGAGCTCAGGTGGCATCCAGCTCACTTAACTTCAGACATAACCAATGTAAACATCTATATCTAGTGATTTCAGGCTCCCTTTAGTGTCAGTAGAGAGGAATTGTCTCTTCTAAGGCATGATTCATATGACCTAGTTTAAATATCTACATGGGGATGAGATTAATTGTGACCTGAAAGTGCCAGTTTCTCTCCATTTGCCAGAAAAAGCTTAGGTGACTAGCTGAGATGTAGGTCTTTCTCTTACAGACATTTCCATCTGGTAAAATTAATCCTGTCCTTCCAAGCAGGAAAGATGGGATTTTTAATGCTGGTCAGGCATCTCTTTCTCTCATTTTCTTTTGCACGTAACAGAAGGAATACATGAAAATGTGGGGAGGAGGAACAAGCTGTTGTGAAGGGTCAGCCAAGATGCCCTCGAGACGAGGCAAGAGCAAGAGCTTGTGGGACTGTGAGATCATCCAATTTGTTTTCCTTTGTTTTTATCTTGGTTCTTGCTTCTAAATTACTTAATTAATATACAAAAAATAAGCAGTGAGCAATTACACTGAGCTGTTTGCAGCATGTTTCTCTCTTGCCCAGCTGGTAGATTGGCCCATTACTTAAATGGTGTTCAATTGCTGTATTTTATTTTAATTGCTTTAAAATTATGAGAGAAAAAGTTAAGGGCTGCATACTTAGGTCTGATTCTTTTCTGAGCTCTCTGCAGATTTCACAGTGTAGGCAGGTGCTACAAGGACATAAAAAAAAAAAGAGAGAGAAAAAGAGAGGGAGAGAGAAAAATTCATGTTAAGTTTCTTAGGTTGAAGCACAGGGTCTTCTTTGAGTTTGGTCCCTATCAGACAGCAAATCTAGATAAATGAGAACAAGGAGGAATGGTTTTAAATTAAAAGAGGGGAGATTTAGATCAGATGTTAGGAAGAAATTCCTTAATCAGAGGGTAGTGAGGCACTGGCACAGGTAGTTCAGAGAAGCAGTGGATGCCCCATTCTGGGAAATTATTGAGAAAGTTGGGACAGGGCTTTGAGCAGCCTGGTCTAGTGGAGGGTGTCCCTGCTCATGGCAGGGAGTTTGGAACCAGATGCTCTTTAAGAGAGTCTCCCATCCAAGCTGTTCTGTGATTCTATGAGAAACCAGTTCAGCTCACCTGAGATTAGACACACACAGGTGTCCAGCTGAACAGTTGACTGAATCCTAAACCTCTAAAAGGACCCAGAAGTATGGGATCGTCTGAGGGGTACACTTGGGTAGGAAGAAGAAGACTGAATGTGAGCCTAGAAGTGTTAGGTGTGGCTCTGAAAAATCTGAACTGCTGCCAGGGATTCACGAAAAACTGTCAGTAACAGAGTCCCTAAAGCATCTTAGGGTGATATTTACTGAGTAATAATTTACAGATATTTATACAGTACATCCACAATAAGTTTACTATGTCTCTATAATGCATGGTAAATTAGCAAGGAATTTAAGTGTCAGAGACTGTTTAAGATAATTAGCAAGTTTTTAAAAGTTAGAAGCTGGTTACTAGGGAACCTGTGAAGATCTAATCACTCTTATCTGTCTGACTGAAACAGGTGACTTGATCCTGATAATTTCCCAAGTAGATTTAAATGTTGTGATTTTCTAAAGAGGTCAAATTCCACAAAAGTTTGAATGGTTAAGTGAATATTTATTTCATTCTTTTTCACACCAAAAATGTAATACTTCTCAACCTAAACACGAGCTTGGATTTAATTGTAGCTTGTTGCTATGTAATTGATTTTAACAGAATTAAGGTAAGGGAGAATGTTTGCTGTCTTCTGTTTTCAGGGAAAATTATATATTTAATACAGAAAAATGTTTTAAAGATTTCTTGACAGGCTAATAAATCATGAATGTATGGGTTGTCTCCCATCAGGATTTAGTTTAACACACGATGATGAAAAAATATTCAAACTTTTTTATTTTTTGATGCATAGTTTGCTGGAATACATCAACTCTAATGGAAAAGGAAAAAAAAATGAAAGAAGAGAAAAAAGAAAAACTTTCTCCAATGGTCAGTCAAGAAGAGAAGTTGTGAGACTATCCCTGGGTGATCATTCACTTGTGGGTGTCTTCTCCAATGTGTAAAATGTTCCTGAATACCTTTTCCAAAGTAGTTCCATAGTTTCCTCAGGGTCTTCTCCTTTTCTTCCACTGGGTTTTCTTGTTCTTTTGCCAACACCGATGGCAGGAGCACTTGTCAGTCGCAGCTGATAAGGTTGGTACTTACATCTTGTGGGGAAACAATGGCTCTCTGAAAGATGAGTTTTCACTGTTATCACCTGCTAAACTCAGTTGAATCCCTAGCACAGGATTTAGGTACTAACCAAAATTTAGGGACTAAGGGGGACTAAGGGTGAGTGAAAGCAAGAGCAATTAAAATGGTGGAAAACAAGGGCTAGAGGTAGTGTCACAGCAACTGGGTAGGTGTGATGTATCAATGGGAGCAGCTTGCTCCCAGCAAGATTGCACATGAAGGGCTTCTAAAAGAAAACCCCTTTTATGATTAAGGCAATGTGCAGTCAATAAAGAATGTGTGGGAGAAGAAGAAAAGGTAATGTTTTTTTTCTAACTGAATGACTACGTAGACTGTTTTACCCTCAGTGGACAAAGCCCTTTGTAATTGATCTTGCAATTGGCTGGACAGAATACCCCTTCAGCCCCTCATATTATCCCCTAATGCCCAACAAAAGTATCCCTTCTCTCTCCTTGCCAACTGTCAACAGCAGTGAATCACCTCTGGGTTTTCCTAGTTTGTTCTAGTCTTACTCATTTCAGTTTTATTATGCCTAAATTGCATCTGCCACGGTTCTGTCTCTTCACACACTTACAATCTCTCCACTGCTGACATTTGATGCTAGTTTCTGGCTTTGCATCAAACTTTTCTATGTATCACTACTTTTCAACATGGTTCTTGTGTCTCTGATGCCTGCAGTGATATTTTTTCATTGAAATTCTGTCTGTTTCTCTTGCAGTGCACATCTTTTAGGGAGTACCTTGATACACAACTCAAAAACATTGCTAGCCTTACTGCTTCAGATCTTCCAGATCTTCTTCCAATTTTTGCTTCCTTCTTTTCCTTTCTGTGCCTCTCAGAAGCTCACTACTACACCCCCTGAGAATTTGCCTTTGCATAGTGAGTTAAAGGCAACACAATATCAGAACAATGTTATGTCAGTGAGCCTCTAGCACATTTTGTTTAGAAGCAAAGGATAGCAGAAAGGCCCAGAAAATTATGGTGCCTGATTTTGGTTCTACAAAAATTGCAGAGTGATTTCCCACCACTATAGTAGTGTCCTCAATGTGTCTGTCTCCATCTTGCCCTTCCAGTCTGATTTAGGGACCACTATTCTCCTTGCTCATCATTCCAGAGAGTTGTGTCACTGTCTTCTGTTTCCCTTTGCCTTTTGCAACGCAGTCCCAGCCTAAGTCTCTTTTACTCAAATACCTCATCATCTGGAAACCACTGTCCTGTGTTTTCCATAGAATCTTCCCGATGTTCAGCAATTTCTCCCCTCAAATAGCTAATCTGCTTTTCTGTTCAACTCTTCTTGTTGCCCTGTTTAATTCCTTCTTCCAAGGAGAAAAAAAAAATTACTTTGTTCTCCTTTCTTTACCAGATTATACCAATTCCACTTTAGATTAAAAACAAATAAAAAAGAAGTGCTTTCCCCCCTTCTATAATCACTTGTTAGGTCTAAAATGTTATCAGCCTAGAGCAACAACAAACCTATTGTACCTCTCTCGAAATTCATCAGCTTTTTGTTTATGTGAAGGTCACTAGTGAGTAGAGGCAAAAAGGCTTTCAGGATGAGAGATTTTAAAGATTGGGGCTGTTTCCTTTAGGAAATACATTATTTAAGAGGCCACAATGTTAAACATTGTGAAGAAGATAAATTTCTGCCTGTCTCAAGATTTTTCTACGCATTCCACCAAAGGGGCACTTAGGGAAGCTGAAAGGCACTCTCCTAAATCTGATGAAAGGATATATGACTGAAGGTATCACTGGAATCTGATGTCAAAACACCATGGATGCTGAGAGTTTGGAAGGACTTTAAAAGGAGGAAAAAAATGGAAAAGTGACAAATGTACAAGTTCAAAAGTAGAAAAAGTTATTCTATGTTACAATTTTGCACTATTTACTTTTTGCTGTCATACATAGGTCAATGAGTAAGATGATTTATGGCAATTTTGTACTTCATGTATTAATAATAATAAGGAAGAAAAAGAAAAAAAACAGCCAACCTTATTAACACAGTGCTGAAATTTTGTCCCTCAAGTAAGGCCTTATGAATTGAAAGTTTGGACTCAAGGAACACGGTGTCTCTCATCTTCAGTTCTCTGAGGGAATTTATAATGCCTGATATATTTGGCTGAAGTTTATTTTTCTGTTTCTCCTGTTTAAATATCTGGCAGAGAACTCCTAAGATTTACTTACCTACCATAACCACAATTCCTTGAAAACACATTCCCAACCATTAGATTGGATATTAAGAAAAATTTCTTCACTGAAAGCATGGTCAGGCATTGCAACAGGCTACCCAGGGAAGTGGTGGAATCACTGTCCCTGGAAATGTTCAGGAAGCATGGGGACATGGTGCTTAGAGACAGGATTTATTGATGGACCTGGCAGTGCTGGGATAATGCTTGGACTCGATGATACTTGATGTCTTTTCCAACCTTAATGATTCTATGATTCCAAGAAAAATATACTAACAGTAGGAGTACTAAAAAATGTGAATTTTATGTAAGTGGTGGTGTAAATTACTTCAGAGTACAGGCAGGTCGAAGGTGCACTGAATATTCATTGGCTGCCTCTGAAGAGCTAACTGCAAGTGCATTAAAATAAAGACATCCAAAGAAAGGCACGTTTCTACCTGCAAAAGCGGAATTTGCCTTAGGAAAAAACAGTTCTTCTTGTGATGGGTATTGAAACAGCTACAATCTGAGTGGTGTTGAGAAATCATTTTATGTTTCCTTGTTGCTGACAGTCAGATTTGGCTCAGGCTATTGTGCAGTGCTTGTTTCCTTAGATGTTTTCAAGTGGTGTTAAATTGTGAGATAGCAGCAAGTATGGTCTGAAGGCAGTACATTGCACATGGCTTTAGTGCACATTTTCACACCTGGTCTTCTATTGTGAATTATTCTGGAAACCTAAATGTAGGGAAGACAGGGAAACCTGCATTACTCTCCTTCTCTCCATGTGGAACCTTTTCTTGCCTTGAGGTTTCAGGGAGCCATGCTCCTCGCACACTCTCTGTGAGGACAATAATAAGCTAAGTTCAGAATTAATAGCTCATTTTCAGTTCCTTAAGTAAAGATTTTTTCCTGCATTCTCCAAGGCTGGGGGACAGAGGTTTGGTTACATTGTCCAGTACTGGTTTGACCACTGATCACAGTTTGACCTCTGATCACAGCATTTTAGAATACAATAAGATAAATAAATTATGTGGAAGACATTAAAAGTGAACATCAACAAGTTAGGAATATAGAGGAGAAAAAAAACCCCAAACCAGACAAACCTACTTTCTTTTATCATGGAATTCCATGTAATGACTTAAGATAAAAAACCCCCCTCCAAAACATGTATTTTTTTGGCTTCGGAACTTTCATGGTGAAAATAGTAAATGAAAAGCATTTTAACCGTGAAAGTGCAAAAAAAAAAATGCTCTGCAAAAATAGCAACAGGTTTGGGGATTAAATGGTTTGACATTCCATGTAAAAACAATAATACTTGTAAAAATTATCTTCTCTCACTCTCCCAGATTTTCCAAAGGTTTGCCAAAATGTTGCATGCCAGTAGAAACTTTTAAAACTCTCTGAGTGTGGCATTGGTCATGCACACACCTTCTTGCATACTTCAGAAGAGGCCAACATATTGAACTGGGAGCCATAACACCTCTGCTGATATTTCAACTCAATTGCTGCTCTCTCATTAAGTCACTAAGGTTACTTTGACTTAATCTTCTGCATTCAGAAAATGTGTCTCCAAAGAAGGAGAAAGTGGACTATTATGGTCCTGTAGTCTTTAAATGAATTGCCTTTGGTGTTAAAACTAACATAGAGGGTGGTAGCAGTAATTTATATAACATTTCTATCAACAGAAAAGAATGTTAGGACCAGTCAGGCAGTTTTGAGAATAAGAGAAAACAGAAGTCCTTCACAGGGGACTTATGTGTTTTTGTAGGTCTTACATTACCTTTCCTGGACCTTGTTCTGTCAGCAAGGTCTATGTCCTTACATAGCCCAGCAGCAATTACTACGTTTTTTTCCTGTAGTGATCTACTCCCAGGACATTTTCTATCACCTTTTATCAGCAAAAACACAGCCAGCTGTAGTAGCTAAATGGTATCTAAACAGAAAAAAATATGTTGTGTCAAAATGAAACCCAAGTGGTGAATACCGACAACAGCTTTGAACCTTTTCAGTTGGAGACTTTTATCTGGATGCAGAATCCATGCACCCAGATGGTTGAGATGGGCTGTGAAAATGGATACTGTACTTGCTGCAAGAAATGACAGCAGTGGAAAATGCTCACTGTTTGTCTGGAAGAAGAAGAAGAAACAACATGGATGGAGTGCAAGACCTCAGCCTGTTATCATGAATGAACTATACAGATCCACTCTAGAAAATGTTGATAGTAATTGTCTATGGAGAGACATAAAGATCTCTGCTAACCCATTTGGTAGATTAACACCAGTAGAAATGAGGTTGGGTACCCCTAACAAGAGCCTAGTTTTTATTCAATGGGAAGAATGTCAATTGTTCCTCAAGTCTGAATCCTAGGTCATTATAATTTTATGAAGAAGTGTTCATGAAAATAAAATAAGCTCTTCACAGAGAATTCAAGATGCACTCTTCCTGTAGGTAAGGAAAGAAATGCTCTAAAAATATTAGCAATAATTTACTGTAGGATTGCATCATCTTTCAGTGATTACTTGGGGGAAATCTTTATCCTCTATTTCATGCCATGTAAAAATGCCAGAGATACTACAGAGCCCTCAAGGCTATTTACCTCCCCTCCCCCCCCCCCCCCCAGATTTAAGAAGTTTCTCTTGCAAAAAGCCTTTGTAGAAGAGCGCTGGGTGGCCACTGTATCCCAACCAGTAGCCAAGTCTGTGGCTATTAATTACACCAGGCTTATTCCAGCACTTTGAGTAGCCTAGGACCAAGAAGACAGAAATACAAATGTAATCTGCCCTATCGCCTGGCTTCTCTTGGGTTTCAGTTCCTATTCCATACCTGCTGTAAAATAGGCACAAGTCTTTATAATATGTAATTTGCAGTACTTTTCATTAATTCTGTTTCATACTATTTTGCCTGCTCTATTAGATAGAACAAATTACTGGTTTAAGCCATGAGCATTACTGTTACATCCTTTTTTTTTTATTTGCATTGTAATTATTATATCATCAGCTATAGACATATAGTGCTTCACATAATTAATTTCACATGTGACTGTAATACAAACAGGACAAATGAATGCAGCTACATGCCGTATTCAGAACTGCATCTTCTCAGCAGAGGGGATTTGTTCACGTCCTTTCTCTTCCAAATGTGAGTGATTTCATGGTTTATTCATGATGGTTATCCATGCAAACATGCCTAATTGTTATGGAGAGTGTGTGTAATTCCGCATTGCTAATCCAGAAAACAGGAGCAGTGAGGATTTATAAACAAAGTTGACTCAGTGGGAATGATAACTTCTAACCCAGGCAAGCTGTTGCTTTGATACATTCTGAATCACAGCTGCTCACTTCAGTGGTGCAAATCCATTTCCCACTGCTCCTTGGTCCCATTAACCTGCTGAACCAACATCACTAAATGAGAGCACGGGGAGATCTCTGCCCCATTTTGCACATCATCAACAGAATTGTTTCCTTGTGTTAAATTCCCACTGAAAATAAGGATGGGACCTGGGTATCGCTGAGGCATAAATGGAAGGTTGTGGGATTTGCTCTGGTGTTGCACTGAAGACCTGAGGCAGCCAGCAGAACATTTATTGATGAGGTTGAGTCTCAGAGGCCTGAGCTAAGGACAGAAAGTGATTTTCGTCTTTGCAAATGAAGCACATCTGCTCTGGAGTTACTGAATAAATAATATGGTGATACCATATGACAGCCTTTTTGCAGTCACTTCTCATAAGACTATTTTTGACCTTTTCAAAATCACAGTTTCTTCCTTCTTAAAAATAAAAATATCTCAGTGATTTCCTCCCCATTTAAGTTTGTATTAAATTTTGAAGCCTACTTTTAAAAGTTTACATCATAATTCATACCAGATGCTTTAGCTAGATAAGTAAATCAATGGTGATAACCATCAGTAGCACATAACAGGATTAGGAATGATGAATTAAATTAGTAGCACAATTCTTACATGATTTTGCTTGTGTACGTAGTATTTATGTCAGATTGAATCTTCCTTAGAATGAGTAATTACACTGCATTTATAAGGTAAGCAACATTTTAAATAGTCTATTGTTTAAGTTGGTAGCTGTAGGGTAGGCAGAAAGGCAGCTCCATTCAACTAATCGCTGCTATGATCCAGACTTTACAACAGATATTAGATTTGGTTTTCTTTTACAGCCCTTTCAAGCTATGATTTTCCTTATGAGAGACTGTAAAGATGGAAAAGGAATGTTTTTGTCTGAACAGTATCATCCAGAGAATACAGAGAATAAAAGAAGGAAACCTTTTACATGCAGTGCTAGTGTTTCAAATAAGAAGTTTATACAGGCATTGAAGTACCTGTCTTAATGAATTTAAGACTACTCAACTGCTCAACAATAATACATAGAGTTGTCTGTATTTCTGTATTAAAATTGATTCAATCTATAGCTTGCTATCTTAACTCTCCTATGATCATTTTCACTACATTTCTTCCAGAAGTGTTTCAAACTTTAAAACTTTCAGCAGTGCTAGCAATGGCAACATTTTTTTACCCAACAGCTCAGTCTGACACTGGGAGTAAATACATTGAAGAAAAAAAATATTCTCTTCACCCTAGTCATACCCTTGTATTTTATGCAGTCCTTGTATTTCACAAAACCATGTCCTGGGCTGTATCCAAAGCAGCGTGGCCAGCAGATCTCTGCTTTTTTGAGACCCACCTCTAGTGCTGCCTCCAGCTCTGGAGCCCTGAATATAAGGACATGAATGTGTTATAGGGTGTCCAGAGGAGTCCAGAGAGCTGGTCAGAGGGCTGGAGCAACTCTCCTATGAAGACAGGCTGAGAGAGCTGGAGTTCTTCAGTTTGGAGAAGACTTGGGGGGGGACCTTAGAGTGCCTTAAGGGCGTAAGAAAGAGCTGGAAAAAGGATTTCTGACAAGGACATGTAGTAAAAGGACAAACAGCAAAGGCTCCAAACTGAAAGAGGATATGTTTAGATTAGACTGTGGAAGAAATTCTTCAGTTTAAGAGTAGGGGGGGAGGGGACCCTGGCACAGGTTGCCCAGAGAAGCTGTGGCTGCCTCATTCCTGTATGTGTTGTTCAAGGCCAGGTTGGATGGGGCTCTGAGCAACTTGGTCTAATGAGTGGCATCCCTGCCCATGGAAGAGGGATAGGAAATGGAAAATCTTTAAGGTCCCTTCCAAACCAGAGAATGGATAACACTGGGTTTCTTTTTAAACATGTACTTCTCTAAAGGCAGATTGAACTAATTATGTCTGTTATAAAGTGTCAGAGTAAACAGAATGTTTCCTGCTGTGAACCAAGACCTGTCAAAAAAAGTTCTTCCTCTCTGCCTGTCAGTAAGAGGAGTTTGTGGACTCCCACAGTTGAGGCCTTTAAATGGGATTCAGGCATCACACTTTAGTGAAATGTTATATGGGTGCCTGCAGCTGCTGTTTACTCCTTTTGTATTTGTTTGTTTATGTTCTTGGGAAAAGATGGAGCATCAGTTTACACTATGCACCATGTGGCAAAAAGGAAGCTCCTAAATGGTGTCTGAGAAAGAATTTTGTAAAACAGTATCCATGGGGAAGAAAAGTCCGGGGTATATGTTTTTCTTCTTCTGTCTTAATGTTTTGCTGATACTATGGATGAAATCCGAAATGTGCTTTGCTTATTAGGTTCTGCTGATGAAAAATGTCCAGGTTCAGGTTTGTGCAAATGATTCTGTGTGTCTTTTGTAAGAAATAGATGCTTATCCCTGTGTTGTTTTGTTTTACAAGTGATTTAGCATATAACATCCTGCAGAAGGGAACAGGAGATGGTATCTTTCTACAAAGATAACTTCTGTAAGTATAGTTAATGCTTTTTCAGGCACTTTGTCCTCCAAAATGAGATTGTGAAACAGAGTAACTGGCAATTGAATTCCCAGCTAAGGGTTAGTCATCTTCCCTCATTTGTGCTGTCTCTGGATGTGAAATTTTAGCACTCTGCAAATAGCTTTGGTTCCTGTTCTACTGCAAGTGCTGCTATTATTGCTAATATTCTAATCACTATGTTACAAATATTGCTTTAATATTATGCTTTAGTACTTTTAAATACTTAGCTTTCTGGAAAGAAAACCCAAACATATGCTATAATAACTTTGATTTTTCAGCTAAGGTCATTCTAGCTTTAATGAATGTCAGCATTTTAGGCATCTTACCTAATGCAGCTCCTAATCACTTGTCTTTAGTAAGATTTTAGGATTCCTCCTGTATTAGGATAAATAAGAGTGCAAATAATGTACTTCAGCAACTTTAATTTGGTTTCAGAACCAGCTCTACAGTGCTACACTAAAATGCAAACCTCAGAACAGATGTACATGATTTATAATTAGCAAAGGAATGCATATTGAAGAAGTTCTTGTGGGCAGACCACGGATGGACACCGGGCCCACCATGCCACTCTATCCCTCCCCTTGTCAGCGGGACAGGGGAGAGTGCACATGATGCATGGCTCTTTGGTTGAGATAAGGGCAGAGAGAGATCTCTCACCAATTAGTGTCATGGGCAAAATAGACTTGACTTGGGAAAATTAGTTTAATCTATTACCAAAGATAGCAGAGTAGAATAACGGGAAGTAAAATAAAAACCTAAAACACCTCCTTCCCACCCCTTTCTTGTTCCTGGGTTCAACTTCACTCCTGATTTCTCTACCTTCTCTCACCCAGCAGGGCAAGAGGACAGGGAGCAGGAACTGTGGTCAGTTCATCACGCATTGTCTCTGCTTCTCCTTCCTCCTCAGGTGAAAGATTCTTCACACTCTTCCCCTCCTTCAGTGTGGGGTCCCTCCCACAGGACACAGTCCTCAACAAACTTCTCCAATGTGGTTGCTTCTTATGGGCTGCATTTCTTCATATACTGCTCTAGTGTGGGTCTCTTCCACAGGGTGCAGTCCTTCATGAACAGGCTGCTCCAGCTTGGGCTCCTGTCTCCACTGGGCCACAGATCCTGCCAGGCACCTTCTCCAGCGTGGGCTTCCCCAGAGTGACAGCCTCCTTTGGGCATCCCCCTGCTCTGGCTGGGATGCTCCAGGAGCCACAGGTGGATCTCTGCTCCTCCATGGACCTCCATGGGCTGCAGGGGCACAGCTGCCTCACCATGGACTGCACCAGGAACTGCAGGGAATCTCTGCCCTGGTGCCTCCCTCCTGCCCCTCCTTCTGCACTGACCTTGGGGTCTGCAGGTTGTTCATCTTACATGTTCTCACTATTATTTCTACCTGTTGTTGCTGTTTCCCCCCCACTTCTTAAATATATTATCCCAGAGGCTCTGCCACCATCACTAATGGGTCCATCTTGCAGCTGGCTAGCACTGACTCTGTTGAACATGGGAGAAGCTTCTGACAGTTTCTCATAGAAGACACCCCCACAGCATTCCACCACAAAAATTTTGTCACACAAAGCCAATACAGCTCTTCAGTAGAAAAAAGTGGAAGACATTAGGACTCCATGGTGGCTGGTTTTTATTGTAGTGTGTGTAAGGAGCTGCATGGGAGCTAAGCCTCCAGAGTGATTTCTTCTTGACTGGAAGTATTACTTACAATCGGGACCTGTCATGGCTTTGGAGATGAGTCTCTTGGTGTACTGAGGAAAAAAAGAAATTAGAAAAGACACAGCAACAAGCTACTAGTGGAAAAGTGAAGGTGTAACATTCTGAGGGTGTATGTAATTGAGGGACAGTCCAGCTGGCATCACTGACTGAGTGTCCTGCTGCACATACTGTTGCACTGTTCTTGAAACAGTTCTTATGTGGCTGCAGTTTTCATCCAAATGTTTGGTTTGCCTTTTTTTGGGTCTAAGTAAAACTCTGCAGCCTGTGTAGTGAAGTTGGGAGAGACAATATTCTACTTGAGCCTAAATTGCTTAGTGAGATATTTTGATCCAGTTTTGTTTTGTTGTTTTCTTTGTGTTGTTGATTTTTTTTCCCAGAGAAAAGTATTCCAGAAATGAAACACAATTTTTTTGCTATGTGATTTTTCACATAGCATTTGTGGGTCACACGACTTGTTTTAGAGTGTTGTGGTTTCACCCCATTTGGGAACCAAGCACCAGATAGATACTTGCTCACTCCCTCACCAGCAGGATCGGAGAAAGAATTGGAAGGGTGAAGGCTGGAAAACTTGTGGATTGAGGTAAAGAAGTTTATTAGGGAAAGTAGAAGCTGCACACAGAATTAAAGCAAAACAAACAATTAATTCACCTTCGAATGGGCAGGCAGCTGTTCTGCCACCTCCAAGAGAGCAGGGCTCCATCATGTATAACACTGACTTGGGAAGACAAAGCATGCACTCCAAATGTCCCCCCTTCCTCCTTCTTCCTACCTTATGTACTGAACATGATGTTCTGTAGTCCCTTTTGTCAGCTGGGGTTACCTGTCCTGGCTATGTCTCCTCCCAGCCTCCCCTGCACATCCAATTTTCTTCCCAGTGTAGCAGCACAAAAAGTAGAAAAGGCCTTGGCTCTGTAGCCAAAAGCCCTGTTCAGCAATAACAAAACCAGCTCTGTATTATTAGCCCAGTGTTCAGCACAAATCCAAAACACAGCTCCATTCTAGCCACTATAAAAACAATTAATTCTACACCAGCCTAAAACCAGCACATAAGGAAAGTAGAGACTGGACATTTGTCATCATGTCTGAACCCCACCTTCACACAAATAAATGAAAAAAATGTTATCAGAGATCATCTCCGTGCTGAAAATAGTTGCTTGGTTTTCTTCCAGAGACACAAAATCTGTTGAATGAAATGAAACAAAGCAAGTGAAGCGATATCAGCCTTGACAACATCACCCAGTTATGCTGGTCTTGTATACAGTTTTCTTTTTATAGAAGGTTTTTGCTTTGCCAGTTTCTTTTGCATTATGAAAGTTGGATTCTGCTGCTGGGTTCACAGCATGGTTTTCAGAAAGTAGACAAACCCAAAGGGTATTTTTTCCTCCTTGAAGTCATCAAGGGGGAATCCACAACATGCTCCTACTCTCTTAACTGCATACATGCCAAAGTTGTCCTTTCTTCCACCTACGCTGAAGCTGGTGCCACAGGATTAAACCTTCCCAGTGATTTGTCTCCAGTAATAAAGACAATTGCAGCCAAAACCTGGGGACAGCTTTTCTGCTGGTGTGTTGTTTCCCTTTGTACCTCTCCCTGCAAGCAGTAATTGCAAAAAGAGGAATAGTGCTCATCAGTCATGCAGGGAAATCTTCCTTCCTTCCCCAGTAATGAGGGTTAATTCAAACCTTTTTTTTTTTTTTTTTTTAATCTTCGTAAGTGTGGTTGTGGGCATTTTATTATAACCACTGCTGTCACAGTCAAAGGTCACAGGTTAGACAATTGAACTATGTTTGTCCTGTCTGCTCATCTTGTTTAATCTTGGACACACGTGTTACATGGAGCTCATAGCAAGGGCATCCACAGTGACTCTGGGTGTGGGATTTAACTTCAGAGAAGTAATTGATTTTTCTGCCTTGCAAGCAAGTTTTCTACAGCCTTGGGACACTGTCTCCCAGCAGATAACCAAATCATCATGTTCAGGATAAAATGAAAGCCCTGATGTTACTGGGAACAGCAAGAAAGTCTTCATCTGGCAGCATTGGGGTAAAAAGATATATGAACAAACTACATGAGATTAAAAAATTGTGGAAGATATTGGTGATTTTTGTGGTAGGCAGACATTACTTTCAATGAAAATGTAAAGGGTGAGAGGTGAGAGAATTACTTTGAACCTTAGAGTAGTGTGCATTCCCTCTCCAAATGTGAAGCCATGAGCAAGGTGTCTGGAATGTGTTCCTTTTCCCATGAATATCTGTACTTCATGTTTTTATGGGAAGCTGAAACTCTCTAGAGAATTCTTTTCCTTTTAAAAATGTAGAGGGTGGGAGTGATATACAACACACAATTATCTCATTTTTTTGTCTCCTAGAATTTTTTTTTTTTCAAAAGTTATCTGCTCTGTATCCTTCTATGTCAGCACATGAACATTTTCAGGCATCGCATGAGCCATTGTCTTTCAGCTAAAAAGGTTTTCCCTGCCTGACAGACAGAGCAAAACGTCTTGAACCAAGTGTCTGCTTACCTCTGGGACAGGATTTGGGGCTTGTTGTTGTATGAACTGTGAATGTGTTACTAAGCAGTGCATATCTAGAAAGCCTTCAGCTGACTGATAGGGTATGCCTAAGCCTTGGAGGAGGCAGAGAGGGATTTAGATTGCTTTTCACACTAGGATTACCAGATGGTCAAGCTTGTGTACTCACAGCTATTAAACAGCAAAACTGAATTCCTTTAATGGATTTGATTATTTAATTTGTTTTTATTTAGAAAAAGTTAAGCAATCCTTTTGGCTAAATAAACTGTGAAGAAGGTTTGGAAGTTTATGGAATTATAATAGAAAAATCTGTATAGCAAACTAGAACTGTGAGTTGTCCAATATGATCATGCATTAATAATGAAAGTCCCAAGGCCTTGCACATTGAGTTAGAAATCAACCTGATGACAAACTCATGATTTCATAGGACAATTCTCTATTTGCAAATACATGTTGTTTTCTGCTTTTCTGGTCATTTGTGCTGTCTCTATTCCTGGGCTCTAACCTTTTGCTGAGACTGTACTGCTTTTTATATAAAAAAATGGAAGGTGAATGGCTGAAATTAATGCTTTTCATAAACATGGACACAGACAGGTTGAAGTAATATTAATTTATTTCTAGAGATGGGTTTCTTGACAGTCTAGAGATGACATTAGAGATGGTGGAATGCAATCTCTGTATCATAATAGTGCTTAAGAGTACTGTTTAATATTGGGAACTTGGATGAGCAGCACAGAAGCTACAGGGTTACTGGAGGAGAAGCTGGGGAAGGGCATCACTGTTTAAGCTGCACGCCCAACTTTTGTGAGTGCCAGCAGAGACAATTTACTCAGTGCATTAGCTGTCCATCTGTCTCATTACTTAATGAGGAGATGCTGAAAATGAAACTCAGACACAGTGATGGATTTTTTTTAAATGGAATTTTGCAGATTCTTTATCTTTTACCTTTAACATGGTGGTGAAAAGGCCCAGATACCTTGCAAATAATTTGCACCTGTTCCTCAGTTTCCTATCCCATCCAATGACCAGGCCAAGGATGTCCCTGCAGTTTTCCTGCCTGCACAGGTTTCATATTCCTCTTTTTCCCCTCTTCAGGGCTCTACTAGACCTGGCTGCACAAGCACTTGCCAGAGTTGGCTCCTTTCAGTCTTAAGTGCTGGACATTATTTGCAGACTGGACAAGTTTTCAGTCCTGTTCTTGCTGTTTCTTAATTTAATGTCAGGCCACCAAGGGGGCTGCTGGTGAGTGAGAACATTAAGCAGAACCCTGCTCATGAGACACTTAGACAGCCTTGCCTGGAGAGATAAATTGCTTATTCCCAAGCCAATGAAACAGTCAGACCAGGGGCTTTTGGGAAATGTATTTCAGACTTTTGGCTCCTGTTGGGTCTGGGGCTGTGGTTAAAAGGCCCTGTTATGATGTCAGGACTTCCCAAGGAAGGTCAGGCCCTGGATGCATGTACATGTATTAAGTGTTGAGAAGTGAAAGGATAGAATTGGAGGAAACTTCTGTCAGTGTTGCTACTGTGCCCTCAGACACAATCTCAGCTATTAAAGTAAGCAAGCAGAAAGATATTAATATTTTTATTGGGGCTTAAATTTATACGTTTGTGTCATTCTCTCTCTTCCCACAGGGAACAGACAGTGAAAAAGATATACATGAAGGTCTGGTTGCCTCCTCAACAGTTAGGCTCTAGTGCATTCTGCTAGGGGGTGAAATACATGCTTTTTCTGACAAGAGTCAAATGACTTTGGCAAATAAGAAACTGTAGGAGATAATTTCCTGCTGCACTCTACCTTTCATAGGTGTTTCCCCAGCATTGAGTGGATGGTAAACCTTTATGGTGAATGTAAAGCTGCTTGGCCTTCCCTCTCTCCTGGTATAAATAATTACACCTGAAGTAAGGCAACAAAGAATTAAGACTGCTGATTCTGTTTTTAATCAAAAAATAATAGCCTGTTCAAGGCATGCTATGACTCATGTTCAATGAAAGTGATGCTGGTTACGTAGTAATTTGGACCTAAATTTGATTTGACATCTGTACTTAAGGAAATGTGATAAAATTGCCAGTGATGAAGTGGAATAAAAAGGCACAATGAAAAGCTTATTGAAAGCTTTCATCATCTTCTCTTTCCCATAGCTTTAGCTCGCTTCTTTGAAAAGAATAAGATGACAGACTGGGTGAGGTTTAGCATTAAAGAAGAACTTGCACTTTTCCAGACCACAGTGCTGTCCTCAGTCTTTCATTTGTTTCTCTAGTAGGACACAGATAGTGTCTTCACAACAACCAATATGGATGTCTCCACTGTAGGTTTTGTTTTGCTTTCCTATATATGTGCTTTCTTATATATTTTTTTCCTTTTTGAGAGCTTTTGTTAAAAAATTCTGTTAAAGTTCTCACCTTTGTTTCAGGCAATTGTCTTCTTTAAGCACAGTTGAGCCTGAAGTTAAAGTACACTCCAGGTTTTGCTGCTGCCTGTTTTTATTGAACCTGCTTTGTTTGTATCAGATTGTGTCAGTCCTACACAGTAGAGCTTTCTGGGGGAATGCTCAACAGCCATTTTAATGACATATACATCACACCTCTGAAACCTGTAACAGAGAAGCTGGTTATTCTTACACTCCTTGATTTTATCCCTTTGGACTTCAATTCAGATTGGTGTAAAGTAGCTGTTTCCCACATTGCTATCTACTCGTGTAAGAGCTGTGTATCCCTTACTGCCACTTCCAGCTCTATTTCCATCACCTTCATCTACACCTGTAGCATCACATTTTGGCAGAACTGCTGAAAGAAAACCTATTGCAAAACAGAGCAATGCTTCTCAGTTCAGTTTCCAGCCTAAACAGCTCTATAATTTCATTTGCAGCTCAGGTTCCCACATGTTGACTGATATTCAGGTTCTGAAAGAATTTATTTAGATGATCTGGAATTTTGATGCCTTCATGTCTCATCAATATTTTGCAATCTGCTACATTGCTCATATCACAATTTGGTGAGCTGATGTTTTTTGGGATGAGTTTTTGTAAGTGTTGAGAGTGAAAAAAACCCTCTTTGCATTCTCTCTTGCAGTGATCCTCTAATTCTGCCCTCTATTGACATATTCCTGCTTATTGTCTCCCAGTATATCTCTTGATCAGGATACTGGTGTTCCTCTTGTTCAGTCTCATTGTGATGTCTTCTTAATGTAAGTATTTGTACTCCAATTAGCTGCTTCTTCACTCATCCTCATTTGCTGCTCTCTACAGGTTATCACTTTGTTCCAAACCATCCATATCTGCAATGTTTCGCTGGGGAGGAGAAAGACTTGACAGTGTTTTCTACTTCTACTTGTTTTCTACTTCTGTGGTCATGGTTTTGGGACTGCTTGGGTGTTTATGTATTGTCTTCATCACTGACTTTTGAGACTGTCACCCCTTGAAAAAAATATAGTTTATATCTGATTTTTTTCTTCACTAGGATGCAAGCTGCAAGCATTCCATCTTGGCAGGATTTGGTAATCTTTGACTCCAGAAGAGTGGTAGCTGTGGAAGCCAAAGTCCCAGTGTGTTCTTTGTTCTTTTGATGTCAGAGGAGTCTGATAGAAACAGTTTTGCTGCTTTCCTTAGTTAATTCCTTTAGATTGGTTGTTTGAGACCAGTTCTCTCTGAGACCATTTGCAAGGGTAGCATTTAAGCCAGAGGACTGAAAATCTGGTTGTTTTAAGCTGCTGCTGAATTTTTGGTTTGGGCCATACTTCTGTCTTTTAAAGCATACTTAGCTGAAAGTCATCTTACACTTACTTCTTTCTTCTGCTTTTTACCTTTCACTACCTTTTGGTAGCAGTGAGTGGTAGCTATCTGGATTTCACATTGCAACGCCTTGTTCTGAGACCATTTCCAGTAGTTCTTTTTGGTCTAAATAACATTCATCATGAGACAAATATTCATTTATATGTCAAATTTTAAATGTTAATAGATTTGTATCAATTTATAAAAATACCAATATTAGAGGTAAGTGTCAAACATTTATTTCATATTGCAGCAATTAATACATCTTCTTAGAAATCCTAATTTTAGGAGATGTAGGATGTAGTGAAGATTAAAGGTCTGTATTCATTTTTTATGAACTTATTGACACTGCAAATCAGTGTGGTTTGTTGCTGATATTCACATACAATAACAGTGCACTGCTCACATAAAAGTACAGAAAATAGAGATGTAAGGAGGCCATTAGAAGAGGTGAGCTGGATTCACTTTTTCTCTCAGTAAAGTCCTTGGAACCTCATAAAAATTTCAGTGGTGCCTTGAGTTTAAACGAATGCAAAGCTTGACCCACTATGGTTTATTACTGGCATTCCTTAGAATATATTAGTTCTTCATAAGTGAGCTCAGCGCTGATATAGCAGGGGAAGATGGGGAATGCCTGCTCAGCCACAAGGCCACTTGAGACCTAACAGTGTGTAGGGCAGGCTACTTGCTTCTTGTCCTTTTCCTCCTAGTAAATGTGCCTTGAATTTGTCTAGACTGATTTCAGTGTGCTTGAATAAGCATGCCTGAGGTTGTGAAGGCATTTGTATTTGTTCACAGAAGTCCTACAAAATTCAGTAAGATCCCAGTGTTGCCTGTGATTCTTATCTCATATAGAGAGGGGTTCACCCTCTTACTTATATCTTTCTTAGCCTACCTAGATCTGCCTGCATCTCCCTTTGCATCTGAATTCAGAAAGAGAGAGAGAACAGGCATAACATCATGTCTCCTGTAGTGCTTGCAAATTTATGCCTCTCTGATAAATTGCAATTGTTAGGGAGAATGATCAGGGAATGGAGCAGATCTCCTGGAGACCCTCCCTCCCACACCAAGAGAGGGACAAAGAATCTATCTTTGCTATCTGATAAGAGAAAACAGAGGCACTACTGAATAAAATTAATTTAGTAAAATGATGAGGCTGCAATAATGATGTCCTGGTATTACTTTGTGGTTTATCCATCACAGTGCAACATCTCTGCATGATAACTGAGCAGCGGTGACATAAAATCAACAAATGCTGTGAGGTAGTAAAAGGAAGTTTTAATGTAATTATGTAGTGATACCATGTCTGCCCATCGAAATGGCCCCTCTTCCAGCAGCTATGGCAAGCTTAAAAAATCAGGCAGTACATTTGAATTAGAAGAGATAAACAAAATCAATCAATGTATGCATTATAGCTGTACATTTACTACAGATGGCAACTGGTTTTACTTCTAAACAGAAAACTGCACATGTAATAGTCTCAACATACTCAGCACCTCTTGGCATCAGCTACAGTAAGTTGATTGTAGGAATTTGCAGTGGATCTCAGTGGAGCGATGCAAATGAGTAATGTTGCCATTACAATATTCATTCCTATATAGATTTTAATTTCTAGATGAGTTCTTTTTGTTTCTGAGTGGAACTGTATTGATGCAGTATTTTGTCCATGTAAAATCCACAGTGTCTGCAATAACAATAGCCCAATGGATTGCACTTCAAATATGATTATAGACACTTAATTTCTCCAGACCAGCAGAACATAAAAATGTACAAGTCAGAACTGTTGTGCCCTTTTCCCTTGAATTTGCTGTGCACTTTAGTACCATTTCTTGAAATATATCAGCAAATGTAAAACCGTTTCTATGACACCAAAATAGTATTATGGCTAAAATTTATATGAAGAATAAAATTCAAGCACTGAACAGTGAAATGTAAAAAGTAACCAAGATGATGAATGTTCTTTCCAGTCTATACAGTCTATTCAAGAGATGCTTAGGATGAACTCAGTCACTCCACCTCCAGTTTCTTGTCCTGCCTTGAAGTCTGTGCTAAGCATCTGATCACACCAGCTCACACCTGTGCATGTTAAATGGGCATGGGTCCAGAGTCACACCCACACATCTCCTGTGGCCCTGAGCTCATGTCCAGTCCCCCTTCCAGTTCTGGAGCTAAAGCAGCTCAACTCACTGCCAGTTTGTTGACTGCTATTGGGAGTCAAAGTAGAGCATGAATAATTGTAACAAAGTTTGATGTTGAATGGTACGTCCCTGAAAACCTCCAGGGATAAATAAAGGGATAAAGGAAATATCTGTTTCAAAGACAGAGGACAATAGCTTTTGCTTCCCTGAAGTCAGAACAAGCAACTGCTTGAATCAAGAATAGAAGCCTGGGGTTCACGACTCCAATGCTGAGTCTAAATTATGCCTAAGTAATACCAGCTTGTGGGAGTCATTAATCACTTGCCTTTCTTTCTCTCCACTTTAGAACCCTAGAATATCTGAAAATGAAAGTTATATTCAGGAGGATAATAGATTAAATTGGAGTTGCATGACAATTAAAGAACCGCAAATAAGATTTTGTGTTGCAACAGTGTTTAATGAACTGTGAAAATTCAGGGAAGCATGGAGAGATAGCTGAAAGGAGACAGTATTTTTGGGGGCGTAGTAGTAAAGAAAGCACATAGGAAAGTGACTTCTGTAAACCATCTCAGTGAAAACTATTGTTGGAAAAGTAATTTTTATGAATAATGACCTTGTGTTGGTCGTTGTTGTCATGGTTTGGTTCAATTTTGAAAACCTGATCATGCTCAGCAGATCTGCCAGGATTGCTATGTGTATTCCACCTTTATCTTGCAGGCATTTCCTGCATTTTTTTTTCCTTAATTTTCTCTGCTCTTGCTCATCTTTGAATTTCTGTTATGTAAAGATGGTTGATTTTCTGTCTCAAGAAAAAGTAGACTGGCTAGCTGCCTTTTCATTATAATTTATGTGAATTTGAGCTTACACTGGGTGTAATCACTGATGAATATTCATGCAATCTAGTATCTTTGAGGAATTGTTATCCTGTTTAATCATGCTTTAAAGCTTGTGATCCTCTTTCCTGTTGATAATGCTTCTTACCATATTTCCTGTTGTGAAGCGACTGAGCCACTCAAAGTTGCTGAGCTTAGGTGGTGATTTGGGACATGGTGTAGGAGTGGGATGTGTTTCATCTTTTTTTGAGAGCTGCCTGGAATTCTCTCTAGGAAGCTGATAAGATCAAATACTCCCTGGTATTGGGAAAGAAAAATAATCAGTATGTTGTGGTTTTTCTCTGCTGTTAGAGGGTGAGACTCATTCACTTTCAAGGCAGTGTCACCTTCAGCAGCCACTTTGCTTGTCACTCAGGTCACTCCCTAAAGCAGGAGTCCAGCCATTCTCTGATTTCAAGAATTAATCTTTTGTCTAGGGGGAATTTAGCAAGCAGTACTGAAAGAGCTTGCCCCAAATTGTGTCTGGCTTAGCCTCCTTGTGCTGAATACACAAAAGGACCTCTGTGCCCCTTCCCTGCAATTGCTAATGAAGCAAATTGCAGTCTCTGGTTGCAGCTTCTGGGGGTTTCCACGCCTCTGTATGCACACAGTGGCACTAAGACAGGCAAACCAGAGATGGGGTTCTCATTTTACAGACCTGAACATGGTGACAGATTATTTATACTTTGGTACAGACTATCTGTGCTATGGTAAGACTGGCAGCTGTTGCACTTTTTAGGACAAAATATATAAGATACTAGTACAGTAAATGTATTTTATATAACATATTTTATTCTATTAATATATTCTATATTAATATAGCAAACCAGAAACAAGTACATCACCCTAAGAATTTTCACTGTTTCTTCATGGCCTCCAAAATACATATTTTTTTCTTATAGGCATGCTGTAGGATTTGTATTCTGTGAGATTTTTTCTGTCAGCTTCCTAGAGGGCTCAGACCTGGAAAATGGCTCATACATGGGCAATTATAGATTGCTTGAAGACATTTGTTTTTTTATCTCCCTGGGAATATTGCAAATGTAGGTACAGAAACACAGTCCTAACTTCACTCAACTGATCTCTACAATTCAGTATCTTGAGGAAAAAAATTCCTGATGCCACCTTGGTTGTATTGTGATGGTTCCCTTGTGCAATCTTCATTCCTGCAGGCTCACTGATTACATGTAGGCACTCTTTCTGCAGCTATATCATAACACTTGTTTTGTCTTCTATGAGTTACACCACTGATGTGTACAGACAGACTTTGGGGCAAAACAATTCTCCTTCAATTTGTCCTTCCAAGAGCAACTGTGCACAGCTGTGTATTGCAGGAATATTTCTTAAAACCACTGATCACTTTTAAATCAGTCAGTGTTTTTGGGTAGATGTTTAATCAATGACTTTTTGGAGAAGGATTAGTGCAGTATTTATTCCCCAGGCCCTCTACTGTGTCCAGACATGGTATTTTTTTATGTCACAGGAACATTGTGAGGGTGATGTGGGATAGCATGGCGGTGTTGCAGGGAGTGGGACAGGAAGGGGCACGTACATCCAGCTCCAGCCTTCCTTTGGGTACATTCCGTTCTGCTGGTAAATGAAATAGAGAGTTCTTCCACTTCCCCTTCTGTTGCTTAGAGTTTTGGTTAAAACTGGAGTTTCTAGTGTGCCATAAATACACTTTATATAATGATTTTCCTTTCAGGCTCCTTAAAGGAACTAGAGTAACTTTTTCTCAGAAAAAACCTCCAACCCTCATGCTTTCCTAAATTAGTAAAAATAAGAAAATTGTAACATATTTTTTAAGCAGCAATATTTTTGTGAGTTAAGAAAAAGTTATTGCCATCACAATTAACACATACATGTATTCATCTATCATCTTTATTTTTTAAAGATTATTTTTGCTTCGTAACTATCTGTTAGAGGAGTCTGGAAAGGTTGATGACAGTGATATATACAGGATGTTTAGAAGATTATTTCCCCCCCCCCCCCCCCCTTCTCCTTTACAATCTGTTTGAATCTTCTGAACATATTAAGGCTAGATCCTAGCTCTTTGCCCAATTTCTTCTGTTCAGCCATTAAGCTCTTGACAAGATGCCCAAGTCCATCTGTCCCACAGTAATTTAGGAACCACAAAGGCACCTCAGTTTTGAAATGAACTAGAGAAGTAGTAATTTTAAATGTAAGAACATGCTTCTCTGGAGCAAAAGTTTGGCATTCACCTCTACTGAAGGATGTTCTGGCTGTCTTTATGTAGTATGGGATGCTCATTACATTATTACTGACGTGCACAAAGAATTGAGACTTGGCTGCTGACCAGACAAGAAAACAAGCTGCTGTCAGTTCTATTTCAACATCATTTTGCTGGATACAAAATCTATACAATTGATGATGCCAAATATTGATCTCTTTTCCTCCTATATTTCCATTTATACCTTCTCCGATTAATCTTTTTTTAAGCAGATAAGAATTTGGAACAAAATTTAACTGAATTATTAGATATTTTATTCTTTTTTCCTCCTGTACAATAATTGCCTGAGAAAGCAAATAATTAGTTCAACTGATCACAGGACACAGAACCAGCAGTTCCTGAGTCTCTGCTCTATTGTCAGACACTTGTCTTGGGAAGTCATTTAATTTCTCTGCTTACAGTGGAAAGCTGTACTTGCTAATTTCTCAGAAGTATAACACAGCCATGTTCTAAGCTAATGTTAGAAGAGGGCGGGGAAGATCTATCCTGTTCTGTGTACAGATGTACCCTATGACCAGATTCATTAGGTCCTTTTCAGTATCCTGGGTTTCATAGCCATTTCTGAGCCTCTCCGTTTCTGGCCATGATCTCCCTTGATCAGACATTGGGGTTTTTTTCTCTCTCAAGCTTAGGAAACCCTATTTCTGCTTCTTGATGTGTTCTGACAGAACTCTTCCATCTCAGTATCTAGTGAGACTATACATAAGTTCTCTTTCTGACCTAGGATTTTCTTTTGCTTCCCCCTTACCCTGCTTGCCCCAGGGGTTTCTGGCATTCCCTCAAAAACTTCAGGTGCATGGTCTCCACAGCTACTTACCTAGTCATTCCTGAGATCTCCTTCTTTCTTCCAGCTGTTTCTCTGGTCTTTTTCCTCATTCATATGAAACCAATTCTCAAGCAAGTTCTTTCCTCCATTTAATGACCCAGCATCCCTTCACACATACAAGTCATTGGTGCTATCAAAGGACTCACTTAGCTTTATGTGAATAGCTGTGGCCCAGTAACTGGCAGGCCAGGTGACCATTGTTCTTCAATACACTTGTGAAGCAATAGATGCATCATAACATTGCTGTGCCAAACATCATGCACCTAATTCCATAACTAGGGCATCACAATTCACAGATGTATTGCTTTTCTAGTCCCAGGATCTGGACTGAACCCAGCTTCTTTTATTATTAATAACATCAATAGCTACAAACTTTTTGAGTTTCTTCTGACTAAAGATCTGCATAACTGGGTCTCATTTTTTACAAAATCAAAGCAAGTTGCCTTCTCTTTTTGCCTAAAAATGTATCTATAGTCCTTTAATTATATGCTTCCTTTATCCTGCCATACAGTGTTTCTCAAGCTGGTCTAACTTAGGTTTCATGATGTCCCATGCAATAAGGCAAAACTTCCAGTCACAGTTCACAAAATAACCAGTTTTTTCAATACCCCTCTTTGCCTACAGTTCTCACTTGCATTTTTCTGAGTTTTCTTTGTAGATAGAAACTTATCCAATGTGAAGTCATGGATTTCCTGTCACTCCAGGTGCTAAAATTGGGATCTTCACTTGCTGTGCTACATATACGTGCCAGCTTGGGGATGATGGATGCCTTTTTAGTAGTGCAATTCTTTTCCTTCTTGTCCCCATGATGGGAGAGGTGTCCAGATCCTGGAGCTATGCGGGATGTAGTGATAATTCATATGAAAGTGATCTACAGAGAAAGTGATGGTTTAAGAGGAAAGGTGTCCATGTCCATCCTTCCAGTGCCACAGCTTTCCTCACTTCACAAAACTACATCTTTGTACTAGAGATTTCTCTGCATGCTGAGTCTCTACAGGTCTTATTCAGTCATATAGTCTCAAGCAAGTATAAATCCCAACATCTTTGAGTCAGGCACATTCTAGGAACGCTTTGCCACATCTGAACAAAACTCTTGGGGTCTGATAGAGGGTCTTCTACAGTTCCTGTTACTTTCTCACTAAAACTTGTCCCCTTGAATATTTTCCTTCTCTTTGAAGAACTTGAATCCTTTCCTTTCCTTTCCTTTCCTTCCTTTCCTTTCCTTTCCTTTCCTTTCCTTTCCTTTCCTTTCCTTTCCTTTCCTTTCCTTTCCTTTCCTTTCCTTTCCTTTCCTTTCCTTTCCTTTCCTTTCCTTTCCTTTCCTTTCCTTTCCCTTTCCTTTCCTTTCCTTTCCTTTCCTTTCCTTTCCTTTCCTTTCCTTTCCTTTCCTTTCCTTTCCTTTCCTTTCCTTTCCTTTCCCTTTCCTTTCCTTTCCTTTCCTTTCCTTTCCTTTCCTTTCCTTTCCTTTCCTTTCCTTTCCTTTCCCCTTCCCTTCCCCTTCCCCTTCCCCTTCCCCTTCCCCTTCCCCTTCCCTTCCCCTTCCCCTTCCCCTTCCCCTTCCCCTTCCCCTTCCCCTTCCCCTTCCCCTTCCCCTTCCCCTTCCCCTTCCCCTTCCCCTTCCTTCTTCAATACATGCAAGTATCAGTGGACATACAAAAAGTAAGCGGCTTTGAAGAGCCACTGTGAAGCAAAGTTTGCAAGAAATTGGGTGCCTTAGTGTAAATTAAGTCTGGATAACAAATTTCTCAGACTCCCAGGTCTTTGTTCATGAGCTACAGAGAATACTTTGCAGGCTTTTTCCTTTTCATGCTTAGTTCTTTTACTGTGTTCACTTTTACAGAAAACTACTAGTAGTTGGTCAAGCTGATTTTAAAAGAAATTTTTTGATTTTTCTCTATTACAGAAGCTTTGATATCCTATGGATAAGATTGCCCCCATGGTATTAAAAACCTGCAGGTTAAAGTAATTCTCATGGTAATACAAATAACCTTTGACTACGCTCTTGACTTCCCTGGCTTCTCACAAGTATAAAAGAGTGAAAAATAAATCTGCCCAATGTTAGAGGTGGTTCATCTGCTGAAATACGCTTTTTTAGATACTCTGTTAATAGCTGATTCTATGTTACAGAGGAATATGCACTCATTAATAGCTATCTAAAAGAAAAATCTGGACAATTAAATATATGCAGCCACTCATGAAAATCCTAGAAAGGCAAAATATTTGAAATACACATTTGTCTATTTTCTGTCAGCATGGGCTCACAGACATACAGATGGTCTACAGAGAAGCAGTAGGTCTGATCCTTCCTAGATGCATCAGAGTCACTGTGCACCCTTAATGTTCAATACCTCCTTATCTCCTTCTGTCCAGAGACTTCCAAACACACTCCTCTGACTGGATGCAGCTGCACAGCAGTAGTTGCCCACAATTTACCTGAAGGGTACATATTTATCAGGCTTTTTTTACATGCAGGTGGCAGTCCTGTTTTCCAATAGGTTTTGCAAGTAGGTGCCCAGTTGGGCATTTGCACCTACCAACTTCTGATTTCTACCAGTGTGGTGTGGCCATGGGGAAAGAGAAAAAAGAAGTGTGCACTACTTAGTGCAGGTAAAAAGGATTGAACAAATTCTCAGTAACTTCTTTCCTGAAATATTTCTGTGACTGTTATCTCTTTTGCAAGTATTCCAATAGCAGCTGAGCTTGAAAATAAATAAAGTTCTCCTTCAGAGAACAGAGGGGGCTTTTGAGGAGTATCCCAAGGGTCAGGGTGGATAATGTCCAATCAGAACAGCGTAGCATAGCATGACATAGCATGACATAGCATAGCAAAGCAGAGAATAGAATAGAATAGAATAGAATAGAATAGAATAGAATAGAATAGAATAGAATAGAATAGAATAGAATAGAATAGAATAATTTCAGTTGGAAGAGACCTACAAGGACTATCTCGCCCAGCTGCATGACGGGTTCAGCACTGACCACATTGTGCTAGTTCCTTTCTAATAAGGCTTGGGCAATTGATCTTCACTCTAGCAAGCCTGTTCCAGTTTGACAATGCTCTCAGTAAAGAAATGCTTCCATGTGTGTAGTTTGAACCTCCCTTTGTGCAGCTCTGAAATATTTCTGCATGTTCTATCACTGGATCCCAAGGAGAAGAGGTCAGCACCTCCCTCTGTTCTTCCCCTCCTCAGAGAGCTGTAGGGAGCAATGAGACTTGTTCATATGCCCTGGGACAAGGGATGGAAAGGAAAATGTATTCCAGTAAGTATCCTCTGACCCTGCTCTTTAAATGACTAACTTATTTGTATGGTTTTCCTTTGTTTTGCATTAGAAAACACATCCTTTTAAAATGACATGTTCGTTTATGCCAATTTTTAGGCAGAAGAGTACTGTCAGGAAGAGATTTTCACCTCTCAAGCTAAATTCCAACATATTTAACACTTCAAACCCCCTAGGTTTTTTCCTAGTTGAAGGAAGCAGGAAAAAAATCTGCATTGCTGTATTCACCCTAGCAATAGTACAAGGTTTTTCTTAAATTGTCTGTGCAGATGGCTGTCAGATTTATTGGGTCACTTGCTACCATATCATCAGAGCAGGTGTCAGAACTCCTTGGGAGAGGAAAGGCATGCACTCTTAAAATGCTTTCATGGAAGTTGCTCAGCAATGACAGTTTATCTCAAGCACAGCTGCCTGCCACTGCTGCAGATCCCTTTTTACCACACAGATCCTGGTACTCCTGGGGCAGCACAGCGTGGCATCCTGATTGCATCTGACTCAATGTGTGAAGCTTGGAAGTCATCACTTCCATAGGAGTGACCCTCTGTCAGGAAGCAGGATCTGGGGCATTGCAGGTTTTCTGGAAAATCCCTGCATCTGCTGCTTGGTCACCTGGGGTGGAAGGAGAGGAATAGAAAACAGATTAGCCTGTGTTGTGAGACTCAATCCTTTTATTGATTGCCTTTAAGGGATGCTTTTCATGGCACAATTAGCCAGAACTTTGGATGTAAATCCTTTTTAGACATTTTTAAGCCTCAGTTAGCAGTAAACCACACACTTGCTCTCAGCATTCGGGCCAGACTACAGAAGCAGTCTCCAGCCCATCCTCATCTGTTGATGCACCAAGTCTTCCCATGACTGATGTGCTTCTCTAGAAATGTCTTCCCCCCAGCACAGAAAGTGACCTTGAACGTATAGGAGCCAGTGAAACACTCTGGGTTTGCTGTGGAGATGCTACTTTTGGACTAATTAAGTGGACAAGATACACATTGTGTGTAACCCACTAAGTTCTCTGAACATGAGACTGGATTTTTGACCCTGAAGAATCCTCAGTGAGTGCCAAAACACAGCTCTATAAGGAGAAGCAAAATGTCTCCATGAAGGGGAGTGAGTAGGCTTGGAACCTCTCTCTGTTAGTAATATGCCAAGAGTGGGACAGGCTCCCAGGCACTCAGGCAGCTGGCATGATCTGTGTTGCATCCCCTGTTGCTGTATTCCAAGCTGTGATGGGAATTAGGAAGAAAGGCCAGTTTAGGCTGCTTTGGAATGGACACAGAGTCTTACATTGCTGCTTGTTTCTGGACAAAGCACTTAGGTGTTATATAGTCACTCCTGATTAAACCTCACAAAACATTAACCTTATTAATATTTAATATTTATATGCAAATTGCAGTCAGCCAATTAGTTTTGTCTGCAGCTTCAGCAGTTTCACAAGAGGCTTATGCTTAAGTACCTTAATTTGACTGTCTGAGGAAGGTGAAAGTGTTAAAAGGAGTTTTAATTTGTTCTTTTGTTGTCTTTCCAGGGTTTTTAGGAATCAGTTGAAAGATAGTCAGAAGAAATGAGTTTATTTTATTTTTATTTCCTGCAAAAAGCAGTTGAAATGTTGATATTGAAGCAAAGACAAAGCTTGTTAATCTAAGTAGTTGGTCTCACTTTATTGACCTATTTACACACCTTCTTCCCCAAGACATTTTGCTCTTTCTGTAACTTTGAATTAGCTGCAGTCTGTATTAATACATTGGATTATTGTATGTATTTGCTTTCTACATATCCGGAGTTAGAAGTTAGCCTCTAACTAATAACTAATGTAAAATTTCTTGCTTTAAATCTGAACTCAGGCTTTTCCTCATTTGTTGTTCAAGGTTATGGCAATAGTTTTCTCCCTCATCAGCTCTGGAGCAGATACAGTGTATGAGAGCATAGGACAAGGTGTATAGCAAAATGATACTGTGATCAGACAAGGCAAAAAGTGTGAATATTTAAACCAGAAATTGGATAGATGATGTAAAATCTAACAACCCAAGGAAGTTGTGTGGTTTAACGTACTTCCCTCTGGTTGAAAGAGTTATTTGACACAATGGACACTTAGATCCTCTCAATGTGCTGATGATTTGTCAAATAACTGACACAGTGGGAAAATTGGCAGCACTTGTTTTTCAATACTTCATTGCCATTAGAGCTGGCCAGAGTCTGTGTGTAGTGTGGTTAAAGTACTGCTGAGAGCAGGGAAAGACCACTTAGCTGTGCCAGCCAAACGTGCAGCTTAGAGCTCTAATCATCCTTGCTGAGCTTGAGCAGTGCTTGGAGCACTTGGAGTTAAAACTGCACCAGCACTTTCCACCTTTCTCATGACCCTCATCTGCAGTAAGGTACCTCTGCTCTTACTATCATTTTCTTGCCACTTGAACTTCACTTTGCCTCTGCTGAGCATGTACTGATTGATTACAAAGCAGACACATTTCAGAGCTACCATACCCACCTTAATTCATTTTTATGGTCAGTAAATGCATTGGTTAAGCAGGGGGTTCTTGTATTTGTTGGGCTGTTTGTCTTTTAACTTCTTCAAAAACACAAGCAAAGCACTGCCAGGTAAGGTGCAGAGATTTCTCTGCAGACTCAGATGTATTGTCCTCATGTATCATGTCCAGCTGCTCAAAAAGCTGTAGTAAAATGTCTCACTATGGACTGATTGTGTGTCCTCTCTTCTGAATAAAGGCAGCACAGCTTCTAAGTACTGAGAATTCATACAGTACAGGGGAAAGCACTGACAGTGAAATACTTGTTTCATAGGTGTAAGTAAATTAGTGTCACGACTGGGATAAAAATAATTCATTTTTACATGCTAACCCATTTCTTAGTAATTTTTGGTATTTCAAGTCATTATGAAGTCGCCAGTTTATGCCTTGTTATCATCTATAACTTCATCCTCACCTTTAAGGCATGATGTTATTTTTTAGGATTATACTTGGACTTGCTCGACATATTGTCTGTCCTAGTTCAAATTCAACCTGACATCCCAAATGCAATGAGGTTAGTGGTTTCATTGTAGCCTCAAGTGCACAGTAGTATGCTGCTGCACATATAATTCTGCTAAATTTGGACTGTAAGGGGGCCCTAGCACTGAGTTACTATGGAAACAGAATTCTTTAGAAAGAAATTCCCCCTAGGTTTAGTAGTGTGAAAAAATTCCCAATATTAGAGCTCTGCAATGGTTCCCTTCATTATCCTTTTGTGTCCACACTTTTACACTTTTAATAAGAGTTTAAAGATGACTTTTTTGTGGTTTTTTTTTTTTTTTTTTTTTTTGTTTTGTTTTTTTTTTTGCTTGTCCGCCTAATATTTGGCTACTGAGTTTTCATGGTATTTTATCTGAAGGGAAAAAGCAGTTTTCTTCTTCCCCCAAAGCTGTTTGGATAGCTATATGTATGAGTGCTAAGGATTCATTAAGGACTTGGCACAGTCACAGTGCTGAGCAGAGCACAATGCTTCCTCTTCAGTAGAATATGTAGGCATAGGAAGAATCTCTTTCTAGAATGTTATCACATAAGGCCTGGAATGTCTCTGCTCATGACATTCATCATATCATCCAGGTCTTGGGATGCAAGATTTTACAAGAGAACCCAATTAAAAGACCTGGAAGATAGGAAAATATACTATTTCCCATCCCTGGAAGTCTTCAGTAACCTGATCAAGTGGGTGAAACCACAGCCCATGGTAGACAATTTTTAAGGTGCCTTCCAACTCAAACAATTCTAAGATTCTATGATTCTATGATTCTATGATTCTACGATTCTACGATTCTACGATTCTGTGATTCTATGATTCTATGAATAGAGGACCATGTCTTATGTGAATTGGATGGACTTGGACAGGACAGTGTTTTTTTCTGACACTATATTTACTACAGATATTTTTGGGAGAAGGTTTAGGAGGGACTGTGGGAAAGTCCCATGGTAGGAAAGCTGAGTTAAGCATGAATGGAAGGTGCCATGGTACAGAGAGGTACAAGGAGGCAAAATGGGCTGTGTGTAGAGGAAGAAACTGTTAAGAGCATGAGAAGGGAAGGGACCATGGGAGCAGCACTTAAGAAGAGAGGGGCATTAGTAGTCTTTCCAAAGAGAAGCTCTGAAACTTGATTTAATATGAGGATTAGCAGTACTGGGAACTGTAAATATGTTTGTAAATGTGCAGTTTGCCAATGGATAGACTCAACAGCTGAGAAATGCTCTTTCTTTGCTCTTGTGCCTGCATATACCAATCATGTTGGAGTGAGAGGAAAAAAAGTGAGATTTTCCGGTTAATCACAGCTTAAAATTTCCAGCTCTTTTTAAATTGTTACTGTTTTGAACATAACTTTATATTCTAGTATAAATACTTATTTTTTTTCGTCATCTTTCAAGTTTCTCTCTCTCCTTATGAAGATTACTAAAAATGAATATGGTTTTAAAAAGCTCTTTTGTTTAAGTAGTGAAAAAATGTTGAAGGGAAGTATTAAAACTCTTTTCATATAGTCCAGCTGGTCTTCAACCACAACTTATTACTCTTGTCTTGAAGAGCCAGGTTTGTAAGACCACACAAAGAAGAAGAAAGTAAGATAGTTACACACACTCCGTGAACAATTTCTGCTCCTTCCAGTAAATACAAAGCAAATTTAGCATTCTTGTACAACTCTTATGTAAGGGATATGTGGCATAGAAAACAGTACATTCTTGGAAGAATATTAGCATACACACTTTAAATTTAATTTAGATGGTCTTCCTTTTTCTTATAATATGGGGCTGTAGATCTTATGGCCAGATTCTGTGTGCTGCTGAGGGGATTTGCAATGCCCAAAGGTGTCTGGAAGAGTGCTATCTTAGCAGAGTGTCTTGGGGACAGACAGAGAGTAAAGGTGGCTCTACATGTAGCCAAAGAAGTTGCCTTGGGAGTAGATTCCTGTTTGTAGCAGGTCTATTATGAGGCATGCAGAATCACTGTATGCTACAGCAAGGTCCCCTTCTTTTGTTGCTACTCTAATGTATTGTAAAATCTCAGTAGTGAGAGCCACAATAAGCACTCCCAGCCTCTTAATGCTTGTCCAAGGCTGAATTCCTGGGCACTACTGCACACACATGTTGCCTGTGTCATGGGAGAGCAGCAGAGGATGGGAACTGCAACCTCATGCAGAGGATTTCAATTACTTAACCAAATCCCATGTCCAGCTGAAGCTGGCTCTGTCTGTTACTAGTTTCTCTAAATAGAGATTAACTATCATTGCCTCTTCATGATTTGGCAAAGAAATGTGTTGTGAATCTCTACTGTTCCACCCTGCCCCAAGATGTGTTGCAGCACAGTTGAATGCAACTAGAGACATTTGGAGAGGTTTTCAAAGGTGCAACTGGTACATAGGTTTTTAGTTTTTAATTTGCTAATGCTAGTACTAATGCACCTCCTTGTACTGTTGGGTTTGGATAGGTTTGAACAGGTTTGATTACAGCAATGATGTCTAGGACTTTGCTGTCTTTCTGACTCCGCCTGAAAAATAGTTTTGAGCAATATTTGGAGAGAATAAACCTATCAAGTGACATGGAGGCAGCTACTGTTCCCTGGCAGTATTCCTGTCACTCCTTTTTTCTTAATGATCAAAGGCAGAGAACTCTGCATTAGGAAGACTGTACAGTAATCCCGGAGAAAATGATATATTTAAGAAATTTAATTGCTGTAAAAAATGAAGGTGGTTGGGCTAAAGTGGTACAGATAGCAGTCTCTCTCTGTGGAAGGTCTTAGTTTCATTTTTAAAAAAAGGTCGGAAGTATGTTGTAGGTTTCCGTGTTGCAAATTTATCAGAAAATTGCAAAGGAATAAAAGTTTTTATAAACTGATTTACTTCTTGTAAATTTGCCATTCTAGACATACTGTCTGAATCCTCCTAATCAAAGTTTTATTAACCAGAAGCTGAAAAAACACTGCAGACATAGGTTTGAGGCAGGGGATGGGTTTTTGTTTTATGCAATGACAGTGCTATGGCTGTTTGAAATACCATGTATACTAAATTGACTTTTGAAATTAATTTCAGGGATATTAACTTCCAATAAGTGCATAATTTAATTTTGATTCAAAAGAATATTCGTGTCTCCAGAAAGTACCTACCAGAAGTGTTATAGCACAATTCTTTTAATCTGCGTGAGGCTTAGCAAAATGGTTAGAGGGAATCAGTTGTGTGCTCACACATTTCAACACTTCGTAATTTGCTAAACTTCCAGGGACACTGTAGCATTAGTAGGAATCCAAGTACTTTGTCCAGTATAACTGATTTCTAATACATTTTTTGACAGTCCTTGGTGTGTTGAAGAATCAGAGTTTAATCCTAAGAGATTTTGTGAAACAGAAATCCTCACCAAAGGGTGTAGATACACCATGAGCAACAGTATTGCTTGAGGAAGGAATGTTGCCGGGCAGAATTCACTCAAAACCAGACTAAAATCTTAATTCAGGATCTATTTCTGTTTTTCCCACTGAGTATTTTCTACTAAATGCTAGACCATTGTTACTTCAGCAGTATACACTTCTTTGTATGGCCACTTGTTGAGCTGAACAAATATGCAGAAGTGACCATCCCTGTAAAAACAGTGAGTCACAGCACATGGAACAGACAGTGACAACTAGAATAGCTAGCCAGGCTCCCTGGAAATCTGTAGGAACTTTTCTGACTTTCTTAAAGCCAAATAATGAATAATTGGTCACAGTTGCAGGAGGTCTGTGTGAAAAGAAAATGCATTGGAACCCAATGTCCAAAATTAATTACTGAACCCAATCCAGTGCCTAAACCATATAGTCATTCTTCTTGTCTCCACTAAGTATGATTTACACATGTTTTCCATTTATCTGGCAGCAGTTCTTGGTACTGTGTAAATATCAAGATTTGGATTGGACATCCTGAAATCAAGTGTTATGTGCCTAAAAACCTTCAGCATAGTGAAGCGATTTGGAATATGTCACAGTATGTGCTTAATTCCCCACTGCATTGAGCCAGCTGTGCAAGCACATGTGGAAGAACTGGAAAAGATAGAAACTGCCATGAGGAGGTGTCAGAGTTCAGAGAAAGGTTCAAGCTCTTACTCTAAACTCTCGTGGACTTGCTGTTGCTTTATTCTTTAGCTAATTCAGTTCCACACTAGAATGGGCTGCAAAAAGGAAAACGCACCTGTAGATTTCTCAGCTCTCACTCTCTTGTTCCTCTCCTGTGATGCTTAAACCAAGTTGTCATTCAGGACTTTGCTGCTCATATTGCCATAGCACGCAGGGAGCCTGACCCAGGCATCAGAAGAGTGCAGTACAATCGCAGATCAGAAGGCTGTCTCAGCACCAAAGACCTTACAATTGAGGTGAAAAACCTGGGAAAACAAAGAGAGGCAAGTGAGTAGCTGGGTAACAAAAGGAAACAAGAGACTGATGCTGGCTAGGCAGAGGAACCAGGACACAAGGGGGCAAAACTCAGAGGTTTTTAATATATCATGTGGAAAGAAATTTTATTTTGAGCATTTAGGAGAAAAAAAAATGAGCTAGTTTGCAGATATGAAGGAAACTTTCTCCCTAGCATTACATACAGCATGAGAAATGGCACAGAAGGATTATCTGGATGTTTAGCATTGGCCGTTCAGAGGGACAATCTCCCTCTGCCACTGAATTAGAGATAATGGCTGAGGACAGCACGTAGAGAGTGTTGATAGTGTTGACAAGCCTCTATTAGATGCAAAAAGAAAGTGGAAGCCCATGTGGGGAGTGTGAAGAGAAGGATAAAAAAGTCCAATTGATGAGCTGGAAAAAGGATCTTATGACTGCATTTAGAATGGATCTGAACAGGCCAAGTTAGGGTCTGTTGTGGTCAAAGAGAAGATAGTGTTTACAGAGATGATGAAAAATGATCCTCAATATTGATGGCTAGCACAGACTTCACCTTTGTGACATTGTACACGGAGAGCTTACCGAGACAAAGGCAGGGAAAGAAAAGAGATTTAAGAGAGAATGAAGTTTTTCTAAGGCACTCAAAAATCAGTAGCATATTCAAGAGCAGGATTTAGGAGTGCTGAATTCCAGCACAGAGCTCTGCTTGCTGGATCATCCATTGCTCAGGCAACAGCTTATTTTTGTAGCTTTGTGAACTTAGTGTGAACTTTGCATGTTTTTACAATACCATAATTTGCAGGGCTCCAGACTGAGAGCAGATGAGTCACATTGTTTAGGCAGAGAGGAATGTGCCACAGAGCCACTTCTGTAGCACAGAAAATCTCCTTTCCCTGAGGATGAAATCCTCTCTCATCCCACAAAGCAGCTAGCACGTTTCAGAGCTCCACATCGACTGGCAAGTACATGGCTTATTTTGGCATTTAATTTCAGCATGACTGCTTAAAGATAATACAAAGTATTAAAGCTGTCAATATTTTTGAATGACAAAGACAGAACTGAAACTGTTACTCTCTTTTTCTCTTTCAAGTGACAAACATAATTTGTATTATGTGTCGAGTGTAACTTACTGCACTACAAGGAAAAAACTTACCAGTTTGCTTTAGCCATATGCCCATGCAGACACAGTCTGTGTCTCTAAATGTGTCTGTGCAGCACCAGGAGGCCCTAATCCTCAAACAGGATGCATATACACTCATTATTTTGAAGTGATATTTTGAAAAGTAATAAAAGAGAATGACAATTTTAAGAGCTCTAAGCCTCAGTACAGCACAGCAATTCAAGCTGGCGCATTCCTTTCATCTTTTCACATTGCTTCCCTACAGTATTCTCCATTTAAAGGGAAGTAGGAATTTTCCAAGGAACGCAGCTTTGAAAAATAGGTTAATCTTTGTGTGAGCAGGGGCAGGTCAGTCTCAAGAGCAGAGCTGATGCTTCTGTGTGCAGTTTTCCTCCATCCTTTCTGTCTGGTCAGCTTTTACTCTCCACACCACACGCTGCCCACACCTTCCCATCTTCAAACCATGCATGGTTTGAAGCACCAAGTGGAACAGAACTGTCATCATCAGGAACCCAGTAGCTATGCTCAGCATCTTTCCAAAAGTTCTCATGCTGTTGTAAAGCATGTGAAACAGCTTCAGTGCTGCAAATTCAATTTCAGAAGATTAAAAACAAAGCAGCATTTCCATTGTGGGGTAGGGGAAATTGTGGTTAGAGAGGTGTATTTTAAGCAGGGACAGAGGTCAATGAGGAGCACTAAAAATGGACTCAAGTAAAATACATCTACGTCTCTAAGAGGCAACTATTTGCTTTCTGCCCACCTCTGTTTGTACCATTCCAACTATTTTTTTCCATCATGAAACTGCAGGAAGGGATTAAGCCAAAGCATTCATCAGGAGCCAGTTTGTACCACTGCTTTTCAGGAGCAGTTCCTGTCTCACTTTTGTTTTATGCTATGGACATAAGCACAGCATCTGTATCATTTAGATAACTCCATCCTTTTATATTTGATTTCTTGCTCCCAGTCCTCCAGTGAGATGAAGTGTTCATTCTGCTTTTACAGTTAGAAATCTAATTTCCAAACTGAATGATTCATAGTCCGATAATGCCTCCCCCCCCCCAACTTTTACTTTCACTGCAAGTTTCCAATTTGAAACTCTTGTTTGAAGAGAGATTAAAACCATTTTATTCAGATTCTTTTATGAGGTCTTGCCAGCAGCGTTAGTATTGCTCTGTTCTCTGGAACTGTCTTATTGAGTATTTTATAGGACTACAATTGCCTTCTCAAGACTTTGTATTGGGGGTTCACAGTCAGTCTATTATTGACTAATACCCCATTGCCTTTCTCCTTCATTTTAATCAGTCCTTCAGTGACTTACAGAAGACATGCTTTTATTAGTCCCTGAAGTCTTGTTTTCCTTTCAGAGAGACTATTTTTAAATTGTATTTTCACAGTGAAAATTCAGTCAAAAATCTGATTGCCATTTTCAAGTATAATGTGAATGTTGAAAGCAGTATCTAGATCAAGTAGCATTGCTTTGATAACAATCTGATCTGTGAAGGACCAGAAAAACCCTGGAAGGGTCACTGATTTATTAGAAAAAAGAAAATTATAGAAAAAGCAGCAAACCCCAATTAATTTTCTTGCTAGCCTTGCTAGTTTATACTTTGCTGAATTGTTATTAAGAAAGGGGGAAGATGTTGTCAAAGCCCTGGAAAAAAGTAGTTTAAGCATATTTTAGAAATCTGCTGGGAATCACATCTGCACTTTGGCTTTTCAAGAGTAGCACAAGCACTGACTATCAGCATGTTCCTCAGTTGTCTGAAATCGCTTCTCAGAACATGTTTGCATTCCAGTGATCTCCTGCTGTGACCTGTTGCTGTATTGTTTGCAGCTCTTATCCTTCTGCCTGCAAGGGTTGTGCTGATGAGGGTTTATGTAGGTTTGCATCTTTTGTGCAACACATCCCAAGGATGTAAAGAGCATCTGGATAACTCTGGAGCAAGTTGAATGTCATTAATTCCTATGTGCAAATCTTAGAGGAATTAGGGTTGAGTAAACCTGGGAGGGCAGAAGGTCAGTGGAATGATAGAACAGGAAAAAAATAGTTCTTCCAGCAGATAATAGCATTTGTGGACAAAAAATACCTTAGCAGAAACATGCACTTGACAAAATATCTATTTGCAGTGCTCATCTAAGTTTCTCTAAAAGTGACTAAAATTTCAGAGATTCATGAAAAGCATGGGAATGCACTCTGTATATCTATATATCTGCTTAGCAGCAAAGAATAAGAAGAAACATGTAAGACTAAGAAGCAGGGATCTATATGGATGATGGGTTGGGCTCAAAGAGTTACAGTAAATGGGATTACATCAGGCTGGTGACCAGTCACCAGTGGGGTTCCCCAGGGCTCAGTTTTAAGGCCAGTGATCTTTAATGTTTCCATAAATTACCTGAGTGCAGGAGTTGAATCTTAGTCTCAGATTTACTTTTAGGTAGTCCTGCAAGGGGCAGGACTTGATCCTTATGGGTCCCTTCCAACTTGAGATATTTGGTGATTTTTACATAAGGCAGGAGAGTGAATAAGCAAAATTACAGATACTTAAATGTCTGCTTTTCATCAGAAGTGTTGTCAGTAAGAAGCTCAGGATCTCTTGGCAGTTGTGTTTGTCCGATGCTAACCATGCTGTTTACAAAAAAAACCCAAAAAACAAACAAAAAAACAAAACAACAACAACAAAACATACTATGGTTCGCTCTCTGTGCCTTCATGTTGTCATGAAAACCCCACACGTCAATGGAGAGATAGACGTGACCTTGGTTTATAACAGTAACCATCATCACCTTGTTCATGTAGTTCCTGATTATTTTATCCAGTTCTATAGAACAGAGAAGACCATGGGTTCCCCAGTGTGTGGGGGTATGGGCTTAGGTCAGGAACACAGGATTTAGCAGGTGCTACCTGCTTGTTGTTTTGTCTTGACCAAGTCACTGGGCTTCTTGATACTTGTCTTCCCTACCTGTGAAACAGAAACATCAGCACCTCCCGACCTCACAGAGCAGGGTGGCGATCAATATTTTCACACATTATGCTATTGAGATCAAAATGGTTCTGTTTCATGGGTGTGAGCCCAGGGACAGCTTGGATTTGCTGCTACCACTGCACAACCAACAAGTCTGCAAGATCAGTCAAAGTTTTCATTGTAATTAACCATTTGGTAGTTAACCGGTGCAGTTATAACCTTCTGTTGCTGAGTTAAAGTGATTCTATAGCTTTAAGCTCAAGGAATTTGCTGTTAATTTTTATTTCCTGGTTTGGTCTTCAAAACAAACAGTAGGAAGAAAACAGTACTCGTTCCTTTGCCTTTAAACTGTCAAAGTCTAGCGTGAAAATTCTAAGAAATGGGGAAATTGGGATCCTCCAAAGCAGGCTACAGTTACAATTTAATATTATGTTGTAACACTGTTATAAAAGGCAGCACAAGATTGTGACAAATACTAATTTACCAGTAAAACTGAAATGTAATAAAAGCAATTTGCTGTTCGTACCTCTACCTTTTTGAGGTAAAAGATTGTAGGTGGAAGAGAAGTCAGAGAATAAAAGCCATATTAACTGTAAACTAATATTTATTTCAATTCCCTGACTATTTAGAATTATTTTGAGTTTTCAGTATTTCTCAAATCCAGTTCTTTCTTTAAATGAGTGAAGACATTTAACCAAGCATATTGAATGAACTCTCCGCATGATGAGATCAGGACACATCAATATTTGCATTTTGAACATGGTAATGTGTGTTATAATTTGGTTTTGTAAGATGGATCTTATCTATTAAAATAAACACATTATTAAAATGGGGCAAGAATAATGTGAATATATGAATATAAAGCCTTGATAGACATTTTTCTATTGCAAGCTGTTTATTTCTGGAGATAAAATCTTCAAGAAGATTAAACATTTCTGAAGTGATAATTAAGCCAAAAAAAAAAAAAAATAGGCACAGGCTTAAGACCATGCTGAAGTGAGAGAGGAATAATATCAATGCTGTATAGTAGCAACCAGCCAGATTGCCCTTGGTCCTTGCGTGGATGTGCTGCACACACAGCAGCATCACGGGGAGCCTGCTCTCCTCTTGGTGCTGATTTCCAGGTCTGAAGCATCAACTCCACACAGATAATTCAAGGTGGCCCCATCACACCTCGGTATGGGAAGGGACAAGCAGGGAGCTCCTGGCTCCCGAGGTTATTGGACTTCTCAGGTCCTGCTGCTGCAGGTCTGTGTGACCAACAAAAGCTTGTGAAGAAATTCTTGGTCTGGTCCCTGGGAAACAGTGGCTACAGGGAATGGAGGCTATGCCAAGGGGTTCTTCATAGCCTATGCTTGTGCTGCAGGTATGCCTGATCTTTGCACAACAGTTTTCTGCTCTTTCTTGGAAGCACAATATTTTGTTGTGTTACTTGTGAGGCTTTACAGCAGTGTGTCTTCATGTCTATCAGACAGTGCATCAGGAGTCCTTGGCAGTGACTTTGCTCCTTGAAACATCAGTTGATTTCTTTCCTTATTCAGCCAGGGCCAGAGCAAGAGCTAGCCCTTTATTTTTATTCCCTCCAGAATATCATTATAAAAAAAATCCAAAGCAGCCTGAAAAATTCAATATAGATTCAAAAATGTATCTGCTGCTTTTTTTCCACCTGTGGTTATTAAAAACTAGGTGGAAAACCAGCAAAACATATCTTTTTTTCTATAGTTGTGTTTATTTTGCCCATTAGGAGTTATTATATATCGTCACTTTCACTGTACTTAGTTTGCAGTCCTGATCACAAGCTATCAAAATCCTACATTTACCCTCAGAATCAAAACAAGAGCCTTTTGGAACACTAGACTTTTAGATTATTCCATTTGCTTGCTAGTTAAAGGTCGTTAGGACACTTTCGTGTCACATTTTCCAGCTTTTCCTTTTAATCAGAAGCTCTGGAAGATATGTCCTTTGTTGGCTGAAAGCCTAAATGCCTCCTAAAAATCAGGCATTTCCAGGAGCTAGTTTTAACAAAAGCATCACATGTTACTGAAGCCATGTAGTATTACAGGTATCAGAAATTGCTATGCAGCATTAGCTTGTTGGAGAGCTTGGGGTCATCACTGCAAAACTGATCCAGTCCTGGGTCTGTATTAGCAATTCAGAGCACTACAAACAGATCAGAAAAACAGAGCAGCTGGTATGGAATTCCTTAAATCCACACAGTAAGTGTCTGAATAATTTTACTAAGGAATAGGCTTTGGGCCAAATATCTCTGCTATATACATCATTTAAAGGCCGTGAGCCTAAGTGGGTATGGGTGGATGAGGAGCAGAAAGGAAGGGAGGTGAGTAGTGACACATGCTGAAAAGGTCTTGGAAGTATGCACAGTCTTGCAGTTTTGAAAGATTTCAGTCTGGGTGCTCAATGAGTAAGTCAAAACACCTTTTCTGTGAGAATCCAGTAACTCAGGAGACAGTTGCCTTTCCATGGAACTTGCTCACTGACTGCATGTGACAGATATAGGACTTTCCTGCAATAATTTATGAGTACCATATGTTGCCCTGGTTATTTTGGTAATTACATTTACAGAATAAATATGTTGTGTTAACCAACAAGGTGTTGTTCAGGTACAAATGGGAAAACAGTAAGTTGAAATGGTTCACTCCTACCCCTCCAGAGCAAGCAGAGGTCCTCAGGGGACTCTAGAGATGCTCCAAAATCAAGATATTTAGAAATAGCTGATTCAGCAGATAAAGAATGAGAAAAAAAATGATGTGGGATTTTAAGAGATTTTTTTCTGGTGAAGGAAATTGCACCAGGCAAACAAAAGGAGTAGGCTTGGTAGCTGCCTGAGGAAGATAATCTTGCCTAGGTCACCACTGTCAGAATGCACAACTGCTTAATGTACATATAATAAATTAAATCAGGATTGAAGTGGTGTATTGATCTAATAATGCTTCTTAATTAACTGGCAAGTAGTAATTAATACATGCTTAGGATCTCTCTCAGCAGAAAGCATCAGTGTACACCTAGAAATTCCTACAAATTTCTACTCACCTTCCTACAGCACTTTCTTTAAAGCCTTAAATTTATACACACACTCCCCTGCTCACACTCACTCACAGACACACAAATACACCCACACCAAGCAGCCACCTTCCTTCTGCATTTCCACCTTTTACACGGGCTGTTTATTGGCACCCACACACACCCTGCTGTGGGTGACACATGGTGGTCTTACAGACAGGCAGGAAACTCAGTAAAAGAAATGTTTGTGTCAGCTCACTGAAAAATATATTTTTTTGTCTTTTTTAAGATTTTTCATCCAGTTAAAAATGTAGGTATATACATACATAAACTAGTATTATAAATTATTTCAGTATAATTTGAGATTATAAATATTTATGTATACATGCATACATACACACACATACAAATCAGTCTAGCAACTGTAAATTCCATTTGAGTCAAACTTCTTGAAGGGAAAAACGTGAAGTGAGATAAACCAGTTGGGTCAGGAGAGTGAAATAAGCTGATATAGAAGTTATTAACCTCAAGTTACAGTTTAAGAGGCCAAGACCTGAGGTGAACATACTTGGAGACACTAAAAAAGAGGACAGAGACATAAATAATCCTGCAACCACAGCATAATGAGTCTTCCTAACATACAGCAGGATATAAAGGCCTCCTACCATGAGGCTTGATGTATATGCACCTACAGAATAGAATGATAGAATTGTTAAGGTTAGAAAGGACCTTTAAGATCGTTGAGTCCAACCATTAATCCCAACTTTGCCAGGTCCACCACTAAGCCATGTCTCTAAGCACCCTGTATACGCATATTATACTTTTTTATTTTGTGGAAGCAGTGATCCATTCAGGCCACAAAGGTCAAGGGAGGAGCAAAGGCACAGACCTGGAAAATCAGTAAGTTGTTGAAAGCAACTTTACTGAGTCAAATGTGGTGGCAAGGCCACTCATCCCACAAGCTTCAGGTGTGTTGTGTGGATCTCCATAGGTCTTTAGACAGCATGATTTGTGGGGGTTGGTAAAGTGGAGAAGATAATGTGACCAACTCTGCTGTCACCTGGCTACAATAGAACCCATAGAAAGGGAGAAGGTTGTGCCCCAGTGAAAAATTGTGCAGTGCAACAGTGAGAGTGCTCATTCCAGCTGTACTTCATTATAAGGTTTGCCTGGTTATTTCAGTCACTCTGAAGATCTCTTAAATGGCCGAGGTGACTCTATGATTTGTGATTTGTGGCTAAGAGGCAATTTTGAAGTTTCTGGAACAAACAGGAAGGAAATTATTCTTATTTTAGGAGAATGACTCAGCAGCAATGGAACAGCAAAACCAAAAGACATTGATTTTTCTAGTCATCAGTGAAGCAAGAGGTGAAAGTTTTAATTTATGCCCTTGTCTTTTTCTCTTTCATGGATATTTTTCCTAATGTTGATATGTTAGCGTTGGTTAAAATAGCATCTAATATCAATGTAAATAATGGAGCAGGAAGGAAGTGTCTAAATTTCAGTATGTGCAGTAATTTGATTGTAAAACATTCTTTGCTTGTAAAAAGCTCTTTCTTATTTGTCTATATTTTATTTTAGACAGTCTTTAAGACTAGAATAAAACAAAAAAAAAAAACCCATACAAGCATCTTACTAACTTCTTTTAAACGCTTAAAGACTTTAATTTACATTATAGACTATGTATCCTGCCCAAGATAATCAAATGAACAGAGCATATCTAAACAATGCTATAAGATTTACTTAATTAGAAAATACTTTTCTAGTTATCCAGTAATAAGATCATAAAATTGATATAAAAATAGAAATACCAGTTAGTTGGGAATGTTGCTGTTCTGGTCTGCAGGTCTGTGTTTCACAATGGAGGCCAAGGTGCACACAGTGTGAAGTTTTTGACTCCTTCAGTTTGATGACCTCATTGTCTTCAGCATCCCATGCTTTGTGGCCTTACTCAATAAAGCCGGGGTGATGTAATGCCCAATTCTTTAGAATCAACTTTAATTTTTCTTCTGTCTTGTGCCACCATTATATAGGTAGTTTTCTCTTTGAAAGACTGTTTTCTCTGAACCATATCCAAGTATCTTTCATCACAAAATTCAAATAATTGATATCAGGAGGTTGAAGAGGGATGCAAACCTGCATACCTGTGACCAACAGCTGATCTCTGTCTTTTACACAGAGATCATGAGAAAAAAAAGCTATCTTATGGCATCATTACCCTTAAGCTGTCTCCAGCATAACTTTTTTTTCACTCTTATAGAATCATAGAAAGGCTCTTGGAAGCCTTTGGCTGGAAGGACCCTTAAAGATCATCTAGGTCAAACCCCTCTGCCATCACCTGGGTAACTTCCACTAGACCAGGCTGCTTAGACCCCCATCCAATTTGTCCTTGAATTATATATAAGACATCCACAATTTCTCTCCTCCTCTTCATCGCTGAAGATATGCAGCAGAGAAATTAAAAAATTTAAATTGTCGAATAGTTTTAAAATAAAAAATATTTTTCTAATATGGAATTTTTTATTACTAAGTTACTAATTAGTAAATCTTGGGACAATGTATACTAGGTGAAACATCATTTTCAGTTATGGAACATATATAAAATGGCTGAACACATATTCACTAATTGTCCTGAACTGGGATTTTATTGAAACCATACTTGATGTTTAGGGCATGGTGAAAAAACATTAGGTTATTAAGCTGATAATAACAACTCACAGAAACAGTTTCCATAGCTGCAGTGTAATTCCAAAATATTTTTTAAAGTTTAAATTTTTCTGTGGGTGATATAGTTCCTTTATTATTGCCAGGATCTTGTGAGTGCCATCATTGCAGTGCTGGCATGTCTCAACTGTTTTCTTTCCTGAAGCTATTATTAGATGATTTGCATTTGTACATTGGATATTTAGGGAATGAGAGTACTGAGCTTATCTTTAGGTTTTTTTTTAATCATCCAGACTGTTCTTCAGTGATCAGTCTGAGGACTATCGCATTATTTCTTCCTGCAGCAACTGTTTAATGCTCTTTGCTGCAAACATGGGCCTGGTTACAGAGACCACAATTAGTAATTTATCTTCACTTCTAAAGGTATCACTTGTGGCTCTTATTTTGCAAGTGCTTTTCATGTGATTGAGAATTACATGAATGACCCATGATATCTTCTACTTTGATTTACCCTGTTAAATCATCTCTGCTGTTTTAACACTCAGTACGCTGTGTTGTGGGAGTAGGCAACTGTATTGCTTATAGCTGGGCTGGAAGCATGATCTGGAAGCATGCAAAAAGGCTATCCCCAAATTTTCATCAGAGGAAAATCAGGAAGACAAGATCATTTGCTGCTTTGTTTGGGCATTGCAAATACATGACATCTGTATTTGTATGCGACACCAGTCCTACCATTTTCTGGAGAATTTGGGAATTTTTTTCCTCAGAGAGATGAAAAAGAAATTAAGTTGCAGGCAACCACCTTGCAGCAGCTTTCCAGACCAGTTTCAGATGGCATTTGGGTTTTCATCTAGTGAGAAGCCCAATGTCTCTTTTCCCAAGACTTACCTAGTTTGATTGCTTTTGAATCTGCATTCAGCAGTCACAGCCTGGCTGGTTTAGCACTCAGAATGAGACTTGGCAACTCTTGCACATTACCTCTTTCTGTCTGAAATCCGTGCTAAGCTCATGATTAGCATGGCATAGGCCATCTATGAAATTTTAAGTGCTAGCTGGCAGCAGGATGACCAAAGCTTGGCTCATGTTTCTTATCTTTGACACACAGAATAACAAAGTGATTACAGGAAAACAGTGTTATATTTAGAGAAGGATGGAAGGCTTATTCCTGTGTCTGAAGCTTCAAAATCATAACAGCAGGTCTTATCCCAGTAGAAGAGCAGTCTCAGAGCAGATGGACTGTAGCAGTGGTCTGATCTGTGATGGACAGTAAATGGAAATTATTTCAAATATGCAAAGACAAGACTGACTAAAAAAGTGTTTGAGCCATAAAGGTAAAATGTCCACATCATTCACAAGGAAAAAATATCAGTTACTTAGATACTTTAACAGAGAAACTCTACTGATTCTATTCTGCCTACCTCCTCTTCTTCTTAAAGATATAAGACCAGCATTCACACTTCTAGAGAAAAAGCCATTTTTCCTCCTAGGAGAATGTGAAAGAATCTAAGTATCATAGTAACTTAAAAATGCTTGTGTGTTTTATTATTCTCATCAGCATCAAAGGAATTCCTGTCCAGGGGATCATTGTGGATGGCAAGAAAATTATGTATATGATAAAATGTGCCCAAAAAGTCAGTGTTACGTGGTGAACTTGTATCAAACCTGCCCATGTTAGACACAGCGTTTCCAAGAGATTTATTTCTTCCTGGACTTTGATGTTAGGGAAAAAACACCCAAAACAACCAAAAAAAGCCACCAAACCTCCAAACCCAAATAGTTACAGCAGTATTAATGCACTTCAATGTTTTATATCTTGATGGAAAATGTATGAAAAGGTTTGGGGTGTGTATTATAGATTTCCTTGTGTATTCTGTAGACTGTGCCAGCAAAAAGGTTCAAATGGAAATATCTGCTCTTCAATAATGGCACTGAGGGTATGACTTACGTTTGAGGAAAAGTGTGAGCAACAGCATGCAAATCACTCTTAGCCCTGACATATAAAGAGAGCTTTATTGATAAAGAATTCCAATAGGATTCACACTGAACCCTTTTCATTCCTGGGTCATTTCTTCTGCATGCAAAGATTATTCGGCATATCCAGTAGAAATACACACTCTAGAGTCAATATCATAACAAATCTGAAGGGAATGCTTAGTTTTACAGCTGCTGGAGTGGTTTGTCCATCTGCATGTCCAACTGATTAGTTTGAATTTGCACAAAAATGAACCTGTTTATGAGAAGAATTCTTATGTACTTGAAGAAAGAGCATTAGGAAGTGATCTTAAAAAATTAATACCTTCACTCTACTGGTTGTAACATGGGTCTCCTTTCAGCTACATTCCAGTGTTGAGCTGTGTCTATGTCTGAATTTGCAAGAGCTGTACAATTTTCTAAAACTATGAATAGGTTTCTAATGTGTGGGATCTCAAGCTTCATCTGATTAAATAATTTTTCAGTTTGAAAAGTACTCAGTCCTTTCTAATCAAATTGTCCAATTTGAGAAGAATTAGAGAAACCTAATTATTCATAGAGTAGGTAAAGCAATGCAATTTATTCAAAATATTTTAGCAAATATAAGGTCTGAATATAACAAGCTGAATTTCACCAGGTGTTAAGCTTTGGTTTTCATGAATATACAACTACTGCTGGGTACTTTCTGACATGGCTGAGATTTCTAACATGCCTTACTCAATGAATAGTTTTTACTTGAAGCACCTGTTAGTGATTTCACATGTGTCATCAGTTATGAGAAACAATTTGACAGGACCTGTAAAATTAGGTGATGTAACACAGAGCATGATCAAATCTCTCAGTTTCTCAGACAGTTGGACTTTATTTTATGCAAGCCTCTTGGCTCTTACGCTTTCATTTCACCTCCAAAATTTAGGGGACAACATATGTTTGCCTTCACTTCTCTAGTTTGAAAGGTAGTAAGTGACTGCTAGCAGTTGAGGGTAGATAGTGCATCCCTGCCTAGGGGAAATATTTTAGAAGTTTCTTCCTGAACTCACTACCCCGACCTGGAAGAATTGGGCTCCTGTTGACTCTTCACTCCACTGAGCACTAGGAATTCTTCTGTGGTGAATGCAAGCCTGTAACTCATAAACTAAGGAATCCTTCTTCCCACCACATTTTGGCCCAGTTTACTCCAAAGGATGCCAGCTGTAGTTAAACTAAGGGGAGGCTGCTAGGAGTCTCACATAAAACAAAATTTTTGCGACACAGTAGCTCAGTGGAGTGATCCATCCAATCCATGTCAGCTGCAGGCTGAGCCAGTCGGCAAAGCAAATAGAAATATGCCCTGGCCACAAAAGTAATAGGAAAAACACCACTTTATAGGGAGTTAGGATCTTCCTCCTGTACTCCATCTCTCCCTGCCCACCAGGTGATGGAACCGAAGGATCAAATAACAGAGGGCTTGAACTGCAGCTTCTCCTTGTGTAAGACCCCACGCCACTCTTTGTTACTGTCAACTGACCCCTGTACTCTGTCCTGTCAGACCACATGGCTGTTTGTTCCACCATTAATAATTTTAATGCACAGCTGTTGAAATTATCTGAAATTCAAGCTTATGTACCCTATGGATTTCTAAGTGCTGAAACCCCAATTTCCTGCCTAATTGTTGGTGCCTCTGGCATCCCCCAGATAAGTTCTATAGTTATCTTATGCATTTTTAATTTAAAAGAATCTGCACTATGTAGAAATATAAAATTTTTAAAGACTAGTAACCTAAACCAAACTTAAATTAAATAAGACAGAGGTACTTTACTGCCTGTATTGTTGCTATTTAATGAAAGAGAACACTTTTCCTTAATATATCTGAAGCCAGCACAGTCTTCTGTCTCTTGCACTGGAGTGTTGCAGAATTTAGGTCAAGTATATCAAGCTGTAAACAGGGATTTGCAAATAATTGCATGGAATAGCTCACAAGAAATAGCCCATAGTAGTAACATTAATCAAATTAACCATTCTTTGGCTGCCACTGCTGCAGTAGATCCCAAGGTTCTCACACGCTGCATGAAGGTGTAAGTAGAAGCAGGTCCCTGATCCAAAATTTTTAATGTTAACAATGTGGCCAGAAACAGTGGGTACATTGAACAAAAGATGCAGGACAGAAAGTTTTCCAAGGAAAATAAGCTTTCTTCACTGCTGATTTGCAGAGTTTGAGTAGCTCAAGTTATGTATTCCCTGATACTAAAACTCAGAGGCATGCAGTGGGATTTATATCCCAGTTGTAGGGGTGATGGGAAGGTGCTGGGGAGGTGGTTATCATAGCTCCCTCCCACTGCTGGGTGTCTGCGTTTGCCAAGAAGTGGGATGCCCCAGCTGCCTGCAGCTGCAGAGCTCCTGGGCCAGAGCTGGCTTAAATCAGACATAGCAGAGGGAGGTCAGATCTGTCTGCCCTTGTCTGTGTAAACATAATCCTCTGACAGAATAAAAATGCAAACTAGCCCATCTCTCGTGTCTGATCGCTGTAAGTGCCACTAAAAACATCTCAACATCATAGGCAAAATTGAACATTATCTCCTCCTGGCTTAAGGGTGGGAAGCTGGAATCTTGTCCTCCTGCCCTGGGGGAATCCAGCAGGACTGAGACGAGGGAGAAAAGAGCTACAAGTACTGGAGTTCCAGATTCCTGTTAGCTAGATTAAGCAGCTGTAGATGGTCCAAATACTCCGTATCTTTCATTTCACAGCGTCAGCATTTGCCACCCTGGCCATCTAGATCTTTGGCATGGCCAAAATAAATGGCAGGGTAATGTCTATTTTCCTGTCTCTTGCCACTCTGTTGTCCTTCACAGCTGCTTAGAAGGTCTGTAGCTGGACCTGGCCCCAGTCAAGCTATATAGACAAGTCCACTTGGAAGGGTGTTTTGGTTTTTTAGCTGTGTTTAAAAACTTGTAACTATTTCCAACAAAGCCTATGACATCTCTTAGGTTTAGGAAACAGATTGATTGTCATTTGTTGTACAGTTGCCTAAACACTCCAGTAACTGGAAAAAAGTGTCCATCTAAAGTGTAAACTGGATGTCATGCTAAAAGAATCTTTCAGGTCAAATAATGTAGAATGAGGGGATTTATTCCAGCAGAAAATGTTGCTCATTTAATCTGTGAGAACTAATAGGAAAGTCTCCTATACTCCCCAGTTCCCCTTAAAGGGAGGTATTCTGATAAAATCAGATTTTTCAATTATGTTCTTTAGCTCTAGATTGGTAAGAAATGCGAAAGACTCCTCTTGGTTAGCTTCTGATGCCAGATTCCGTCCTGGTTTTACAAATAATTGATGTAGTCTTCAGGTGTATCAAAGAGGAAGTACTGATAGAGGAATCACTGGGACAGGAGCACTCTGAACAATGAAGATTGCAAACAGCAGAACCACAGTGCATGCGAGCTGTGCACAGAGGATGCTTGGTTATGTGATCTAATCATGAACCATGTAACCAGATATGCAGGAAAACCAAGGGTATGATCAATAATAGGGAGTCGCCCAGAGCCTTTCTCTTTGCAAGAAATCCTCCACTAGGAGAGCATCATGACATTGTGTCTCTTTTTTAGCCAACAGGAAATGTAGGAAAATAATAAAATGCAAAGTATCCAAATGTGAAAGTATGCCCTAAGCATATTTCTTATCCCTGAAATGAAGATATGCCAGCCATTTCTTAAAATCTCTCATGAATATTAAAGCCATTATCAGTGTGAAGTGACATGAGCTCTGATAGGACTTGATGGGTAGCAATATCAAACGTAAGATAGGTCATTATGGTTAAGGCAAGTGGTGGTGATCTTAAATGGAGATGCAGAAATCACTACTAGGGTTATAAAGGAAAACTAAATCCTGAGAAAGGACAGCTCATACCCATCTTTGCCTCTGCTACTTTTTACCCTGTTTACCTCTATTCTGGTTCTGCGCTGTGTTTTGGATTCACTGAAAGTCTTTTTTTCCAATCTTCAGCTCTTTTAGAAAATGATGTCTGAGTCTAAAGAGACTCTCCTTTATCATGTGTGTTAACACATGATGGCCTGCTGAAGTGTCTGCCAGGTCTTGCCCATGGTCACACTTTATTATCTCCATGTACCTTGTAGGACAACAGAGATTGTTTCAAAGCCAATCCAGTTTCACTTCATTTCCTAAGCAGTGGAGCGTGGACTCCCTCTAGCCTCTCTAATGTTTTTTGCAGTAGAAATGCATTGATTCAGCTTCTCTGAATTTTTATATCTTGCTTGGTTCATTTTCCAGCCTGCACCACGCTAACCCCTTTTCTAGCTTTAGGCAGCCTCCTGTGAGAAGTGGGTTTCCAGGTCAAAACACAGCACTTACTGGCAATCAAAAGTGGAGGACTTTCTAGAAAAATGCCATCTTTTACAGCATTGTGCTTTTTTGGAATTACTCCCTCCAGGCCCGGATCTGGCCAACTTGATAGCACTCACTAACAGGATGGGCAGCCCAGCATTTCAGCCTTTGTGACTTCTGAAGGCATTACTCACAGCTGAGTATCTCTAAACAGCTGAGTCTTTTGGTTAGGAGAGATGTGCCACACTAGCTCAACTCTAAGCTCAATTAGCAGATAAAAATACCAGAATGGCTCCCACAGCTTCCTGCAGGGCAAAGGCTTTTGGCTTGGACAAAGTGCTGGACAGAGTAAGATGGGGATGTTGACTCTCTTGTCTCCCTCTGTAGGAATTCATTATCAGAAGTGGGAAAAGCCATGCAGAGGTAAATTCCTTTCCAGTCTTTTCAAGGAGGAATTGTTCCCTAGGGGAAGCAATGACACAGTTTCCCTCCCCAACTGCCCTAGACAATCCTGGTGCACTGATGAGCACTGGGAGAAGCTGCCATCTCCAGTTACACAAGGATGGTGCTGGAGACAAGCAGTGAGCTCTGAGCTGAGCACCAGCTACACAGCTACACCAGAACCCAGGCAACTCCCAGTGCCACATTCAATCCAAAGCACTCCAGCATTCACACTGCTGAAGTGTCCTGAGACACCTCAAGAGGTACCCTGGGACAATGAGAAAACGCCGGGCTTTGCCTCAAAATGTGTCATTTTTGGACACTGCCTATTCACATTCAGTTTTTTATCACAGATCCACTCAGAGATGAATCAAAATTCAATTTTTTAAGATGCTCTGGGTGCTTCAGGATGAGGTGTCAGGGTATCATGTTTCCATCCTTATGGGTTTACAGAGTGCCTCAGCCCTTAGAGAAAACTGGACAGATTCACTCAGTGCTCAACACTTAAAACTAGGCCACTTTTTTAGTTATTTAAATTGGAATTGAGGCATTTAATTCTTGGAACTCAGGCTCAAACATTTGGTCCAAAATGTCCAAACCCAGATGCTAACTGTGGCTTTAAAATACTTATTTCATTTTATTTTTTTTTTCTCCAGAGCTCCAAATATGCAGGAATTTGGCTTTTAAATTGTGGTGTGTACAAATTTAAAAATTCAGCCCTTGTCAGGTTGCTTATGCAACATCTGATGCCCATGTTGCCATGGTTAGTGGATGCTTTGGGTGAAGGCTGTGGCAACTAGTCACATATGGTATTTGCACAGAGCTATGCACAAGAATTGCATATTAAATTACAAATTTGAGTGAATATAGCCTGGGTCTTCCAGGAACTGAATATGCAAATGCTTGGACTGAATTGCCTTTATCCCAGGGTAAATTCTGAATTAGTTCATTAAAAATTTAACCATGCAGCACACTGGCTCCTGCTTCTACTGTTGGTAATGGAGAGCAAATCTAAATGACAAATGCTCTGTGCAAAAACAAACAGAGTTCTCAGGGTGATGTGGAAATGTTATAAACCAACCTATATATTTTACAAGGTGATACAGAAGCAAGTCACTTTTGGCATCTTGATTTTTGGCATTGTGCAGAAATTAGTGGTGTGGCAAAGAAATTATGTGGTTCAGAAAAAAACAAGATATTCAAAGAACATCTACATGGTGTTTCTATGGGCATCACTTCAGTTTCTTTGTTCTGTGCAAAACTCTGCTGGGTGTAAACTGAATTAAGATATTCCAGTTCAGATTATTCCTAAAGAATGGGTGCTTAAACATTGTCTCACTTGAATACCCTTTCCTGTTATCTGTATGTGCGCATCAACTTTTTAAAAAGAATATATTTTTTTCCAGATTTAAATAACAGTGAAATAAATACACAGAGAGTTTTAAAAAACAGAATTATGGTTCAGTTGTAAAAATTTTTTTCTAAGTCGAATCTAATAAATCACTGTCATTCTGAGTTAGGAACTTCTGCTGAGGGGGGAAAAAAAGTATTTGTGCACTTTTCCTGAAAATCCTGCATGAGGGTGACTACTGAACAACTATACCGTGGATAAATAGAACTCTGGATTGAGTTGTAAAAAACGTGCATGACAGCAATGCTTGAAAAACTCTGCTCTGTGTGAAACTCTTAGTGCAATTCAAATCACATTCGTTATTTAAAATATCACTATTAGTAATTCTGCACAGTTATTTTCAAAGCAGCGTAAAACGTGGTGTAAAAGTTCACAATGGAAATTTTATCCATACTGTGAGTATTAGATGTGCGGCTCATTCCCGTGTTAGAAACTTGTCAGAAACACAATAATCTCTCAGAAACCTTTCTCTCTTTTCCAATAAAAGTAGAATTAGCTCTGCAAGAACCAAAAGCACAAGAGAACATATGGTGCTTTAAAGCATGGAAGGAAATTTCCACATGTCCTGTAGCTCTGATTGTGGTACTGCAACACAAAGGCACTGACTTATGGTGATTTTGTTCATCTGTGACCCAGAGGTATGCAAACAGGACTGTCTCTGTGTAGCCCTGTGTTTGCACAGAATTAACTGTGTAGCTATGGACTAGCTGGGAGGAGAGGGTCCAGCTCATGCTGCAGCATTGGTGAAAGTCCTTCCCAGGAGCACTGTGATCAGTTTTGGGCCCCACGATTTAAGAAGGATGTGAATGTGTCCAGGGAAGGGCAACAAAGCTGGTGACGAGGCTAAAAGGCATGTCCTGTGGGAAGTGGCTGAGGACTCTGGGTTGGTCTGTTTTGGAGAAAATGGGGCTCAGGGGTGGCCTCGTTGCTCTCTGCTGATTCCTGAGAAGGGGAAGAGGAGAGGGAGGTGCTGATCTCTCTTCTCTGAGGTTTTCAGTGATAGGATGTATGGGAATGTTTCAAGACTGCACTGGGGAGGTTCAGACTGGGCTTAAGAAGCATTTCTTTACTGGGAAGGTGTTCAAACACCAGAACAGGCTCCCCAGGGAGGTGGTGATAGCCCTAAGCCTTGTCAGTGTTTAAGAGGCATTTGGACATTGCCCTGAACTGGTCATGCAGTTGGACTGGATGATCCTTGTATGTTCCTTCCAATTGAAATACCCTATTCTATTCTAGCTATAGCAGAGTGAAAAAAATGGAGATTCTTGTCTTGGTGAGAATAGAGTGGAAGCTCAACCAAGCAGCTTAGGGTGTGTGTCTAGATGGTTGTAGCCCTTACTTGGGAAAAGCTGCCACCAAGAAGGCTGGTTCTTCACGAGTATTTGAGGTTCTCTCACCTCTCAGGTCTGGATCTGTGGCTGAGGGACAGAGCAAGAATTGCAGTAGCCTGAGGCAGCCACTACTGCAGCACCCTTTTTCTGAGTGCCAATAAAGACATCAGTTTTGATAAAAGAGGTATGACTGGAAAGGTCTTCAATGCATTGCCGAAGGTTTTATGCAAAACAGCCTTCTCTGCTATTGATCGTCCATGCTAATAAATTGCACATGCTGAAGTAGCAAGCATAAAAGAAAGTTGTGGTAGGACCAAATTAGGAAGAAATGAATGTGCAGAATTCACAGAGAATCAGCAGAAAAAATTTAGCCAACACTGAGTTCTCTTGTTTTAATTTCCTTCCTGTGTGATTGATGAAAACAGTAAATGGAAATATTACTATGAATTTGCAAAATTTTATATTACCATGTCATATTTCTTAAACTGTGTTGAAGATATTGACCTGTAGTTTAAGTCTATAGCAGACCTGGAATTGAAACAGAAACTAGAAATACTCTCTGAGAATGGAATTGTAACACGGAGGTGGAATTTTCACTTGCAAAAATATTCCATGCAGAATTTTGCCAAACTTTGCTGCCAGGTTTTGGCTGAGAAGTCTCTTTGCAGCCTCTGCTGTAAGAAGTGAGGTGTTCACATGACTTCACATTCCTAGTCCTATTGGTGCTGCTTGATATCTGGGAAGAAGGGCTTTGATATATGTGAGACCACACCTTAAACATTTATTTGAGCACTGCAGAATTATGAAGTTAATTTAGTGATGAGCATGTGAAGTTTATGCTTCTGAGCTCGCACAGAGACTATTTTATTTGATGGCTACTAGCTAAAAATCATAGCAGATGGACCTAAATCTCTGAAAGGAGATAGTCTTCCATTCCTCTTAAAATATTGGGCGATATTTTGTAACAGATATATATAAATTAACTCCATATAGGTTACTCCACTGGCTTGGGATCTAGATTGTGTATTTCCAATGAGGAAAAATGAGGAATCTACACACAACAGAAAATTTTCTTATGCAAATTTAAGTATTGCGACAGGTAGTTTTCTATGAGTGAGGAAATCTATGAGTGAGACAATGCGGTTACTTCTATTTCTGTCCAATGTCTTTCCCTCTGCTTCATTTAACAACATCAGCTGTGGACAGGCACCACAGTGGTCTGTGGGAAGAGCTGAATGCTTTATCCACAGCAAAGAGCAGTGCACGTGCTGAGAAACAATATTTACCAGCCTAGGTGGGGTGCAGCATTAATCTCTGTACAGTGCTGTGGTGAGCCTTGTAGAAATATTGTATGTGTGTGCAATGGTATGAGGTATGAATTAAAGGTGGGGGTGTGCAGCAGAGGTGGGGATCAGCCTGCCACTGCAGCCACGCTGGTGCCAAAAGGTGCGGAGCAAGAGCTGTGCTGCAGGAGTGAGGGGGAGGAGCAGGTGGGTACAGCAAGCTGGTAACAATCAGACCACACTCAGTAATCAGCAAACAGGTTGCAGACTTAAAAAAAAGATCTGGTTTTCCTTTCATCTGCTTTTTTTTTTTTTTTTTAATCGGATTGAACTGAAAGTGAGATTTAGCAAAGGCTTCTTAAAGGATCGTCTGCAAATACCTGGAAGAGCTTCCAGTTGCCCTTTAGGGCTTCTGATGGTTGCATAGACTAAAATATGCAAAATTAGTGAGTCTGAACTGTCATTGTGGCACAGAAAATACTCTGATCTAGTTTATTTCATTATCACAAGCTTATTAAAATGCTTATTAAAAACTAATCCAAGGCTTCAGAGTTTTCCCTCTGTTGCATTCATTTCTTCCTTTTTCCAATCAGACTATAGTTTTATTTCTCGTTTCTTCAGGCCCCTTTGTATTATATCTTGGACTATGAATATTTATAGCTTTTCCCAAAGATTGGTTTTATTTATGTGCCTTAAATGCCACTTCCGGGTATAATTAACAAAGGGACTAAGTAAGACTGCACTCAATACCCAGGAAGGGTTAATTCACCACCCTTCTCCCAAAGCCTGGCACACTGCCCCTCATCTTTGCATTAGATATGAGCAGAAATGGCTTATTTAGATTTTCCACTGTAGTCCTCACATTGCAAGGTAAGTTGACATGAAAATCATGTGAGTTTACTAAGATCAAATGTTAGAGATACCTTCAGCCTAACTCTGAGATGACAGGTCTACATGAAAACAGGGATTTAGTCCCCTGGGAAAAATAAATCTCTTCCATTATGGAAATACTGCAACTAAACAACAGAAGTGTGCTGGAGAGAGCACAACTGCTGGAGATCCTATCAATATACCACTGCAGTTAAAGTGCTGGAAGTACAAAGAAATGGATAAGGGAGGACTGGAAGATGGAAAGTGAGAGGGGAAGACAGAAATAAATGCAAAGAATGCTGAAAAAGTGCATAGCAGCAGTAATAAATGTGGCAAGGAGCAAAACAGTATGTTCGTAAAACCTGTCTATCGACATCCTGGATCTACAGTAAACTGGAATTTGCCACCCCTTAGAAAGGCCACTTGTTCTTGGCAGAGGCTGTACAGAAAAGCCCCAGACAGCTTCTTCCAGCAGTGTAACCCTGAAATTTATTGATGAGCAGCAACGGGGAGCCTGTGGCACAAGCTAGAGTGAGGCTCCTTTGTATACACTGTCACACTGTGCATTTTTGAAATGACAATCATGTCACAGAGCTGGGTGTCTAAATCTGATCTCCTACTTCCCTTAAGGCAGCCCAAGTTATTATTTAATATTGCTGTTCACATTTTTTTATTATTATTATTATTCTTGAATAACTTCCTCCCTGTGCTCTTCTCTTCTTCTTTGGACTCTTCTCACTGCACGGGAGCACGGGAGAAACTCAGTGAAGAAAGGGGAACCTCTCACCTCTCATTTATGTCTCTTTTGCAAGGCCATAAAGTTTATGGCCTTTTTATGACATCTACCCTATGTTCTCTTTGAAGCTTCCAGTGTCAGAGCTCTGCTCAGAGGAGGTTCTCACACTTTTTAAGGCCACCTCTAAGGAGGAAATTGAATATTAGCCTCACCTCTGCAGCTTGAATTTGATCTTAGAGGTCCTTTTCAACCCTAGTAACTCTATGATTGTATCATTCTATTCTAATTTGATATAATATTCTGCAGGAGGCCAGAGTCTGGAGCTCATCATTAGGACAATGAGTTCATTGCCTATGAAGATGTTAAGCCAAAAACTCTTTCAGATGACACAGATTTTTGTCAAGGTAAAAAGGACAAAAAACCCCCCCCAAACATTGGGAGTGGGGAATGAAGGTGAAAACCAGCACTAAATACCTAGCTGAAGGATTGGACTAGATGATCTTTAAAGATCCCTTCCAACCCAGACTAATCTATGATTTTATGAGTAAGATTTCAAGTCTTTGGGTTCCATTTTTGCAAAACGGTCTTGGGCTCCCATTAGTGCAGCATAAGTACTAAATCTGCTCTGCGTTGTTCTTTTCATACCAAAGTCATGTGTTAAAAGCTTGAAGACTGTTCCAAATGCAGAAGAGAGGAGCCTTAGCAACTTCAAGTGATAGTGAAGAAATCAGTGTCCTGCTGCTGGCACATTTCTAGGAATGTGATGCTGTGGCAATAGCAGACCACTATGGAATAATTCCTTTATAAATCACTGCACTTTATTTCACCTGGTCCTTTATTCCGTAGATGTTAATTGGCATCCTTTCAATATTTGCTAGTTTTCCTAGACGTAAAACTTGTTTGATCCCTACTACAGAAGCACAGAATATTGTGTCTCCCCCCTTTTAATCTTCATTCATTTTGGAAACATCACCAAATAAAAGTGAAATATTTAATATAGTCAAATACCATTGGATAAGATTGGAGTATTGAAAACAAACACAATGAATACCTCAGTGATTGAATTGAAAACTTGATAATGACTTATTTAATACATTTGTCCAAGGCGTTTAAAAGGTCTTATTTCAATGTATTGACTGATTATTACCCACCCTCTTTCTTTTGTTCCATTCGAGAACCCAATTTTTCATGTAGAACAGTGTGAATAATTGACTTTTCAATTTTGCTGGCCAATGAAAGCTAAGTAAATGATGATTTAAGCAGAATAACATTGTTCTTGTGAAGTGAAACATATCAAACCTATTTAGTGTTATTTTAGACTCTAGTTTGACAACTAAAATACGTACTTTTCATCAAGAAAAAACCCAACAACCTTTATTACTGCAGTCTCTTAAAACAAATTCTTTCAGTTTTTCTGGATATCTTTATATTTTGGGGGGCAATGCTCGACCTAAAATTTGTCCTTAACCTCTCATCTATCTCTGTGTACAAATGTGAGATAATAAAACCCAGCTGCAGGGTTTCTGGAAGTTACAGTCAAGTTATCCATCGGGGTATGTGACAGAGGTGTAGTATTTCTTGGTAGCAATCAAAACAAGTGTGACCAGCAGGCTGAGGAAGGTGATTCTTTCTTCACAGGGCCGGAGCACCTCTGCTGTGAAAACAGGCTGAGAGAGTTGGAACTGTTCAGCCTGGAGGAGGCAAGGCTCTGGGAGACCCTAGAGCACCTTTCAGTGCCTAAACAGGCTACAAAAGAACTGGAGAGGAACTTTTGTCAAGGGCAGGGAGTGATTTGATACAAGCTAATGGCTTTAAGAATGATGGATGGTAGATTTAGATTTGATGGTAGGAAGAAATTCTTACCTGAGAGGGTGGTGAGGCACTGGCACAGATTGCCCAGAGAAGCTGTGGATGCCCCATCCCGGGAAGTGTTCAAGATCAGGCTGAAGGGGGTTTTGAGCAACCTGCTCTAGTGCAAGGTATCCCTGCCTGTGGCAGAGGGATTTGGAATTGTATGATCTTTAGGTCCCTTCCAACCCAAACTATTCTATATTCGCTTCTTCAGTAGTGTATGGGGTGCATAGATTCAAGCTTTCCTACTCATTTTCCATTTGGCAGTTACTGATGCTTTTGAATTGATGATTTCTCTTTTGAAATGATGAATTTTCTTTTTTTTTTTTTTTAATGATGTTTTCCTGAAGTGAAAGCTAAAAATAAAAAATTACCAACAAACCTAGAAACAGACTAGTCAGTGGGATTTGGTCCTCTCATGCCTCTCTGCTGGCAAGGAAAATTAACTCACTCAGTGCTTTATGTTGTCAGCTTCCTTTCAGTTTCCAGGCTGCCCTGTCTAAAGTTCAGTCTACCATTTAGACATGACCTTAGTTTTTAAAAATTCATCCTGAGTTCCTAAGCTACTTCAGTGTTTTTCAAAATTTTGCTAGTAGTCTAAAGACATCTGGGGAAAAAAAACAGATTGTGGTAGGACTAGTTGGGTTACACTCAACTAGGTAGTCACTGGATAATAGATGGAGCCAGTGTAAACAAATACATGTAGCTTTTTTTTTTCTTGTTACATATTATTTAAAATCTTACATCTATTTGGTTAAAGAAGCTTATGTGTGCACAGTTGTCTCACTTTGGCTGTTTATATTCCCTTTTCAACTATGTTCATTTTGTGATTCACAGGCAGAAGACTTGTTGCTTTGGCCAAGTTATTAGTCATGTAAATGCTATTGGAGATGCAAGAAATGTCAGTCCAAATTAGGAAACTTTTGAAAAATCATCCAAGAGTGTAACAGCTCATAGTCCAAAAATATTTAAATGAAGTTGCATTGGCAGTGACCTCAGTGGCCAGTGCTTTTTTATTCACTAAACCTCCAGAATTCTTGTTTTAATAAGACTTCGTTGCTCTTTTTATGTTTTCATGTTTTCTACTCTCTATTGCTTGAGGCAGGTTGTCAGTCTCTGCTATGAGCTGCTTGTGGTATGGCTTTTGAAAATATTCTTTAGGTTTCGTCCATTCCTATTATTTATGATTTGTCTCACTTGCCTGTTTTGTTTAGGTGAGGTTTTCTGGTTGAGCAAGTGTTTTTAGGTTTGATTTCTTTCCATGGAGGTGGTCTGAGCCACTTCTAAATGTAAAAAAATGTATAAAACATCCTTATGTGATCATTACAAAATCCCAATGGACATCCTTGCCTAAAGCAGTCCAGAGGTGTCCACTGACTGCTTGTACTTCATGGTACATCCAATGTGGAAACTCAGGACAGATAAAACTGCATTCCAGCACTTCTAATTGACATTCTTCATAAGTGTCACAATTTCCCTGGCAATATCTCAGGGAAGCCTACAAGAAAGATGGAGAGAGACTTTTTACAAGAACATGTAGCAACAGGACAAGGGGGGATGGATTCAAACTGAAAGAGAGCAGGTTTAGATTAGATATAAGGAAAAAAATCTTTACTGTGAGGTTGGTGAGGCACTGGAACAGGTTTCCCTGAGAAACTGCAGATGCCTTATTTCTGGAAGTGTTCAAGGCTAGGTTGGAAGGGAATCCAAGCAACCTGCTCTAGTGGATGGTGACAGTCCAGTGAGTTCAAAGCACTGCTGTCACAGACTACCATTTTGTGTATTCCTAATCATAAATTTCCCTAAGCTTCTTGTCCTGAGAATTGAAACACCATCGTTGCCAGCAGCTGGTACTTTTGATGGTGTTTATAAATTCCATTATAAGAAAAATAGTTCCTAAGAATCCAGTTTAACTACAGCTCAAGGAAGAACAATGTATCAAGCAAAAATTAAGACTCCTAATACTGGTGTTGCAAATATTAGCCTTTTTTTTTCTATTTTGTTTTTACAAACTAAAAATATTTAAGGGCACAGGATTAAGAGTTCCAGAGCATAATTAAGGCTTTAAAACATACAGAATTGCAGCAATGCCATCCATCTCAGTAACACTGAATGGCTAAGTTGCCATATGACACAAGAAAACCTCAGCAAATCTCTAAGAGATCAGTAATTAACAAACATAAAGTAAAATTTTCTTTTTACATATGGCAGGATAGACTCTCCACCACTGTAACTTTCTTAGTGCTCTCTAAGGGGTTTCTGAGATTCATCTACCCACGGTCTCTACGGAGACATGGATAAAAGACTGCAGTGATGAGAAGGGTAAAGGCTGACATGGAGAGGGATGGAAAGCAGTTATGGGTGGCCCAGCTGACACAGAGACTCAGAGCCAGAACAGGTAGACAGGTAAAACTGCCATGTGAAAAGACATGAAACTTCACAATTTTTGCCTATCTCATGAAAAAAGTGTATGTGAAGATGAAATATTTTTCCTCATTCAATGAGAGGATGAGCATCAAGAAAGAAATCTCAAAGAGCAGCTAAAGGAGCTGCTTTTTTATCTATGAGAAATTTTGAGGACAGATTGCCAGAAAATAACTGACCATTAACTAATAAGGCTATTATCATATCTAGTATGGGGTTTATGTCCTTTAGAAAAATATCACCAAGTTTGGTTCAAAATCTAATTCTGAGAAAGCTTTTCAGCATACAATTCATAACAGTAAGGCAAGTTCTAGATAATATATTCAATAATGTAAAGAACAACAGGAAAAACCCTGCTAAACCCTGTCATTTCATCAGTAAAAATCTCTTTCTGTGCTTGCTTGTGAGTTAAAACTCCACAGAAAAAGGAAAGATTATAGCCCATGAAGTGTGTTATTATTTGTCTGAAAATACTGTACTTAATTGCAATACAATTTGTATCAGTTTGAGGCAAATCTTTCCTGCAGACTTATTTCAGGTAATGCTCATGTAATCAAAAGTAGAAGCAGGTTCTGTTGTCTGGCAAATATCTTTCAGAGAGAGATTGAGCATGTGGGAGGTGGTCTCAGTCAGGATGTACTTTTCCAAATAGGTTTTTTATGACTATTGTATGGACTCTGTGGCTGTATTTATTTTTGTACGAAAACTTCTTTTTTTCCACTGAAGTAAATTTCAGAAAGGCTTTGAATATGACCTACACACAAATCCCACTTAAATTCAGTGAACAATTTTAAGGAAAAAGTGCTTTTATTAAGAATCAAGACTTTTTGTTTAAAGCTATCAATTTTATTATGAGATGCTGCTCTTTGTATTGTGAGAAAATGAGTAACTGCTCCATATTTATTACCTTTACAAAATAAACCAAAGGAAAGAAATAAGAGACTGCCAGAAATCATTGTTTATAGTCCCTACTCTAGCGCTGTGACCCACAGATTAAAAGCTTAGAATCACAAAATCATAGAATTGTTTAGGTTAGGTTTATTGCAGCCTTTCAATATTTAAAGGGGGCTTACAAAAAAGGTGATGGCAGACTTTTGAACAGGAGATGTAGCAATAGGACAGGGGTGATGGTTTGAAACTAAAAGACTAGATATAAGGAAGAAAGTATTTATAGTGAGGGTGTTCAAACATTGAAAAAAGTTGTCCAGAGAGGTGGTGGTTACCCATCCCTGGAAACATTCAAGATCAGGCTGGACAGAAGTCTGAGCAACCCGATCTAGTGGAAGATGCCCTGCTTCTGGCAGGAGACTTGGACCTGGAAGGAAGCCATGGCCCCACCTACCTGATGAGTGAACTCCTGCTTTCTACCTTTGAACTACATATTCCATTTTAAAATATGTATCTTGTGCAAATACTGCCACGAGTCCAACTGTTTAGCAGCTAATCTTTAGGTAGCTGCTAATAAAGTGTCATGAAGGTGCACTTAAGCAGTCTGGAGAAGATTACTCGGTTGCTGCTTTACAGGTTTCTGCAGTGCTGTGGGAAAGCTCAGCAGTTGCCATCTAGTGGAGGATGAATTCAAGACACTGAACTTTCCAGCAGCTACTGCTCCCTGAGAATGGGAAAACTGGTGATGTGGAGCAGCAAAAACCAAACCAGGGCTATTTTCAGTGAGCATGTGGATCAGAAAATGAAACATGAACAGATCAGACTTCATCCATGAGTGGCATGGAGACCCAAGTTGTACTCCATTTTAATCTGTAGTCTCTATTTCCCACTTCTACATTACTATTATCTCCATACATTGTAAGAGTTAAGTATAAAATATATGCTTTATTTTAGATTTGTTTTGGAAGTATTCTAATATAGTGTCAGTTTAGTTCTGTTTGAAAGCCAAAGTTTTATACTGCATTTTTCAATTGGTTCCTTTTCCCTGCTGTCCTGTCCCACTTCATCTCAGCAGGACAGCACCTGATCTGACACATCACTGGCAGTGCCAGCACTCACTCTAAGAGCACAATTTCCAGTTAGCAAATACCTGGTTCTCCCCTTTAAAGGACTTTGGCTTAATTTGCAAAGAAAACAAACCCTGAGCTAATAGAGGACAGGATCCCCTCTGGGCTTGGCTGTTCCTTGATTTTCTCTCTGTGGACCACAGCCAGACAACTCTGTCTACAAACTCCCTTCTGTCCAGAGAGGCCATGGATCTTGGTGAATTAGTGAACTCGTCTGGTACAGCAATGGAATGGCACAGATCAGTTTCAGTGACATATCCTGTTGTCTCTTGTTCTGCTTTCTGCCCTGGTGAACCCCAGTCCACTTGTTCTCTAACTGTTCACTCCTGTTCTTACTGAATGGAGAAGGAGGAAAAGGAAATGGAAAAAAACATATAGTGGAAAAAGCAAAAATCAGCTGCACTTTTCCCTGCCTGCAAGGACCAGTTTAATTAAATTCATTGCAGAACTTTTTCTGGTCTGGAGGGGCAGAAGGTATCAGTTTGCAGGAAGCATTTCAGTGACCATCAAACATCCTGAAGTCTGAAAGAGCTGCCTGCTCCTGGCTGTTCCTTATGTTTGAGTTTCTAGCTCTGAGCCTATGCTGGCTAACGTGTATCTTGAGACTGAGTCTTCACTTACCCATCTGTAATACTCTTTAGACCTAGTCCTATGTTATGTGATTTCTCACACTGCATTGGTGCAGTGGAACCTCAACTTCATCTGGAGTCAGGAGGTGATGTGGAAGAACTAAGAAATAATAGTAATATAATCTACTGAACCTGGTCCAGTTGCTTTTAGACCACAGATTTACTGAGAAGAAAACCCAAATTGCATTCCCTGTGTGTCTTTGCTATCACTTGTGTTAAAGGTGGGATTTTTCTTCATGTTAGCTGTCTAAGTAATAAATGTCTAAATCCGTCCGTAATTGGTGGAGATACAGACAGAGAAGAATAGGCATCTTAGCAGCACACTTGCACTTCAAACAGGTGGCCAAGTAATGGGGAGAAGTTGCCCTCTGGAGGTGCCTCTGTCTCTGCATTGATTTTAGAGGAGCTGAGAGAAGCTATAGGTAAGCAGCAGCCCAAGGTTGTTCCTTGGCCCAGAGCCCTAACCTGTAGAAGACCTGACAGCCATGCTGTGAAGCTCTGCTGATGTCCAAAGGGTGAGGATGAATATGAATTGGCTGCTGGGAACGGGGCTTGGTCTGTGCTATCTACTGAACCATGCCCAGGAACTGTCCAGGCCAGTCATTGACATGGGGGTGAAACATTACTAGAAATGCTCATGATGTAACAGTAAAGTCTTCTATTACCCAGCAAAATTTGGCAGTACTGTTGAATTTGCTTATGTGGCTGTATCCAACATGACTTGGAGTAAAAGAAATTACAATTTTAAAGAACTTAAGTGAGGTTAATTTTATTTTCAACAATTGTCATACATAGTATTCTCTGCCTGTAAGTAGAAATGCGACTCTGTTAATATAGATGTAAAACTATTCAGCATACATCTGTGAAGTCTAACTGGGATTGTTTCCTTGAATAGTCATTACGTGCAGAAGCTGTTCAGTGTGAAGATTTCTTTCAAGAACATACCTCTATTCTCATTCCTTCTAGCAAGGTTTGACAAAAAAAATATATTTTTTTCAGATTTTGCTGCTGTACAAGGCGGAATATGACATAGTAGAGATAATAGGGATCATGTCAGTAATCCCAAAAAAAAGTGAATAATCCTCTATCTCTGGTAGAAACCTATCTCCAGTTGGCTCTCAGTATTTGTGGAAACTGATTCATTTGTTTCACTCTTTTTCTAGGAGTGAATATTACCTCATCACCATGCAAGGAAGAAATCCCTAACATAATTTATTTCTTTTCCTGTAGGTAAATGAAAAGCCCAGACAAATAATCCCATGCAATTCTTAGAGGCACAGAGTATCTCAGAAGGTGGAATTGCCCCATGCCTCAGTACTCCCAGTTCTGTGTCTTGTCTAAATCAGTCTTTAAAGCTTCTTGATTCCTGTTCAGGGGTAATATCTTTTAAAACTAACTTGCAGAATTGAATATCAGCTCTCATTAAAAGCATGATCATGGAAGAAATGGACTGCTGGAAACATTGCAGATGGACCAGCAAGAAAGGAAAGGCAATACTCAAGGCTCACAAAGGTCTGAGAGAGAGAGTTCCTCTTGCAATACCTCTTAGCCAAACTTCCACCACACTACCAGTTTAAAAGGTTTGTTTTGTTTTATTTAGAAAGAATACAGCAAATCTGTGCTAATGTATTTATCAGTGGGCAAGTTGGTTTGCTGTGGAATGTACTGGCACATAAATGGAATGGGTTCTTTTTCCACGTTGTTCAGGTTACCAGCATGTAGGGGCAGTTTCTGGCTCTGGAGCATATAGATGAGTTTCCTTATTATAAGAAAAAATCAGGTTAAGAGTGTTTACAGTTATTCTCCATTTGGCCTAACAGAAAGCAGTCAAGTCAATAAGTGTCTAGATTATACTTTAGAGACTAAAAATTAGTTAATGCTGCATTATGCTGTTTTTACCTTCACACTTCCGGCTTGAGAGATACATTTTCTCATTTTCATTCTTTCCGTAAATATATGTGTATTACTGAATAAACAGCTTTCAGTGAACGAAACTGAAACAAGATAAACTTTTGGATTTTTTTCTGCATCTTCTGAGTATAGTACTGGAAAAGTTCAGCAAAAAATAGCAGCTGCTATTTACTTCAGAAAAACCATAAGGTTAATAATAGTTAATCTTAAAAAAAAAAAACCCAAAAAAACCCAAAAGAAAACAGAGCACACTTTACACATATCTGTGCATTTATGTTTCTCCCACTGGGCCAATTAGCATCTGCTTCTGCCAAGCACTGATCACATCCTACAGAAGGAGAAAGATCTTCACCTATTTCTGACTCTAGTGGAAGTTGTGGGCATGAAAACCCGCTATCAGCATCTGGCCCTTAGAGATTAATGGCTCTATGCAGAGAGTATTACTAAACAATATACAGCACAGACGGCATTTTTGGAACACTGCAAAAATAGAGTCCCTTTTTAAGACTCTCATTACTGTCATATAAAACAGATGGGAAAGATTTGAAAGTTTTAAATTATAGTAAAAAAAAATGTCTTGTGCCAAATGCAACTTCTCAGAAAGTTTGTAATAAATTGACAGGAACTAGATTTAAAAAAAAAAATGGCAAGCATTGCAAACAAGAAGACTGGAAATGGAATGAGTACTAGAATAATGATCTAAGAAGCAGCACACTCTGAAAGTGTCAGAAAAACAGAAATAAAAAGTTTTACTGCTACTTTCATGGAAAATCAAAGGGAAAGATTATAACTTAAATGCAAATGCAAAATCAGGATCAGAAATTGGAAGACAAACAATTGCTGTTTTTACAGTTTTCCCACTAAAAAACTGCTGTCACTGAGGTCTTAGATGAAAAATTCCTCCCATTGTGTATTTACTTTTTGCACTACTGTGGTCCAAGAAGTGGAAAGATATTGAAAAGGTCATCCCTACATAAATTGTGTCATACGGAAATGTGGTTGTATGGTATTAAACTTTCAGTCTCCATTCATTGTCTGTGCACAGGGATAATGATAAAACGGGCTCATTTGCAAATGTCTGTGCCCAGTAATGTGTGATAATGTGACTAAGTCCTTTAACATTAATATTTTAGGTACATACCTTTTGTCAGTCATGTCAGCAGATAAATTTCTGTTAATTAGCTATGTTCAGATAGCCTCGTTTAAAATGTGGGTCTTTATTTCCCATTTTCATTAATGGACTCTAGTTCTGAATTGCAAGAATTTTTCCCTTCTTGACAGATCTTTTAGAAATGAGAAGTCTATTTCTGAATTTAAGTACCAGTGCCTGGTACAGTGTCTGCTTATGCATCTTTCATTCTCCCAAGGACTGGTAATTTGGGCTTCAAAACTCATTTGTAATTGAAGCTTCAGAGAACTTTTACCTGTGCAAGAAAACTGATAATGCAGAAAAATTCACCTGAACTGTGTGAAAGGTTGAGTCCAGTTTTTCAGCTTGAGTGGCAGAGGAAAGAAGAGCCTTTGAACATTTTAAAGCCATTATAGCAAAGGAGCTGCTATAGACAGTGGAAGATGCCAACCTGCTTCCCTGGAACCGTTGCCCCTCCGAGGCCACGCTTACTCTTTCCTTTGACCTTTAAAGCTGGCAGCAAATGACAGCAGATGATACCAGAGTCAGCAGCAGTCAAGCCTGTTTGTCAAACATTCTTCTTCTCACAGCTCTTAATGCAGATTTAACTGGTTTACCAGAGCAGATGGAAAGAGGAGTGGAAGAGGAATAGATGGAGAACAGGGTAAGGGTCATACCTCTCTGAGGAGGAAGGTTTGTGAGAGAGGAATGTAATGCTTATAAGCAGTACATTACTCAATGAAGGAGAAAGCATAGCTTAAAAAACATTTGTCTTCTTAGTAAGCCTGTCTTGATTTTTTCCTCTACCTACTCTCACTTATTACACATTTGGAATGTGCTCCTAAACTGACTATACAAAATTTAGTGAGCAAAAATATTTCTAAAAGGATAAAATTACTAAGACATATGAATGGAAGGAATACTGTACATTTTGGAAGAGCTTGTTGGAAAATCTTGAGAAAGAAATTAAAGTTACAAAAGCAAAGGGCTCTCTCTAAAATCACTTTTCAAAATACACAGATAGCTTTTGTTCAGGAAAAATCTCCTGCAAGAGCCAGGGTGAGTGTTGGGGTTTTGACATGAATAGAATGGAGGGAAATTCAGAAAGTATACTTCATGAATTCCCAGGTTATAAGCTGTGCAACTTTTTTATTATAGAGCTTGACAGATAATAGCCGAAGTGTTCTATATTTTTTTTTCCAAGTTATTGATGTTTTTGGCATTGTAATTATAGCAGTCAGTGTTAGGACTGATTTTAAGGACTTTATAAGGTCTAAATTAGTCATGTTAAGAATTTTCAATTTTCACTTAGTTTGTAGGCTATATTGAGACATTGCAGTATCTCAGGAAGGCCTCAGCAATACTTGCAGCCAGTCATCTTTCGAGGTTTGCCATTTCAACTGTGAGATGTGTGCTCCCTTTGGCAGATGTCCCATGCATTCCAGCAGTGATCTGGTTAAGGTTCCATTTAACATGGTAACACAGATGGGTGTGAGCTCTACTGCCATCATATTAAATACAGGTAGTGAATTCACAGTGTCACTTAGAAGGCAAATTTGCCCTGTGGGCTTTCCTTCTGAGGTCTAATCCAGCTCAGTCTGTAGCTCCATTGGCACACTGGCAAGGATTTAGAGTGTAACTAAGAAAGAGCAAGTGGGAATGAGAGGTTGAGTGCCTTTATATATGGGAACATAATGATAGGACAAGGGGAATAACCTTAAGGTCCCTTCCAACCCAAACCATTCCATGATTCTATAAAAACATAGATCCCTCTTTATGCAGTTATTTGATGTCCAAGCATAGGATAGAGTGGTGTATTAATGATTTCTATCCCTACAAAAATGTTCGTTCTGTGAAAGCTGGTAAGAAGTGAATGCACAGAGAGTAGGGTGTCCTTGGGCTGGGAACGCCTCTTGAGCTGAGTGGCGCTTTCAGCTGTGACACAGCAAGTGTCACCGCAGCAAGTGCTGTAGAAATTGTGAAAGGCTGCGACCGCCAATATTTAGCAGTTTTCTCATACTGAGGAATTGACTTCTGAATTTGACTTAAAAACCTCATGTTCCTCATTTTTGTGCAGAATTCCAGGTCAGAAGCAAAATTATAGAATTTTTGCTTGCCGTTTACTCTTTTCATCCAGTGTTGTCAATATTTCACTGAAGCAGCTGAGTCACTAGAGTATTGGCACTGACTTCCCTGGAAGTGCAACTTGCAGTGGGGAGCTAGATTTATAGACTTCAAATTACCCATTTTTGCTACATATGTCAAAAGAAAATAAAGTAAAATAAACATCCACTTCCAAGCCCCCCCTTCTTCCTTTGTTATTTGGGATTCAAAGGTGTCCTTTGTCTCCTTTTGCTTGTTTAGATTTTATTTATTGAGAGGTTTCTATTAACTTCTGTCTGCAAGAATGCTTTTGTAACTTCTTTTATCCTATTTCTCTATTTTAATTTAGATATTAACCTTTCTGATTCTTAAGTATAATTTTCCTGATGGCAATCTCTTTCTTTTCTCTCCCTTCTTTTCTTGGGGTATGCTGGCTTCTCCCATTATCTGTTGTCTGTCCTTAAGCCAATGAATAGGCAGTGAAAATGTTGTCAGTGACACCTCCTGCTGCAGAAGTGAGCAGACAAAGGGAACCTCTGTGCTTCTGACACCTTAATTAGGAGGGGACAAGAGCTGCTCACACCTGCACACCAGGCACTGCTTCACTGTGGCTCTGGTGCAGCAAGTCCTCAACCACTAACAGAATAGAAACTGATGATACTGCTTTTTGCACAATCACCAACATTGTCTGGGAAACATATATTGTGTTCTCTACCATAGCTAGCGGCTTTAGATTTTTTTTTTTCCTTCTTGATTTTCCTATATTTTGGGATGATATGGCAATCAGATAGCACTTCCCCAGAAATTAGAATAGACTGCGGAATTTGGCATTAGTGTTCTGTGGAAATTAGAAGGCATTGTTACATGCCTGTGTATAAATTCTAGCTGCACCATTTCTGTCTATACTGCAGGATATTATGGTCCCCACGTCTTCCAAATATATTTAGTTTGCTTCCCAGGAACTCAAGTCACTGTCTTGTGAGGAGCAGCAAGTCTCATGAGGAAGACTGAGGTTCCTGGGGGTGTTTAGCCTGGAGAAAAGGAGGCTCGGGTAGACCTTCTCACTGTCCAAAACTCCCTGAAAAGAGGGTGTAGCTGGGTGGGGGTAGTCACTTCTCCCAAATAACAAGTGGCAGGACAGGAGGAAATGGCCTCAAGGTGCACCAGGGGAGGTTTAGATTGGATATTAGGAAAAAAATCTTCCCTGAAAGAGTGCTCAGGCACTGGAACAGGCTGCCCAGGGAAGTAGTAGAATCACCGTGCCTGAAAGTTTTCAAAAGCTGTGTGGATGTGGAACTTGGGTATGTGGTTTAGTGGTGATCATGGTGGTACTGGGTTATTGGGTGAACTTGATGATCCTAGAGATCTTTTCCAACCTTAATGATTCTATGATTCAACAAGGGATTATTAATTGCCTCTGTGACTCAGAAGTGGTTAATTGCTGAGCCCAGTTTCCTTGGTAGCAATAATAATCATCTAGCTATATTTATACAAACAGAATGTAATATCAACAAATAAATATTTTAATGTGTTGTTTTGTCAAAGATTAAAACAACTCCTGGCACATCTGGGTGTGTTGAGTGTCCTCAAAGTCATACCTCAGAAAATGGTAAAAAAGGTTTGCTTTCTGAAAACAAAGCATGTCAACCAACCAATTCAAACTGACTGAATGGGAATAGAAAGCAGTAAACCAGAAGTGGTACAGACAGTATAGAATAAAAGACAAATAGGCAGAAGATATAAATCTATTGTTGTTAAAGGGAGCTAAAGGCAGCTACACAGTATCTATGGTTGCAATGAGAGGAAAAACATGATTAGATGGAAGTGCTTTTTACTTCCTCAGATCTGCAGCTACTAGGGAATATGCTAGTTTGAATACATGGATGTGAGTCTCAGAAAAGGATTCAAATAACACTATGAGCAGTTTTTCCTAAATGCTTTTCTGAGTGCAATACTGTAGCTAGCCAATGTAATGTCAACCTTGGGTAAATAAAAAATAAAATAAAATAAAGGAAATAAATGGAAATGTGGTTCAAGATTTTGTATAGCACTAATAAAATAGCTGCTAGAATTTTACCTTAGTCACTATTTTAAGGCATGTGGAAGCAGTCAGGGGATCGTGAAAAAGATGAAAAAATAATCCTTCCCAAAACAGGCTAAAGTATCTCAATCTATTTCATTTGCTGAACAGGTGAATTTGATTACAGGGCCTGTGTTCCTAATTTAAAAGAAAATATGAAGGTTTTCTTCCAATTCACTGGAAAAGGTTTAAAATTACTCAGTGAGATGAAAGTAGAAATCAGATAAGTCAGCACCACTTCACAGTGAGAGTAAACATTAGAGAACCTTACCAGTTCTTAAAATGAAATTAGGTAACCTTCTTTAAGGATCTACCTCAAATATGACTTTTGGGAGGGGCCCGAATGCCCCATTCCTTCTGACCTTGCTGTCAATGAAAAAATAAAAATTAAAATGCCCCATTCACTCTTTTCATGGGTTGTAGACAAAACAGTAAGATCAGCATTGCTTTCAACATGCTTCTAATGCTTCCTGGTCAATAGAAAGGTAATGATTCTCATCATTGTCTTAATGACTTTTCATCAATAGCTATAATGAAATGCTCATAGATATACATATGTACATATACTTATAAAATATGTAGAATACTGAAGGATTTGGAACTAGATGATCTTTAGTCCTTTCCAACCCAAACCATTCTATGATTCTATGATTCTGTGATTCTATGAAGGGGATCAAGTCTCTTTATTTTTTTTTTGCAGATTGCAAAATTTAATGTGTCTCCCATGAAAACATGAACTATTACATTTAAAACTAAGAATATGTGCTCCTAACATAGTGTGTAATTGTACTACATGAATGTATAATTATACATGTTATGCACTCCTGGAGGATAAATCTATCAATGGATATTAAACAATGAGGTGTGAATATTGTATCTAACTTGAGAAAATATTAATTTGTGAGAACTGGAATAGTGGTCCAAAACCAGATATTTTTTGTGTGTGTGTGTGTGTATATATGCATGTATATGTATATATATATATACACACATACATATAGGTATAGATAGGAATAGATAGATATAGATGTAGATGTAGATATAGATAGATATAGATATAGATATAGATATAGATATAGATATAGATATAGATATAGATATAGATATAGATATAGATATAGATATAGATATAGATATGTATGTATAATATATTTTCCCCAAAAAAATCCTTGCTAAATATTCATTTGAAGCAGAAGACTAACTGAGGTGTTTCTGTGATTCAGGTCAGCAGCCATTCTGTCCTTAAAACTCATATTTTAAGAGTATCTACTTGATACAAGGCTCAGGAAGGACTATTTTCCATCATATCACAAGTTGAATATGTGTGCTCATAAATTAATTTTTCCCACCTTCTTTTAAAACATCAATGTTGGATGCAGCTGAAGACACCATGTCAGATTGAGTATGCCAGTGCTTTGAGGCAGTATTGAGAATCCTCTGCTTTAAATTCTTGACTGGTACATCTTAGCTAGCTAGTGAGGATTAAATATATCATGAAATTTGGGGACAGGGCTGAATTTTCCACAAGTCAGATTAGAAGGAACCTTGGGATTTTTTTCAGGCTTTATTACAGCTTGGAGTATGGATCATTTCTTACCTAATCAGTTCCTTGTTATTGTTGAAGCCCAAGGTAACACCTTGTTCTTTTCTGTCCCTTACCTATGACACTTAATAATTTAGTTTTTCATGGGCTGAAATTATGTAGTTTAGCTCAAATCACTGGGCTCAGTACAAGATAAATGAAAGAAAATTAATGTCTTGTGCTACAGAGCTCAATCTGAATTGTCTAGTCATTCCTTCTGGTATTAAATATAAAACTTTGCCTTAGCAAATTAATTTGGTCTGAAAAGTCAAAAGTGGAATGAATTTCAGAAGGGTTGTGGAGAGTTTACCTACAAACTTTAAGACCGAGTGTTAACACTTTCTGTTTTCTCTTGTTTCTATTTTGTGACTAACTCAGTTTGAAATCAAACATTTTCTCTAATGTTTTCTGTAAACTTTTCTTTCAAATTTTCCATTTAGTTAAATGTACCTGAACCTGCATGTTCAGAATATATAATTCAATAACAACACAAATGTCTTTTGAGTTTGGAGTTCATTTTAAGGGTAATTTGGGGTGAACCCTACTATCAATTATTGAAGGAGAATTGCCCATCTACTCCTTGGAGAGTTAGTGGCAATTTGGCCACTGTGTATAGTGGGACCAGGATAAGTTTTCTCATTGCTGTCTTTCTCTGCCATGACAATATATATTTATGATTATTTAGCTTGTGAGGTCCTGGTATACCATAATATTAAGTGGCTGACTCTGCCTACCCAATAAAGAAAATCTTGCTAAAGGGAATCCTTTGTTCCCAGGTTGGTGATACATAGTGCCTCCACAGTGCAGATCTTCTGGAACTGGTGTATCTTCCCTGGGGACCTAGAACAATGGTTTTTCAGTACAAAATTAATTGCAAGTATTGCAGTCCAGTTCCTTTTACGAGTGAGCCACAGCATCAGCAGAAGATGGAGTCTCTGTGAGATGTGCTCAGCACGTGGGATGAACTGGAGGACACATCCTTCTGGCACAATGCTGGGGACCTGGTGTAAGATTTCCCAGCTGGAATTCAGATTTCAGCTCAAGGAGAAAAAATGGGGTTTCTTCTCCTTTTTTTTTGGGGGGGGGGGGGGGGTGTTTGTTTTTTTTTTTTTTGTTTTTTTTTTTTTTCCCCCAGAAAATGCTGTGATATATTTAGAACGTTGTAATATCCCAACCTGGGATCAGCAAGTGAGCAGAGGAATTAAGCTATTTAGTCACAGGGAAGCAGCCAGTGTTGATTGTTTCCCTACTTGTATGGAGGAGACAAGTAGCTGAGAAAGAAACAGCAAAGATAGGTTGGGTCATGTTCTGGGTTTTGTTTTTTCTTTCTGCATAAGAATCTAAATATAACATGAGAAACTCAGTGATGGGCAGAATTTCTTGGCCCTCATAAGGAGCAGTAGCCATCTCATAGTTTGTGGATATTGTCTTGTTCCTATGTCACAGTGGACTACAGTAAAATGCCTTTTCCCACCTTTGTTCCCACTCTTCATCAAGGAGGCAAGAACAGTTTGGGAAGTCAGCTCATTCTGTATCCATTGCTTGGTTGTGAATATGCATTAAAGGACTAGCTTGAGAATAAAGGGCAAGGTGTTTTGGAAGGAGAAGGCTGGAGTTCGTTCACTGTTGTATTTTTTTATTAGAAAATTACAATTGTCTTGCCTAACATTTAGCAAAACCAATTCATTTCAGTCAGTTTTAGAATTGATTGAAGCAAGTTATACAGCACATTTTTACTATAATAAATAAAAATTACAGTATCTGTGCTTGACAGATATTATTTAAGGTAAAGTAATATTAATTTTTTTAGCGTTGCCAAGATTTTAAGTTCAATCACCAGTGTGCACACATAAGAGATATTCAATAGGTATAATAAATATTAATTAAATTTAAGTATGTTATGATAGCTTGATTTGTCCCAGTAAGGACACGTGGACTGAAATGTGTCTGAGGAGGGAACTCACAGGTTTCTCAAGAGATTGGAAAACCAATATGGGATGTACAAGAATGTGTGGCCTCCTGCAGCAGTTGTATAAGAAGAAAACTTAGAGTCAGTGTTTGGTGAATGAACTATTTATTCTGTGTCACTTTGGAAGTGCTTGTTTGGACTAGTAAATTTTTTCTTGAGGAAATGGCTTAAAAGACAATTGGGCAAGATTCAGCTTGCAGTAGAATTTAAGCAACTGAGTGTAAACATGAATTATTTAAACCACCTGCATGGTTCCCTAATCTTGGGCAGAGTGAAAGAGCTGTAAGAGCCCTGTTTTCGCCCATCATCTGTGTGCATGTGTGTGTCTGTTTCTGACAGGACCTTCATGCTGCTTTGCCATCTCTTCCACTCCAGTGTCATCTTCCCTCCTGGAATGATTGTTTGAGCTGGCTGGCTTTTTAAAGTGAGAAGAATTAGATTGTATAAAGTCACAATTACTCTTCTGCTGTTTGAACTCAGCAGTAGAAAAATCTGAGGAGAGAAACAAATGTAAAATTTCCCATTCCTCCAGAACATAGGCACTTACTTTTACAAATGAGCCACAGCATCAGTTGCCCTGCTGGTTCTGGGCTTCACCCCAGCAGTCCTGAGCCCCAGAAGCAGACAGCAAAGTCTGCAACTACTCTTTATTTCACATCTATGCTACTAGAGCATGCTCCAGAACCCAGAAGATGCCACGTTGTCCCTCTAAAGAGGGATAAAAAAATTGGAGAAAGGGACATAAAGCCTCATTCAGTATGTCAGAATGAGTATTTCTGTGTATAGATGTATAGAGTGGTTCATATCCACTAACCTGTGTATTACTTTGGCAAGTCGTATCACCCAGTCCGAGACCAAAGATGAAACCAAGCTGAGATATTAAATAGAAGCACCTTGTCTCCATAAGCTCATGCACCTGACATCTTGCCCAGGTAACTTGGCTACCTGAAGGAATTACTCAGAGAAGTCCAGGTTCTGTCCACAACAGGATGGAGGTATGGAATAAGTAGGTGGGCTTAGTGCAGCATCTAGTGGACAAGTGTCCACATCACAAAAAAGCCCCCCTTGTGTTTCTGGCTTATTATTGAAGGAAAAATCAGCTAAGGACCAAGGGACCGTAGAGTAGAGCAAAATCCAATTTATCTGTAGGAAGCATTACTCTTCCTAATGAGGCACACTGAGTAATGAATGGAACTCATCCTAATATCATCCATTTTATAAATGTGAAATATACAGATAGGGAATCTGAAGCAATGTAGATTGACTTAAGTCAAAGTGAATTAAATCACTGGTCATAAACATGAATTTAATCAAAAGCATGAAATCTTAAGTTAAACTGTTTTTTTTTTTTTTTTACTTTTGTTTGAATTTTATGTTGTAAGGAATCTTTCTCAATGACTGGTCCAGTGACTTAATGTGATGCTACACAGTTTTTAAAGAAAATTTGATTTTCCTTTTTTCCTAGAGGGAAGGATGTACTGGTACTCATACATTCACTGAATAAATTTGATCATTTGCAAGATACTTTCTCTGTCTTAATTTTTTTTTATTTTTAAACTGGAATTGAATTTAACTGGTGGCTAATTCATTAGAGAGATGGTGAATTGAAAATATGATGTGTTGGTGTGTAACAGAAAAAAAGAGGTAATCAGTGGGATTTTCAAAACTACCAAGCAACCAAACACTCGCTTTCAATACTAAAAGTATAGCTGAACTAAAGCAAAACTGGGAGCTAGTCTTGGTAGATACTTTTCAAAGCTTCATGGTTTTTAGCTGCTTTAAAAAATGGGTCATTTTTTCTTTAAATTTTAGTTATTGTGGTTCTCATATTCTCCTATCTTACTTTTATTTATAAGTTGTAAAATGAGAACAGCATGTTGGCTAATTAATTTCTGATTCATTTTCTCAGATTTCAGTGGATTAATTCACATGACAAAAATATTCCTGTTGAATCTGATAATAAATAGAAACTCAAAGAAATGAAGGCAAATGCTTATTTACACAACAAAAGCAGAAAGTACTGGCCTTTGGAAAACATGTAAATATTTGCATTCAGTCTTTTGTAAAAAGTACAATACAGGGTGATTTGACATATTTATGAAGATCGAGCTGCTGTAAAGAAAGCAGCAGTGTCTCAGTTTCAGCTGTGTCATTATGGGAAAAGGTAACACTCCTTAACTCATTAAAATCTGGGAATTAATAATTCTTGCAATACATTTGCTTATATCTTTAATTGGTTGTCATAATTTTAGTAAGCCCAGGCTCAGTATAAACTGCCATGTGTCTGAATTTTAAATATAAAAATTCTTTACATTTTAAATCTTAACAGATATAATTTTAAAAAGTTGTAGGGTTTACATTTTTAGTTTGAAAAAGTTTAACATTCCTGCTGAGCACTGGGCTGTTATGGATCAGTGTCTCCTTTGCCCCATATCTTGTCCCTGGATGCAAAGTCTCTTCTCATGAGGCCCTGAGCACACATCAGACATCATCACAAACTTCCCTCAGACAAGGGCATACCCACTGGCTGCAAGAGGGTATTTCATGGTGGGGACTCTATAGAGGTTGAGTCCTGTTTCTTTCCTGCCTCCTCTCACCTGTGAGCACCAGTGAGTGTTGTTCACTGGTTTATTTGGCACCTCCAGGGCATAGACTCCCCTTGTAGGTGCTCAGCTCAGGTTTCCCCTCTCCAACCTGCTTTTGATTCCCTGGCATTTGTATAATTTCTTTTCTCATTTGTGCCTTTACCATGCCCCAAGAAGTTGGTTTGGTCCTTTCATCCTTTCTCTTCCAGGGAGTTCTTTATGGTACAGTAACAGTAGGACAGTTTGTTTACAGAGAGTGTCTGTGACCTTGGTTGCTTTCTATGATTTTCCTTATTTCTAAACATTTCATCCTGAATTCCATTCTGTTTGTAATCCAGCTTCGTCTAGGTCATCCAAGCTGTTGTTAAAATGTAGTGGTTTCCATACATCTGCATTTTATTGCCTCAGACAAGGTCATGGTTGCCATAAACCTATGATAAAATGAATAGTCATGTAAATGAGAAGTACCCATGGACATAGTTTATTTCAACTGGAATAAGACTTTTGAAAAGCCTCCTCATGCATCCAGGTTTCTGGACAGTTAGATAAGTAACACACTAGTTGAATGATCACACTTGGTGGGCACTGGTTCGTGGGTTACTCTCTATCTTGAGACTGGTGGCAAGTGTATCACAAAAATCTATTCTGGGATCTTTGCTCTTTATCAGCTGGTCTCTGGCAGTGTCTAGGGATGAGGAGCACATGCTCATCAGGTCAGCAAACTCCACAGTGCAGGGAGAAGTCGACATGCCTAAAGGCAGGCCTGCCATCCACAGAGACCTGGATGATCTGGAGAATAAGGCCAACACAAACTTCATTAAATTCAACTTGTATAAACAGGAGCAGAGCCAGGCTATCCAGAGAAGTGCTTACTTTCCTCTTTTCAAATCTTGTTAAACCCCATGCATCTTCCAAAGAAGATATTTATTAAATACAAGCAAGTTTAGCAGATACCCACCAAGGTGGTCAGGGCTGGAGCACTTTCCCTTTGAGGGGAGACAAAGACCAAGTCCCATTCAGCTTTTAAAGGAATGGCTTCAAGGGGAGATAATCACTGACCAGAATGGCACATGGTGGGAGGATGAGAGGTCCTAGACTGAAATGAGAGAGGTGCAAAATGGACATAAGGAGACATAGTTTGTTCTGCAATAGCCCAGCAGTGGGCCAGGTTTCCCAGAGAGGCAGTGCAGTCTCCATCCTTGGAATTTTTCAGGACTTAACTGATAAAAGCCCTGAGCAACCTCTTCTGCCTTCATAGTTGATCCTGTTTTGAGGGGAAGTTTGGACCAAGAGCTGCCCGAGTTCCCTTCCAACATGAATTATCCTGAGATTCTGTGATCTACAATTTTTCTCATTAAATAATGCATGGCATAGAACATTCCTTGCTCCAAATAAAACACCCCAGTCCTCTATCTTACTTTCTGTACAAAAAAGGAAACATTCTTAGAACTGTCAGATTTTCTCATGGTATGGGATGTGTCTGTGCTGAAAAATGGTGATATATTTCTTTGTGCAAGATAGCAGTAAGAAACTTATACAGAAATATCTAGTATAAGGAATGATCAGTTCATAACTATGTTCCTCTCTCTCAAGATTTTTTTTTCCAGGTTTTTCATTAGAACAGAGTAGTAGAAGTCAAAACAACCCACCTTTGGATATTTGTAATATAAACCTCCTTATAGGATGTTTCTAACCTACCTAATTGCAGATAAATACTTTAAAATATGACCCATGTTCACGTTCATTCTGAGATCTCAAATAAGAGGGACTGATTATGGGTAGAGTTTCCACTTCTGCTTAAACTCGTCTCTAGGGTCAAATTTCAACTTGATGACACCACTGCATAGAAACCTGCCCAAGAGCAGTTGGTGGGAGACTCCAGATGGGAGTTTCTGGCTATGATACTCGAAATGGATCAGCAGCCACAGTAGTAGACATAATTCTCCCACAGCTCCTGAACACTGTTCAGCTTATCCTCTTTATGTTTCTGTGCCAAGATCTGACACAAGCTTCATGATATTCTGGCAGAGATGGGGTGTGCCAGTAGAGAGGTAAGAGAAGACTGCCTGGGACATGGAGGGTTAGGCACAGGTGGCAAGAAGGAACAGCTGACAGAGCCTCAGGGTGTCAACCTACACTCACGTGACTGCACCATCACCTGCAGTTACAGAAGTCCTGAAAATAGTTCTCTTAATTTAGAGACAGCTCAGGTTTACAGATGTAAAGACCTCCTGGATGGTTGTTATCCAAACACAGGGCATGAGGTGGTGAGGAATCCAAGGGCCAATCAGTTCATCCTAGAAAACTAATTTTTACCAGTAGCCAAGAAATCTCATATGGATGTTAATGGGAGGTTCAGCTTTGATTTGCCATTCTGCCTTGGTGGTGAGGCAGCTTCCCACCTTCTGAGTCTTCTCAGCTCTTCAGCATGAGCCTGGCTCAGCCTGGCAACTCCAATTAATAGAATAGCATTCTTTAAAGTAGTACAGCATGTAATTTTAATCTGGCATTGATAGGGGAAATATTTACACAAATAATTCCCATTAAAACCAAGTGTAGCTGTGTTTATCACTGGTACATCAATGGAGGATTTGACCATGAGAGCATCCTTAAACTCTGAGGAGCTGCATAAATGCCTCTTTTTAATATTTATTCTCCTGTCCTAAATTGCTAAAATCTGTTGTTGCATATAAAGATGCAGTGAGGGAAGTAAAACTGAAGTCATATATTGGTGTTATCACTAGAAGTATTCTTCAAAAAATACAAAAGCATCTTTTTGTGAGGTACACAAGCAAGCATAAATTGTGTACTAATAGTTCAGCATTTTTTTTATTGCTTGTCTGTCACAACTATAAAATAATTTGTATATCAGAGTGATGCCAGAAACAGCACAGTTTCAGGTAAACAGCTGTCTAAGTCCTCTTCCAGGAAATTTATGTAACTTTAGCTCCTTCCTATGGCTGAAAATGCAATAGTCTAAAACAGACACCACTGTTGCATATCCTTAGGAAAAAAAAGTATAATTATTGGTTGTGGCTGGCAGTTTATCTTATTCAGAAAAGTGGTTTCCTATTAAAATAATAAAATTCCAGCAATTCACTATTTCTGTTAATCATCCAGAGTAAAACAAGACAGTGTTTATATTCACAGCCAAATGAATTGGTTTCTTTAAACACTGTAATTTTTAATAATACCTGAAGATGAGTTACTTATATTTTAATTAATATATTGATAAATATATATTTTTCACCTCTCCAGAACAATTTTCAGTGGTCTGACTTTGATTAGTAAGCCTTTGGGGTGGTATTTTCATCTCATGCAGTATAGTACAAATTTAATTCGTAGCAATCACTAAATAACAGACAGAAAAAATGTGATTGAGAATCTAACATTGGCTGGATGTACACTGACATTAACCTTTGAGAAATATAGGAAAATTCATATGTTAGGAAGTGGCAGGAATAACCTGAGGGAGGTATTTATGAGAGGACAAAGATCTTTAAAACTATAATGCTGAAACAGAGGTAATAATAACAAAAGCTGAGGACCGTAGTCCTGCACGTTCATCTACCTATTTTAACTCATGGTCAAGTGATGTCACATGTCTGTTGAGCATGTGTTTGACTGTGCCTGTGTTCTTTTCCTGTGAAAAAAAAGTGAGGCAAATTAATTTCATTTCCAGTAAAAGAGGAGTTTGCCATAGATTAAGAGTAAGCATATAGAAACAATTCATCTGAGGTGAAATCAGTTGCTAAATTAAGGTAATTTGTCAAACAACCTGACCTTTGAGTGTTTTCAGGCTTAAAACTGAAAAGCAGTCACAACAGGGTACTCTGGCAAACTACCTTTGCTGAAGAGGTCACTTGGTGTTTGAATGTCCCAGAACAATACGAGGGTCATGCCAGAGAATCAGAGAATCAGAGAACCATAGAATAGGATAGGTTGGAAGGAACCTTTAAATGCCATCTAGTCCAACCCCTCTGCAATGTTCAGGGGCATCTCTAATTAGACCCAGTTGTTTAGAGCCCTCTGCAGCTTGATCTTGAATGTTTCCAGGGGTGGGGCATCTACTGTGTCTCTGAACAAACTGTGCCAGTTTCACCACTCTCTATGTAAAAATCATCTTCTTTACATCTAATCTAAACTATGGATCTTTCAGTATAAAACCATTACCTTTTGTCCTATGTCGTTTTGAGCAAAGGATTAGTAATAAACACCATTCTTTAATCCTGGAGATTATGGTTGCCACCTCTCAGACACCTCCTAAGGCTTGATTGCAATTCCTTGTTATGAATGAGGACTCATTTTGATAAAAATCAGAGAGAGTCAGTCTCTCCATGCATATCTGCAGTTTTCCAGCTCATTTTAGGGGCCTTGTCCTCTGGCTGTACATGTTGCATAATGTAAATCCACTCTTTGACTGGCTTTGGGAGCCAAACAGACATTCTGGGGCATATCCCATGACACAAAAAATGCCATGGAAGAAAATGAGCACTCTGGAAACTACAGAGCTGTCCAGTACAATCCCAGGATGTTTAGTGTCCTCAGACACACACAGAAGAAACATGGAGTTCTAGTGTCATGGAAACCCAAGATCAAGTGCTGTGAACTGTGGATGTGACCTGTGTGAGTTGCAGGGGAAGAGCCCTAAAGAAGTTTCATTATGAGGTATGCTGAATTTCTTCACCTGAATTGGATGCAGTTGGACATAAATTTTTTTGTATGCACCTAGAGCATCTCTAGAAATTGTAAACTTAACCACAATCTTTCTTCATTATCCAGACACTGAGACTCACTTTGATTTAATTACTTAAGAATTTATCTGGATTCTGTAATTTCTACCTAGAACAAGTATCTAGGCCAGTACCTGGTAGGAAAAAGTGGCAACCATCATATCCATAATTCAGAAATATCTTAAGAACCTTCTTTGTGACCTCAAGTCCATCAGTTCTTTTGGTGACTTTTTTCTCAAATGTAGAGTGTTTCATTTCCATTCTTTCTTAAATGATTTTCATGGTCACCTATTCTATAACAATGCATTAAATACAGGAAAAGAGGACATAAAATTTTCTCATTATTCCCATAAAGGAATAATTTACTTAACTGAAAAAAAAATTTAATTGACACTCTAAGTAATGCTGTTCTTGAGAATCAATCCTAATCTCCACTATGAACTGATAAATGGGTGCTAAAGGCTAAGTAGATTATCCTAGGAAAGTCTCATTGAAAGTCATTTAGTAGCTAATCATATGTTAAGGTCAAACATTTCCAGTTTCTCATGGGGGAGAAGTAGGCATCCCACCTGATTTTCCTATTCTGAAACAATTTTAGGAGTATGTCCAAATTCAAGGATTCTGCACATGTCCCCTCAGAAATACCCCTTCTCTGACATTTTTCCTAATTTTGATTTTATCTCAATTTGATTTGGCCAATATCTTCCCCAAGGACAGTAGACACCTCACATATTTTGGAGAAACAGGGTACATTGTTTTCTTTTTGTTTGGTTTACATAGAAGCCTGACTATGGAACCTGCACTGCCCCACAATAATTTTGCAACATGATTAAGGGGGAAAGAGCAAAGAGTTTTGGGATACATGTGGACTGTGTTCAGTCTCTAGTTCAGTCCATCTTAATTTCTTCAGTCTCTTTAAGCTCTGTACTAAAGATCATCCTAACAACACTTACTGCATTTCAATGTGAAGACAATCTAGGATAACTGTCCTGAAAATTTTAAGCAGCTCCATGAGGGATGTCTACAGTTGGAGAAAGTGATTTGGGCAGTTGTAGAGGTGTGGCTGCCACAACCTGTTTTCCATTTTAACTCACTTTTCCACACTCTACATTTATGCCTCAGGGGAATCATATTTCGTAACGAGAAGCTGAACACTATAAAAGGGTGTGATTGCATTATGATCTGTCTTGAAACCTTTTTTTTTTTTTTCTTTTCGTGAATGAAAGCACTTTCCTTCCAGAGTAGAAAGGAGCACATGAATATAGGCAAGAAGATGACTCACAGCTGTAAAATCTCTCACATGCATAACATTCATGAGCATGAAGGCCTGACTGCAGTCAGCATGTGGCTTCAGTTCTTGTAGGTGTGTACAAGCCAGCAGGGGCACTGATAGTGCTTTTCCTGAGGTAGCCCAGTGATGAGCACAGGCTGCAAAACCTGCTCAAGTAGCAGTGCAAGGCTTTGGGTGGCCAGCCCTTACTGGGTAATGGCTCCCATGTCTATATTGTTTTCTGTACTTTCTCTTAAGCCATCTTATCTCCCCAGCTGGTACATTTATTTATTTATTTGTTTACACTGTAATGCTCACTCTGACTGGTATAGCTGTATTTTCTAAGGTTTTGTCAAAAGATATATTTGAGAAGTACTTTGGTCCAAACAATACACAAGTAAGAAGGAAAAGAAAGCATGACTTCACAGAGCTGTGAAGTGGGGCAGGTGGACAACGGGGGAAAAGGAAAGAATAGGAGAAGGATACTACTTCATTTCTTTCAACAGCAAATGACAAAATTATCCACCCATTTTCCAGATGAAGGAAGGAAATTGGCAGTTTTCACATTATAGGAAGCTTTTAAAATGACATATTTAATCAGCAAAGTGACCTTAGAAATCTGAAAAGTAAGAGTGGCATCCACTGTCTTTGCTGAGGTAGAGCAAGGAGCTGGAAGAGCCTGCCAGGGTTAATGAGGATCAAACAAGCCATTCCAGACAGCTGGATTGTTGTGTAAAACCACATTAAACCGCCTGGACTTTGCTGTCACACCGTGAGCTGGTCAAGGCAAAGATGCTTGCTTATGTATTTGTTTATATATTCAATTTACAAGAGACTTTGGTCAGCACACTCCCTTAGGGCAGTTATAATAAAAACAGTGCATCAATTAAATAGCAATGCTTACAGCATTGACAGAGTGCCTAACGAAGGACTTTAAATTCCTTCAGGCCTGTCCCTTCGGGAAATACTCAGCTTGTAGCTCTCACACATCTGGAAGGTTTGGAGGGAAAAACAGGCTGCCTGGATACATGGATGTACCTTGAAGCACAATTTGAAGGACAACAAGAGCTCCAGCTGTTGTCTTAGAGCAGTGAGGGAAGAGAATCCTCCAATTTGGAGCCCTACATGAGAGAAACCTGAGATTTTTAAAGCTATTTATGTACTACAATCACAAGTAGGCCCTAGTGGGTGTTCTTACTTGCCCTGTTTTTTAATTTTAATTTCAAACTTGTTCAGCCTACAAGGGTAAATCCCACGAGATACCAGAATGCATCTATCTAACTAAAAATCTGGGCCTTGGTTGAGTATTGCTACAGCAACAACCTGGCAGAGGGGCAATCTCTGAGGTCTCTTTTATAGCTCTTTGGTCAAGCACACTAAGAGCTAAAAGTGTGATGTTTATTAAGGGTCTACCATAGAACAAAAACATGCCGTGAAAGAAAATAAAGAGTAAACCAAACAAACCTCTTGTACCACTCAGTTAATATCAGCTCCCAGCCATGTGGCATGTCCCACGTGTGTCCCTGCTTCCTATGTGCATTCCTCATTTTCTCCATTCTGTAGAGTTTGAGTGGCCAATGGCCACAGAAGGAAAAACTCAAGACAGCTGTTCTGTTTTCCTGATGAGAGTTTTTGTAGGGTGGTGATGGATCCAGACAGGGTGTTCCATCTTGTCCTTCAGGGCATGCAGACTAAGCGGTCCTGGACAAAAAAAGTTTTTTTTTTCCTTTTCAAACCCTAACCCACCAGCAGGTCCACAGAATCTATGGGGAAACCATAGCCTGTCTAGATGCATGAAAAGAAGCAGACAGACTAAATCTGATTAAACCTGACTCTAGACTTTTCTTCTCAGATATCTTTAGTCATAAAAGCTACCATTATCATTAGGGTTAGTAATTTGGCGTGCTTACTTTTTGACATTTTCAACTTGAAATACCCCTGCAGTTGGCTTTTGAAAGCAGATGTTCACTCTTATTTCCAGGTAGAATACAGATGTTTTGTGCTGTCAGAGTCAGATGAACCCATAGATGAACCAACAAAATCAGGCCAAAAGACATTTGTTCCAGACACCATGGGCTACTTCTGCACCAGGTGACTTTACCTCAGCTTATTTTCTGCACCTGTAAATCTTGACAGGTGATGTTTAATTGCTGAAAGGGTGTTTGCAAAGATCGATTAGCTAATGTCTATAAAGTGCTCTGCAGACATCCAGCACAACCACTGCTGGGGCATAGCACTGCCCTTCCTTGCCATGCTCAGTGGGAGCACTGTTGCTTTAAAAAGGGAGCTTGTCCAAGCTCTCCTCCTCCACTGGATCTAAGATGGATGCTCCTGCTGCAGCACAGCCTGTGAGCAGACTTTGCCCAGCCTGCTTTTTTTGTTTTTCCTGGAAGCTTGCTCCAGACAAGTCAGCTGCACTGCAGACTGAGCAGAAGCAGGAGGGCAGCTCTCCACAGGTAAGCCCCAAAGCTGCTCATTCCCACACCTGGATGGAGCAGCACCAAGGATGCTGCCATCCTGAGAATTATGGTCCTCTCCGTTCATCTCTGGCTGACTCACAACAGCTCTCAGCCAGGCAAGAGTCAAACAGCTTTGGGCCTGGGCTGTCTTGCGCTCCTTTCCTGGCTGGCTGGTGTGAATTTAGTTATGAGGAGGACAGGGAGGCTCCTGTTCCACAACCAAAGCTGAGCTTGTGCCTGTTCCTCTGTGTTAGCATCGCCTCCACGGAGGCACTTCTGAATGACATGGGAGCTGCCTGCGGCACCACGGTCTCGGGGCCATGCTGTGCCTGGCAGCATCCCCTTCAGCCTGTGCTGGGTGAGGAGATGGTCTTCAGTCACCACGCAGCGCTGGGGGCTGGCTCAGGAGGGTTCTGCAGCCTCTCATAGGCCTGCAGTCACTGGGAGCAGTTTAAGCTCTGTTGGCTCCTTTCCCTCAGAAACGCATTGATTTTCCACTAAGCTCCTCATCTTTGAGGCATTTAAAATATCATCTGTAGAGGACTATGCACTGGGCCCTCTTAAGTTTGTCTTTATTTCACCTTATTATTCCCATGGACTTTTTGGAGGACTCCGTATAACATCATTTTAGGAAGGTCTTTCCCTTTCCCCAGGATGGTAGAGCATTGGAGGTGGGAGACGTTCCCAACCAACACAGAGCTGGAGGTGTGCTTTTCCTTATTGTCTTCCATTTACAGAACTGTTCCCTTTGGCCAACAGTGATAGATCCTGCTTGTACCCCCTAGCCCCAGGGACAGAGAGCATTTGGGCAGTGCTCTCAGGGTGAAAGTCCCTGCCCTGGCTTTGAAAGGCATTCTAGAAAGAGAAAGGTGCTATAAAGGGCCAGTGGTCAGTGCTGACCAGGAAGGATTGTTGTCACTAGCCCTGTGCTTCTCCCTGGACATGCCCCAGCAAAGAAGGTCAAGCTAGAACAGCGAGCACCAAGGAAGCTCTGTGACTGAGAATGCCTGGTCCAGAAGCTTCCATGAATGAGAGAATTGATAGGATTCCCAGGCAACCCAGAAATAAGCTCACTTCTCCTTCATCTGTTTTTTTTTGTGAGCCACAAGGCTTTACAGCTTGTATTTAAAGCCATGACAATGGGCACCAGCCCATGGAGGCAGAGAGAAGCTGCTGACTATGCCACACACAAAAGCAACACCCTTCCAGCTTTCCCTGGGTAATCCTTTCTTTTCCTGCTGTGAAAAACTGGTCAGGTTACAGAGGAAGACACACAGGAACTGTTGAGAGAAGAAAAAGTCTTTCAGAAACATTTTACTTCAGCCAGGTGGTATCTCTTTGTGGGTTGGAGTCACAGGCAGCTCTCCCTCCAAAAATACAATGGTGGACATTGATGTTTTTTTTCCTTGTTGACAGTGGTTGCTTCCCAGATTTTTGATGGATATATTTAATAGAGGGATCTGCAGTCTCTGTTCCCCTATTTACACCTAAGGCGATCCTGTGTGTCCACTGTATCCAGAGGCAAGATCCGTGGTCTCTTCTTGGCATGGTGAGGTTAGAAATGCCAGCAAACAGAAAGCCAAAATAGATATTGTCATACAGATATTTTTGCTATGATTTTGATGGAAAACTTGATATAGAATTTAGCTGTGACCAGAGTTGCACAATTTCTTATTTGTGAGTTTTTCTTAGGTTTGGGTTGGTAGGGTTTTTTTTTGGTTTTGTTTTTTTTTTTTTGTGGAATGAGAATTTCATAGCTGAAAAACCATTAAATGCTAAAAGCTCTGAGGATAGTGGCATTTGCCAGAAATGAGAACAGAATTTCCTGTTACAAGAATCTGAAGGAAATCACTGACAGTCTTCCTGACTGCTGAGAAAATGCTCACTTTTAATGGCAACTGGAAAGATGGATATATTTATATATAGAAAAAATTGGGAAAAAATAAAAGTCAAACATCTGGTAATCAGAACTTCTTTCTCTATGTGTCAGGGAGAATTGCTGAGGAAAAAATTCACAGAGAAACCTGAAGGTGTTCTCCTGCTTGTAGCATGTGTGGTGATAGCCTGGGTTCAACTCCTGCATGAAATGTATGTCTTCTTCTTCCAGCCAGGGTCCCTGCACCCTTAGCCAGAGAAAATCTTGAATACAATAGTAAGGGGTAAGACTTTACAACTGGAACTTAGATTTAGGCCTGGTCCATTTATTTATTTATTTATTTATGCCTGCAATTATAGCTCAGTTGAATGATATTTTACAATCAGGATAACAGATTTTCTTTCAAAATGCTAGTAATGTGGAAAATTCACTTTTTCAAAGTGTCAAATAGCCTGACCTTCTCATGAATTCTGACGTCTCATCGGTTTTATTTTTACTTCTGCTTTCATCAAGCATTTTTCCTTTATGCTTATTATTTCTCTCTAAATAGTAGTACCATATGACACAAGAAATAAAGGCTGGGTTCTGGTGGTTCCTTTCTGAGGTTGCCAGCAGAAATCTGAAGGTCTCAGTACAAGAGATGGTTGTAGAGGCACTGGTTTTCCACTAAAAGCCAGTTATGGGAACTACATTTGAAAATTAATCCAGGGCCTTAAAAAATACTTCCAGGAAATGGTCAAGGTAATAGTAATGTTTTTTTTTTTACTTGTGGGGGCTTTTTTGGGTTATTAATTTGGTTTCAACTTTGTGATTTTTGTTTTCCTCATAACTTTTATTTAGATCATGAAAGGATTTCACACATGACTGTGAGAAGATAGATTCTTTACTTGCCATCAGCTGGGTATAGTCCCTACCAACTTTCCATCTATGTGGGCCATTAATGATCACCAATATTTTAATTCTGTGATCCAAAGGCAATGAGGTCTAAGTAGTGTATGTATCTCCTTAGAAACCAGAGATACATTTCTTGAAAGTGGATTTCCCCTTTGAAACTCTTTTTGGTGATGTAGCACTCTGTGCTCTAGCTAGTCTAAATCCCAGGAAGAATTGCATCCAAATGGTTTTTTTTTATTGAAGTCTGTACCCTGAGCATATCAGAAATTGTCAGAGGAATGGCATGTGTAAAGCTCAACATAAATAAATGGCCCGAAAGCAATAACATGAAGTACAAATATTAGGTGTTGCATGCAGAAAGGGATATCCAGTTGCACAAATACCAAATGTGTATTGATTAGTCAGGAAGCAAAGAAAGGTGGAATGGTGTAGAAATGAATCCCAGAGTGAGTCTCAGTGAAAAATGAAAGGCTGTTGCAAAGCTAATGTAAAAAACTTGGACTATATTTAGAGAACTACTGTAAGTGAGAGATGGGTGGAATTATTCTGCAGGGCAGCGTGACCATTTGGATGCACACTTTGAGAGGGATGGGGAGATTTTAGAGGAAAACACTGAGGCCATTTTGGGTATGAGCTATGGTGAAGTTTGAAAGAATTAAGTAGAAGAAGTTGGGATAATCAATGATAATGCTCTAATATATAGAAACTGTTTTTATAAGAATGATTGAGATCTATTAAGCAACAACTTTTCATAATGGAAGAGAGACCAGTTAGTGAGGATACACAACTCCTGGTCTCTAACTGGTTTACAAAGTCACGAGTGACATGGAGAGGATGAATAGACGTTTACTGTTCTTGTTCTTCCATTGCAACATTTTGAGAAAGCTGAAAAAGATATGAGGGCCAAAAAAGAATTGGAAGGCCAGAAAACTTCTCATCAATGGATGTTATGAAAGTAAATGGATTCAGGGGGCGCAGGAAAACAAACGGAAAATTCCTACCAATTCCTACTGCTTCTTACTGAGGGAGTCTCGCTTGCACCCAGGACATGCGGGCAGAGCTGGTGACCACAAGGAGAGGACTGTGGCCAGGCTGATGCCTCCACTCAATCCATAAAGCAAAGATGTGTGTGGTGCAGTAACTTCAGTACACATTGAAAAGCAGAGCTTTTTGGTGCTTTAGGCCAGTTTAGTGCTAGCAGCAGAGTATCAACACAAAATTGCATATAGACTAACCTGTCTTTTGTCTCAGCAGCCCGGGTAGATACTGCAGCTCTTAGTCCTTGGTGAGTTCTAGCATTTGGTGGCTAAATTGATCATTTCAAGCTCTTTAAGATGAGTGTGTATTACACTATAAACACTTAAAGGAATCAGTAGGTCTACCTAGTGACATTAAAGTAAGGCATATCTTTTCTGAATATTCTTTGTGCATGTTTCCACTCTGTGCCAGCAGGATCAGGCCTTTATTTCTCTTTGATTTGTCACAGAAAACTTTAAAAATGCTAATACAAGATATAAATAGGAATCTTCATATATAAGTGGAGCTGGTTTTTATCTGTTGAGGACTGGCAGCAACATGCTTGCTTTTTTCTTTCAAGCTGATATTTTAATATTTTTTCTACCTTCTCTCATATTTTTGTTTTAATTTATAGCTGGCTGGAGAAGTTACTTTAACAAATTATATGCAGTCGGTGACTTTGTAAATTATTTAACATTTAACAGATCAAAATTATTTTCATAAACAATTCAGACAGTTTTTCACTAGTTACTAATGTATAACTATGGGAATGTGGCATTTTAGAATGTGTAAACACTTATGAACATGAGTACTTACTGTAAGAGTATTCCCATTAACTTAAAAAACACTGTTATATGATGGCATACATAGAGATACGGGCATTTAATTGGGAGGCATTAATTCCATCTTCAGGTGGGGTGATTGAGTCATATCTTTTCCATGCTGCCTACTTCACCTGAATTCTTGATGCATAAGTTTTTTTCCAGAGCATGCAATCAACCCTCTGCCTTTCTCTCTGCCTCCATGCTCAGATTGCAAGGTGCTTGAGGAGAACTTTCTATCTCCATGTCCCTGTCATCTCTAGGTGAAGCGAACCGGCAGGGCCTGCTGTTGGCAGGAGCCAACCGGCAACACATCCCAGTCTCCATACAGTGATTTGTGAAAATTAAATCAGTTGTCACAAGCCACTTTGTGAGATGGAGCAGCTGCTGCTATGACAGTGGAATAGGTGGGTGCCATCAGTCCCAATGACGTCTCACAGATGTGGCAAATCTGTCTCTACACAGCTGTCCCTGGAGCTCTCTGTTCCATCTCCACCCCAGCAGTCCTATTCATCTCCTCCTCATGGCCAGACCAGCCCAGACCTTATCTACTCCTTGAGCCTTTGGACATGTAAAAAAAAGTTGCCTTATCCCTGTTTCTAAAAGGGTGCATGAAAGATCAGTCTTGTATTACCCCTTGGAATCAGTTCAAGCACAGTTTTGCATGACATGTAGAAGATCAGGAGCTTTTGAGCTGGTGTCTGGTGACTGTGGGCTCTTTCCTGGGAAGATTTCGATGGTATGTGGTCACAGCCCAGAAAGTGGGGCCATATGCTGGGCTGCATCAGGGGAAGGGTGACTGGCAGGTTGAGGAAGGTGATTCTCCCCAGCTGCTCCACTATGGTGAGATTCCCCCTGGATTGCTGCATCCAGCTCTGGGATTCCCAGTGAAGGAAAGGCACGGACCCATCGGAGTAGTGCAAAAGTGATTAGAGGGCTGGGATGCCTCTCCTGTGAGGAAAGGTTGAGAGTTTGGATTGTTCAGCCTGGAGAAGAGAAGGCTCTGTGGAGACCTTACTGCTGCTTTTCATTACAAAAAGAGGCCTGTATGAAACAGGGGAAGAGAAGTCTTCCCAGATCCTGTTGTGATAGAACAAAGGGTAATGGTTTGAAACTAAAGGAGACTATATTTAGGTTAGAGATAAGGAATTTTTTTTTTTTTCCCCCAATGAGGAAACATGGGCACAGGGTGCCCAGAGAGGTGGTGGATGTCCCATCCTTGGAAACATCCGGGACCAGGTTGGACTGGGCTTTGAGCAGCTTGATCTAGTTGAAAATATCCCTGCTTGTTAAAGGAGAGTTGAACTACCCAACCTGTAAAAGTTGCCTCCAACCCAAACAGTTGTATGATTACTGTTCCAAAGGGAGATGAATTTTCAGGAAAACTAAGCGCAGGCTTCTGATACTCATCAATAGACAAAAATCAGTAAAATGAAGGCTTGATGTCCTATGGTATACCCCAAAATGACCAGTTCACAGAAAGTGTTGACATAGCTGAGGTCCTTGAAATACCCTAAGTGAAGACTCTCCAAAGACAGAACAGCTGTAAGAATTTTGGTTTAGACTAGAGGTGTGAGACTGTGGTTTGTTTTTTTTCTTAAGAAACATGTGAGACAGTTATGTGCAATCATTTCTATTTTGATGGGGGATCTTTCAAGTTTCTTCTATATTTATGTTCTCTGGTTCCCTTTGTATGTGCTGCCTGTGGTGCAACAAGCCTTTTTGCTTTTTCTTTTATCTGATTCTTTGAGAAGACAACTTCTCTTTAATCACTGTCAGAGCCAGGTTTAGTTTTTAAGAGGTTTGATTAGTATTCAGGGACTTCAGAGAACAGCAGCAAAGAAGATGGTTTTGAATTCTAACATAAGATTAGAAGCAAGTTAATAATCATATACCTTGGCCAAGGGTTTATAGATGATCATGGTCTTCTCATATCTAATGGATGCCATAAGGGTTAGTGGAGTTTTTAATGCTGTAGCAATGGAACAAAAAGTTGAGCAGTGAAATCAGGGAAGGGAAAATGCATCAAGTACCATAGTACCAAAACTTAAGCCATCTTCTCAACAGAAACATCAGAGAGTTAGGAAATGCTAAAATTGAGCATCCTAAGATAGTCAAAAGTGAATACCTTAAAGTTCTTTGTGACTTGCCGGGTCTTACTTTTTATTTTTTTTTAAAATATTATTTTTTACTTATATATACTTCTAGTTTCTCACATGGTATGCCAGGTGCAAAGCTAAGCATTGCTATTTGAAATAGCTTCAGTACAGGAGGAGATATGTACACATTAGGTGAAGAAATACCATGCAAACATGATCGTAATATGTCCTGAAATTCAACTCAGTTGCTCCTAGTCAATTCATCCATTTCCACGAAATGGTGCACTGTGAAAGGCAGACAGACATCTTTGGAAAACCTGGAGCTGAAAGGTTGGCAGTTTCCAAAGGGGCTGGTAGAGCAGGAGACTCTTATCAGGCTGTGGCTGTGAGCAAGTGGCTGGATCAATGCACTCAAGTCCAAAGAAGGCTGGAGGGCTCAAAAAATCTGATCCATGGACTCTTCATAGAGTAACACCCACAAATTTGTGTTCTTTTGCATATGTCATTAGCACAAAAATGTGGACATGGATTTTCCAAGAATCCTTGTTCCTGCACTGTGACTTAAATGCCTTTTGGGGCAAGTAACAATATACCTGTGTGTGTGATGAGAACTGTTGTAAAAAATGAAAAGATAGAGAAGGATCTCCAAGCAAATGTTTTCTTATGGCATTTTTCTATATGTGATTGTCACTTAATGGAAATAAATGTCTTGGCCAATTGCGACGTGAATTATTATTCAGATCTGTCACTGGAATAAGTCTTCTGAGATTTTCCCAAATGACTGTGTGTCAGGCAACTGTTTTTCACTTGAAAGCAATGATTAGCTGAAGTGTGAATGGATGAATTTTGTGCCTTACAAAATACTTGGGTGCTTACTGTTTGGTGCATCTTAACACTGAAGTGAAATCACAGGTAAAACCTGTTCTGGTTGATAATCTGCAATAGTGGCAGGGGCTAGGGAAGAAATGGAAATTTTAATGAACAGATAATGTCCTCCCTTTTGAAAGCATGAGGCAGCTGAACGCAGTAAGATCCAAATGGTCCAAGAGGCTAACTGGCTGTCTTTCCCCTTTTTGAAACTGGAATTTGGAAATAAATGCAGGTGATTTTAATTAGGCCATATGAATATTAATCAGAAATCACTTATGTGTGATTGAGTTCAATTTTAAATAAGGACATCGTGTTTAAAACACTGAAAAGTACAGATGTGATGTATTCTTCTCTTAGAAATGCTAATGATGGTACAGATTGGGAGTTACTGATCACTGAAATCTCTAAGATGGGTAGCTATTAGAAGGGCCAAAATAGTTTAATAGCACAGTTTTCTGACATTTTATAGTAGTGTCTCCTAAAAATATTGCCATGCCACCCCCATTCCAAATTAATGCTTCTAAGGCCAGTGATGTAGTGTGCTCACACCTTAAGGTAGCACTGTGATTCATGTTTTAATGATAGTGGCTGCTGGCTGTAACTATGGAATGTATTGTCATGGAAACTACGCTTTTCTATATTTACACCAGTGCTGGTTATGCGAGAGACAGTGCTTGAACGAAAAATCTGTATAATATATAGCTTAATAACAAGACAGGCAAGCTAGGAATAAACAGATCAAAGATTCAGCAGTGTTACAGCTGCTGTTTGTCACCACAGTAGTTTTCTAACCAGGTTCAGTCACTGTTCCGGAGAAGTGCTGCTGCGATGCCACTTTGGACTCATGGGTCACACAAACTTAGGTTATTGAACAGCTGACTGAAGGGCATCCATGCAGTGAACTCCCATGGCACACGGGCTCATGTCCAGGCTGATCAGGAGAAAAGTGTGAGTTGAGTGAATTGAGGACAATGGTCTGTAAGAGCTTGATATTTGCAAAAAAGAAATCTTCAGAAATGGAACGGGGTTGTAACTCTGACTGTGGAGCAGCTCTATCTGCCATTTCCATCTAGAAACTGCTATAATGTTACTGAGCTTGGGCTCTTGAGGGTGCTAAGTTAAAAAATAGAGTGAGAAACAATAATCAGAAAACATTATTCCAAGCTGAAATGTAACTGCACACTAAAATTGGATAAAGTTATTGTACTGTGCAAGAGTAGTAACAGAGATGTTTAAGAGATTTTATGGCTTGGAACTTTGCAAAGCAAGGGTAAATTATACTGAAGAAATTCTACTTAAAGTATGCATACATGCAGCACACACACATGTATCTATACTTATATAAACACAAAATCTTACTAGAAGAGATTGCCTGAGTTAGGGTCTGCAATCTCAGGCAGCTTTAAAAAAAAAAATATCCTGTGCTATTCATCCTCTGTGCTGATTGATCTGGCTTCACACCGGGACCTCCATTTGCCATTTTCTCTGTTTGGTTGTATAACAACTTTCTACTTTGGGTTTATTACAGAAAACTGTTTCAATTGTAACTTAAGAACTCACTTGCGATTGCCAGGGAGACAAGCTGCTCTCATTTCTCTAGGAAGAGTTTCTAATTTGATGGGCAGAGCTTAGTGAGTCATAGAAAAGCGGGGGTCAGGGCACTGTGAAACAACTGCTTGGTTTACTTTGCTATCAGCTGTGAAATCATTAAGGACATCACTTTATTTTCCATATCACGGTCTTTTCATTTTGTATTTGTATCTGCCATGACCAAACCTAAACCTGGAGGATACATTAATCCAACTTTTGATAGAAATAATCCTCTTAAACAGCACAGCTAGTGATTTGCTCATCTAAGTGCTTTATTATGCATTTTAGCTGGTGTTTCTTTAACTGAAGGAGCAGTGACAGCTGTATCAGAAAGCAAACCAGCATTATGCTCCCAAACTTCTTTAATTATTGCTTTTTTAGTTTACAGCAAGATGTTTGCAGGTTGCAGGATAGCAGTACTAGTCAGTAGTTACATTGTCTCTAAAGCACAGTTTAAAGGGGCTTGACGTTTTAGCTTCACGCTGGTGCATTTTCTAAGTAACTTCATATCTTTATTCAGTGTCTCCTGCAATCCTTCAACCTGTCTATTTGTAAATTTGTGCCTGGAGAAAGCTCCCATGTGGCAAGCCAGGATTGGATAAATGTTGCTTGTATTTCTCTTATTACAAACTCCCAGCATCTGTGATTTTCAGCTCTGAGTACAGTTTGTTTCCTGCTGGGATTCATCTATTTGGGGAAAGCAAAGGTCATCGCTTCTCCGGAGTTGCGACTGATTTGATTCTTTTTCACGGGGAGGCGCTGGGAAGGGAATCCTTACTGGAATGCATATTGATAAAGGCTGAGGATCCTGGCTTCTTAGATAAGTCATTTTTTTCTCTTCTCTCCACACTATGACTATGTATTGCAGCAACTCACTGGCTTTTTACCAAATCAGGAGCTGCAGTATTTTTCTTCCGATGGAATAATTTCAGCCCACTTCAGCTAGCATGACAATCTTATGTGATTGTTATGAGTAGGCGTTTACATCCTTTTACATGCTAATACTGCCACACCTGCTAGTCCCCCTCATTTCCATTTCTCTCTTTTTTCTTAACCCCCCCCCCCCTTTTTTTTTTTTTCCCCGATGTGAAAACTAATTTCCCAGAGGAAGGGAAATCCTGAGATCCGTGATCATTGTTGCATCGTTGATTCACCAACAAAGAAGGGGATGGCTGAATGGGACCCAGGTAGAGATTCAAGCAGGCTGCTTCTGACCAGCAAGAGGAAAGCTAGCTGTTGAGCAGCATATGTTGCCACTCCATGTGCTGTGTTAGCTACTTGTTTTCAGCCTTCAGTAGGCTGCCACTACTGCAGCACTAAAGGAATGTGCCCTATTGTTAAAAATCCTGACTGCTTTACACCAATGATTTGCCACTGCAAAGTTGCATGCACCAACAACACTTTGTCGTTGATGTTTGGATGCAAGGTAGGATGTGGTTAATGTATTTAAATGCATGCTGTAACTCCTTTGAATATCTGTGCTGTTTAATTTCGTGTCTGGCTAGAGATTTCAGTGCAAATTGTGATCCGTTGGCTATAAATTAGGGCTTACAGCCAGCATGTTTAAATGTTACAGAAAAAAAAATCAGAAGCTTTCTTATTTCCCAGGGTTATATGAGTAGAGATTTACACGGGAGAATTACAGATTATGAAACATTTGTTTTAGAGTTGATTGTATACTTAGCTAACAGTGGTAAGATTGCTAAACCACTACTCTGCTATTTGCCTGGCTTTATTGATTTGGATGTGTATACTGATATTACAAAAACACAATCCAGCAAGACTGAATGTATTTTTTCCATTTATATTGCTGACATGGTTTTTAACCAGAGGAGCAATACTGAGGTATACAACCCTGCACTTCTCTAAAAGAAAGAATTAAGTAAGATCCTGATCCCATTTTTAGGTCTAGAGAAATATCTTTAAGTGACTATTTTCTTCTATGGACTGGACAATCATTTAATTTTCCATTTAAATTTAAATCATAAGGTGGCGCAGTTAGAGAAGTTTTTTTTTTTCCTGGCTGTGTAATGTAATCCCATCCCAATTTTTTTAACAATGGTGTTGGATTAGGCTATATTTTCCCCACATACATCCTGGCTTGATGTTTGAGTATAATTGATGTTTGTTATTTTACTGTAATAATTCTGAACTGATGGCATGTTTTTAAAATGTATTGTCTTTGGAGAAAAACTTTGGTTCTTGGATCACTGGGTCAATTATAATGATTTTACAAGGGTGTTACATATTTTGTCCCATTCCTTTCCCTTGCTCTCCTTAAATACTGGATTATATTAAAAGTGTTCCTCTGTGCCTAAATAGAGTAGGAAATGAGCAGTTATAGATTAAAAAAAATTAGTGTCAGTAATGACTTTAAATCATTAACTTCTTACTTGAACTTTACTAATCCTCAAAAATAGCTAAGCTGCAAAAATAAAATTTTAGTTATACAGTCCACAAACTAGGAAACACAGTATGCTTTATGAGTTCCTGTGTGACAAGTAGCCTAAATGAAATGAAAATACTTTATGGAATAGGTTATAGATGACCCAGTGCTGCCTAAACGTATATCAGCTAGAAGTTAATGACAGCTCTTGTATTGCTTCATATAATACCCTAACTCAGACTTGGTTATAGTCAAACACAAATTGTTTGTGTACCTTCTACTTTTCTTCTAACTATGGCCTGCCTATATGTCTGGTTACTTGGGCCTTTCTTGAGCTAAAGTTTCTTGTTTCTTCCTTTCTGTTTTAAATAAACAAAAATATGTTCTATTAGTGAAAGGGTTATAATTTAATTGCTGTGTCATGATGGCACTAGTGATATAAATAGCATTGAGAGTTTGTCAGGTCAGAAACTTTTCTAATTTGCATTTTTATAAGAAAAAATAATTAAAATTTATCTTTCAAACCTTAAGTCCTGTTGTATTCAAATGTTAAATTAGGGGAATTGTCAGGAAATTAAATGCAAGCCACCCTTCTACAAAGGTAGGCCAGTGGCCTAGGGACTAGTATCCAATTTGTATTCCTGCCTGTAAGCATGATTTTCAAAGGATATTCTTCAATGCACTTAAGTTCTTTCAAGATTTTCAGATCCTGTTGGGAGGAAGCAAGAGAACAAAACCCATAAATTTCAAACTTCTTTCTTTTCCTCGTCTTTCTTTAGTGCTTCAGGCTCATTACATTAGTCACAGTCAATGTTTTATCTTCTTGTGGTGGTGTATGAACTACCAACTTCTCAAATGAAAAGTGGATGTGTGGGATAGTGATCATTTTCAGGGAGATGAGAAGGAGCACAAGTGAACTTACTTATCTTGGGCTGGTTCAACACATGTCCAATTAGTACTCTTTGATACCATCATCAAGCATGCATGAGTTACATTGGTAAATGCACAGAAATCACCTCACTTCATATACCTTTTTCTCATTTTTCTTTGTTCTGTAGCTTGTGTATGAATTCATTACTTTTTGCTCTGGACACACTGGGTTATATTTCCAGATTTATGGGTTCAGATCCATTGTTAACAACCAAAGAAGTGTGAATAAGAAGTAAGACTGTTCCTTGTTAGGAGATGTTTCAGTCATATGGCATGAAGTCATGGATCTAAGCATGCTCATAATATTATGACTTCTAGAATCATGTGATTCCTGAACTCAGGAAAGAGTGTAATATCCTGAAATGACACTTTATATTCTGGGTGACAGAGGAGAAAATAGGTCCTCAGAATATAAAATCTAGATAATGGGATAGACAACAGAGGAATTCAAGGTACAGGCAAATATTTCCAAGTGCTAAAATGTTATTAACTAACTCCTTTCAAAAGGACAGGGCATGTTGCAGTATTGCTTACACTCTTGATTTACAGCTTTTAATTTTGTGTTACGTACAGACTTTTTCCTATGGTCAGAGAAGTGAGTGAGGGAATCAGAATCATCACACCCATTTTTATTGGTTCCTCATGCAGTAGTTTTATTGTCTTCTCATTCCTAGCACGTGATGCCAGGGAGTTAGTGTGGTGGGGTAGGAAGAGGGTGCACATCTTACCACACCATATGTTGCAAAGAAGGTCAGTGGAGGAGCTCTCACTGCCCCTGTGGGAAGCTTTGGTAGTCAGCTTGATTTCCTGGATTTTGATAGGTATCCTTGTCCTGGACCTTTCTTTTCAATGATGTCTAGTTTTGTGATCCTTGGAAACTGCAAAGAATTCAAAGCAGTTTAATTTGAAAGACAGGTCAGTGTCTACCTGAATTGTCTCGATTGCACTTTAACACATTTGAACACTTTTTCAGTTTCTAGTAGGAAATACCCATGTTCCCATCCCAGCTGTACAGAGCTGAAGCAGAAAGAGGATTTGGGTTGTAGAACATGGCCCTCAGGTGCCAGGAGGTGCTGTGCAGAACTGTCTTGTTCATAACCCTGCAGGGCTGGCACACAGCTGTCTCTCCCCCGAGTCCATGATAAGCTCCACAGCTACTGGACAGATTCACATCCACAGATCGAAGGAAGGATTGTGTGTAAGACAGACCCGTGTTCATGGATCTCCATTGAGAGGAGTGCACAGGCAGATAGCAGATTCTCACTGAAGATCTGAAACTTAAATGCATGCTAAAATGTCAGTATGTGCTTATTCACTTTGCTGAATTGTTTGTTCAGTATTGCAGAAGAGTTATCTGCTGGCTCTTAATATCCTGTTCATTTTGCTCTTATTGAGAGTGCTGGGAAGGGATTTCAGTTTGACTGACATGTTTCTTAAACTGTATTTCAGCTACAGTTCTGACTCTCAGATGGAAGTGTTATTCTGCCTTACCTCCTTTGCTTCTGTATATTGAAAATAGATATTGAGGAGATTCCATTGACTTTTCTGTTTGTTGACCTTGACCAGCTATTTTGATTAATCCTACTTTCCTTTTGATTTAGGTTTATTTTTATATCTGTCCTAGCATAATTTAATTTCTTTTTAAGGGGATAAGATATACTTACCTCTCTTCCCTGTCTCCTTTCTTTCCTCCTAGCACACTTATCACAACCAGTTCTCCAGAAAAAATAGCTGGTTTTGGTAGGGTTTCTTCCTATTATTTCTCAGTTTTAGCTGAAACAGCCAAATAGTGACATATTCCTCTATCCAAGGTGGGGATGCAAGTAAACCCACTTGTTTCTTCAACTGCCAAATCTCCTATGTTATGAAAAATTATTGGAATGCAGAAGATTTTATTAAATAGTAAGTGGTATTACTGAAGATCTTGGCCTTTGTATTTATATTTTTTTATCATTATAAACTATTAGAAAACTGGTAGTTTTCTGTACTGGTATTATTAGTCTCTTGAACAAACTCTGGTATGTCACTTAGTTCTTAATTGAGAATATTCTCTCTATTGTCATAACCCAGACCTAGCTATTGTAAGGAGCAGCAGTTTGAGATGACAGGAAAGTACTTCTCCAGCTAGGTATGATACACAGCTGACCTACTCAAGGCCTCGCATGCTTTAGCTTCTTGATGCACCCACATGAACTCAAGTGCAATGGATGCATCTAAATAGAACACTCATTCAAATTCCAAATGATTGTTTGACAATAATCTCCCATCGCTGCCCATGTATCCTGATTATTTTTACATTACAGATTGGGCTTGTAATATGGATATAAGATGCTTTTTTGATGAAATTAAGCAGAAGGATTCATTCCAGAAACACACCAAGCATTCTGCAAAATCTTATAGGTAAATAAAAAGAAAAGGCAGATTAACACTATTTCAAAGAAAAATCCAAAACACAGTTGTGATGCTGTGATTGAGCCCTTCTTAACAGCTCTTCATTCTGTGGATCCATTCGTGCTGCTTGCTGATGTGTACCTTACCTCTGACTTCACTGACATATTTAATTTCTGATTTTTTGGGGTCCAGAACTGGAGAGATGTAAAAACGCAATATATCCATGGTCATGCTGAGTTCTGTGATCCATCTGTAGAGACTGGTGTTTTGTATGGGGTTCCAGAACCCTCTGAAAGAGTTTGCTGCCTATTCATGGGCAATCAGCAGAGTAAGTCAGCTGGAACATTGCTGCCACTTGCTATGCATAACACTGACAGTGGCTCTGAGAAACCTACTTCCACATATAATTCTTGTTAGGCTACTGTGGTGTTTAAATAAAAATGCTCAGTAATAGAAAGAGCTGCAGAAGAGATACAGCATTGCCATTGGCAAGAGGCTCTGAGTATGATCACTGGAGTCACAGAGGATTTGTGCATTAGTGCACAACACTCAGGGCAGGGAGAGTTTTCTTCCCTGGCATTACATTTATGAAGGCTGGACATGGGGTGTAACCCAAGCAAATTTACCTGGCTGTATCTTTTTATCTGTCAGGCATTCACTGACCCCTTGCGCTTTAACACTTCTGGCTGAAGAAGTGATGGCTCTCCAGCAGTTCCCACACATCATCAATAACTGTGGGAAAAGAAGAACTACATATTTTACTCAAAGGCGGAGATCTTCTGAGTAGCAAGTAGCAGTTTGAGGCCATGGGATCCTGTCAGGAGCTCCTCCCAGTATTAAAAAATGTATAGAGTGGATTCTATTCAGAACTTCTTGTTTCCCACCACTGAGGAACATTGAGAGGAATTCTGGTATGAGAGAAAAGTAGACTCTGACTTTGTAAATGATCGTGAGTGTCTTATCTTGAACTCAGTGTGGGTGCTGCACAAATCAGTATTTCAGGAGACAAGGGATGGCAGAAGACTAAGGAGAGGTAGGAGGCAGCAGCAGGAAAGTGCGGGTAGGGCAGGTGGAAAAAAAGACATGAGGAAAGATGATTCAGAGACAGCAACTTAGGGTAGGATGAGAAGGAAGTGGTCTGGGTAAGGGTCCTGAGGAGGCGAGTTGAAAAGGAAGCTGGTGAGGTCTGGCTAGACTGTAAATGGTAAAAAAACTGTACTATGAATCTGCTGAAATTTTGGTCCCATGGCCTCAATCACAAAGGAGTTTCTTGATCACTGGTTAGGGAATGCAAACAAGTGTTACCATTTTCTCTTATTTGGAGTGAATTAACTTGTCAGCTGGCACCCACTGGCACTGGCCAACAGCTGGCAGGGAAATGCTGGGGTCTTTTTTAAAAAGCATGAAGATGAGGTTTTAAAAATGTTTGTGTTTGTATGACAGTACACTCTCTCACTTTCTGCCATTGTCCTGCCCACAGGCTCCCTGTACACTGTGACAGAGATAGGTTGTTAGTAGGAGATTCCCCGAGACAGTTTAAGTTAAGAAAACAATGCTACAACTGTTTTTCTGTTTGTTTTGGGGGGGTTTTTTGGTGTTTTTTGGTGTTTTGTTTTTTTTTTTTTTTTAAGTCAAGGTTTCTTGTTTTGGTTTTAGAAGTTTTATACACTGAAAGAAAGTTCTGTTGAAGGCGAGATCCTCAAGCTCTACATCACTTTGAATCAGTGGCTTTTTCCCCCACATTCTGCCAAAATAGCTTTTAGCTGCTGCCAGCAGCTAGGCACTGGATGGCTCACAATGCTTGCTGTCATAGAATCATAGGATGGCTTCACTTGGAGGGGACATTAAAGTATCACCTAGTTCCCCATCTTGTTGTCATGCTTCTGTCATCACAAGAATATTCTCTGGTAGTGCAGCAGTGGAATCTGATATTGACCACTCCAAATTACTTACAATTCACCTGGAGCTAAAGGACACCATGAATACCCTCTTCACTGTACCTTTGAACATACAGCGATACAGTGAGAAATGGGCTTTTCTTCTGAGCAAGCAATAAAGAAGAGCTGATTGTTGTGGTTCAAAAGTACTGCAGTAAAGTTTACCTATGGAAAAAGCAGGGCAGGAGGAACATAGCTAAGGGTTACTGAACATTTTGAAGGAGAAGTTCAGAGTTTCCTCAAACACCTAAATTTTTTAATATATTTTTGCTTTAAATTATACATAATAACTACATAAAATGAGGCACTTTCAAATAGAAATTACTTGATGCTCAGCTACATGAGCTGCTTGATTTTGCAAACTAATTATTGACTAAGAGAGGGATATATATAGACATTCATCTTAGCTGTAAGAGATGTCATAGAGAATAGTGATAAAGTGTTATATAAATATATTTAACTAATAGCAATAGAACTGAAAACTGTCACTGAACAGTTCTCATGATCTTTGAAAAGTAGCTTTTATGTTTCCAGTGTAGCTGTCTGAAATATTCTCATTATTAAAAAAAGATATATATATATATATATATATTTATTGCTTTCACTGTTCTGATTGTGCTTCCTTCAGGTTTAAGCATTTGCTATAGTATTAATAAAAATGAAGGACAGGATTTTTCAAGAAAGACTAGCTGCAGGTTGTGCTGAATGTAATGGAAACCTCAATGAGAAGAAAGATTACTGATGGGAATTCCTCCGACTCCCTGTAGAAGTTAATGATCTGTAATCCCAGGAGAGATGGCACAGAATGATCTGATGAAGTATTAAGGCAGTTTGAGCTATTCTTTTGATTCACTTGGCTCTTGAATGTACCGAGAGTATCACTGGGAAGTAAAAAGCTTTCTCCAACTTCAATTTGCACCCATTAGCTACTCAAATGATCCCCACCAAGCAAGAAAAGCAGATTTTCTGGGAGACTGACTCTCAGTAAACTGGAAAGTTTCCACTTTTCCTTAAACTGACATGTCACAAACCTTGATTCTGAGAATCCTGTCATCTTTCTGGGGAGACTTCCTTTAGGAGATGCTGACAGCTGTTCAGTGTAATTAAGATGAAATATGCTAAATATGAATGTTCAGGAAGTTGTAAGATGCTGTCAGCACCAAAGCACACACAGTGAATCACCTGGAGGCTCTGTAGATGTGTCTGATGTGGTAAAGAGCCTGTGCCAACACATAGTTGCCCAAGAAGGAATGTAGATGCATCGCTTATTTGCAAGATGGGAGCTCATCCCCTGTGGAAACAGGTCTGTAACTTCAGGCCTTGGACCAGCTGCAAATATTTAGAATACACCTATATTGCTATATAAAGGGGGACTCATGATTACACTCAAGTATTCAATTCCTGACATTACATATTGAAAAATTGTTAGCTTTTTCCTTGGCTGAGTTTTTTGATGGTCCCAAGCTCTTTCAAGACAATTTGTAGATGGAGCTTGAAGGATTGTTCACTCCAGGAACTTCTTCCAAGAGGGACTATGGATGAGACTGTATCAGGGAAGATTACTTGCAGCCTACAGCCAAACCTCTTTCCTCTATCTTCAACACCTCCCACCCCTGCCCTCTGCCTTTTTGGTGATATTTGAGAGCATGAAACACATCTTGGATTCATTTATTAGAGATGCTACTTTAGTAGCAATATGGATGTGGCCCTCTCCAACCACTTGGCCTGAGAACCAAGGGTCATGCTGAGAAGCAGATGGGTTTAGCATAGTTCAGGTAGCATAAGGTCTCAATCATGATTCCACCACTCTGATCTTGAAAAATGTAACCAGTAGGTCAGATTTAATCTAACCATAACATCTCTGTCAGGCTGGGTTCATATGGACCTGTAACCATCACACATGTGACCATCTACCTGAAATGTAGCCAGGGATGCTGGGTTAGAGGTCCAAGCCCAAAACTGTGAGAAACTTGTGCTGAACTCAGAGACCCTGTGTCCAGTACAGACAGGTGTGCCACCCTCAAATACTTCCTGTCTTAGCTACTTAACCTTTACCAGCCACAGGTCCTTCAAGTAAGAGAGAAGTTTAAATTCAGAGAATTAAAAGGTTTCATAGGTAAAAAGGCATTTAAATGAGTAATGCATACTTGCCTACCACCTTGTAAGGCTGATAGCAATGCCCTGTGAACAGTATGTTGTTAAACTCTGTTAGTCCTGGCCCTTACCCTATTTATCAGAGATATTTTCAGCTGTTTGTGAGATGACTTGAACTTTGTACACATCCCAGGGAAATCCCAGTCTGTATAAAACATAGTTCCATAACAGGATAGTCACCTCCATAAAGCACTGAGAAAACAGCCTGTGCCAGGGAGGGTTCTGTGACCTTGATTTAAGACAGGGAACTCCTTATTTCTATTCCTGACTCTCACACAGAATTCCTGTTGTGGCCTGAGGAAAATTGTGCCTTGCATCTCTCTAGAAAATCAAGTTGATAATATCTGCCTCAGAGGAATATTGAGAATTAATAGTTATTGTGTGTAAACAGCACTGAAATTAAATGAACTGTGTAAGTACAGTTGGTTTAAGGACCAACATAAAGCCATGGTTAGGCAAGGATGGAGAGGATATAAGTGAAAGTGGAATGACATTATTGTAAATCCAAGTATCTCCTCCTTTATTTTCTGTGCGTCCCTCTTTCCACACTGTTTCAGGTATACCTCGAAACACTACTCTTCATCCTTTTTTATAGGTTCTTCCTCCAGATGTGAGGTTTCACATCCCCTCTTTTTCCCCATATTAAACTGTAGTAGAAGAATCTCAAGTCCCTGCAGAAGTGGATTTGAAAAGAAAGTGCTGAAGGCTCTTATCTCCACCCATCCAAGATAGTGCTACTGTCGTCCAGTTTATTGTATAATATTGCTGAAGGGAAGAAGCAATTTCCACAACTCTGGTTGAGTTTTTATTTTTCAAAGATTATTTAAAAACAGTCATAGGATGATGATACGTGAGGAAGGAAGCTGAAAAGCAGGTGACCATACACCTATTGCAAGGAGGCAAATTGGTAACTGCATCATGCAAATCTTGTGAGTGTTCAGGAATTGTGATTAGGCTGATTGCTAGGAGGGACAATCAGCCCAGCTCAGAGGGCCACATGGCTCTAAAAGTGCACATTATATCCCAGCTTCTGCAGTCTACAATAAATTAAGAAAAGTGCTGTACAGTCACATAAAATTCAGGACACAACAATCTGCAGAGCTGTAAGGGAAGGTCTTTTCACTGTTCAGTGTTTTGCACTGTACTGTCTTGGTTTCAGTTTGAAACTGAGCAGAAACACCAATTAGTATAGTAGCTTAGATTTGCCAATTTCAATATGCTCATTTTCTGCTGTGAGATAGGATTAGGAACAAAAGCAAGGCAGGCCTAAGACTTAAAGGGTGCAAAGAAAAACTTTATAACGACATAAAGAAATACTAAATTCAGAATAAAACCTTCAGACCACCCCTCCTCCCCCCTCTCCCATCCCACACCTTCTTCCCCTTCTTAACAACAATATACAGAAACACTTCAGTCAGTTACTGACTTAAATAATAGTTTTCAGTTCACTCTGGGGACAGGAGTCTTCTCTTGTCCGGCCATAGGGACTTCTCCACAAGAAGGAAAGAAACCCAGTTCTCTTGTGTTCTACCAACTTTCTACAAACTCCTCCCATTTTCACAGCTTTTCTCAAATCTGTGCTTATGGGCCATGTTAAACTTATGGGATATTTACTTTTAAGAATGAACTGTTCAAAAGCAAATGTTCTCTTATCTCTCTTTCTCTCTGTTCATACTTCATCCCCAGGAACAAAGATCTCCTTTTTCCCTTGGGGCAAAGCATCCTCAACACACGCACTTTTACTCAATGATCTATTAAGTTGAACACTCCAGCCCCCCGTGTCTTTTTCCACGGTTTGTAGGAATTTCTAGTGTAGTACAGTCCATCCCTATAGCTTACAACAGGATTTTCAGCCCAAATTCATGGCATCTCCTCACTCTCCTTCCATCTAGAACTTGGCTGCTGCTTCACTGACTTTGGTGCATCCCCTCCGTACCTTTTCCTCTCGCTCAAGGGAGGATGGAAGGTCTGCAAGCCTTACCCGAGCCTTGGAAGGGTTACAATCGCACATGGAGGATGCAGCGGCTGCAGCCGGGCCATGCCGGAGCTGTGCCGGGATCTCGGGACCCTCGGGCTGCTCTGGGAGGGGCTGGTCCCAGCCAGAAAACAGCAGCGGCTGCTCTGGAAAGGGTGAGGGATGGCTGGGATCTCCACCAGCCTCCCTGGGCTCAGCAGCAGCACCCAGTGCCCATGGCCACCCCTCATCCCTGCTGGCACATGCCAGCTCCCAGACAGGGCGTCCAGCCCTGCCCCTGCCGGGCCCTGTCACCTGCACTCCCGATGGAAAAGAAAAGGGACCTTTCCCAGGGTTTGCTCACTTCAAAATGTGAATTCATGGAGGTGGACCAAATTCTCCAATTGGTCTCTCACGCTGTCAACAACCAGCCCAGCCTCCACTTGGTCCCATCAACTCACAGAGGAAGCTCTCGAGGAGAAAACCTCTTTGTATGCTCTTTTCTAGATGCCATTTAATACAAAACCAGGACATGTACCTATAAAATATACTTTTCCTACTTGTTTCTTTCCCTTGTCTGTGTCAGTCTTTGTGCTCAGATTCCTGGTCCTTAGCTAAAGAAAGATAATTAATTGTGTAGGAACTAAGCACTTGACAGCATAAGAAAGCATAGGCCATTTTTGCACTGGCAAAGCTAACTGAGGACTAAAATTCCTTACACAGTGGTTTTGGATATAAAATAACCAGGACAATATGTTTTCATAAAATAAAGTTTGGTGATACATTTTGAAACATGTATTCCTTCCCAGAACAATTAAGAGAACTCAAGGGAGGAGGTGAGAGCAGAGGAGGGAGAAGAAGTTGACCTAGAAAATGCACTTGCAGGTCTAATTTTGTGTGTATGTACGTATTACAGAGGAGACTGTTGCATCACCTCCTCAAAGCCCTGGTGTTTTGCACTCTTTACTATATGCATCAACCCCCACGTGAGTTCCAGACATGCAGGACTTTAATTTTTTAGCATTAAGGGTATGTCTTTCTAGTGTCTTGAAGATCTTTACAGCCCTGTAAAGGTGTTGGAAGTGAGGAAACAGAGAGAGGGAATAGAGACTTTTCAGAGAAACTTTCAGAGGATTGCAAGATCTATTAAAAGTGTTTTTGTTGCAGGGCCTTCTGGCTTGCTTCCTCATGTCAGGTACAGCTGTAGGGACAGGGGGGCAGCATCTTCCCCACAGAGCTGGGACCTGAACCTTAGGCTGCTGCTCCTTGTGTTGGAGGCAACTTCCTAAAACAGAGGTTTAATTTTCTGTCTACGATTGCCTAATCTGAATGGATCTGATAGATAAATCTCTTACTGATACTAGATTGCACCACTTTGTCCCCAGAGTATTAGCAGCTACTACTTTCCTGTTCAATCGGAATAAGAACTTTCAGTGTGCTGAGCCAGAGAAATGGAGATGCTCTCAAACTAATCCACGTTCTACATGCAAACACCAGCTGTTTCTTGACTCTTTTTATTCACCGAGAGGGACAACAAAGGGCTCAATGAGTTAATAAAGTTTCTGTTATTAGATGAGAATTAGTTGTTCTGTAGTCTGATGAGTTTTCCTCTACTGTCTTCAGTTATTCATAAAAGAAAGGAGCCCAGATAGGAACAGGTCATCTCACATTATAAGAACACATACAGAGTAATCACAGAATCTTAGAAATGTTCATTGGAAAGAACCTCTATAAATGACCTCATCCAAATTTCACTGAAAGAAGGAGAAATGAGAGGTGATTTAGCATGCAGCAGACTGACTGTCTTTGCAGAAGAAATGCTTTGGGTTTTAAGTAATACCAGGTGAAATATCACTGCAGCTAGAACAGAAGGAAATATGGGAAGCACAATCCAGAGTTAAAAACTAGGGAAATGAAGTTGAAAGTTCTGAATGCTGCTCCCTGTTCTTACATTGATCTAATAGAACATGTAAGAAGTTGATTTGGCCTCTGCTGATTAAAGCTGGGAGTGTCGCCAGGGGCCAGGATGGTAGGGGCTTCTCTCACAGGGGTAGGGCATCAACTTTTATGCCTCCATTTCTAAATAAGTTCAGGAAGAGTTTGTGAGACTCTAAGGTCAGTATCCTTGAGATGATTAGGTACCAGCCCCCTTGACTTTTGACAGGAATTAAGTACCTCCTAAGGATCTTCCCATATGCCAAATTTCTTTTTTTCCAGTGCTTCCTTTATTCAGCCTATGCTTTATCTTCCCCTTTCCTTTACTTTAGTTCTCCAGTATGCATATGTGCCTTCTCTGCTGTTTCTGGCTCTTACTTAAAATTCACTGTTAGATTCCAGGTCAGTCAGTGTGGTTGGTTTGGGCAGGGAAGTTAGGAGGGTACTCCTAGAGAGCATCACAGACAGGAATAGGGGTATGTGTCCCTACTCTGTCATATATATGGACATACAAACCAACAGGTCACTAAACTCTGCACTTACCTGGTAGATTAGTAATGCTCCCACTCTTAATTCTGAAACTTTGGTGACTGTAGGCCTTGGATGATGGTGGGTGGGTGGGAGAAGCAGAATGTCTGTTTAAGGCTGTAAACTGCATTTGAAAGTGTCAAAGATGTTTGTGATGCACAGTCTATTTGCCTTATATAGAAATTTCATGTTGTCACATCCGTGATAGTCCTTATGCAAGTGTAGGAAGTCAAACAGGTCTTTGAATGCTGCAGTAAATAATAACGTCTTAATGTCAAAACCCTATTAAGTTAAATCTAGTTAATGTATTTTAAGAATTTCTTTATTAACTCCTTGAATTGATTGCAACTAAAATTAGAATAAGGCAAGACAAGCGAGCAGATTCTGCTTTTATTTTCCTGCATAATTTATTCTTCTAGTTAGGATGCAGAGACACAAACTAAGACTGATGCCGTGTTGTAGTGAAATACCACCATGTTAGTAATTCCAGATTTGGCTAAAGCTTATAAATGACTGATTTAAAGACCGAGGCACAGATTTAATAAGGCTCTATTCCTTGGTGGAGTTTAGCAGCAGAAATTAGGGTTAGGGCTTTTTATTGAGATTCATTTCTCAGACCTCAGTCAGACTTGGTACCTAAAAAAATTTGATTATTAGGTCTGAACATTTTGCTGCCTTTTGAAGTAGCACAAGGCCCTGTCTTCTCTGGCTTTTCCTATCATAAAATAGCTTCAAAAAGCATCAAATGAGTATTGAGTGTAACACTACATGTGGTCTCCTGGTATCTGTTGGATTTTAGCTGAATTTAGGGCACAAAATCTACCAAACAGGACTACTTCAGTCATGAATTAGATAGCTCTTTTGAGTTCAAGTCATGGCTTGCAAAAACCAATAAATTAGAGTAAACACAGCTTTTCATCAGTGTTCCTTAGCTATTATATTGTTATCTTCTGCGTGTGAATAGAAGTTCTAATAATCTTCATTCACCAGCTGTAAAGCAAAATTTGTTTCCTGTTGTGACTAATGTGGAAGGGTTTCTTTTCATTCAAAAAGACTGCCATGTACTGCAAAGAATAAGAAAATAATGAAGCTGTAGCAGGACAAAAGAGAAGGTGCTGAAAACTGGAAAGAGCTGAATGTTTTTTGAACTTGCAACTCTTCAAATTATATTTTTTCTGTGTGAAGTTTTGAAAATGAAATTAATTTCTCCTCTGTATAACAAGTATGCTTGAACCTAAGGTGTGCAAGTAGAATAATTCTATGTTCGACACAGGATTATATAATGATGCTTAAAGTTACAGTACCATTCCCCAAAGAAAAAGACCTTGTAGGTTCATACGTATGGTATAACAGGCGAGATCCCTTAAGAAGAGCAAAGCATTTTTTTTTTCCAATGTGTTTTTGCTAATGCTAAAAATATGAGTTATAATTAAACACTATAAATATGAGCAGAGACGCCTGATCTTGACAGCTTTTTGGTTTGAAACAACCACCTTCCAGGTGGTGGTGACCTTCTGGCAGTGTTTGCTATCAAGTACAGCTGTTTTCATCACTTCTTTGGCGGTAGATACCCCACTCTGCCTGCCTGCGGAGATGATACAAACAACCATTTAGCATCTTGCTCTGAGCTACCACTTGGTCCCTAAGGAGGGTGCAGGCAGCTTAGAGACACATTGACTTGCTGCTATTCCCTGCTCCCAAGTGCACTGTCTACAAAGATCAGGTTCAGGTGCAGTCCCACAATGGAAAACACACTTCAGAACAGATGCACTTTGGAAAACCAGCAAGTGGAAAAGGCTCAGAATTATTTTAAGGAGCTCTGTAACTGTTGCTATATATTTTTCTGTTATAAATATCTGCATTTAAGAAAATCCTTTAAGTGTATTGAGAACTTCTAGTCTCTAGCCTTCGGGAAAAATTATTATTGAGCTGTTTGATATTTGTGCTGGTAATGCCTCTGTAAATGGGCTGCCCATCTCTGTCATATCCATGGTGTGGGTCAAAATAAGGGGAGACAAGGGAGCTTGTCCTATGGGGTCTTAATGATAATTCTTTCCATCTTGTATCAATGCAGATAAGCATTGAAGAGAGATCTCCATTTAGGCTACCCAGCTATTTTAATCCACAAGTCCTGATCTTTTGAGCTTTAGGAACAAAGACAAAGCCCTCAAGTTCCAAGAGAGGCTTTGGCTTACCTAGAAACAAGATATCTGTACTTTTCTCAAACTCTTTCGAAAGCCTTGTATGAGTATAGAGTAGAGATGGGGAGATCTTCAGCAGGCATGAAGGGAGAAATATGAATCCAGGGAAAAATATTTTTAGTTTGGATTAAACTTCTCTTGATTTCAGTTGAGATTTTTGTTGGATTCCAAAGTTTGATATGAAACTTCTCAATGAGAAGCTTAAAGTCTGGGCTTTCTTCTTGAAATTTCTTTCCTAGAAGGTTTTTCTTGTATGTACGAAAGACGAGCATGGATAACAGCAATGAAATTAGAAAATACCTGGAGTAGTCCTTGTGTGTGGGTGGTTTGTTTGGCTGTGTTTTGTTTTCCTGGCTTGAGGAGCTATACTTTTCTTCTTTTATCTTAGAACTGTACATTTCTTCTTTTATCTTGGAACTGTACATTGCTTCTTTTATCTTGAAAATAAAAATTCTAAAAACCAAAAACAGCTTTAATTTGTGCTCTGCTGTTCCACTTTCTAAAGACACACTGTTCTCTTTTCAAAATAAAAAGCTCCTTTTCTCTAGAAAACTTTGCAATGTATTTGGAAATCCAAGAAATCCATAACATTCTCCTATCTTCATCCTATGATTGCATAATAGCCTATCTTCCTGTGCACCCACTTGATTTTTCAAGGGCTTCAATTGGATACTCCAAAGCTGTAGTGCCATTGATTGTCATTCAGCCTCCTGTGAGTAAAACCATATTTGTTGTTATTGTAATCCTTCAGGCTGACTGAGCTGAGCAGTGGTGTGTAGCTGTTTACTCTTATCTGTGTAAAATGTTAACCCTTGACTTAAGGAGACAATAGAGCTCTGATTTTTTCTATTCCTGGCCTTGCCACAGGCTTCTTCTGTGGCTTCAGTGCATGACCCATTGCTAAATATATAGGCCAGGTATTGCATTATTCAATGCCACTATCTAGTCCTATTTTTGGCACCATGATTGATGCTTGCAGGTGATTCAGTTTTATGCTGATTTCACCAAAAGCTGTGGCAGTATTGCCATTGTGTGGGCACCCAGAGGGGATTTCATTAAGCAAGTACTCTACTGCAGATATATTCTTTCAGTCCAGTCAGTGACAGAGTCAGAAACAAAAGAAAGGGCTAAAGAAGGTACCTTTTCCCACCAAGCTTCTAGGCTTGAGCATCTCCACTACTAAAAGTATTGCTGATTATCCCTTTAAGGGAAAAATGTTAATATACAAGATCTAATTACCTCTGTCTAAGCTGATACGCCTACAGCCCCTTTTATATAACCCAAACACTTGAGTTCCAATTATACAATTATATTTTAACATGCATTAAGTGCTATTCCTTTAGGGAGGAGACTTATACTGAATATTTTAACTAAACTCCTTCTTCAATATGGACATATATATGGTAGAGTCTCATTTAATCATAGTGCTGAAAACTTGAATGTTTTTAGTTCCTTTCCCCTTCAATAAATGAGCTGGCTCTTCAGAAAGCCCATTTCCCATTTCTGAAGCACTGACAGCATTCTCTGTATGTGTACATTGAATGCAGGCTTTGAAGCTCATGTTTTTGGGGTCAGCAGTGGCCCATGACTGCAATTAGATCAATATTGATCTGTCCATACTCAGAGTGAGTATCCTCTGCTTTGCAAAAAGCCTATGGCAGGATCCAGGTCTCTCGAGGAAGCAACATGTTCAAATGGGGAGGAAAGGCTGCTGCTTATTTAAATAGCACATCTTGCTTTAAAGGTTGATAGTGCAAAAGGTTGAGTGTCCCTTTCCTGAAAAGACAAAGGGCTCCAAGGACCATTTTTCTTTTCTGATAACTTCATGCAACTTCTGTAAGAGACAAAAACCACCGTCTGATGCTTTGTTGATGAAGGCAGTTTGCTGCACACTTTCAGTTGTTAATATCAATGAGGTTTGTAGGTCAGCTCTTCTGAACACCCACAGCCTAAGTTTAGAGTGAGGAGTCTGAATGTGTTCTTATGCTCAGAGCTAACTCAAGTTTTCAGAACACCCAGGAGAAGTTGGGACTTGGCCTGAAAGAGCATAGGAGAAGCAAAGAGATGAACCAAGAAACAGTGAGTTAAGGACAACCCTGCTGAGCAAGGCTGGGGACTGCTGGTGTTCCTCCTGGTGGATTAAATACATGTGGAGTGATGGCAACAGCTGGAGGGAAGGAATCAGGTCCCACAAGTGTTCTGCTTCTTTCCATACCTCTGCATCAGCTATGCCAGTGGTGGCACAGCCTACAGTGCAATGGCAGAGCTTGTGGTTACTTCATTGCTGCCATGGAGGTTACCTTACCAGCAGCTGAACAACCTGGTCTAATGCTGATGCAGTGCTTTTTGTACTACACTATAGTCATTGATGCACAGTGACTCAAGTTTAAAATATCCCCTGCTTAGAAAACCAACTTTTGGTAATGCTGAATAAAGTTATCACATTGGGCTGTACCTATCAGATAAAAAGAGTTTCCACCCAAGGAAAATGTGAACATAATTAATTATAAGGCAAAACTGAATCATTACAACATTGTACTTGTGTTATTTTAATTATACAAACCCAAAAAAACTGGAGGTAAAGTTCCCATGGCAACCTTAACTCTGTCTCCCATTTGCACTGTGTGTTTGTGTAAAATAGGAGCATGCATTATCCTGGTCAGACTGTTCTAGGACTTCCTGGTCAGGAAGATGTTAATCAGACCAGAAATAACATCTTAAAAGTGATTTATTTTTGCTATTTCTCTGACCAAGTGTTAAAACATAGAGGAGATTTTTAATTTCTGTCCAGTCTGATAAGTATTCCTTCTAAAACATAATGCCTGAACCTTGTCATAAATCTGATCTATCGCTGTGCAACTTTAGCTGTGATTGTGACAGACACACTGCAGCCATGAATCTCAAGAGCGAGTAAGATGAAATTGGTATCCATTTTTTCGAGTGAGCTCACTAGTATCAAACGTTTGGTTGCACATTGCGTTCTAATGCTCACACTTAACACTTCAGAGTTAATTTCACCCATAAAGATTTTTCAAGAAGGGTAGACATGCTTTGCCTATCCATCAAGGATTATGGAGGGTGCAGGATTCTGGTGATGTAGTGGAACTGTCCCCATGATGTCCTGACCTAGAGTTACTGTCGGGTGATACCCTAGATATCACCTGAAGGAATGGCATTTCCAGGAGGCATTCCCATGAAACACTCTCTTAGTCCCTTCATTTCTTTCGCCCACTTCACCCATGTTCAGTTTTTCCAAAATATCCCCATCAGCCATGACTTTCTTACAGAGCAAGGTGGCCCAATAATCAGGGGAGGGAGGTGTTTACTGTTGATGTGGGGAGAGACCAACAGCTGTAAGAAATTTCAACTGTTTTTTTGCAGGCAGAGTGAATAAGGGGAAGTTTTGTGATTAAAAACTCCACCACATATTATACCCTTGTGAAACATGTCTGGATGGTGAAGGCATTAAAGGGTACTATTCATTTTTATGACTATCATGAGATTCCATCAATGGCATGTTCCTGATAGTGAGCTTTACAAGTATTATATAAAGTATTTTTCAAAATTACAGCTTATTATTATTTTTTTTTCCCTGTGCTTGCCTTTAGCTCTATTTTCAGTGACATAATTCTTCAGGCTGGTGGCTCAGAAAGAGGATTAATACTTTAGAGGAAGAACTGAAGGTGTAAAATTTTCCTATACAAATAAATACACATCTTTGCATCTATTGAATATGGCCATATTCTTGCTGAGCTGCTGTGTAAAGTCAAAAGAGGCATTAGACATACATAGTATAGGCATAATGTATGTATATATTCTGAGCAGACACACAGAATTATAGGAAGATTTGTAGGTTTTTAAAGTCCCTAAAATGTAAACCTAAGGACGGAAATCAGCAATCATTATGTTGAAGAGGTATGAGTATATAAAGCAGATGTAAGTATTTACTCACTGAGAATTCATCTAAAGAGAACTGAGAAATATTAAGAAAAAAACCTCAGAAAAATTCTATCCTGTTGTCCTTGGGAGTGTGGGATTAAATGTTAGAACAGTTCAATTTAGAAATGTCTTCAGATGGTGAATTGCCTTTAAATATAGGAAGGCTGGACATACTGAAGTAGAGCAATTATTTCTGTGCTTTAAGTACACATTGTTTTTCTGTGAGTCATGAGGTCAAATAATATTTAGCATCTAATACTTAGCATCCTGCCAAAATTAAAAAGGGGCGAGATTTCCTGCCAACACAATTCTGAACTGGTATATTTTATTTCCTTGTATATAGCACAAAAGCAAAAATGTATATTTATGTCCCTGAAGGCACTTGAAAATACAGCACAATTATAATCCCCAGATGTCTTTCATCATAATTAGTTTTCTTTTGTTTATAGTTACATTTTCTATATTTCTTTAGAAGAATAGGTTTGTAATTAAACCTTAAAATCAGGTAGGATGTATTTGCGATAAGCCTAATGACAAAACTTTTTTTTCGTTTAGTCCTCTCTGATATAACCAATGGATACCTCTGTGCTCATGTCAGTAAGACACAGTCTCTGGGTCAGGGGAGGTGACATCAGGTTTCTGTGGTTATTCCCAGCTGGATGAAACCAGGCATAAAAGAGCCCTCTTGCAAGTGCTGTCAGAACAAAAGGATTGCTGAACAGGATTCAGAGGAGTTAAAAGGAACAGAGAAAATACACGGAGGAGTAGAGTGAAACGCTTCAAAGCCTGCCTCACCAAGGCTAGAATTCTCCAGGAAGGTGGAGAATAATGAAAGTGACACCATTCTAGTTTTGCAAGCTGTGAATGCCAGCAAAATGCAGATCCTTTTCTAACAGTTGCTGGGTTTAAATGCTCGATATCTTTGATAGTTTTAGCTGCCCCAGCCAAAAAGTCTATAAAACTGAAGCAAATAAGGATGTGGAATGCTCTCTGCCATGTAAGCATGGAATATGAATAGTGGCTTTAGTCAGAGATGCAAAAGGCTGTGGAAGCTGTGAATGATGTTTCTGGGGGTTGAGTCTCTGGTGAGAGATCCCGTTGGTTCTGTACACACTGAGGCATGAGTGTGCTCTGCTGTGCTCCCCACGGTGCCACAGGCACGCGCTGACTCTGTGTTCCGTGTTACGTACACCCCGCCTTTGTTTTCTGCCAGTCATTCCGCTGGAGCTCTTCCAAGAGCACATCAAGCCTGCCCAGATTTCCTGAGGCACAAAGTAGTGGAGGAGGGATTGAGCGTGCCCAAGTCACATCCCAACACCACTCTTGTGACTGGGAGGGTAAACAAAGCTCAGGAACACCACTTAAAATTCTGAAAGGTAAGATGTAAGAATTTGATAAACAAAGGAAGGACCAAATTTGAACTCAGAGTAGTGGGCGGACAATTTTGTCCTAATTGAAATCCTTAACACTGTAGGAGAACAGAGCTGTATATAGCATCGCAACTCTGGCTGCAGCAAAAGGCATGTGGAGTTTGAGGAGCTGAGTTAGTGAACAGAAGCCAACCCACTGGGTGTCACTAAAGGAAAGATGTGAGAAGCAGGATGGATTATATCGCTTTGCAAATGTTGGCAGGAGCCACAGCGTGTGTTGCTCATGTTAATCCTCACTGGAACAATGAGCAGCAGTTCATTTGGAGATAAATGCACTATTGGACTGGAAGTAAATGGGACAGTTATGAAGTTGGACATGGCACACACACTATTAAGTTGCCAAAAATAGTTGTTTTCACTGCTAGCCTTGAATACTGCATAGTAAATTTACTAGTAGTAACAGACTTCAGTGCCGCACTTTTTGCAGTTATAGAGGCATGAACACATCAGTGTGCAAAAGCTAAACAGGGAGAGATGTCTCTGAAGAGCAGAGTTTACGTAGGAATATCCCCACTAAAGAGCGTTGTACTAGCTGGATGACCAGCACATTGGAAGATGCTCATAATGCTACTGTGGAAAACTTATTTCTCTTACTAGTGGAAAATATGGGACATCCTTTTCCTCATCAAGAAGACCCCTAAAAATGGAGGAAGCAGAGTGGAGGTTGGAGAAATGTCCTCCAGGTGTAATAAACCTGCCAAGACACATTTATCAGCATTTTAAAAGTCGTCTGAGATGTCCCCCAGTATGTCTGTGGTTGATGTGTCACCATAGGTGTAGGAAACCCATGACTTTCTCCAGCTGAAGGCCAGATAAGTCTCTCTGGTACTAAAATGGTATAAACACCATGATCTAAGCTTATGAGCATGGTTACAGTTTCCAGAGACATCAGGAGACATGTGGAGACCAATCAGTCTCCCATTCACACATTTCAGTAAATTATCCTTTCCCTGAGAAGAGTCAGAGCAGGCATTAGCTTTGGTAAGACAGTTACTTTCTCAGACAGTTATTAGCTTTGGTAAGAACAAAAAGAAGAGAAACATATTTCAGTCAAAATTTGTGCCAGATAAACTTTATGAGCTTGATATGCCAATAGATACTTTAGAAAGACAGTACATTAATGCTTTTTCCACCCCTGGAAGATTTTGTTCTTATTATCATTTGAGTTGTGCTGGACAACCAAAATCTTTCATAAGGAAGTGCATCTGTGATATCTTCACAGGCGTAGGACCAAGACAGGTTAGAAAGCCATGACCAGATGCTTTCTGGAACAAAGTGGGCTGCTGGGTAAAAGCTGAACTACTTCTGTTATATTAAATGTTTGCTTTTTGGGGGTACTGGTACTTCATCTCACAGATCCATGTTGACACCTGTGTCTCAATGCACATGGTTTCTTTGAGGGGAGAGCAACAGAAAGACATTAAGGTTTTAGTCTTATTACACAGTTTGGGAAGCTGAGAGAATAAGAGGATCTTATTTCAGTAATTATCTCCATAATTGAAATGTTAAATTTCTTTTAATCCTCTTATTCTACTCTGTGAAGCCTGAAAAAGGCTTTGGCAGTACAGGTGACAAGGACCAAACAGTTTGCTGTAATAAAGATGACTTTAGATTGTGGATGCAAATATTGCATGCCCCTATTCCTGGGAAATCAATTTAAGCTAGTACTGACCACAAACTGATGCTTTGGGAAATCCTTACTTTTTCACAAATTAAATCTTTTTATTGTTGTTTGTGAAATCTATGACTCACAAAGTCCATATAAATTTATAAGAGAGTTGCTGTTTGCGAACAAAGTCATTCATGCAATTGACAAAGGTTTCGTAGAAAAAATTGTCCCAAGCCTAAATTTGTTTCCTAATAACTGGAATTTAATAGCCAGCCTGGTCTCGAAGGAGACATGCACAGAGGCTGCCAGAGCAGATTCAAGGTAAGACACCAGAAAATGACTATATTTGGCAGTGGCACATATTTAACACTTATAACCAATTTTGGGAAAAGTATCTGGAGCAGATAGGAGTTGGACATTACAATAATCTCCAAAATGTTACAGAAAAAAATATATAAAAAAAGGAAGCTCATTTAGAGGGAACAACCCATGAGAAAAGGTGCAAGATACATTGAATTTGCTTCAGCATCAGTGATTGAAGTCTTACAGAATATAGCATCTTACAATATGCAAAAAAGGCTGTTAGGAAAAAAATAATGGCTCTCCAGAAAAAAAACCCAGGCCTTTATTTGTTAACATTTTCATTTCCTACAATCCAATATGTTTGTGCTTGACAATTAGCCCATATCAGAAAATGCTTCTGTGAAAGAGGAGATCGTGTATATCATCAATTTCTGTGATAATAGTACAAATGGATGAGTAATAGCTGAGAACAGACCATAGTTTACTGAGTGTGTGTTTAAGTACTTTTCATTGAAAATTAGTTCTAATCATGAAATCTCTTATCTCCATAATTCCCTGTCTAAATGGATGGTCAAAACAATGTACAAAACAACTTCAGAACTACTATTGTAAAATCAATCAGCAGTGGTGCTCCATAGTCACCACTTTCAAATTCCAGTGTGCCTCCAGAAAAGTGGTTTTTGCTGATAGCTCTGTTTAAGAGAAACCTCTAAACACATACATTTGCATAGCCAGCAACCACCCCTAAAATTACTGGACACTTTCAAATGGGCAAAATAAAATGCATAATTGATATAATTTGAATTCTTGTGTTCTTGTACTTCAGGTAATGGTACTGTGCACCTCTGGTAGTAGAAAGTGGCTGTGTCTACACTGCAGAATGGAATAGTGCTTACTCATGTCCACACTACATGAGTCTGTCTCCTAGAGCAGTTTTGACCTGGAAGGAGCCAGCTGGAATTATGCAGAACAGCCAGGACTTCATGGAACATCTAACATCTAACAGTGAGGATAATGAGGGTCCAGGTTTAAGCATGTTCCTCAGCCTCCTTTTTTGGGTGATTCAGCCATTTCCAGAAGCAGTAGTGCTACAGTATTGCAGCAGGTCCAACCAACCAGAACAGGGTGCAGTTTGAAGAGGGAGCACACAAAACAATTGTGTTTGCGTCCATTTGACAGCAACAGGAAGGATGTTTCAGTTGAAATGTGTTGGACAGAAGCCATGGCTCTGGAAATCTCCAAACAATCTCTAGTAAGGGGACTTGCTAGATTGACCAAAAGGATGGTAGCTTACATGTGTGATGTTTTCTGGCCATTAATATTTGGTTTGGAATGAAAGGCATGCTTTGGGGACTGTTGCTTTAATGGCTGAATTTCCCAGACCATAGAGCACTTTCATTTCTAAGCCTCTCAGTAGGTATTTGACAAGGGATAAAAAAAGCTCCTAGAAGATCCCTGGGAAACAAGTAGTTCCTGAATGCCACATGAGCATCAGTGGACTGATTTAATTTTATCCATTTCATTAATGAAATATAGTACTAGGATTACAGAGAAGCAGTTTTGCAATAGGCACATCATAATTTTTTCTATAGACAGAATTAGTTAGAAGAAGAGGTGATTTCTGCAATGAAAGTATAGAAATTGTGATTTTCTAGAGCAGCAGTGAAAAGTAGTAGGTTAATGACAGTGTAAGTTTATACTTGGTAGCCCACATGAAGGTCTGACATCTCTTCTCTTGTCTGATACAGTTCTTTCATTTGGTTCCTCACCTTTCTTTTCCATCATTTTTTCCCCTAATAATCCTTTCCCTGCAGTTCATCCAAGACAGTATCAAGCAGATACTGGTATTACAGGGTAGCTAACCAAAATTATCCTTGGTGTGTCTAAGCAGAAACACGTGTATGTTATAGTGTAGGTCTGCTCTGAACTCCAGAGGCTTCCTTGAATCCAGTGATGCTCTTTTCCACAGTTCCTCACAAACCTTTTGTTGTTACAGAAGCAATTGGATTAACAGGAGACAGTGGCAGTGATTTTTTTTTGGTGTTTGATCCCGACGTAGGTTTCTCTTCTCTGCCAGTTGCACTCACTCTTTTGAACCCTTCTCCGTCTGTGTCTCGGTGCATCGCTGTGAGTTTAAAAGTTCCAGTTTCATTCCACGTCACAAGTATTTGTGTCAGTCAAGTATAATAATACATGCTAGCAAGTGTAGAAGCTTTAACCTAACCATAGCTGTCACTTAATAAAGCCACTTTTTGATGGATTCAGCGATGAAGCCAGAACTGATTTAGGTCCAAAAAAAAAGTTGCTGCCCGTTTTCCTGGGCCTTTGGGACTTCACTTTTGCTTAAATCCAAGAGGGCATAAGACGTGGAGGCAGTCAGAGCATGACTGCAGAAACCCTAGATGTAGTACATCATCCCAGTGCCTACATCCAGATCAAGAATTGGAACGGGAGGCAATTTCTAACGTGTTTATTATGTAAAACGTATGCACAAACTGAGGCACTGGGTACAGTGGCATAATTATCCAATGTGAGAATGGATACCCTGGTGCTGAATGTGATTAACCTGCAAGCAGAGCCAAGAACTATTCTTGTTTCAGAAAGCCCATGTTAAACCTACATGCCTGTGAAACTGTGCTCAGTGCTGCTGTAATTGCAGTCATTGCTGGCATACATTGTTAATAACAAGCATTTTTGCTGCTGTAGACAAGGGTAAAATGTAAGGATGTTGCCGTGAGCCAAAGCTTGAAAGCCCTCACTAAGCTTGTATGCTCAGGATTTAAACTGCTGGGGAAACTTTATGTCTCTGGCTATTTATTATTACATACAACATGTTCTTGGAAAACACTCCACATTTAACAGCAGTTAAACCCATCTGCTGCTCCTGAATTTTCATTTCATTCACAAGCCTGTTTTAAAAGTATTTTTGGACTTGTCTCCAGCATGCTATCAGCTGTTCATTATTCTGTTGTAAATTGATAAAAAGAATGACTCAAATTTTAAAAGAAAATCAGAGCCTCCTATATATTTTTATGCTTTTCATTGAAACTTGCTTTTCTGTCGTTGTTTGACATAAATGAAATTTTTAGTTTAAAAGCAATTATTTGCCATGGAAGTTCTTCCCTTCATGCTCAATTCTGTGGAATTTATCTATAGTAGTTACATCACTGGCATGAGGAACAGACTTGAACTTAGCACCATGATGGCAGATACTGTTCAGTATATTGAAGTTCCTGTAAGTGCAACAATGTTTCATGGATTTATTTAGAAATACTATCTCCATTTTCTTTGTACATTTCCCTGTTTTCATATTTTATTACTGTTACTTTGCATAGCAGTACTTCAATGCCCTCTACATATGATTAGCAGGAGCTATGTAGATTTTAATGAGATCTCTTTCCGAAGAGTTTTTTAAACAGAAAACTTTATTTTCCTCAGTTTTATTGGTGTGGCTGACTTTTTGTGATGCTGCATGATGTTCCTATATGAGGGTAGTATTTGTTGGAGCATGGGACTTCCTGGTATTTAATAGGCACACTTTTTTTCCATGGCAATAAACTGATCCTTCCTTAATCTATAGATTAACAAGGATTTCCAAACTATAAGAGTATTTAAGTCTTCTAAAATTGCTGTACTTCAACACTGAAACTTGTTTGGCTCTACATCTTTTATAAAACTTTTACTGGACTTTGGATTTTTGGATTTATGATAGCTCATAACATTTAGGGAAACTTGAAATTTATTTATTTTTTTTAATCTTTAGTTAAAGACCAGGAGATTTATATTTTCTATGCAATAACCCCCCAAATTTCATATTTTTAAACAAGGTGTTTGCATTTAATAATAGCTTGTGTGAATAACAATATGTGTTAGAAGAGACTTCCTTTAAATAAAAAAAGACTTTTTGGGGTGAAATTCAGTTATCTAAAATAGGCATATTGCTATTTTAGATGTCCTGTAAGATCTGAGGTGTGCATATGGCTGTCAGAAATGACAGAAGGAAACCCATTCGCTTTTGAAGAAGCAGCTGGAGACAAAACAATACCTTAATGCATCTGATGACATGGGACAGCTCTATTTGGGAAAAGCAGTCTCGACTTTAGGGTTGCCACATTTGTAGGTCACATTTTGATGCTTATGAAGAATACTGCTTTAAATGCTACCTTACTTGAATTGGAGTAGAGTTTATTCAAAAGATTTTTTTTATGAAGAGGATTGCATTTCTATAACCACTACATGCACTAGTGTCATTGTAAAATCTTACCTTGGAAGCAAGTATGTGCTTATTTTATTTTAACTTAGCACAGAGGAATATGCCTTTTCCTTGTAGCTGGCTAATAACCATCTAGTTCCAAATTAAAATTGCTGGGATTACTAGGGAACAAATCTCTCATGGAGCCAAAGCCTGTAGGACATGGAAAGGAGTGGAGGCTTTCAGTGTTTCAGCACCCTAGCAGTTAAAGGTTTTCTTCATAGCAGTAAATTTGGAGTGATTTCCCTGGTTTCTCTCTCAGTTGAAAACAACTGATCACTATCCCTATGTAATATCCTGTTTTCAGTCTTCCCTAAGTTGTGAGATTCCTCTTCTCTAGATTTTCTTTGGCTTTATCAGTGCTTATCTTAAAACAAAGTGTCCCAAAATGATACAGTTCTGTTGGTGTCTCATTATTAATGATTACAGCACAATAGTTATAACCCTTGTCCTTATATAGCAATTCTTCATATCTTGAATGAAGGCCATTTTGAAACAGAACCTCACTCTTGGCTCCTCCTTAGTTAATGATCTCAACAGAGGTGTTCCTTACTCTGTATTTTTGGTTTTGATGTTTCCTCTGTAAGAGGCATGCTTACTGCTCCGTGTGCATTTCTTCTATCTGCATTTAGGGTAATACATATTTCTTCTCAAAAGTCTCCAGAACCAAATATATGTACACAGGAGCTTGCTGTGGTCAAAGTGCATCAGCTCCAGTGGACTTGCCCATAAAATGTCTTGTGGTTGTTCCTGGTGGGCTTGGTGCTGGTGTTACGGAATCCACAGCCACCCATTACACTGTAAAAGAAGTTACTCTAGATATTTTTAATGGAAAAATCCTCTCTGTGTAAGCTCAGCTGAATATTCAGACTTCTGTTCACCCCACTTCACTGAGGTGGGAATGCACCTTCCAGAGTGACTAGGGGAATTTAAGCCTGAAACCATTCTCAGTATTTTCCTGTGTCTCAAAGGACTCTGCTCCTAGCTGACACAGCTAAATGCCTGCTGACTGATGGCATCAATATAAGCCTCAATTCTTTAAAAAAAATATTGTTGTATGAAAGCATTAATCTTTTTAAGCATAGCCAAAAGTCCCTTTTCCTTAGACTATATACTGACAAATGTTACACCTTGAGCTTTTGGACTATTATTAGCCATTCTTTATAGCAACAGAGTTTTGAGATGTCCCTGAATGACTTGGCCTAGTGTTTTTATACTTGCTGTGTTTTATGCTTGATGATAAAAAAGACTTAATATGGGATGGCTGGAGAGGGATATTTTACAAGTGCATGTAGTGGCAGAACAAGGACAAATGGCTTAAAACCATCAGAAGGCACGTTCAGATTGTATATTAGGAGGAAATTCTTTACTGTGGGAGTGGTGAGGTGCTGGCACAGGTTGCTCAGGGAAGCTGTGGGTGCCCCATTCCTGAAAGTGTTCAAGTCTAGTTTGCATGGGCCTTTGAGGTACCTGGTCTAGTGGAAGGTGTCCCTGCCCATGACAGGGGGTGCTGGAACTAGGTGATCTTTACTTCTTTTCTTAAGGAAATAACTGATCTATGATTTTTATTCTTTTAAAATTATGTATTCTTTATTAAAATAGAAACAAAAAGTCTCTAAAATAACCTAGTAAAAGTTGAGGATCAGCATTACATAAGCATCATAATGAATAGGACCTTTGTAAAAATGCTTTTCAGTCCCTTGTGTATTAAACATTGTGTAAAAATGCTGTTGGATGCATAGCTACATATATGGTAGTTTTACTGTCTGCAGAACCAGAGATCCTTGCCTTATGTCCCTCCTTACTGGCAGGGCTCTTCCATATCATTGTTTGTTAAGAACTCGTGTGTTTTCTACAATGGCATTGAGTCATGCCTATGTGGGAGACCGAATTCATGATAGATTTTCTGTTTCAAAAAAAAAAATAAAAAATGGAAACCTGATGTTCATTAAAAGCAAATATATAACCTCCTACTGTTAAACTTCATAAAATCATAGTGATAATTAGAGTGGGTTTTAAAATTTAGAAGCAACAGGGTTATTTCTAATTTTAGCCAGAAAGAGGTGGACTGTCAAGAGAATGTTTATTTATTCCTTGTAGCCTTCTTGCTTCATTTGCTAGTAGTTACTAGAGATTGCTAGATGTTGCATACTAAAAATTAACCTAAATAAAGTAGTACAGTGTTAATTCTTGTAAAATGTACATAACTTGCTTGTTCTTCCTTCAGTGATAAATAGCTAATCCATAGATACTAACAATCAATAATACTCACTCACTTTTTAATATAATGTAATGTAATATAATATAATATAATATAATATAATATAATATAATATAATATAATACCAATTTATTTTTTGTTATAAAGCCTCTGGGCAATTCAGCATGTATTAACACCAATTTACAGCTTCAAGGGAATAAATGAGCCCACTCCCCCCAAAAAATCAGCCTGGGAAGCAAACCCACACAACTAAGCACCATAAGCAAAGACAATGAAAAATCTAAGTTTGGAACGTGTCCTGAGTAGATGTCTCTATGTACTTCCAGAAAGGCCAAGAGGAAGAAAATCCCACAGGTAGAGGCCTTCAGCTGGGACCTTTTCCTGAAATGGAATGGACTAATACACAGGTGAGAGTAGTGAAGTTGGCTGTGAGAAGTAAGTGAGGAAAGCAAATAGTTTATGAATTGCTGCTTCCTAGTTTTGCCGATTTTTCTCCACCAATGCTTCCCTGCACCCAAAAGGGCCCATTTCAAGTTAAAAAAAATAGATATATTTGTGCAAATGTTTCAGTAATTTCCAAGATGCTGTGGCATGCAAGGCGTGCATGAAACCTCAGCTACATACTGATCAAACTGAAAACAGTTTGAGCTATTAGGAAAACAATGTGGCTTGAGTTGACTTTTGACATGTGAGGAAGTCAGTGATATTGCCATGGTAGCCATTGGAGAGACCTGTCCTGATCACAATTCTTCTAACATGATTTGGATGGCTCCTTTACATGGAGGGGGATCATGCCCTGGAAATTATTTTGTCTCTCCCTTGTCTAGACATCTTTATGGTCAAATAACTTAGGTGTAAATGTCTCCGCTTTGGTATCTCAAGTGGTCAGGAAAATTTCAACTTTTATCTTTTTGAAATTTCTTTTTATTGCCTTTTGGTCCAGCAGAGGCACAATCAGTCTCTGAGATGTAATAGGCAGGACCAAACCAGTATATAGGATAGGAAGACTGAGCATATTTATGGACCCAGAGAGCCTGACAGACAAAAGCGTTGTTGAAGTTTGATTTGGTATGGGGCTTCTTGTGGTTTGTTTTGTGGTTCTGTTTGTTTGTTTGTTTCCTTTTTAATCAAAGAACTTTCCCAATAGAGGAGTTGTCACTGAAGCCAGAAGTATAAAAATCCCCTCCAAATCAAACAGAAGTGCAAGTGATGCTATTGCACCGGAATAGTAACCTCCGTAAATTTCTGTTATCAAAATATTCAGTTTAGTTTATGTTGCATTTGTGTGCTCAGTTTTCAGTGTATGACCTTCTGCCATTATGATAATAGATGTGTGAGAAACTTGATATTCTGGCTGTTTGCCAGCTGGGTCCTTTGCAGTCTCAGGAGGAAAAGAAGGCAGATAAAGATATGAAGATAATGCACACTAATGGGATATTTCTGGTAAAAGTAGTCTAAAGTGATATATTGTTGATGTCCAAATTGCTATCCTTTGTTATCCAGGGTTAAAAAGACTCTGGGATAAATAGGATGGATGAGGAATCTGAGTGATCTTACACAGCTCTCTGCCAGCCAGACATCAATTTATAATGGCTTAGGATGTCTAGGTAATTTTCCTTAATGTAAGGGCCAAAAATATATAATAATTAAGGTGGCAACCTAGGATGAATTCAGTGGCAAGCATAATGGACAAGAATTTTTACAGTATATATCTGGACACTCAATTTCTACTTCCTAGGATTTCAAAGAAAGTTTAACAAAGCTTATTTTTTGGTTTAGTTTGTATGTGAATTAGCTAATTTGTGCTGTTTTTTTGTAATGCCAAAACCAAGAAATTATGCCAGTCAATCACTGTTTAATTAATTGTGTCATTTATTCATGCAAAGATGAACAAAACTCTGATACCTCTTCAATACTGAGTGGCACACAGTAGGAGGGAAGTGCTGTTTGCTCCCTAGCAAGCCCATATGGTGGTAGGAGAGCCAGTGTCCCTACTGTACAAACAGCACTGAATCTTTCAACGAATGTTAAACAACATCTGTCAGTCATAAAATAAGTAAAGTAGAAGGCTCATTACTTGGTAACTTTCACCTAAGAACCTTAAAAAAGGAGGCTGAAAAGATCTGTTGGAGAATTTTTAAAATTCTGTAATGTGAGTGTCATGCTTTTATTATTGTTTTTTTTTTTTTATTAAGGATGCAGAGCAGGGTAGTTCTATTTCAGCCCTGGAAAAGATATTGGAAAGATTAAAGAGAATTTGGCTAAAAAAGCAATTGTAAGAACAACTTAGGAAGAAATTAATGACAGTCAACATAGTTATATGAAAAGCAATTTTGCTAGATAAACTTCATTCCAGAATGTGAATTTGTTTGTAGAATGGTCCTGGGTGTTGTTTAGGCTTTTGTAAGGCATTTTATTTAATTTTGTGTTTCATCTTCTATAAAATAGATAATAGTATATTTTATCAAAATAATATTCCTTGACGATTGACATCTCAAAGCATTAGTCAATGAGAAATGACCATTACACAGAAATTCTGAGGGATCATAGAATCATAAAATAGAATCATAGAATGGCCTGGGTTGGAAGGAAACTTAGAGATGTTCTAGTTTAATCCAACCCCCCCTGCCATTGGCAGGGACACCTTCCACTAGACCAGGTGACTCAGAGATCCATCCAACCTGGCCTTGAACACTTCCAGGGATTGGGCATCCACAATTCCTCTGGGGAACCCGTGCCAGTTTCTTACCACCCTCACAGCAAAGAATTTCTTCCTAATATCCAATATAAATCTTCACTCGTTCAGTTTGAAGCCATTCTCCATTGTCCTGTCTGCATCCTCTTTTAAATAGTCTCTCTCCACAGTCTTCCACAGTTTAGAAATGGGTATGGACAACGTATTTCAATATTTTCACAAATCCTTTGGAAAGCAGCATGAACTCTTGGATGATAGAATTTGAAAATAATGCAAAGATTGAAATAGGAGGGAAAAAGAGGACACAGTAATCAGATAGTGCAATCCAATTACAGTCTTGCCTGCAAACAGAGGTCATTCAAACAAAATTGTTAAAATTGTCTCTAGAAGAGAAGAGGAAGTAATGGAAGCTTTACCTGCACATGGGGACCCCTACAACTGACATAAGTGATGCTAGGGCTATTCCAGAGGAAAGCTCAGTGGAGCTTGTATTTTTAACATGGATGTAAAAAGCCTCACTAAAAATTGAGAAAAAGGAGGTGGTTTTATTGTTATGTGCGATAGTGAGACTGTGGAAGGAGATATTATACCAGGTTTAGGCATCTGTAATTCATAAAGATAATAAATATCAAAAGAGAGAAGAGGGATTAGAGCAGAGAAAAGTTCTTCCAGAGCGAGAAATTAGTTATTGACAGCATATTCCTGCAGGATGTCTGGGAATAAGGATTCTTTACCATAGCAGAGAAAAGCAGAATGTGTACCAGGGTAAGAGTAAGCCAAGCCTTGGCAATTGTTTTTAAAAGTGAGAACACAGAACAAACCATCAAGGAAAGTGGTAAGTCTCAGTCCTGTTTTATTTCCAGGATGAGGTGCTTTCCTGAAATAGGTGTGCACACTTGTGTTTAAGACAAGCTACTGTTGTCAGTGTTACATATGGCAGTACATTAAATCCCAATAATCCAATGAAGCTTTGTTCCTTAAACTCCACGTATTTGAGGTGCTTTTAAGGAGCCAAGTGAGAAAAAAACTTCTTCTGCAAAGGAAGGCGGGGTTAGATGGTATCGTGGAGATTCAACTCATAGAGCAGATGCATTTTATCACTTTCTTCCCCAGTCAGTATTTCAAATGGAGATATGTGGAGTTATATTACTTGGCCTAATGAAAGCATTTATTTCCTTTTTGCTTCTTTCCCACTTCCTTCCATTTTAATTCATTAACAAAGCTCAGTACACCCACCTCCTGGCCTACATGTGTGGAGGATAAAGTTTGAATTCTTCTAGATCATGAACTTCTGAATTAATTTTCCTTCACTGATTTTTAACCTGGAGTTGCAAAATTTTGATTAGAACAGAGAGATTTGATTGAGAGGGTTTGATGTTTTGCAGTGCTATCTGTCTGCCATCTACATCTCAGTCATATAACTGGTTGAAGATGGGGTGGTCTTTAAAACTAAGTTCTTGACATATGATTTTTTTTCATCTCCTGTTGGGTCATCTCAGGCAGCTTGCTTCATTCTCTTTCCCTTAGCTTTCCTACCTGTAAAAGAGTAGTAGCATTTTCCTTTCTTTTACAAAGGGCTTCGAGAAACATTGCAGTGGCTGAAGAGTTGTTAGACATCTTCCTTCTGTTTGACATAGAACTAATTCATTATTGTACCACCATTACAATATTCTTAGAGCAGGAATGGTATGTTCTTGTCTGATAACACTCTAGAACACTTGGAGGTAAAAAGAAACAGCAGAGACCCCTAGACTACAAATCCATACGTGTACTTAGCCACCTCTAGGGAAAGTATATTTAAAATGAGCTTTGTTTACTCCCTCCACCTCCCAGCTACATCCATTATAGCATGTCTTTTCAAGCTTCCTGCTTTGACTTGCACCTAAAATAAATTATTTCAATTATTCAGACCTTACTTATATCATTCCCTGGGAAAAAGTGAGTCTCCTCTGTGGTTAGGCAAGGATGGAAGGTTCCACTGTTCAATTCTGAAGCCTTCGAAAAAGCATTTTCATGGTTTTTGTTCAATTCATCAACAAAGTCTGTCTTTGTCTTAATGTCTAAAAGAAATTCAGTGTCGCAATAATGATGGGTCTAAAACTCTGGTGAAATCCTGATGAGAACTGTTGAGGATCAGGTGCATCTGCTCTCTCCTGTTTTACACTCAAATTGGAAACTCTCTATAGCTTGGCTGCTCCTTTTTCATTCTGGATTTCCTTAAAGCCTTCAACAGTGGAATTGCAGTTCTTAACACTGGCACTGAGATGTTATGGCCATAGATGATGGGCTAAGCAGAAGCTGAAATTCTTTGCATTATCTTAGCATTTCACCAGGGAAGAGGGAACTGAGCTCCTGTAAACCCCTTATTGGAATTTGCAAATGCAGATGAGAACATAGGCAGAGATTGAGTCTTAAAACCTAGTTGTATAAATTTACTTCTTCTGTACTCTACTGAGAGACATATTTATTAACTAACATAGCTATTTAGCTTTTTCCACTGCTACGTTTTCAGAAATGAGTCTTTGCTCTTGCCTGTATACCCCTATAGAATTATTCCTCTGTGAAGAATTTTTTGAGCTGAAAGTACTGCATGGGCATCAGGAAGTCTTAATTTTGCCTGCAGTGCGTTTTCATTATTTAGTATTACTCAGGAGTAGTAGAAGTGTTGGAGCTGCACTTCATAAATTTGTTTTCCCTCTGTTTATTGTGTCGGTTGATGTTCCCTTGTGGGCTCTCATGAACCTTGTTAGACACTGCTCAGGCAGTCCAGCTTATCAATGCTGTGTAGTTGCCCTTTCGGTCTCACAAGCTGAGAAGAATTTGCTTCACCTCCCATTCAAGTAAATAATAAAACTTCTAAAGCCTTAATTGCATCCAAGATATTGCTCAATATTTCCACATGAACAAATGTAAAGGTCAGCAACACTTGAGAGGCGTTATTGCAAAGATCTTTCTTCTGGCTTGAATTCCGCTGAAAATTGTCTTTGTTGTTAAGAAACAGGAATTTATTGATCTTTTAAAAAGACATTACCTGTGGACAATTCTTTAAAAGTGAATGTCCTTAATTTTTTTGGCATCTTCTATTGACAGTCATCTTTGATGTATTAGAAAATTAGTAATTAATGTTAGTAATTAGGTAAAATATCTGTAGTGACCCTGCAAAAATATTTTGCCTGAAGTGATTTGTTTCTTTATTCCACTCTCCCACGCAGAAGAGTGTTCACTATAGCTTCAAAACTGAAGCTTAGGATTTTAAACAATCTTATATCTTCCTTGAAGTCAGCATTAAAGGCAAACTGCTGGTTTTGATCGTCAATTGAGTAAATCTCACATGCTTTCCTGCAAAGGTCTAGTATTAATATTTACCTAAGATTAGGTAAAAGAGAACTGAATTCACAGATAATAATTCTGCTCCACAAAGCTGAGGAAAATTCCAGTATTCCATATTGCTTGCCTATATTATATGGGGTAAAGTGAGTGCTGGAACTCGAAATAAGTTTTCAAACAAGTTGTTCTTGTCCTTTTTTCAGTTCTGTGATGTAATGCAGCAATGCATTTTTTAATATACAGCAACAAAATCATTTGGGGTTAAATGTTATGGAGGCAGTGAAGAGTTTGTTCTGCTTTTAATTGATGCTGTGACCTACATTGTTCCCCAAGGCAGCACAGACATTTTTCAGAGAAGTCTCCTGTTAATTATAATTGTACTCTAGTGCTGGGTCAGTTGTCATTTCCGTTATATAAACTTTAAAAACTGTATGGTGGGGGGCGGGGGGTGGGGTCGGTTCAGGTTTTTTAGCTCACATTTGGTAAAGCTTTGTTCAATTGTCTATAACTGTTTCCTGAAGTGATGGTGGCTTTAGTTCTACAGTCGCTTCTGTAGAAACCCCTGCAAATTCTGAGGGCTCCAAGAAGTTCCTGCGTTGCTGAAAGCATTTCTGGCCTTCTTGGAAAATGAAAATTCAGCCAAAAGTGCTGAATTTTTGTGTCAGCCTAAATTCCCATAGCCTCCCTTAGAGCCAGTGTGTGGTCCTGACCATCTGCTAACCCTGGTTTCTGGAGTAAACCTTAACCTCACTGTGCTGCCAAATGTGTTCCATATTTCCTTCAGGAGGTGACCATATCCATGGAACTCATGGAACTCCTATAACACCTGCCTCACAGAAACAGGGAAATGTTTATTGGTAACTTTGATGAAAGACGGCGTAAAGAAGTCAGCCATTTCAAAGGAGAGGAAATTTATTTCTTATCTCTAGACAGTAAGAATTATATTTAATTACAGCACTTCCTTTCTTTCATAGACATGCCCATGTGGTCACCTTGCAATATCAGGCTCTTCTGCACTTCCTTGAAAGGCTTTTTGGTTGTTGTTGTTGCTTTTCTCCCTCATAGGGTTTATCTATTTATATTACTTTCTTTCTGGATGGAGCTAAAGCCCACTTGCCTCCATTATAACTTTCTTACTTGAAACATTTGGGATTTTATGATTGTTGAGTTACACGTAGTTGCTGTCTACAACTGTTGGAAAGCAGGCTGTGTCAAGGTGGGGTTTGCCTTTTTCTTCCAGGCAATTAGTGATAAGACAGTGTTGTTCCCAGGGGAGGTTCAGATGGATATTAAAAAACAAAAATTCTTAACTGAAAGAGTGGATAAGCATTGGAACAGGAATGTCCAGGGAAGTGGTGTTGTCACCATCCCTGAAAAGTTCAAAAAATGAGTTGACATGAGACTTTGCTATGTGGTTCGGTGGGCTGGGTGGTACTCAGCTGAAATTTGGACTTGATGATCTTGGAGGTCTTTTCCAACCTTAATGATTCCATTCAAGATTCTATGATTAAAAAGTAAAGTTAGGTGGACTATTATGAGAACTACAAGTGCTTACCTACCTTGAAAGAGTGATCCAGGATTTCTGAAGCTAAAGACTCAAAATCAGCTATCTTTGTAATCTTGCAAGTTATTAGGCAGTCTTGAAATAACTTTATGAAGTCATCATTACACAGCAGTAAAGAGTCAAGAAACTCAGATTCTGAAAACTTCAGGAGCCTGAAGTCGTACCATGAATTCACTGCTTTTCCAGATATTGTCAAAATTTTTCGTCTAAGGGTAATTTTCCTAAAGAAACATATTGCTTCTGGAGACATCATCCTGATTAAAAACATTAAAATGCTATTATTTATTAAAGTTAGAAAATTGTGATATCCCCGATCATTGGGCATGAATGATGTAATTCTTTTAGCTCTGCGTGTAAATTCAAAAATTAGTCATAATTCAGCTTGTAGTTTAAGATAAAATTCTTATGCCATGGTATAATCTTTCTGTAAAAAGAAGCATGTTCTATCTTGAAATGTACTGCTAGTACCTTTACTTTACACTGGTGGCTGCTGTCTCAGTCAAATGTCCTACTTAATTTTTTCGTGTATTTATTCTCCAATTAAGGGATAGAAATTATTTTTCTCTTTGCTTCACAGTATGAATCTTCACCCATTCAGAAAAGCACAAGGAAATTTTGAAATAATGGCTGTGTAAGCAGTCTGTTAAACGTTATTAGAAATGCATGCTCTGTCTGTAGTGAACTCAGTGTCTCCTGATTGTTTATATAAAATGTTTTTAGGAGGGTTCCAGCTACAAAGGGAATATTTTTTGTATGTTATTTGAAAAAGTATTTCTCCGGGTAGAAGTGACCATGATAAAATGATATCTTTATAGTACAGCTGAGTTTCAATGACCCTCATATAAAAGAGTATTCTTTAATTTCTTTGTGCAGAAGAAATGTAGAGCTCACTGCAACATTGTGTCTATGTCTCTAAGAAGAAAATGTTTGGTTAAAAATTTTATATCAGTGTTGGAATCCAGTTAAAAGCACATTTTTATTCAGATCCTTTTCTCAGTAAAGTACTGAGAAGACATATGGGAATTAGTAGGTAGCTTGGAGGATTTTGGAGAACAAAAAGAAACAATTAAGAGTAAACTGATTAAGTCACCTGGGAGTGAGGTTTTAATGTGGGAGATTTTTTCTACGCCTTTTGCACTCAACTCCCAATAACAAAAACTGTTAACTCCCAATAAAAAAAGCAGCACTTTTTCACTTGTTTACAAAACACACTGGTACTGATTAAGTTGCAAATTAAGATTGGCTGAGTTTAGTGTAATCCATAGTTAAAGCCTGCAGAAATTTCAGCCATCAGGACTTTGAATTCCATAAAGCCCAGACAATTAAGAGACCTTTCCATGTCCAGCATCCTGTTATAAGACAAGCATGCACTTTATTCCAACTTTACTAAATAAAAATAAAATTTGTTCTAATTGCAATGAGAGTACCCAGAGAATTGATAAAATTATACTTTTGCTATGATTTGGTTTTCTACAAGGCACAGTATATTGTTGAGAGATAGAATATGCAGAGCTACTTTACTACATAAGCCTTTAGTGCTGTTGGAGATTTTAATTATCATTGAATGGGTTGGCTTAGATATTTACACACAGAGATATAATTGCAATGTATTGCACTTATCTAACAAGAATTATATCTCACTTTGGCCATAGGAATTTGAAAATTAAAGGGTTTTTTTGACAAATGAACCTTTTCTCTGCTACGTATTTAAACTTTGCTGTTGCAAGCATAATACAGCTCATATTTCAATTTCTGCCCTATAATCCAAGGGCTTTTGCCTCTTCTAGTGACCTCTGAAAGCCTCTATCCCTTCAGAAATATTCAGTTTAATTAATAATACTAAGTTTCCAATAACAAGATTCTTACATTTTGCTTAGAATTTTGCTGTGTAAAGAATTGTGATTTCCTTCTCTTCAATTGGCATTCAGCTTAAACCCCAAAGAACTTTTGTATTTAAATTTTTCAAACTTCCTTTTAACATTTTCTAAAATAATAAGGACCTGAAATTATCTCAAAAATAATATGGCCCCTGAGACACCTGCTTCACCTTTGAAGTTCTACTTTGAGAATGAGCTGGACAATAAGACACACTTCCAGCTCACGTGCAACTCAGCTTGTAATTCTATAGCTCTGTGATTCTGTGACTTTAATTTGCGCTTATCAGTGGATGATTTTGAAAAGTGCAATTCTAAATGAAGGACTGAACACTGTAGGCTCCAAACCTTAAAATCTCACCCTCTATTTCCTAGACAGACCTTGGTCACTCTTAATGTTTAGTTCAGCTTTTCCTTTCCTCTGTTTCATTTTGACTCCTACAGTGCCAGGCTACTTTTCTCTGGTAACTTTGAAATACTTGAACATTTCACTTTGGCTTTGCCTTCTCTTCCCCTGACTTTGACAAGTCCTTGTTGGCATAATCACACTACAAACTTTTTATATCATATACTGATGCGAGTGATGGTGCAGCTTTCAGATACTATGTTTGCAATGGAATACGGGAATTGGAGTAAACTTTAGTGACATATCTTTTCTGAGATAACTTGCATTTAGAATCTAGGTAAATGCATTCTTTTGTGAAATCTTAAAGCCAAACTTGTAAAAGAAGAAAAAATAAAAATTTATTTTTCAAGCCATTAAGGAACTTTTCATTAACCAGTGTTAACAAAGTGTACAAAATCAACTCCTTCTTACTGAGATATTTTTTCCTGCAGTCTTTATATTTGTTATGAAAACTGGGAACTATTGTATAGGCAACAGTGTCATTGAAAAACAGAATAAAAAGGCAGACCCCCTCCCAAATAGTTCCTTAATTAAGTAAAGGAATAAATAAAAATAGGTGAAATAGGACAGAAGAGGTACAAAAACATAGTAAGAAAGTACAAACTACTGATAATTTTTAATAGAATCATAGAATTATAGAATGTGTGGAAGGGGCCTTAAAGATCAACTAGTTCCAGCCCCCTTCCAGGGCAGGGACACCTTCCACAAGACCAGTGTGCTGAAAGTCCCATCCAGCCTGGCCTCAAACACTTCCAGGGATGGTGTAATAGCAACTTTTAAAAGTAATTACTACTGTAGAGACAGATCATAAGGAAGCAGCTTTGCAGGATGTTTTGCTGTCATTATTGAAGTGCCACTCCTGGCAGCCTGGTGGGAAACTGAACTAAGAAGACCCAATTTTATTCTTCTTTTTGGAAAATATTTGAGCCCTTCTAACACGTGGAAAAAGAGCCAGTGTTCAGTTATAGAAGGGGTCCAAAAGTACATACTGAAAGTGGCCAAAGGACAATTTGACATGACCGTAGTGTACCAGATGTTTGGGATAAAACTTCTTCCCTGATCATCCTAAAGTATCTTTAACACTGCTTTAGCCTCTGCAAAAAAAAACCTCCTGGGGAAAGAAAAGTTCTTCCACTGTTGTGTTACCACATTAGGCCGAGTGCTGATACACCAGTCTGAAAGTGTGTTAGCTAAACTTGTTCTAGGTTCTCTTACTTCTGGCTATAACTAATTTTAAAATCTTCTATAGATGAATTAATGGGGCTTTCACAAGGCCATTCCAAGCAGTAGTGGGGGAAAAAAAAGCTAGATCCATAATAAGTTTTTAAATGACTCACTGTTCTTTTGTGTAATTTGGAGATGGTTGCAGTCTGGTATGAGCAGGTAGAAATTTTGCCTATGTTTACAGAGTATAAACCCCTTCCAACAACTTTTCAAACAAGTAGGTGACTTCATGAGCTCTAAATACTTTTTATATAAGTTTTGAGGGTTTACTGTTTCCTCGTAATTCAGTAATTACTAGTAATTAATAGTAATTCAGCAGTTTAAATTAGGTGATTGCTGAGAAAATTCCAAAGTTGTTCTATGAATGTTAGCACTTGCTTTCTTTAGCTGCTAGGAAAGAGGTAGCTTTTAATGAGTAATTGATCTCAAAGAGGGAAGTTTTAGTTGTCTTAGCTCATCCTCCTAATGATGACCTTTCTTTCCAGGTCTGTCTATCTGTTTGGAAAGATAACTTGGGATGGGAGAGTATTGGGATGGGTATATTGGAGAAGAAATTAATTAAACAAAAATTAGAGGAATATATGGAAAGGGTCTGCAGAAAGGCACCATGTGTGGAAAATTGAATCTGAGCAATGTGAAAAAATTGTGGGAATGGAGGAAAGAAAGAAGGAAAATATGTTCATAAATTGTCTTTGGAAAAAGTGCTTGCTGAGTGAAGGATATATAATGTCCACTGGTTGAAATTCCTTGCCTCTTGGTTTCTTATTTACTGATGACTCTGTTTCACAGAGATGCAATGATATTTGCAGCAAGATTGAACCACATCTAAATCCAGAGAGCAGCTTTTATTGGTTTACATGGGAAAAGAGAGAGGTGAACTGAGGTTTTTTTCTGTCTTGAAGCAGATGACACCAGCAAATTCACAGATTTCAAAAGTCAAGGACTGTACTGTCCAGTCAAAGAATACTCTTTATTATTATATTATCTATTAGGTATCCAAAGACACATGATACCTGTGTGGCAACAAGGTGCAAAAACTTACAGTATCTGTGCACCTGTGGTGGTACTTAAGATCCACAACATCAGAACAAGTTAATATTAAAAAGACAGCAAAAATAAAAGTTATACTTACCTCAGGCTTTTGTGAATAATAAAACAGTGCTATCTAATTTATAGGGAGTAGTTGGGTGATATGATGCAGACGCCATAAGCTGCAGCAAAACATACTTTTCATCCTGGCTTTATGTTAGTAAGCAAACAGAAGTTTTCTATGCTCTAGTGTGGTGTCTGTTGTGTAACTTGTCCTTCCTACATCTTCATATGATGTAACTCATTATTTGTTAATATTATTTGATTTTTTTCAAGTAATGAATTGCTCAAGCTAAAAATTAGGCTTGGGGGGGGAGGGGGGGGCTCAGCATGTTCGTGTAAAGGGACTCTTTCTGAAAAATGAATACAAAGGACATTTTTTCTGTGAATTTTCAGAATTCTTCAAAAATAGATTTCTCCCTAACTATAAGAGTGGCCAGACATCTCATATTCTGGTTATGATTCAAGTGCCTGTCTGTGGTTCCTCAGTATCAGTGGACCAAAGAACTCAAAACTGATATACTTCCAACTTCTAAAGGAACATGAGAACTCATGTCCTTGACATCAACTTTTTTTCTTTTCAGTGTGTCTCGTTTTAGTGCACAGGCTATGGCCATGTAAGGAAACAGGCTATTGCAATACCTTCTAAATTGCTACAAATAAAGATATTTTAATATTTCAAAGTTAATTCTAGGAGGGAGCAGCATGAAGCTCTATCATGGAGCATTTGGTTGGTGAAACAAATATTTAAAGTAAGATACAGCTTTGGCATAGTGCTCCATATTACAATGCCCTGCAAGCATTTGGAGGAAGTTAAGAGATGGGACATACTAACACCAGGATTTATTGCATTTTATATTATTGAATAGGCTGGAATGTTGCATATTAAAATAAGCAGTTTGTGTTTATAGCTTTATAATATATTCACAAACCAGCTAAATCAGATAAATGATTCCCTCAGAATAATTTGATGCTTATTTTTTCCTTTTTTTTTTTAATTTTCATATGAGTGCTGAGATTATCCTTTTGCAACAGTTAGGCAACAGCTCTTAGGAGTGGAGAGAAAGATGTGTCCTCACAGGCTTGCAGAGCATTGTTCAGAAACACTCTTAAATTACACTGGCTCTTTCTGCTCTGTGTGTAGAGACTGGCTGTTCTAAAAGAGAAATCAGTATATAACCGCATATTGGTAGAGGACTTAGTTCAGCTTAATTCCTCCGATGGGAGAGAGAAAATTTGGGGTTTGCTCGTCTACTGTCCTTACTTGAGGCAGTCACATGATGAAATGAGAAGTAATGCAGAATAATCCAGAGCTTTTTACTGATGAACTTTCTTTTAAAAACAAAACCAAACCAAAAGAAAAGTGTGTTTTACAGTATGTTAACTGTGACCTGAACTTTATCCAATTATCAATTTTGTGCAACTGACAAACTGGGTGACTAAAACCTTGATCTTATTTAAATCATCTAATCTGATGCCTGAAGCATTTGTCTTGAGCCTGTAATATATCCCTATTGCAAGCTTATATTGCAGAAATTTCCTACTGGACTTCATTTGCAGAACTGAGAATCTGAAATCAAATGAAGAGCAGGACGGCAATGGAAATAATGGGAAAAGGGGTGGCTGTATGGATTATTAGAAGTGTATGTCTTAGGCTGAACAAAGCTTAGATTCCACTTTCTGGTGAAAGAGAGGATGGTTGGTTGCTTTCTTGAAAGATGCTGAGCTAAATGTAGCTGTTGACCAACAGTTCTAACCATAGTGAAACCCTTCCTCTTTCCAGACTTTCTGTGAATCTTTGAGCACAAAGTGGCATTGTGTGTGCACAAACCATCTGTTTATGGTGGCTGAGTACTATAAATATACATGGTGCTGGATATTCCTAACATGCCCAGGCTCTGTAGATCTAATGGCATAACACAGAATGTCATTCAGAGGAAGGAGGTTCAGAAGTAGCATGAGAAAAAAATGGGTCAACTTCATAAAAAAAAGACATGGACTTTCTATTAGTTCATCTCTGTGGTTTTGTATTTCTTCGATTATTTTTTTTTCAGAAAGGGAATTTTGGATTATTTTCTTGACATAGTGAGAAATATGAGAGGCAAATCTAAGAGGGGGTTGCCTATTATGAAAATCTCTTTGTAGCAATCATTGAGAAGACTGTGCCTCAATTCTCTTGCAACTTGTCATGATGAAAAGCAGAGTTTAAGGCTTCAGACAAGTGGTGTGTCAGAGTCATACAAGGGAATTAATTTTGAATTTAATATAATTTTATGAACTTCTGGCTTTAAATCCAGATTTACCAGATGACAAATGTATTTTTAGATGTAGGAGTATCCCACAGATTAAAAGGAATATTTTTATGGGTCCTTGGGCATTTGATGTGAAGGAAGTATAAATAGCTTTGTGGACTGAGCCCAAGTTTTGCAGTGTGCACTAAAGTAGGTTCAGTGGAGTGCTGCTGAATACTGAAGCCTTGCTAGTTTAGCTGTATAAAATTAGTCACTGCTGCCATAAAGCTACAAATTTTCATACGCACTACGTAGGGAGAGATAAAGACCTTCCGGTTGATGGCTAATTCTAGTCTTATCATTTGTTTCCATTTTGTTTCCATGCTGATTTGATTAACATTGATTGTTCCAAAAAGTCAGTAAAGAGTCGAGCTGCACTGACTTCAGTATTTCCTTCGTTATCGCCACACCTCTATTTCTCTACAAAATGCCTTGTTAGTCCTTAGAAAGGATATTTTGGGTATTCAGAAAATGGTAGCACATGAAATATCTCATTCTCCTCGGTCTCTTGGAGGAAGCTGTTCCAGAGCCTGAGATGAGGGCCGTGCCTTGCACAGCAGCACATCTTTGTTTTGGGGTTGCAGTGGCACTGAGCTCAGACAGCCAGTGTTCTTCCCACACCACTAACCAGGACAAATAGACTCTCCACAGCTTTCCCCTTCCCATTCATGTATCTCATCCCACTTGTGGCCATACAGCAGGATTCTTGAATTATTTTAGCACTGCTGATGTTCAGCTCAGTAAAGGAAATATGTATTTCACTCTGGAGAGGTAACTAAGCAAACTTGGGTGAAATATATTGTGAAAATGAAGAGGTTAAAAGAAATTAATGATAATTCTGGCATCAAATAATACACAGAAAAGGAATCAGAGTAAGCCTTTTCTAGCACTCTGAAGCATACTGATTTAGTGTCTGCTAATGAAAATTGCTCTAATAATTTGAAATGCATGCATATCAGATGCACATATCCCATGCACTTAAATATTTTAACTAAATTGAACTTCTACTGGAAATTCTAATTAATGCCTTGTTAAACATTTTACATTTTCTACCAGATGCACACTATTTAATGTGTTCTGCTGCTCTGCTCATGGACAATATTTGATATTTTCATTTTGCTCATAAGTTACACTTCAGATTTTGATGAAATTATCTTTCCAGATTAAGTATGTTGGTTGCCCATCTCCTTATTTTTATTGAAGAGCAGACTGTTTCTCATTTAATTGAACTTGGGTATTGCTGAATTTGTATGGTTTCACATACTATAATTAAAATAACAACAAACATTGATTATAACAGACTTATGATCAAAACTTGTGATACAATCTTATTAATCCCTTTTCTGCTTGCTCAGGGAATTGGTATCATTCTGCCTAAATACTGACAAGTTTTTTTGTCAGCTAAATAAACACTCCATTTTTACATTGGTTATGGCTGTACAGATCCCCAGCACACTGAATGTTCTTTTATCCATATTCATATATTCTTTGCCATCTCTGCATATATTATTAGAGGGGAGGGGAAGATGGTGTCCAAATTTGTCACAGAAGACACGTGTTAATATGCATTGAAATGTTCAAAGAGCAATATTCATCTTAGCTTCTACATTGAGAAGATATCAAAGCAGCTCAGCAGTGTCTTATGAGCAGCTAATTTGAAACTTCTGCTCCCTGTTAGTGTCATTCTGTCTTAGAGTGGTATTTTGATTAACTGCAAGATGTCACCCAGACTTTTTTGTCCTGGGAGGCTGTCCAGAATGTATCACTTGCGAGTGCTGTCTGCTCACAGTGAGAAAGTTCATAAAAACCAGGCACCATCAATTCCCCAAGGGATAAATCATTTAAAATATTCCTAATTTACTACCATTGGACATACTGGGTGAACTGATGAAGAGATACTGCTTAATATTCACCTTAGTGCAATTTCAAGATTAAACTAGTAGTACTGCTTTTCAGTCCAGTGGCTAGACTAGTTTATATACTAAATCCAAAACTTGATGTGATTCCCTGTTCTAAGACATGTTCCTTGTTCTTCAACACTTTTCAGATCATTTTCATAAACAGAGAGTATTCTAACAGCAGCCTCCATCCAGCCTTCAGTGTGTCTAGGCCATTGATCACCTCAGGATCAGGGTGCTTAACTGCATCCTCTTTTCACTACTGCTGCCAAAACAGCTGGGGCTACTATTTTAACAAGGCTATGCCAGATACTGATAAATAGCTGAGGTAATTAATAAACCCAAACTCTCTGAGATTTTAGTGTAGTTTATATATAAATGTTCCATGGGCCAGAAGAAATTAAAATGTTAAGGCTGATACCCTGACAATATTTGTGGAATTGGGCAAGATTTCTTTTCATTTGGTGTGACCTCTTTTTTCAGTGGTTTCTGAAAGGATCTTCCACTGGTGTGACACACTTTCAGGACATAGTAGTGAGAGAAGCTTTCTTAATGTATTAGTCAGAGGGAAAGGATGTGATGCTGCCAGAAGGAAGCAGAATGTTGCAAGTGACTGGAAAAGTGGGGAATAACAAGGAAATTAGAATCCAACCTCAACAGAAGTGTTCATTCTACTATCTATCTATATTATGTATCATTATAACTGGGAACATGTATTCATTTAGATTCTTGTTTGCTTTTGCTGATGTCAAACATTATCCAGATGGTATAGTGCATTTTCAGTATTTACCTCCTTTTTATGTCACTCTTTTCCTGATCTGCATTTTTCACAGTTTTTTTTCTGTCCTTTTTTTTTTCCTTAGAAAATGATATTATACTATCCTTCATTCTTAGCCCTATTGTCATATTTTTTCTTGCTACTGAAACTATTTCTTAGATCATAAACTTAATTTGTCCCTTTTTCTTAAACAAGCTTTTCATCTTTGCTGCTTTCAGATTTAATGAACTGAGTGCTTCAGAAGAAAATACTGCTTGTAAAAAATACTGTGAGCTATTGGTATTATTTTCAGATCCTGCAACAGTAAGGATTGTATGCATAAAGTATGTCATATATGTCTCACACACATGAATTCTGAGGTTTGGTGCCATGAACCAACACAATTTTGATACTAGCTGAGAAAGCACAAAATTATCTGCATGAAGCTTGAAGGTCTGATTTTTTTGAGAATCAGTGGAAAAAATACCTCTCCTTAATGAGACCTAATATGCTGCAAAGAAAGAAACTGGCTCATGCTCTGTGTGGCAGTGTGTGCAGTCAGGCAAGTGTGGCAGTCAGGCAGCACAGAGAAATGTGTGACTCGAGTCACAGAGTGGGTGGTGGCATCAGCCAGGGGAAGGGGTGGGTGTTGTGTTTTTCTGCTGAAATGACTTCTCTTTGGAAGCACAGACTGGAGAGCCATGAACTCAGTGTTTATTCTCAGTCACCTCTCTTTGCACACATTTCTTTTTAGCATCTGTAAAATAGACAAACTCTTTGTCCTAAATTTTCAGGACTCCCATTAGTCTCCTTAATGAAAACACAGTAGAAAAGAATTAACATAGAAAATATGCAAGTATGTGATCAATCTTATGCATTTGCTTCCCAGAGAACTTGTAGATGCCCCATTCTTGGAAGTGTTCAAGGTCAGTTTGGGCAGGACTTTGATAAAGTTGGTCTAGTGGAACATGATTTAGCCCATGGCAGAGGAGTTGGAGCTAGTTGATCTTTAAGGTCCTTTCTGATCCAAGCCATTCTATGATTAACCTTTGATGTAATTTTCATTAAAGTGAAAATTTTTAATACTTGTGTGTAATTTAAAACATGTCCTTTTTTTTGCCTGGTTACCTCCTGGCACACAATAATATGATTGAAATCTCCTGCTGTCTCTCTTACTGCATACTAACAGGTGATGTCATCAGCACAAGAACTTAGAGTGATATAAATATATATAGAAAAATTTTCCAGGCACTGAAAAGCATCTGACAGATATCTGAGGAAAAAATCAATGAACTATTTGAACAGCACATATACTTCATAACAAGAAGTAAAAATAAGCGAAACTGTCAGGAATATCAACTGATGAAATTTAAATTTTAAATTAGTATTGCCCAGGACACTGGGATTAAAATACCTAACCTTTCAGAAAATGCTATTCTTTTTTTTAGCATGCTATTGTACAGAATTGTGATGCTGTCCTTAGCATCACATCATGTATTAATCTAGTATTGATGGAGGAGGGAGAGACTTCTACTTAGGGAAATGTGATCTCCACCTGCTACCTCTCCATGGCAGCTCTTGCTGATCATTCTGATCTGACCATCTAACAAACACAAGGGGTTTGACTCTTATCACTGTTCCAAGTGCTCCTTTGTGTTTGCATATATGATCACATAACCGAACACTGCTCATATATCCATCTATATTCTTCACAGCAGATTTCTGATGTTCTTTTGTTTATTCTTTGGCACATGCTGCTAAAGCTCCAGTTTGTCACAGAGTCTGTTTAAATGATTTTAGAAAGAAACATGTTCATGCGTAAATTAAGGGACTTGGTTCACTAGATCTTGTGGCAAAGTAACTTAGGCAGTACATATATATTTGCCTCATCTTTATTCTCTACCCATCAATCCACAGGAAGAAACACTCAAGGAGTTTAAGGCCAGGAAGAGCTACTTGAAGAGCCATTAGATTTAGTCAAATTTCCTTAAGCCTTAACTTTCACTGAAATAATGAACATTTGTATTTCAAAAGTTTCTATCTCCTGGCAAAGCCTTCCCTCCTGAAAGGTATCAGGTCACAGAGAAGCCATTACTTCCTTGGGCAGTTTGTTCTGCTGACTCCTTTCCCCACCTTGCAAGTGTAAAGTTGTCCAGCAATAATTTACAGTCAGTGGTTCTTGTTATGGCTTTTCCTATTATGTAAAACACTTCACTCAAATAATTTATTGGTCGTCAGATGGGAAGTTAAACATCTTACTCTTTTAAAGCATTTACTGAAATAAAATGTTTCCCTATCATTTGATTATTTTCTTTTTCTGGTCTTGATTTACAATGTCCTTATTAAAATGTAGACATTTTTCTTTTATGTAGTATCCCTGCATCAGCTTTCATTTAGTAAATAAAATTGCTTCTGTAAAACAAATTGCTCACTGAATTAAAATTTCTTCTGTATTGCCCTTTGTACTAAATGGATCTATTGCTTTTCAAATTTATATGTGGTGATTAAATTATTTTTTTCCCCCAAAATTTGCAGTGAATCACAGAATCAATGAATGGGAGGGATACTTTCCACAAGGCAGGCTTATTCAAACCATCTGTTCATCCAACCTGGTCTTGAACATTTCCAGGGGTGGGGTGTCCCCACCTTCTCTGGGCAGCATCTTTCACCACATTTTTCTCACTATCCTGGTCATATATTTTTTCTTCCTGATTTCCAATCTAAGCCTATTCTCTTTTAGTTAAATCTCTTTCTTCTTCTTGTGTCACTACAGGCCCTGCTAAAATGTTTATTTCCATCATTCCTAAGGGCCCTGTTTACATATTGATAGGCTGCAAGTAAGTCTCCCAAGAGTTGTCTCCTATCAAGAATTAATAACCCCAGCTCTCTCCGTTTGTCCTCATAGGAGAAGTGCTCCATCCCTCTCATCATCCTTATGGCCTCCTCTGGACTTGCTCCAACAGGTCCACATCCTTGTGCTGAGCACCCCAGAGTTGGATGCAGCACTGCAGTTGGGGTCTCAGCAGAGCAGAGAAAGGAGAAGAATCCCTTCTGTGACCTTGATTCCCATGCTGCCTTGGTTGCAGCCCAGGATTTTTTCCAATATTCAACCCCTTTTTCTGTAGACTTACGTTCTTTAGTTCCAAATATGTAACTTACTTGTACTTAAAAAAAAAAAATAGGAATAATTTTAACTACTTTCTTGAGTAAGCCTGTGTTTTCTTTAGGATCAGATTTGAGAAACAGGCACTTTTAAAGTACTACTAATCTGAGCTAGCATAGGCATCTAAACGTGTGTATTTCTGTTCTTTGGCTAAATATATATATAATAGAACAGGTGGTTTTTAAAGTGAGCCAGATTTCCAAAGATATTTACAAAGCAGACACTTTTATTTGTTCAGGGAATCCCATCCCTTTAGGGGGAATGGACAACTACAACTCAGCCCTCAGTATTCCTAATCTGAGAAGTCCTTATGTCATCCAAAATTTTCATCAGAAGCACCTTTTTGTACCTCAAAAGTTTTTTATTAAATGCTTCAGTAGTACAGGATGTGCTGCTTTAGCTACAAATCTACATTAGAGACATTTTCATTCAAATCATGTTGCTCCACTGTTGACTACTCTTTTTATTTATCATGTAGTCAGTTCTTTTTCTACTAAAACTATGCTTTAATGCTATTTAGTAGTGCAAACTTTCTAACTGCTTCATATGCAATAGCCTTTCAGAAGCCTGAATATTTAACATTTGACAGTTATCTTTGTCAGCCAAAGTCATATGCTCAACAGAGGATGCAAACAGGCTTAGGAAGACCTGCTTTCCATAAAATCTGGGGCAAGCAGTTAGCAACAGCTTTCTTTAATTTCTGTTCAACTGAGAATCTCTGGTTTCTATCAATGGGCTTTACCTAAATTTCTGAAGGACAAGATATAGCAATAGGCTCCTTATGATCCCTCAAAGAGTTGCTGTGCAGATTTATATTCCACTAAGATGTTCCTAAAAGTTCCTAACAGCTCCTTATCTCAACATCAGCTGCACCCAAAATAATATGATAGAATTATATCTCAACTGGAGAATATTTTATTAGTTCATTCATATAAGAATAGATAAGGAACTTTCAGTTTAGCTGGAAAGCGTGTCTAGACATGGACTTTTTTAGTGGTTATAATTATCTGTAAAAGTGTAACATTATTAATGTACCTTTAGAAGTCATTTTTTTTTGTCATTTGAAAGGTAACACATAGTAATTATCAATTCTACTTCTCTATTAAAATAATGAACCAGTTCAGCTGCTCAGATCATCTTCTTGGCCAGAAGATGTACAGAGTTTTAGACTTGAAAAAGTGATGTTTGGGCAGAAAATATGTATCTTAGTCTGTCTTACAGTAGAATGTGTGAACTCTATTAAAATTTGCAACTGCTCTTGTAACTCGTGTTCTTTCTCTGGATTCTCTAAAATAAGTTTTGAATGCCTGGTATATAAAATATATATTTTGGCTTTTTTCTCTGAACTGTCAGGGGCAACGAGGCATCTCCACTTTTTCTGTTCTATGACTCCAGGTGACATTAGAGTCAAAGAAGCAACTGGAAAAAACTGAATGAATTTGTACAGAACAGACATCTCTCCTCTTGATTCATCCAGACTTTCAGATTTACTCCATTATGTTTCATCTGAAAACACCAAACTGTAGTGATTCATTGGTTTCCTTCCCTTGTGAGCAATACCCTTTCTATTTCATGACATCAGTCTTCATACCTCTGACATACTCTTTTATAATTTCATTATTATGACAAAACTGGTGTTTCTTATTTCCCAGCACAGGTAGATCCTGTTGCCCAAAATAACTGAGCTGGGTGCCTGGGAGTGGTTACTTAATATGATATTTAAATATTCTTCCAAAGTTGCAAAAACAAGATTTTATGGATAATTTAATTTTGAATTTGAGAAGGGGCTTTGAGTTCGAAAGCTATTCAGACCTAAATTCAGCTTTACTTGATTTCTTTAAAAAAACTAAGTGCTTTTTAATCACATATCATTCATGTTTTCTCTCAGTCTGTAAGATTTTAATGGCTTTTAAGGACTTTTAAAAGTCAATAAAAATGATATGGTTATATTATGAATATATGGGAATTAATTTGCCTAAATGCCCACTTCTTAATTAGCATCTCAGATGCAGACCTTTGGTTTTTTTTCCTCTTTCAAGCACAGAGCTTATTTACCATTTCTGAGAGGTGACTATAAATACTGCTAGTGCTTCTATTTTAAAGACAGACACATAGTATAAATCTACTTTCTTTCAATACCAAAATTTCTGTATTGGTTTTTATTTTTTCTCATCACCATATGTGCCACAGAACCACTGAAGTGGAAGGAACCTTGTGAGGGCTCTGTACAACCTGTTCTTCAAAACACGGTCAACACTGAAATCAGAGCAGGGTTATGCAGTTACATCCTGAAAACCTCCAAGGGCTGAGATCCCTCAACCTCACTGGACTCTGTTCTTAATTAAATTCATAGTTCTTAATTGTCTGCATAGTAAGTTCTTTTCCCCCTTATGAGGTCCAGATGGAACCTCCCCCAATTCAGTGGATGACTGTTGTCTGTTCTCCCACGAAGCATCTGGGTAAAGAGTTTGGCTTTGTTTTCTTGGTTACCTCCTTGCAGGTGTTGAAAAGCAGCCCTTAAAAGTCCCCCCACTCCTTCTCTGGCTATTGGGAGAGGTACATCAGTTTCTCTTCTTTGTGAAACATTTACTTTAATCTTGTTTCATAATGATTTATGTGAGCTTCACACACTTTTTATGCTACAGAATTCTGTAATTTTTACTACTTGTGATTTTATTAAGTCAAATAGTTGGTTTTTTTTTTCTTGGAACCAACAATATTCTAAATGAGCCAAGACTTTCAGATCCAAGATTTTATTACTCATCCTTTAACAGAGCATCTAGTTATCACACTCTGTTATTCTAATCTTCATTTTGCTTTAATAGCTTAACAAATTTTGGCAGTAAGATGTTAATTATGCTTGCAATAATTGACCTCCACACCTATAAAGTGCAAGTAGGTGCATATATGTAAATTAAGACTTATAAAAGTGACAAAATGCCGCCAGCATTTGACATCAACTATACACTTTGTGTCTCTCTTTAGTGTGTTTTGAGCTAAAAAAGCAGCTGGTTGACTTGGGCACATTTGAGTTACAACATTTCAAATGAAGTCCCTTCTCTTTTTTTATTTTTTCTTCTTAATTACAATGAATATATTAAAACACAAAACTCAAAGAGTTCCTTTTTACCCTATTCTTAATATTTGGCTTTGAATATGGATATTCTTATTCCATAGCAATTTAATTTTTTTTTCTGATTTCCCCAGATAATGGATATAGATGATGATTTAAGACTTTTTTTCCCTTTTAAGGGATGATTTCTATTCATCATGATTGCAGGAAAAGACAATGAAACAAAACATCAGTAAATTCTGTTTTCTTTTCATCACTGTTTTTGCCATAACTGACTTGTTACACTATTTTTAGATGAACATTTTTTTCTAATTTAAATATATACTAAACAGAAATATCTATTTTACACATTATTTTTTGCAATTTCTTTGGCTGCAACAACCTAGAGAAAATGGCTTATACTGGCCAATTAAATTGGCAGGGATTGTAAAAAGGTATTTTGGGTATTAAGCTCCTTTCATTTCTCCATTATTTAAAATAATGAACGGAACAGATACAGCTAATGTTTTTCCCTGTGGCATGGGAAATGCTGGCTTCTGGAGATATGGAAATTATTTTCCCAATGCAATGGGCTGCTCCTTCCCACATGGCAGAGCCTCAGACTTTGCACTGACAGCAGGCTGAGGGCATGGAAAGTCAAACTAAGAGCTTTGTGGCAGATGGAACTAAATTTCACCACCTCAGACATGGATTTGCCCAGTGTTGGGAAATCATGGAGGGAGTCCTGAGGGGTCAGAAGTGGCATCACCCTCTTCCCTTCCCTGCAGCTTGAGCTCTTCCAGAGATCATTCCTGTATCACACAGTGCGCTCATCTGGCCAATGCTTCTGGAGGTACTCCATAAAAATCACATCAATGATGTCATGCCAAGCTCAGTGTCCAGGGGTTCAGATGGCTTTTTGGTTTTCTTCCACCATCAGTTGGATGGGGAAAATGAAGAGGTAAACATAAAAAAAAAACCAAAAAAACACATTAAACCATCTCTAACAAGAACTGAGCTATGTCCTGTGCAGGTCTGGAAGTGGTTACCATTTAAATGTTGCCTGCATGAAGGAGGGCAGCCTTTGTAAGCTGAAATGAGAGGATTTGGCTGTAGTGCAGCAGATGTTGATTATTTGTACCATTGGTCACTAATAAGATCTTGGTAGCTCAGCAAGGCTCTCTAGCTTCAGGGCAAAAGAGAACACAAGGCTCACCTTAGATTGCTACTCTGTGGATATTGCATGAAGGCTCTTCTGTTCTTTCCTGTCAGTACTTTTATTTTCTACTTGCAGCTGCTGGTATTTTCTGCTTGCAGCTTAGTCTTTCCCAGGAGTCAGCAACTGTCACGCTGGGCTCTGTGCTGTCCATCAGAATGGGTGTAGTATGAGCCCCCACCTATGTCTGAAAGATCCCAACATCTGCAGGCTGCACTGAACAGCCTTCAGCATACAATGTGCACTGGCCAATAAATGGAAAAAGCTTCTGTAGGTCACGATAACACTCTTCCTTCTACACCAGTTCATGGATAGAAATGTGAATTCGGGACATCTGGGAGTTAAGAGCAGTGCTTCATCTGCTTTATGAATAAAGGACTTGCCTCTGATTCTCTGAAATCTTGTCTTCCCTGAAAAGCAATGGTGCAAGATCTGCGTGGTCGCTAATTTACTCTTGTGTTCAGAAATGGAATTCACTGACTGTTAGAACAATCTGCAAAACTTTATTCATAAAAGCAACTCTTTCTGCAGGAGTTTGTTTCTTGGGTTTACATTTTATGTTAAGCCCAGCGGGATATAATTTATACAAATACTCTTTCATTGTTTCCTTATTTTGGCAGGACTGTTGAAAAATTTGAATACCAGTATTTCCAGTACTCAGAAGTGAAGAAGTTTTTATTTTTTTCCTCTGTAATTATTTTATCATAAATTTTTTTGAGTTTTGTGGATATTTTGCTGTGCTATGAAATTATCCCTCCCAGTGATACTTTTGTAGAAATGTATCTTTAAAGAAAAAAAGGGACAATGTGTGAAAGTTGAAAATATTTTCAGATTTAAAATTCCACTGACAAAGATTTTATTTTTTCCTAGGCTGATGAAGTGATTTTATAACGTTTCTCTCTTTAAAAAAAAATTCAAAAAATTGCCAAGTATAATCCTTCAGGCTAAAAGGAAATATTAAAATTTTTCTTTTCTGAAAAATCCTAGCATTGTATAAAAATTTAGGTTGAAATGGATCTCTGGAGGTTGTCTGGTGCAATGCTCAGTCAAAGTAGAAGCCATTTTGAATTCTGAAATTACATCTGGTTGAAGTTAGATGAGGTTGTCCAAAGACTTGTCCAGTCCAGTGTTGAATATTTCCAAGGAGGGAGACTTCACAACCTCTACAGGTGACTCATTCCAGTGCTTGACCCACCCCTGTTACACTTTTTTGTCTGGTGAATTCTATTTTCTCCAGGCTGTTCAAACTGCTCCCTCAACCTCTCTATATCATGTGCTCTGAGCCACTCATCATCTTTTTGGACCACCATTGAACTTGTTCCAGCATCTTTCTTGTGTGACTCACAGTACTGAAACACAGTAGCCAGATGAGTCTCATAGTTACCAGGTGATGGAAATGGTCACAACATTGGTAAAAAATCTGCAGAAATTAGTGAGAGTATCTCTGGGTACTGCTTTAGTTGGGAGATGCTCAGTTACATTATTATTATTAAAAGTACAGTGACTTTTGTGTATTGTAGTCTTCCATTAGTTAAGCCCACATAAGAAATCCTACATCTATGAGAAATTTTTGACTATTTATTTGACGATAATAGAAAATGTTTATGCTGTTACATCTGAATGAAAAGTTACTTTTATTGCCATATAGATGATAACACAGATGCTCTACAGATGCTTCATGTTGTTTACAGACACACATAAAGTATTTCTGTTTTGTACAGGATTTCCTTATCTCAGAGTTTACAAAGAATGAGCCATACAAGGAGTAGGTGAGGCCACTTTGTTCAGCCAGGGAAAGAGGAGACTGAGGGAGACCTCATCAGGATCTCCAAGTTCTTAATTATTAGAAGCAGAGGGGCCCACACCAATCTCTTCTCTTTTTTGACTCATGACAGGACCAGAAGGAACTGCTTGAAGTTGTCAGGGGAGGATTAGGCTGGATATTAGAAAAAGGTTCCTTACCCTTGGGTGGCTGGGCACTGGAACAGGCTCCCCAGGGAAGTGGTCACAGCACCAGCCTGAGAGAGTTCAAGAAGTGTTTGTACAATGCTCTCAGGCACATGGTGTGACTCTTGGGATGTCCTGTGCAGGGTCAGGAGTTGGTTTTCAATGATCCTAGTTCACCTTTCCAACTCAGGATATTCTATGATTCTATGAAATTATTTTATAGTTCTTTTTCCAAAATGGAAGTTTTTTTTTAAAAAAAAGTCAGTATTATTCTAGTGTGTGTTTAGTCTAGTTTGTCTTTTGAAGTAATAGGAAAAGATCATAAATGTCCTTGAGCAACTTTTTATGTAATATTCATACTATTTATTATCATATCGTCAGCAGTTAATTAGTGCAATTAATTGAAAGCAAGTGTGATCTACAAATTCTATTCTGAATTTACCTTAAGACATGACATCAAGTACAGATTTTAGGAACTAATACAATAAGTTGACATGTTTCCAATATATTGACCATTGGACACTATTTTACAGAAACTAAACCTGCGTGTTAATTTATACCCTAAGGGGTCTGCAGAAAAAGCTAAATTATTCCTGGTGGGAATCCTACAGTTTTTGCTTTCTACCCCTGTAACTGTTTTATTATTAAGTTATCCCACTGGATGTAGTCAACCTATAGAATTAGATAAGCTGAATCAGCATTGCAACAAACAAGCACTTTTAGAAAAGGAGGATCTTTGCTGCACTTTGCACTGAAATTACACTGAATGTTGATGTCAGCTCTATATAAAAACAATGAGCATTACTTCTAATTACTGAGTTAGTCAGGCTGACTTTGAGCAAATGTTGATGGTAATGAGAGCTTTCATTCTTTCATACTTTGCAAGAGGCTTTAGACAAAGATATGTTCACACCTTCCTAGTTAAACTCTTTTTTGTATCTAGAAAAATTTTAGTGACTTTGTCATTGTTTTAATTCTGCACTTGGAGTTCCTGTTAATGGCAAAGAAGATTTAAAAACATTTCAACCTGAGAAGACCTTGGGGCAAAGCTCAGAAACAGTCATATCACACAATATTCCTCTAATCTCAACGCAGCTTAGAAAAATAATTAAAAAAAAATAACACCTCCTTCCCTGATTAAAATTTGAAGTGTCAGAAGTTGCACCCTGGTATTTGCACTTCAGATACTCTCTCCTAAAATGCAGCTGATGATTCACTGTACCTCTGTTAAAAGCTGCTAAATATAAGTAAAACCTAATTCCTTCATTTCTTCACCACTTCTGCAAACTGTAGGTGAAAGACACGAGGAGTGGGTATTGACTTTTATCTGCATTATTATCAGAACTTTCTGTAAAGAGACTAAGAGATTTCTTGTAGAAAGGGTGAAGGGAGGCCAAGGAAACTGCACCCACTTTGCTACCTAGCCATCACCTCCTTAGTCATGTTACAGAGCCTTCAGGAATGGGGTTTTTTTGGCATGTTTTCTTGCTTGTGAAAATGACCAAGCTCTTTCCAGGTGTACACTAAAGTGACCTAGGCAGATGGTTTTGCCTCCTTAGCAAGCATAGGAATACTGGATGTATTTATATGCAGTCTCCCCTAAATCTCTATCACTCTATATTAATTTAAGTCTTTGGATGAACTCTCTGATAAATTGAATTTAGCTGTCTTTGCCTAAAATATCCCAGGAACACAGCTTCATCTCCAGCATAGCACACAAAACATCTATCAGGATCACAGTGGATTGTGTCTTTTGCCTTGGCTGCTGAGTCACCTCTCTCCCAATGCTGACACTGCGAGGGGACCTGGAGCGATGTCTCTGTAGGGCCATTGTGGCCACAGATGCATTAAACTGTAAGAGTTGGAGTGATCAGTAATCAATCTGCAGGCAGCTCAATCACTAGAAGGCTTCAGAAATTGGCTGAATTGTTAAAGCAGCAGTTTTCTTGACTGTAATTTCCAGGAATGACAGCGTCTGTTGGAAAGCACTTGAGAAGACTTGCATTAAGATAAATTATCCCTTAAGAACAAGATAAGCTCAGAAGCTTCTTTTCCCATAAGCAAAAATTTCAGCTGCCCCAGCTACATCACCTTTTCTCAGTCACATAACTCTGGCTAACTTGCTTCTTCCATAACACAAGAATGCTGTAATTTCTCAATATTTGCTGTCAGAAGGCTACTTTTTTAATTGTATCTTGAATGTTACATTTAATATTTAAAAAAAAAAAAAGACATCAACTTTCCCACAGGGGGAAACCTTCTGATGTGACTCCAGCTTGCTGATATGCATGCATGTAGACAATTTCATAGAATCACAGGGTATCCTGAGTTGGAATGGGCTCCTCAGGATCATCAAGTCCAAATCCTAGCCCTGCACGGAACAGCCCAAAGGGTCACACCATGTGCCTGAGAGCACTGCCCAAAAGCTTCTTGAACTCTGTCAGGCTCTGTAGTGTATTAAATACTTTGGTTCTTATTTTCATGAGAAGACTTTTAGGGAAAATACTGTTACACAAATTTGCATTAAAAAAAAGCCTGGAATAGCAGTCTGGGGGTTTTGAATTTGTTTGGGTTTTTGTTTGTGTTTTTTCCCTTAAAATTAGATATATTGTGTTTTAGTCTTTTTTGACTTAAATTTGAGAACAACATCAAGAGGGATATCTATGAAAAACAGCATTCTGAAGCACACAGGCCTGTGATCTAAGCAAATTTTTGGAGTATTTTATTTAGAAATTAAAATAGCCAAACATTTTAATGACTTCAGAAGTAGCCCAGCCAGTGTGTGGCACTACATATCTTGACAGACTGACTATTGTGTGCAGGTTTCTTTTCTATATGACATAGTTTGCCTTCCTCCAATACTATTGAGAAAAGAAGAGTGAGGTGTAGGAGTCTTTCTAATGTCCTTGATTCACTTCATGTACCATAGGCTGGCCATCCTTGAATATTTGAGAGATTCTTAAAGATACTTAAATTAAATTTTGTAGAAGAAATTATTTTGCTTTTTTGTTCTACGACTGGTAGTTCAAAGATTAGAAAGAAGAGATTGTTGTGTTTGCACATGATCATGGAAAAGAGTTTTCTTTGGTTTTTTTTTTAATGTTTCAGAATGAAGTATCATTCAAACCAGCTTGGTTTAAACCATGTTTATTTCAAAATAACTTTAGAATGCTCAACAGCAATGAACTCTCATAGTGACTGAATGGAAAAAACAGTAAGAGAAGAAAAAAGACCCTAGAGGACAAGTGACAGGTTATTTCAGCAAAATCTCTAGGAAGAGAAAGTAGTATGTAGTCATGACAATATGTAGTGATGACTCTGGGGCAGTGTCTGCTGTCCTGCTTTTCATTTAATTTTAAAGCACTTACTTAAGAATATTAAAATGACAAAAGAATAAGAAGAATCAACAAATTTTAATCTGAGAAGCAACCCAATATTTCTGAATGTTTCCACACTTTTTGACTTACTAAATCTAAGTTCAATGGCAGTATCTCCTGCCTATTCAGGTTCATATAAAGAATAACATTCTGCTGACTCTATCAGCTCTTCTATTATTTCAAGAAGCAAAGATCTAAAAGCTTCCAGTGCTCTGAAAAAAAGGACTTTATTTTTCATTTCTACATGTTTAAATTTTGACATTTAATTACAGAAATATTTCTAAGCAAAACCCTCACTTTTATAACTCTGGAAATATTTGTTTTTATATTTGCACCTCAATTTTCAATTAAAAATGTTTTTTAGTGTACTCCATTTTCCTGTTGCACTAATTTTTGTGGGAAAAAAGACCTGTATTTCTTACATAAGGCTAATAAGATGCCTTTTAGGACATTTTATAGAGCACTTCTCTGAATTTGGAGAAGATGAATGAGCAGCACGGAAAGAGATATCACTGACTGTTAGTGACATCTCCCAGTGGAATTACAGAGAGCATACATTAAAGAGAGATACTGTCTAATTGGCCTCTGCAATTGTTTTGCCTGCCTTTTTGGAGATTGGGATCAGAGGTGGACATAAACTCCAATGAATTATCTTTTCATATACTTAATTGTAGATTTGGGTTTTAAAATTACTGAAGGCCCAAAGCAGTAAAAAGACAGAATGGGGGAAAACCCCTTGGTGCAAAATCAGCATCTCCAAGCAGTTACACACTGATTTTCAGTCTGAGGAAAGAAAGTTTAATCAATTTGACTGATGTTTAAATGCAATAAGTCAGATGTGGAGAGACACTTCCGAGGACTTCAGCAAAGAAAAGCACGTATCAGAATTTTTGTTCAAGCTATAATGTCTCCTCTCCAACAGAACCATCACCTCTTGGGCACCCAGTTATGATGTCAATAATTTGCCAGAAATGTGATGTTTCTCAGAAAGAAAGAGGTGCAAGACATGAGAAGCAACGGCTGCAGTGAGGTTCCTGCCATGGCTGTGTGCAGTAGGAGGCAGATGGAGAAATGAATTTCAGCCTGTGCAGAGGGGACAGAAATAGAGATCATTGCAATGGAGCTACCCTGGCCTAGTATTGGTTAGCATTACCAAAAATTAACATGCACTAATGAGGACTGAGTATTACTGGCTAATTCTGTCCTCGTGTGGGTCCTTGCCTGACCAACCCAATAATTTTCTACTAAATTATAGCTGAAATTCAGTCTTTGTTGGATTCAACAGGGGGCTCCTGTAGACTCTAATCAGCTCAATCAGCCCCAGTGAGGGGCCAGCAATAGCCTCAGAGAAACAGGCAGAGTTGCTCTGGATTTCCACAATGAAGCTGACAGAACAATTGGTCTTTTTTTAAAGATCTTCTAAATATGAGGTTCAGTGTGGTTTTGTCTGTAATGTCTTCCTTAAAATGTCACATACTTTTTCAGACAGTTAATAACTTATTGGCAAAGCATGGTATTTTTGACTTAATGGCCAATTTAATATAAAACATTTTAAGAAGCCGGATGGCATTGCAATCTCATTTGAGGTACTTCCCTTTTCCTGCTGCATTCTGAAAAGAAAGGCTAGACTGCATACACTCTTAATATATTTTTTAAAATCTCCTGCATAAAACAATTAAGGGACAGACGGTGTTTGATCAAAGGTGAATATAAAGAAGTTGGGAATGTAATTTCAAAATGGAGGCATAAACATGCCCAGGGCAATGTGCCATTCTCTGGAACAGTCATGAACCCCAGCCAACAGAGCTAGGTTTTTTCCAGAACCTTTTCTATCACTGCTGTTTTGGAGGCTGTCAGATTTGGGACCAATCTGCATGACCATGCACTGCATGTCAGATTTTATATTGTCAGGAATGACAATGACATCAGCCCTGTGCATGGGCAGCTGACGGGCACAAGGGCTCTGGGAGAGGTTACAAGCCAGGGGGTGGAATTGTAGCATAAGTCTGGGCTCGATGGGTGGAGGATGCCAGGAAAGCAGCCTGGTATCACCTGCTGCTGCAAAGGGCTAGGGGTTAAGGTTACTGATGACTCCTGTACCAGCACAGTTCCTTGGCTGATTGTGACACAGCCTCACCACAGCTGTGAAGCAGGTAACCCAAAAAAACACTGTACCTAGGACAACAACCTATCTCCAGGCTTAAACAATGCCCACAGCAGTCCATAACTATAAAATTTGGGAGTCCTAATGTCCATACTCCCATGCCCATGCCAATTTTATTTCACAGAAAATTTCTTTTCATCCCTGTGATAACCAGGGACTGAACCTGGGGTACTGGTCTTCCAATGTGCAGCTTTGTGCCTGTGTGTATTAGATGTACACACACATATACGACAGAACTTTTACATTCCTCAGAAAATTAATAGTCTCCAATTTTTCTCGCCTACAACTTCTAGTAATGCTGCAGTTTCTCCAAGTCTTTCTTCATCCCACGTAATCCTATTTTCATAGAATGCCATGATGACTAGACAGATAAAAAATTCTAGACAAGCCATCTTTGTCTTTTCAGACTTAGTATATACCTATTAAAACAATTCATGGCAGTCCATTTTTTCTAGGAAGTCTGATCAGGACATAACTAATTCCAGTGTTAGCAATCATATTAGCAGTCTTATGTCTTCAGGCGTGTTTCAGACTGGAAATTAGCTGGAGTTTTTTTATTCATGACTTAGAATAAACAGTTGATCTCTTCACTGAAATTTTCTTGGTTTTCTTTTTGACTTACTGTTACCTCCTTCCCCCCTCCCCCCCCCCCCCGCCGTGACCTTTTTTCTTAGTTCTTTACAACAGTACAAACAAATAGTAGTTTTTTATGAAGTCTAAATTATGTAACATATTTTTCCTGTTCAAAAAGAAAAATGGTAGAATCCGTGTGAAAGAAAAATTGCAACAACTCCTTGCCACATGCTGCACAATAATTTCAATAAAATACAATATATGTCTGTTTAAATTGGTCATCAATATGATGAAAGGTGCAGTTATTCTTCTTTATCTCAGAATGTTTACGCCAGAATTCTTTTTATAGTTAAATTATTATATTCTATAAAAATTCTTTTTTCGAGTAAATGATGGCCTGGGCCTCACAGCTTTGGATACATGCCTCTGACTGTACTTTTCTCTTTCCTCCCCCATCTCTTTCATCTTTTGAAACCTCAACAGTTTCACTTTGTAAAATCTAAAATTATGCCACTCATGTTCAACTTACATAAAAATGCTTTAACTTATGACTTTACAATACTCAATGAAAAAGATATGGAGACAGAATCATACATTTTGTGACATTCAGAGCAGTATGTTCACGCTTTTTGACTGACAGCAGTGAAAGAACTGAACAAAGTAATGGTCCTCTCACTTCATGTCCCATTCAGAGCATAAATTGCAGTAATCCTTTAGTACTTAACTGCAGTCACTGGAAGGCTGAGATGCTGCAATAGCAAATCAACAATTGTGTTTGGCCTCTTTAAATTAATACTCATGACTCCTAAGAGTGACCACCCCCATCAAAACTGACTCATGGAGGATAAAGTTAGTATAGCTGAAATCAGAGTTTGATTCAGAGACTCCAGGAATCCCATGGTGCCAGTACCATTTGGAACTGACAGCCTGTCAGCACCCCTGTTAACAGTTCTGCACTGCTAAGAGGAGCCATTGCTGTGCTCCTAAAATTCATAACTGGTACAAACAGAGCACCATGGAATACCCTGAATTCTAAAGAGTAATTTGCTGGAAAGGATTTTTGAAGATCCATTCATGTAAGGATTATATATTGCATCCCTCAAAGAACACAGATAAAGGGAAATCTGGGGCACTTGATTTAAATATATCTGAGTCTACTAAGTTCCATATTTTTTTCCTAAATGTGTGTATATTCCATTAACAATGGAAGAAGCTTGAGCTCATTTTATCTGTCCAATAACTACATCTTTTAACACATATATTATCTGGTAAATGTTCATCTTAATTTGTTTTCTGGTATTTTGGGGGAGGTAAAATAGAAATGTCTGTACTGGGGATGCCTGTTTTTGCTTGGCTCATAAAGCCATTTACTTGAGATTTTCTAACCCAGCTCTGTTGGGATTCTAGAAGTAATCTGGTGGTGGTATATCAGATGTTTTGGGATCCAAACCTTTGTTCTTATCCCTTAACTCTCTCTGTGTATATGTTCCATTTAGGGTTAATTTAAGCATGTTTCTGGAGGTGGTACCTGTTTCCAAGAACAAAACTTGAATATGCTCATATTTTCATTGTCCTCCAACTTTGACTAATTTTGCATTTATTTTTCCCTTATTTCCTTCCTGTAATTGAAAGAGGGGTAACAGATCTACAGTTTCCATTTGCACAGTGAAGCAGTACCCTTCCAAGTGAAGAGTACAAAAAGGCTGTTAAACAGTTAAATCCTGACTGTAGTTAAGTAATATATAAGTATTATGTAAGTTAATGTGGGGTTCCACTGAAATAAAATTATTCTTAGGCTAGCAAACTGGTAGCCTAAATTTTCCTTTGTAGGGGTTAAATTGCTCACAATGCTACAAGTTAATATTTTGTTGTGTTGTGAAACTACATTCGGCTTTAACATTGAAATCAATATTTAAAACCAGACATAGGCAATAAAAGAAACCAGAGAACCACAGATATATTCATCTGTTGTAACAGTTGTAACAATTTTGGGGCAATGTTTGAATCTAGTAGCTAGTTTGGACCTCTGGTTTTTGGAAGGTTGTGTTTGTTTGTTTGTTTTTTAAATTGTGCTAAGTCTATGAATTTATACATCAAAATGCAGTTTAGATTTCAGTCCTGGTGATACCTATTCTCATTATCTTTTATGCATTACTTTTTCAGTGGCTGTGTATGCACTTGATTTAAAATTTAATCTACTGCAATAGAATCTTTCTGGCTTTTCAGTGAGCTTTATCGATCTGCAACAACGAGCGATTAGGAACAAACTTTATGTTTTGCATTCTAGCTCTTAAAATTCGTCTTGTATAAACATCTGCTGGTTTCAGCTGGTGTAGAATTTATTTTCCTCCTGGTAGCTGAAACAGTGCTGTGTTTTGGATTTAGGTTGAGACTAATGTTGATAACAGACTGATGCTTTTAGCTGTTGCTAAGTAGTGTTTACAGCAGGTCAAGGACTTTTCAGCTTCTCATGCCCTGCCAGCGAGAAGGCTTGGGAGGCACAAGGAGCTGAGAGGGAACACAGCCAGGACAGGTGACCCCAGCTGACCAAAGGGATATTTCATAATATGCAGTGACATGCATGCCCTGTATATAAACTGTGGGGGAAGGCTGGCTGGGGGAACTGCTGCTGGGGCACTGGCTGGGCACTGGTTGGTGAGTGGTGAGCAACAGCATTGTGCATCACTTGTTTTGTGTATTCAAATTTATTATTGTTAGTACTATTATTATTGTTTTGCTTTTTTCCCCCTTTTTCTGTCCTACATAAGCTGTCTATTTCAACCCACAATTTTTCTCTCTTTTACTCTTCATATTCTCTTACCTATTCCACTGGGGTGGGGGTGGTCAAGTGGTTCTGTGGGGCTTAGTTGCTAGCTGGGGTTAAACCACAACAAAATATTTTGCTTTCATCAGATTTCCATTTTAGCTGACTTGCCTCATTAAACCTGAATTGTTTGTTGTCTGGAACTTGAACTTTGTTTGTCTGGAATTGTGTTTTAAAACATGGTCTTTCATGGATCAGACTTTATAAAGAAATAATACTTTAAAAGATTTTATTCGTTTATTTACCTAAAACTTTTGCCCTGAGGCAGTCTTGTATTCTGCATGAATAAAATTCTTTAGAATATTTTATTCACTGTGTAGGCTATACATCCTGCCTTCTCAGCAGAGAGCAGTGCGAGTGTAGATACCTTCCACTGTAATTTTTCTATTTTCACACCTGCAATTTATGATGTGCTTGATTCGTTTTGTTGAGGTTTAAAATCATCATCGTGTCTTCTATTTTAGGCCTTTAATTGGCATGGTTTTAAAATAGTGCTCAGTGCATGTGTTGTTGCCTGTTTTAAGGGCAGAATTTCTTAGCAGTACACTGCTGTGGCAGAGACAGAGGAATTCAAGGTCCCAGGGCAGGTGCTGCCTGGGGGAATACACTTTCTCAGACCTGTTTCTCCATGAAGGAGTGAGACGTGACAGCACCCAGGACAGACCTGAGCTGCTGAGGCAATGGAGAAGCATTTTGGAAGGTGCCAATAGGAGTGGCCTCTTTCATAGTTTCCTATTCCTATGTGATGAGAAGAGGCTTTTCATGCTACTTTCTCTTCTCTTTTATACTCTGTTTCTCACTTCTCATGCACAATGTGCCTGTTGTGCTCATGGTGTAGGGAAAAGGTGTAATCATCACTGTAACCTCAGAAAACCTTTACTTTTTCTAAGATTTATCCCTGATAAATGTTGCATTCCATCTGAAGTGTAACACATTTACTTTTCCTCTGTACACACACTTACAGCTTCATTTGCTGTTGGTTTGATTTGGGAAGGACTCAAAGGTGATCAGCAGAGCTCAAAAATTGTGTGCATCTGTCAGAAAGCAGCTGTAGGAAAATGACAATTATCTGCTCTCTGCTGAGAGGAGTTTTACTAGCAAGAAATAAGGGCCCAAGCCAAGGCAGATGGACGCTTAATTTCAGTTTACTGCCAAAGAATCGTGGCTCGTAGGTACATAGTTTCACACAAATCTGAACAGAACCTGAACACAACAGTCTGAATCAAGTTTAAAGGAAGAGTTTGACCTTGGATAACTTTGGATATTCAAACTCTTTGTTGCATCTTTGGCTTCCATGGAAAAAATTGGTAGCTAGTTTATTTTTATACAATTTTGATTAGGTCTTTTTGTCATTCTCTGCTTATACTTTATGAGGGTCTGTCTATATTGGTTCCAGTTTGCTAGAGAAGTCAACCCAAGTAGTTTTCAAGAGACAGAAATGAGTGAGCCACTAACTATTCATCCAGTGAGTATAGTCATGTCACGTTTGCAGGAAAAGTGAGATAGATTAGATCAGGCATCACTGAAAAACCTTGAAAAGCTTCACAGCTGGTAGATTAATAGCCTAGTTAAGCGAATCAATTTAATAATCAGTTGAGAAATCACTTTTTTTCCCCTATAAACCCATGCGTTTTCAAATTCTAGTTGGCATCTTATCCTCATAAATTGTCTTTTTTTTTTTTTTTTTTTTTTTTTTCGTACTGGCCATAGTGCCTTTACAAACCAAGTTATTCCGGACTCTAAGCTACATGGAAAGATAGAGTCCTGCATGTGTTCTACATGATGCAGCTGTTGTCTTGGGAGCAAACCAGACCTCTCCACCACATCTCTGTGTCACAGCTTAGCACCTGAACAGCTTCTATCCTCTACTGTCTCTGATATTAACTGTGCTCTATGGATAACACATATATGGTAATGCTCTATCTCCAGGTCCACAGCATCCCACACTTTGCAGCATATGGATTGTCCTCAAAGTTTTCTCATAAAGCTTCACAGAACTCTATGGACTCTTGTGTAACACTTCCCCTCTGCAAGGGACAGCATTTCTGAGTGTACAGAACATGGGGAGCACGATATAGAGCACCTCCATGCTGCCTCTGGGCAATGACATGGAGAACAGGGGGGCACTGGGGGCGTGAGGGCACCCCCAAGGTGTCAACAGCTCATTCAGAGAGCCAGAGCTTTCCCCATCCATCACTTTAGCAGGCCATAAATCCCACATGTCATTGTGCTGCAAAGTTGAGAGGAATGGTTAGAGTTTGTCCTTCAGAATGCTTCCTTCATGGTCTTCCATGAAACTGGAGAAATCAAATGTATTCTTACACATTATGCTGTCTTGTCTCCTTTAATAAAGAAATGCTAGCATTGCAAAGTTCTGGCAAAAATTCATGCTGGCGATTCTTTTCTAGCTCATATTATGGTCCTGCAGTGCAATTACCCCAATGTATTGATAATCCTGAAATAATGCAGTTATTCCAATCTGTAGAAGCAAACTGTGGTACCACATTGAGTTGTGCACCTGAAGTGGCTATGAAGATTTGAGTAACCATGTTTTGCACTATCACAATGACCCTTTAAGACGAAAATTATTAGCAATTGTTATAATACTTATTTAACACATGGGACTAATTCACTCAGGTTCTTTGGAACAGTCTAACCTCAGTTCTGCACGAACTGAAGACCTCATCACACAGAGTCATAGAGGAATTAATAGAATTGTAGAATATACAATAGTTTGTATTTGAAGGGACTCTTAAAGGACAGTATTCCAACCCTCCTGCAATGAGCAGGGACATCTTCAACTAGATCAGGTTGCTCAGAGTCCTATCCAACCTGACCCTGAATATTCCCAGATATGGAGCACCCACCACCCCTTTGGGCAACCTGTGCCAATGTTTCACCATTCTGATAATAAAAAATTTCCTCCTTGTATCCAGTCTAAATCTAGACTCATCTAATTTTAAGCCATTACCCCTTGTCCTATTGCTACCAGCCTTACTAAAACATTTGTCCTAATTTCCTTATCAGCTCCTTTCAAAGGCTATAGTAAGGTCTCCCAGACCTTCCTTTCTCCATAGGGAACAGCCCCTGCTCTCTCAGCCTGTCTTCGTAGCAGAGGTGCCCTAGCTATTTAAGAGTCTTTGTGATTCACTCCAAGGTCCCTGTCCTTCTCATGTTGGGGCCCCAGATATTAAAGGAGTAGAAGTGTAAAACCAGTAAAGTTAATTTTAATAAAACGGCTTTTCCATTTTTGTAATAAGGTACACAGAAATTATCTGTGTACTCTGTTGAAAAATCACAATATTTAATATGCAAAAAGTGTTGTGTCAAATAGTTGTGATTAAGTCTAAAAACTGAAATGGAACAGAGTCTGGAATATGCTACTAAAATAACAAATTTGGCTCATGTTATTTACCGTGATAAGATTTAAATGAAGATTAGTAATATTAAGTCATTTTATGTTTAATTAACTTGCAGACATCACTTGGCCATTTTCAGATTAATATAAAAATGGATACTGTCATTACTAAGTAAAAGCAATCTCATGTTTGATCTGATGGTCTTTTCTTAGGAAAGAAATGCATGAAAAACAGTTCAAGTAAAAATGCACTCACTTGATCACCATGGCTTATACTGTGAAGGGAGGTAAAAGCATTCAGTAAAACAGTTTTTCAAGTTTTTTTTTTTTTTTCCAAAGCATTTTTTGTTGAAATGAAAGCAAAACCCCATCAAATTATTGTCTGGCTTTTTTATTACTACTGACTCTTTTTAATATATTCTTGTAGTCTAGCTACAATGGTAATGATGTCGGAAGACTTCCAGCCATAGTGCAGTTATATCAGCCATAAATTAGTCTTCTTTATAACCTCTTTAGTCTTCCTAATTCCATAGCAAATGGTCTTTATACACTCATCACACCTTAATATCATGAGTCAGTGCTTCAACAGATCAAGTGTGTGTAGTGAACCTGAACAAATGTAGTGGCTTCAAGCTATGACGTTCAAGGTCACAAATATATAACATGCAAAACATTTTTGAATTTTCAGTTACTGAATCACTAAGAAATCTATCCTCATCATCATTATTACCCTTCCATTTCCTCTTGAAATCATAAATGTTATTTTTTGATTCCCAGCTTTTGAAAATAAATGAAATTCACCCCAGATAATAACAGAATGGGGTCAGTTTCTGTACCTGATGCTGAACCTCAAAGCTAGTGGAAAGCATAAGATATCTAATGAGCAAAGAAGTGTATAGATAAATCTGTAACCACCAAAAAATGTTTAAATGCTAAAATGCTGGGTCATGACAAAAAAAAAATCAAGCAACTTAAATTGAAAGTCTTTAATACATAAAATATGAAGGTGTTTTTTTCTATTTTTGATGGTCATTTTTCCTCTTGAAATGCAAGTGCAGCTGTGCTTTGCAAGGGAAGTGCCTAAAACTCGGGCAGATATGAAATCCCTACATACTTTGTAACTGCTGCCTGGGGATTTTGATTTTTTCAGCTCTAGGAAACCTTGTGATAGATTTCTAAAGCAAACCAAATCAATCCCCAAAACTACTTTAATTCTAAGGAGATTCTGCTCACCGTAAATCGAAAGAGATGATTAAAAATATGTTTAATAAAATTATGTATTTTAAGCGCCATGTGTTGTATTATTTGCCCATTTAATAGGTTCTTAGCCATTGCCTGCTAAACTGAAATTGTTCAATGTATGCATATTAATACAAGGATGTCTGGAAAATGGTAGTCTTTGATACATTTAAGTACTGGATGTATTAAAACCAGCTTTCACTGCTAAGAAGATGGAATACAAGACCTGTGAGATGTTTCTCATCGGCTTTTGCCAGGAAAAAAACTTGATATAAGTTTGAAACAATAGAATGTATCGCAACAGACAGGGGTGAAATTCATCCTTCAGTTGCAGGCTGTTGTAAACTGGTGTCAAATTCACATATCAGGTTTAATTTCCTGTTAATTGCATATTGGTGAAAGCAGTCTCTATCTCACAGAAAAAAGCTGGCACTGCAGAAAAAGTGAGTGAGGAAATGCTGGGTATAAATTAGGGTGATACCTGCAAGCATGTGCACCAGTATGGAGTGCAACCTTTCTGATGGATTTTTGCCATCTGAACTTTTCATACTAGAGGAAAACTGGAGCTAGTAGAACTCCTTCCATTCTTGGGCATATAACTATTTGTTATAAAAATTTTTCTTTGGGAAGGGAAAAAAACCCAAATAATTGATACACATACAAGTATGTGCATAGGAAAATCTGTGTTTCAGAGTTTTAAATCTATGAATTCAAATTTTCCCTTTACTCCAAGTGGTTTATAACAGTGCATGTGTGTATACTCTGATAAAGGGGCTCTCCTGTGAATTAGTCCTTAAAGTAATAATACCTGGGCCACAAAATATGTTTGCAGTGTTGCTTAAGCCCACAAAATAAGAAAATACTTTCCTAAATACAAAATATCTTGTTAACATGATTTAGCCCCTGGAAAAGAAAGATTCTGCTACTAATCTATTTGTTAAAGTAATAGATTTGTCAAAAAATACAGAGCCGTGGGAAATTCTTGACAATTTCTTCCCTATCCATATGAAATGCAGCATGTCACAAAAACACACTGCTGAGGCTCCCAGCATCTCTTAACAACACAAAACACTGCCATAATTATCTCTGCAACATAATGTGTTCTGATTACCTATGTACAGCAATTATATAAAATAACAGCGCTGTTAATGTGCTATCACTGTGATACAGAGCTCATGTGAATAATTTATGCAGAATGTAGTAGGAAAGTGCCCTCTTTTAATTAAAGGTAAACTCTAGAACATTCTCAGAGAACTCCAAAGACTAAAAATTACCTCCTAGAATAGAAACATAGAATACCTTGGGTTGGAAGGGACCTTTAAAGGTCATGTAGTCCTGCTCCCTGCAATGAACAGGAACATTTTGCACTACATGGGGCTGCTCAGAGTCCCATTCAAACCTGACCTTGAATGTTTACTGGGGTGAGGCATTCACCACCTCTCTGAGCAACCTGTTCCAGTGTTTGATTACTTCTTTCAGCTAACTTTGGAATATGTATATAATTATGTCTTTTCCCTTTTCCTTAAGGGCTGCTGAATATGTGGTTCTTGCCTTACTTCCTTCAAAGAGAATAATGTATGTGGCTTTTTATACAATACAAATACATTTGTTTCACTGGATTATGTGTCTGTACCAGGAAAGTACTGCATAAAGGTTTGTTTGAAACAGATCCTAGATTTTACAGGAATTAGTTAAATGTCTTTCCAGCCTCTCAACAAATTTGCAGGCGACACCGAGCTGAGCAGTGCTGTTGACACACCTGAAGGATGGGATGCCATCCAGAGGGACCTGAACAAGCTCTAGAAGTGGCCCATGGAAATCTCATGAGATCTAACAAGATCAGGTGCAAGGTTCTGCATATGGGTTGGGGCAGCCCTGGTGTCAGCACAGGCTGGGGGATGAACAGATCAGAGCAGCCCTGTGGAATGGGCTTGGGGGTGCTGGTGGATGAGAAGTTGGACATGACCCAGCCATGAGCACTCCTAGCCCAGAAAGCCAAACGTGCCCTGGGCTGCATCCAGAGCAGCGTGGGCAGCAGGGGAGGGAGGGGATTCTGCCCCTCTGCTCAGCTCTTCTGAGATCCCACCTGCAGTGCTGGGTCCAGCTCTGGGGTCCTCAACACAAGAAGGACATGGACCTGTTGGAGCAAGGCCAAAGGAGGGCCACCAAGTTGATTAGAGGGATGGAGCACCTCTCCTATGAGGAGAGACTAAGAGTTGGGTTTAATCAGCCTGGAAAAGAGAAGGCTTTGCATCCTTCCAATACCTGAATGAAGCCTACAAGAAAGCTGGAGAGAGACTTTCTACAAGAGCAGGCAATGACAGGACAAGGGGGAATGGATTCAAAGTAAAGCAGAGTAGGTTTAGAGTAGACATAAGGAGGAAGTTCTCTGCTGTGAGAGTGGCAAGGCACTTGAATAGGCTGCTAAGAGAAGTTGTGGAGGCTCCATCCCTATAAGTGTTTAAGGCTCACCTGAGTGGAGTTCTGAGCAACCTGGTCTAGTGGTGAGTGTTCCTGCCCATGGCAGGAGAGCTGGAGGTAGATGATCCTTGGAGTCCCTTCCAACCCAGACCATTCTGTGATTCTAAAGCTCTTTGACTGGCCAAATTGATTTCCCTTATGTGAGGGGCAAATCTGTTGTGTTAGGAGTGCACTGGCTTTTTGTCCATTGGCAATATCTTAGGAGTTTTAGCTGTTTTCTAATTGTACCAGATCTGGATCAGTAAAAATTTCAGAGGTAAGGACTGAGTAGTTGAGGTGCTTGTCTGTAGGTCTGTAGGGAGCAATGTTGAATAATTGGGACATGTGCCCAGAGCTTTCACCAGCTGAATCCAGGTTGTACCCAGGTAGGGGTATTAAACCACATTTCTGAAGATCAGTGCTTTTAAACCCTTGCCAGATGCATTTCGTCATTACTGGAAAGGCAAAAAAAGGTACCAGAAGTATCTGTGCCACATTTTTGCACTTCAGTGCAGCGAGTCCAGTAGCTCCATTTGTTCTTTGCTTAAAATTTTTCTGGGTAAAAGTCAAAAGAAGCCCTTCCACTGACGTGAGTAGATTTTAGGTCATTTCAGAAGTGCTTGGTTTTCTTTTGATTCGAAACAGGATCAGTTCATGTCCATCAGTACATCACTATAAAAATGAGGTCCTGGGTTTATTAATGATCATAGGCTGAGTTAAAATGATCAGATTTGTCAGAGTTTAGAAAACTAGAACAAGTAAGAACAATTAGTTTAGGAGCAAGTAGCATTTTCTTGCAACTGACAGTGCAAATGCGAGTATGTGTTTCTAAATATTGTATCAATGATGAGCAGCATTGTTTTTCAAATACAGTCTGTTCTACAGATCTGTGTGACTTCTATTTTCTTTTATAAATATAAAATACATATATATATAGTTTCTTTGAGACTAGAGCATTTTATACGAACATACCCATTTTAATTACCTTTTCCCTTGGGGCATGATTACATTAGTTTTTGTACTGTTGTTTCTTATTGTCATTTATTTAGTTCTTGTAATATTTTTGATATGTTATTATATTTTTCATTTAACACTTAGTACTCTAATGTTTCAATATTGTAAAACATGCTTTGGATAATTTATTTTCAACCTTTATTCAGTGAAAAACTTTTAATTTCCCTTATTCTTTCCATTCTGAACTGCTGAGTGACATCCAGAGCATTTCTAAACAACAAGAATTGTATATTAAATCCAAGCAAAAAAATTAAAAATAAAAAAAAAATAGATTCGGGGGAAAAAAGAAACTTAATCTTTTGAACATTTTGAATTCACATTTTGAAGATGAAGTCACAATAATAAATAGGATTTTTTTTTTTCCTTAATTGTGGAAGACTTAAATTTGTGAAGTCATGCTATAGGCACATGAGTAAAGCTACAGTTCCCATTTCAGAAAACTGTCCTTTTTTTTTTTTTTTTACTAGCTTCTGCCTTATGGGTGAACACCAAATAGGTTACCATATGTTTATTTTTTTCTTACAAAAGAAGCCGATACAACTGACCTCTTAACTGAAGTCCTTTTAGCTAGATTAGTGAAAAGATACAGAAAACATTTTAAAATATTTGAATATCTGTCTCTTTTCTATTTAATTGATTAATTTTGAATTTATTAATAATAACCTGAATCGCTAAGCCATGCTTTCAGCTACAGCAAATTTCATAGGAACTGACAGAACTGGGTTCACCCTGCAGTAGCTGCTGGTCTGAGGCTCAGTGACTGGAGCTACAATAGTTCATAGGAATTTCATCAAGATCACAACCAAAGGCTGCCACCTACTATTGTCTCAGAATTGCATTTCTAAACATTACTGGTGTTACAGTGATTCAAAACCCATATTGTTACTGACAATTTGGGAAAGAAAATACCAGTTCTTGTTGAGGTTCTTCAAGTAGCCTTGAGAATAGGCTACTACTGTGCAGAATATAAAATTTATTTCCTGATGTTTTCTGGAATGGATTTTGCATCCAGTAAAATATAAGAAGTCTTGCCAGCAGTGTCATTCTTCTTGTACCTTTCAGAATTGTCTGTGAGAAACAAAGAAATCAAAAAAACTGAGTGTGTTCTTTACTTTGCAGAAAGTGTGTTAGAAAACTTTCACAGACATCAAGGCTTCTATTTAATTTATTTCATGCATAACCTCATTCCTCTTTGCATCAAGACTGTTAAACCTGCCTTTATCACCACAAAGGGTTGCTAAGTTGGGTGAAAACTACACATTTGCCCCCAGTGGGAAAAAACCTCCTGGCACAGGTAGCATGGTGTATAAGAGCTTGTGTGTAAATGTGAATCAGGCTAAAGTTAATGCAAGTTTTGTTATCACTGTCTTTCTTTCTTCCTCCTTTCTTTCCACATGCATTTAAGAAATTAAGACCAATAAGTTTCACCTGATTTCAGACAAATAACATACAGAAAATAAATAATTTTTTTTTGAGAACTCATGATTCAAATAGTCTTTCACACATTTATATCCAGTCAAAATACTTTTTTTTTTTCACAGTTCTTTTCATACTGATTTAAAAGAGCAATCTTGGGAATGTTGAGCAACACAATTTTTTGTCTGAAGCCCCATGGCTGCCTTGTGGAAAAGCTCTGCTTCCCTCCTATACACATCTAAGACTTCTGCTAACACCCTGGTGGTATGCTTGACTGCCAGATTCATAGTGTTAGGTTCTCAGATCTTGAAACACCTTGTAGATGTTTTCTAGTCATTTTGTGCTTACAGGGAAGGGGCAAAACTTGTGGCCTGGAGGTGCAAGAACATCACACCAAGGACAACAGTAGCTGCTCGAAACGCTCAGTGAGATGCTTTCCTGCATACACCACCTCCAAGGATAAGTTCCTTTTCCTCATACTCAGCATATTTTAGCAATCCCATCTGACTGTGAAAAAATGCTCCTTAACCCTCCCCATTTATTTTTTTTTTTCCAATTCCATGGGCCCTTGAGATTCCAAAATGTTGCAGCTCGTGAAATACAAGTCAATTTTTGGGGCCCACCTGTCAGCAAAATCCCTTGAAAATGAGGAAAATGATGTACAAAAAGTTGTGCTGCTTATTTCTCTACGTTTTTTAGCTGGTGATTTTTTAATAATGAAGCTACAGTTTCTGTTGCCCATAGCAAAATATTAGGTATTACCACAAAAAATATATCATTGTAGACTTGAATTATTTCTTTAGGCTTTAAATGCAGTTTCTTAGAGACCTTTTTCTACAACCTTATTTTAAGTAAACTGCAACCCACCCATGTTCCCTTTACTAGTAATGTCCTTGTTCTCATTCCAAATTACAGTGTAGTGCCCATGATTATATATATCCCCAGGAAGACTTCTGTCAAATGCAAATGTAAATAGAACTTGAAGAAAAGGAAATGCTTTGATAAGAACTCAGAACATCAGCTTCACTTTGTGTGCAGATGGTGATGGATTTTTCTTTTTACTATCCCCTTGCCAGTTGGGTTAACTACAAAGTTGTGTAGTGGGTGGACTTAGGTTTGCAGGCAAAGATGCTCTTATGTTGTATTTACTGGTGTAGACAGGCCTAAAATTTCAATAGCTTTTCAATATGGTAGCTTCTTTTTGTTTTATTGCTTTCTTTTACCTCCTTAAAAAGAGTCTGATAGCATTTGTGTTTTTAACCACTTGGTTCTGAATCCTGTGCATGGCATTAGGGTTTTGACTGCTAGAGGTCTTGCTTCTCCCCTCCCATGAGTTTCAGTGGATAATTTTTTTGAATAAGCTTTAATGTATGATTTGGAGGCATAGTTTCAAATCCTTGCATTGCTATAGATTTTTTTTTTTTATAATAACTGTTTCAGTAACCTGAAATGTAAAGCTAACCTAGTAGTGCCTGGGATATGGCTGTAGGCACTTAATGGCACTTTCTAGGGGCTGCAGCTTTGGATTTTTAATTTGATGAGTATTAGCAAGATTTTTCAGCCTACAGGAAAGACTGGAAAATAGCTTGTTATCCAGAGATAATGAGGAGAACTGAAGGATGTTAGAGAACAATGGGTTCTCACAGTAGCCTTATTTTGTTTCCTCCAAAAGCTTTAGTTTTAGATGGAAGGGTCCAGTTTCTGTTTCATATTTTGGAATTTGCTTAGCTTAAGGTATAAATAAAGTTAAAATATAGATTTAAAAATAGATAAAGTTATGGAAAACAACTGCTGCACACATGTTCCCAGGTTTGCAAACACCATTGGTCTCATCAGTGTGAGAATATGTGGTGGAAAGTGTGTAAATACAGTCGATTAATCCAGACTAACCCCTAAATAATACCAGTTTTTCCCAAACTGGAAAACATAAGCAGAGGACCCGTGATTATTGCACATTTATAGAAATAATTTCTCTTAATAAAAACATTTAATTTGGCAAGGCTGATTTTCCTGCCAAACAATTTAGTTCCCATAGGACAGATGCTTATCCTGTTGCTGCCAATGACCTACAAATCTGTCAAACCCTTTCTTATATCAGTGTACTTAGTAAATGCCCCTGCAACAGAAATGTGCATTGGGATTACAGGTGTGGGTTTAAACCTGTCACAGATATAAAGTAAAAAATAAATAGATCCGGTTTGTGGTATCTCATTTAATTTAAAGAAATTTGGTTACAAAATCATCACTTTATGCTGTGTTAATTCTCAACATAACTACCAAACTGATATGGAAACTTGTCACTGCTGAGTGCAATATTTTTCTATGTGAATAAAGTTGGTGCATTTGGTCATTAGGATCCCACTCAGCTAATAGGAATCTTTTGAATAACCCAGATATTCTGTGCTTTAAGTTCTGCAATAACAGCATTCTTATCCATTACAGAGCACACTTTAAATGTCTTTGTGAAACCATTTATGCTATGACAGTCCTGTCTTCCCTCTGCCTAAGAAATTATAAAAGAAAGACAGAAATATTGCATCTGACATTCTCAATTACTTTTCATTTCATTTTCACTAAGATAAATAGACTAATACTGCTTTAAAGCCTTTTTTAGGCTGTTTAATACTAATGTCAGTATTAAATGTATATATATCTATATTTCAGTGCAAGATGAGACCGACAATTTTATTAACATTTTAAAATATTTTTCATATATATTTGTGTGCATGTGCACCCTAACAAGAGTTCTGTTGTAAACCTTTTCTGTATGTCAGAACCCTAGCATTTCTGTAAAGAGAGAGGGTCTCACTCCTCTGGTTTTGGCAGCATTATGCACACTGATGATGGAGCTCTCTGACTATGCCTGTTTCCATCAGTGGTAATTTTTGTATTATCTCCCCACCACATACAGTTGGCAAAAATATTTTCAATATTGCTACTTTAATTTCCTTTTGTTCCTGTGTCAGCATAGACTGATGTCATGTTTCAATCCTACAAGCCCCGGCTTTCCTCTTGCTGTGCTATTATGTATGTTGGTATTCCCTAGAGCTGCAAAGTCCTCAATCTACTCACCAAATCATGTGTTGTTTATGAAAGATCGCATAGAGCAAAGAGTACTTGAGTGTGATTTTTTTTTTTTTTTTTTTTTACTTTCTGAACTCTCTTTGGCCATTCATGAATTTGTGAACTTTGTGGGTTATTTTGCTGTTAGATGATCTTCAACCCCAACTCTTCAGGTAGTCTGTACTGCTGATGCAGAATTTAAAAATATTTAAACCTCACTCCCTCTTTTACCTGGGGTATGGATGAGGAGTCTCCCTTCCCTCCTGTCTGTCTAGGTCTGCTTCTCCCCGGTGATCTTTGCATCTCTTAGAGACATCTCCAGTGTAGCTGCAGGGCTGGAGCAGGGCTGAAAGCAGCATAACTCATCTGTGAGGGTTGTTAAGAGGGCTGGGAGCACAGGATACCTCCCTCCATTAGCAGTGATCTTTCATTCAAACGGTGCTGATGGCAAACAGGAATACTGGCTCGACACAGCACTGTCTGGGGATTTTCTAACAAACCTCGGGAAATGAAGAACATAATTTCCACAGGAGCAGAGAGTTCAGCATTCCGTGGTTTCTGCATATCTGGAGGAAAAGATCTGCCATCAGTAATGAGCTTGCCAGTCCTGTTACTAGGTCTTGGCTAAAACAGCCATTTGTAAGGGAGAGGGAATGGGATTCACTGCATATTTTATGTTACTGAAATTAATGGTCACTATGATGGCTTTGTAGAGCATCCCGCACAAAGGAATGAATGCAAACCCTTGATTTTGAAGCCTGTGCATCTCACCTTAGACTTGTCAAATTTTGTGAAGCACATTTCACTGGAAGTGTTAAGGCAAAAAAGAAAGAGTGATTCTTAAGATTTGATGTGTGTGCTGAATTTCTCCACTAAATGAATTGCAGGTGGCTTAACAAACTTAGAAGTAATTTAGCCTCTCATAAAAGTTCTTTGGAAACTTGGAAACATAAGGGATTGCATAAGATATCAGAGAGAGGTTCAAGAAACTCTGCAATAGACAACTGTACTTTTAGGATATCTATGAATTCCCTCATCCCCAAGGGAAATGTGAGTTTTAACATCATCTCTGAACTCCTAGTTTTTTATTTTGTTTTGCTTTATTTATAATTTTCCTCTTTGAGACTTAAATTACAGATTAGGAATGTCTAAAGATATAAACAAATTTAATTTTCTAGACAGTATGCCTAAATATTTGCCTGCATTTTTTCAGCTATCCTAAAGCTCTAATAAATTACATTGTTATCCCTCCTTGAACTTAACGTCTAATGAATAGTATTTGTCTGTTTTCTAAGCCTTCTTTTCCTATCATTTTAATATACAGAAATCAAAAATAAGTACTTTAAAGAGATTTTAGGTGAAAATATTTATAAAGCGATCTCTTTTTTGAGGACAGGAAATTATTTTTTTATATATATATATATGTTGGCTGCTTATTTGATTTTATGTAACTCTAAGGTAGTTGAAACTACCAGATAAAGTCTTTTTCATTTTTGGAAATCTTTCATAGGAATGTATCCATCTTCATTAACCGTCTTCAAAAAGTTTGACATCACGCAAGCAAATTAATGCCTTTCAAATCTTCCTTTGATTTTTTTTTTTAATTATATGTATCTTAATATTTTAAAAACTGGCACTCCAGTTAAAGTAAAGCAATTGAATGAGATGTTGAAGTCCCTTAGTTAGCTTTTTCAAGGAAATTCTTAATTTAATTCATTTTGAAACCAGCTTAATCAGTTTTTAAAATGTGGAGCCCCTGTGGGGAATGATATAAATAAATATAGATATTAGCATTAATTCCAATTGGGATATCTTTTGTTTTTTATCCTTTTCATGCTTTTCTGAGACTTTTCTGCATACATTTTCTTCCTGATAGCTAGTAATATATATTCCACATCCTACTAATGAGGACCAAATCCTGATTTCTGATATATCCTAGGAAAAAACAGAGAACATATAAAAACAAACAAGTACATGACAGGACAAAAATGTCAGATATAGAATCACTTTAGGGAATCATGGTTTGAAAGAAATGCCTACCCCATTTTTTCTTTCTATATTTTAAAAGAAATTCAAAGAAGAAACATGGCAGTGGCACCTTTTGCAATTTCAGATTTATAGGATACATAAAAGAAGCTTCAGTTTTTTGTGTAGAACTGCAAATATATGCCATTTATAGTCTGTTCCAAATCAGTGCTTTTTATATAAAACTACTACTGAAAATCTGAAGAATTCTGAAGCTGGAACAAGGAGCAGAATGGGTCTAGAATACCTGAGTAGCCACCTATGCATATGAGGCTAGCTAGTACAGCTTGGCAATGTATAGCTGAAGTGCAAGTGTTCAAATTATTTTACAATCAATAACAGGTCAACTCTGAGAGCATGCAGGGAGTTGTCAGAAGGGATGCAAAGTTGCTGGGAAATTCAGACTTCTGACCTGTTTCCAGGAGAGAGCTGAACACTTGCAAATGAGCTCCACTGATGTGAGGAAATTAGTGAGGTGGGAGGGACTCAAGAACTGCTAATTTTCATGTGATTAGCATAATAACTGAAACACTTTGAAATTTTGGTGCAACGATCGAATAAGCTTGGAAAACATTGGCTCCAATAGTGTACTTCAGAAGCTTTGAGAATAGACTTTGTCCTGTTAATGTCATGTATTACACAAAGTCTTATTCATCAAGTTTAAGACATAAATTTTTACTGAATTGCTTGTAAATACAGTAAAATAATAAATTAAGGAAACATTTTCACAGTGGTTCAATGACACTTATTAGTTGGAAAGTTCAGGGAGACAAAGTGTTAAGATCCTATATTCCTAGGTATTTCACTATTCTAGTAGTATTTTTTTAAAAAATGAGGACAGTCAGTCCAAAGGTGAGGTATCATCTTACATTTGTTCAGATGGCTAATGGGCATCTTGTAACTTTAGTTAATCACTTGTAAAAGAAGTTCTTCAAAACAGTTTTAGCTGAAACATGTAAGCATTGCTTTGGTAATTAGAAAAGCTAATAATGACATAATGTAATAAGCTAATAAAGCTGAAAAATATCTCTGAGAACATGGATCCAAAAGGCCAGAATATTACTGACAATTGGGATTTGCTTAATGCTATGTTCAGCTTTCAAAACTACAGACAGAATCATAGAATGGCTTGTATTGAAAGGGGTCATCGTAATTATTCAGCAGGTAAAGCTAGTACAAGGGTGTTGAAGAACTTTTTATATATATATATATATGTTGGTTTCCAAAAAAACAATTTCCAAAGGAATCACAGAATGATGGAATCACAGAATCATAGGATGGTTGGGTTGGAAGGGACATTGAAGATCATCTTGTTCCAGCCCCCCTGTCATTGTCAGAGACATCTTGCACTATACCAGGGTGTTCAGAGCCCCATCCAACCTGGCCTTGAGCACTTCAGAAGATGGGGCATCCACAGCTCCTCTGGGCAACCTGTGTGTCTCTCAACCTTCACAGTTCAGAATTTCTTCCCAATATGTAATCTAAACATCTAATCTAGTTGTATGTTCACAAGCCGTGGCAATTCTCCACACAGGCAGTTTTCACTTTGGTTTAATCAGGTAGCGTTTAGGACAAAGTTACTACACCAAAAACTAAACACACCTCCCAAGAGACAGCAAACATCCACTGTTGAGCTCAGAGTCTGAGAGCCAGAGGAGCTTTTGAGTGAGGCTCGCCAGTGCCAGTATCTCAGCTTTTGTCTAGGTAGTTTCAAGCTCCATTCAAGGGCAGCCCACCCCATCCGGAGCAGCAGAGATGAGATGAATCACTCAAAAGGGTTCATTTTCCTTGCTGTGGATAGGCATTCACACAATTGTGATTAATGTTGCCAGAACTTTGCTCATGCAGAGATGTTTTATAAATAGTAAAATGTGATTTTTCCCACTCTGTACATGATAGTTTACGTGAATAATGTTTTATATATATAGCGCTGACTTTTAGATCTGTGATCCAACTGCAACAAAGGTCAACAACAAGTGAAAGTCATGCTTGCTTTCTCATTGTCAAGATAAAAATGAGCTGTAGCTCTCAGTTTGGTTCCCAGGAAGCATTTCTCTTCCTCAGCAGAAAATCTCAGCTCCAGACTCAACAAATTCTTTTCCTTGTTGGTATTATCAGCTAAGTAGCAGGGGATTGACAGAAAATGCAGAGCAACTCATCTTTTCTCATAGAGGTGGTTTGTGTAGAGAAAATGATGTGATTTTTACAAGCAAACTTCTGTTTTGGAGTACATTTTTACTTCATTGGAAAACAAACAGAGATATTGGTCTTTGGCGATTCATTTAGAACTTAGCCAAGCATTAAAAAAGATGGAAAATGAATAATAATCTTTAAATAGGCTATATTTCCAGATGGATGTTGCAGATTTGGCCCACTGCACATATAAAATTCTGGACAATATTTATTTATATAATCAATCAATTCATTTGTTGGTTCAGGACTTAAAAAAACTTTCCCTGTCTAATAATAAAACTGCTGTGTCTAGACCAAGCTATTTACTTGGGATTGTCTGAGTTTTGTTTTGGGTATCATTTTAAGATAATGTCTTTCATTTCAAAGTTAAGAGTGCCTCATGATTGCCTTATGATCTGGGCTGAATCTAATTTTAACCTGGTTGGGATTTTGTCCTGATTTTCTAATAATTAAGAACACAGAAAATGTACCATGACATTGTTATTCAGCTGACAGTCATTCATCCAACCTTTCGGAAGGCTGGGTGTTAGACCAAAGAAATTTAGATCTTATTTTCTTCATGTTCTTTTATACAATAAATTTACTTTTCTTCAGTCAAAAACATAAAGAAATTAAAAAGGAAGTTGTTACATTATCTGAACCTTTTCAAATAGGAATTTTTCATTCAACACAGGAGGGATTTAACCTTTTAATTAAGCTAGTGTTACCACAAAGAGGAATGGCTTTGAACATTGATAAGGTCAGTCTGCCAGAAAGAAATTTTTTATTTCCTGAGATAACATTAATAACTTCTAAAATATTCAACCTTGTCCTTTGCCTTCTCCTGCTCTTTGCAACTGCAAACCCACCAAAAACAATCAAGAAAGGTGCAACATACTGTAGAATTCAGCACAAAGGCAGGCAGGCACAGTGTTGACAACAGTTGTATCCAATGGAAAATTCAGGTAATAACTTTCAAAAGCAATGAAGTTTGAGGTTCTCCAGATTAAGACACATAGAGTTTTGATTTCCGTGGACTGGTAGTACATTTCCATCTAAATCATTGTCTGATGCCCAGAGAGTCTTCTATGCCATATATTATAAATTTGTACTTTTATAGCATTAAAGCTCTAAAGAACGTTTTAGACGTTACTAACCCTGCCAAATATACCCCATAATATGATACAAAACAAGTGTCTGATCACTTGTTGCAACTACCATAAAGGAGGTTGCAGTGAGGTGTGGGTCAGTCTCTTCTGCCCAGTAACAACTGACAAGATTAGAGGAAATAGCCTCAAGTTGCTCCAGGAAAGGCTCAGATCTGATATTAGGGGGAAAAAAAACCTCACTGAAAGGTTGGTCAGGCATTGGAAAAGACTGCCAAGTGAAGTGGTAGAATTGCCATCCCTGGGAATGTTCAAAGGCATCTGAATCTGACAGCTGGGGATATGCTTTAGGGGCAGACTTGGCAATGCTGGGTTAGTGGTTAGACACAGAGGTCTTTCACAACCTTAATGATTCTGTGACTGAGGCATGTACTCTAGTCTGTGTTTGCAGACATTGAGAGCCCGGTTGGCTTCTTTAAAATATGAGTGCTCAAATTCACTTAAAAAAAAAAAAGCCTATTCTTCCAACATGACTATGGAAGGAAATCCCTCAGTAACAATAGTCCCAACAGAGAATCACTGTCTTCATCCATTAGGGAAAATGCTGATTGATTACCACACTTAAGCTCAAATGTGAAAAATGCTTCCATATCCGAGAAAGACAAAGGCAAATTGTAGATGCCTTGGTCTAAAAGCAGTTCCACAGACAGGAGAAATCTGTGCATATATCCTTTGCTTTCCTGCAATTTTGCTTTGCTACCTGGAATTTTAGTCTCCGTGACCCACTCATTGCCTTGGTTCAGGCTAAGCCCTATGGGACTTGAAAAACTAAGGAAGGCTGTGCTGGGAGGCTTGCTTGGCACTTCAGAAAATGCAGGTGCAATACCTCTGTTAGTTTATTTTTAAATAGAATAAATAAAGGTGATGATAGGATGTTCCCTCTTAATTTCATGTAAAGTAAGGCCCAAGGAGTGGTAAATTCATCAGAGGATATAAACCCAAGCAATATTCCCGTTATACTGAGCTCAGTGTACCTGCAGGTTGTGCAGTTTAATGGGGTACTCTCTTCCTGCCCAGCCCCTGATCTGGTGGAGTCTTATCCTAATGTGTCACTGTCACATCATTGAGCTCTAGGAGCTTCCCCTGGAACCATAAACTCCCTGGATCAGGAACTGTGGAGAGATCAAGTCTGGAAATATGGGTTTTTGCAATAGCCTCAGTAAAACAAATACTGCCTTGTTAATGCAATATCTTGATGTTTCTCTGTGTTCTGTTTACAATGACAGCTATTTTCCCTGCTTCTGCCCTAACCAGGGCTAATTAAATCTGAAAATTTAGATTATTTTGCCACAATTATGCTGTATTGAAAGGCTATGAAAGGATTAAGATGCAAAGGCCCAAAGCTGTTTCTTCAGTAAATGCTACTGAAATGTTTAACTCAATCCTTATGAGTGTCAAGCACATGCAAATGCACATGACACAAATGTATTTTTGCTGGCCTATTGAACATCCAGTTTAAATAGACTAAATCCATCTTTCTGTTGGTAAAAATTCTTAGCTTTTCAAAGAGGGAACTGATAAGAAGAGAATTTGAGACTTGTAATAACTTGTTCAGCTCCAACATAAATTGCTTTGTAGAAAAAGAATTTTATCTTCAGAGCTAATGGTCTAGGTTCATCAGGGTGACAACAGTGAGATTGTCAAGTTTATGTACACAAAACATTTGTATTTGTATTTAAGAAGAGTAAGTTTTCCACAAATACTGAAGAAAACTTATCTATATGCATTCTTTACACTAGAAGAAGCAGGAATGCCATTAAAATTTATGAGGTATTTTTATGTGTGTATACTTTGTGTTCAAAGAACTGTTAAAGGATGGCAGGGTGATAAAGTTAACCGCTCAGGTTTAGGAAATGCAAGAATTGAGATGTTCTAAGCAATTTTATTGCAGGCCCTCTGTGGCCACATATTGTAATGTAGTGTTATAGAATGCATCAACGCTAATACATTTTTAATTACACAGTTACTTTTGTTTTCATGGGCTTTCTGCTTCTTTCAGTACATGGAGTGGTTCTTCATATGGCATTTTACATTCAACATATGTCTTCATGCATTATTTAATGCAAGCGGTTCCAACTGCTCCCTTATGAATTTTTTCATTGGTTTTCGTGTTGTACTGAGGGGACCCTGTCAATGTAGGGAAGTACCTGAAGGGAGGGTTTCAAGAAGAGGGAGCCAGGCTCTGCTCTCTAGTGCCAAGCAGTGGGACAAGAGGCAACAGGCAGAAATGAGGAAGAACTTCTTTAGAGGGCAGGTGACCAAGGGCACAGGATTCCATGGTATTCCTCCTGTGCAAAGCCCAGCTCTCACTGATTTCAGATGAAGCTGCTGATGCTCAGCACTTCTGCAAAAACTGGCCATCTGTGGCTTCGAGGGCATTTTAAAGTGAGGAATATCTCAGTTCTACAGCTGTGGAAAGTTATTTTTTTGTGAAAAGCCTAGCATTGCACGAGAGTTCTGTGGTAAAAGCAAGAATAGAAGCAGTTATCTACAACAGCATTCACCTGTCTTAGCCTGAGAGCATCCTTTTGCCTCATAGAGCCTTTCAGCAGAATCCCCCTGTTTCTGTGAAAAATGATACTGAAATCCCACAGACACATAATTCCTGCATGAAGATAGGGGAAAGGGTTTCAGCTACAACACACAAATGGCCTGCGGTGTCACGTGCTGCTGGACTAAATTAAGTATTTTTGGTTTAGAAAACACAAGAGGGGCGAGCCATTAGTTCTGTGGGCTTTTTTATTGTTTCTCTTTTATCCTTTGTTTCAGGCAATGCTAATACATAATTTGTTTATTACAGTCCATGATTACTTGGTACTTTTCTGATGTAAACCTAGGGTGTCTGTTTTGCCAGGCTGCATTCCCACCGCAGGCAGGGAAACTGAGACATGGCACCTGATGGCATTTCCCAGCTCTGCCTCTCCAAATTCTCAGTTGTAACCTCAGCACAGTTCCCCACCCCTGTGCCAAAAGCTGCTCTTTAGGGCAGGCAAGGGGTGGAAAAGAAGAATTTGTGAGGCTCGGTGCCTCTGTGCTCGGGAGCTGCAGCAGAATTGAGGGGTCAGTGGGGATGTGCATCTAGGGCTGCTCGGGGAGCTGCAGGGGAAAACAAAGGGGCTGCAGAGGCATAAAGGCTTCTACAGCAATTGGGGGAACATTCACATACCAGAAAAGAAACCCCAAAACTCTGAGTGGAATGGTTGAAGGCAACAAAAAGGAGTAAGCAAGTGATGTTATTGCAGGACAGAGGGGTAGAGAAGTGGCTACTGCCTGATGCTGATAAATGGTACCGTTTCACCCACGTCTTTCCTTTGCTCCCCTTAGATAAACAATCAGTATTAGCTGGATTTTCTTTTTTTTCTTGTTATGATATTTGTAGTCTGCAGCCACATTTAATCCAAGCAAAGCCACCCTCTTAGAATGTCTTTTTGCATATTGGCACTGAAAGTTTAAAATCTATTTTAAATTATTGGATAGCAAGTAGCAGCCTCCAGAGGGCTAAACTGATGCTGTTAACAGGTCCAAAATGTGATGCAGCATATGGAGCTGAATACCTCATGGTACAGATTTGCATGCAGGCGGTTTTAATTAGGATTTAGAATTCCTGGAGGAATGCAGCATTCTGGGCTAGTCTCAATCTTGTCAATACATAGTGGTTTTGTTCATTCTAAAGCTCACAAAAACTGTTAGATTCCTACTTGCTTGTAAATTTTTGATACTTCTATGAACTGTTAAAACTTTTTTCCATCTGCCAGCTTTATGTATGATCACTGCTTCTTTATGTATATTTGCTATAAGGGGTTGCTTTCTTTTTTGTTTGTTTGTTTAATAATTTTATATCAGGTCAGTTCAAAATCAGAATCGCTTGAAGTTTTATGACATCGCATAAATACTTATTTTTTTCCCTGCAACACATCATAGTTCAAAGTGAGATTATGCTTTAACTCGATGGTTACTGTGCCATCTTGTGAGGAAAAGGTGCAACTACCTCCAGCTGATAAAATGAAGAGGTACTTACCTAGTGACCATCTCACTTTTTTTTTTATAATGAAAAATAAAATCATTTAAGGTTTAAAAAAAGAGAAGATAATGAGAATATTTTAAAACATATTTGTTCCACTGCATTATACTTGCCTTTTTTTGTGTTTCTTTTTTTTTCTTTTTTTTTTCTTTTTTTTTTTTTTTAACTAAGGAAATATTCCCTGCTATGGGCAAAAACCTGGTGCTTTCAATAAACTGAGATAAGAAAATATACTTTTTTTTTCTCTCTCTCCTAAAGAAAGAAAATGAACTTCTTGTTGTACTAAATGGAAAATATATGCAAATTCTCAGTATTCAGCTCTGATAATGTTCTTTCTGTGAACTAATTTGGCACTTAGAGGAAACCTTTTGTCTTCTAAAATTCACTATGTGTTTCTCAGAGATAGCACACTGTAAATCACCCAAAACACTGCTAGCTATTACACTGAGACAGAGAAAAACCTAAGTCCTGACTTTAGAAAGACTGCTTTACCCTGGAACATTTGTGAGGAAAAAAAAAAGAACAAAAAATTGAAAATAAATTACAATGGCTTCTAATTTATCAGCAAACCTACAACCTTATGTTTAAATAATAATTATCATTGCTGTTAAACTCAGTGTATGTGCACTGGATATTGGACTTAAAAGAGCAGACTGGAAAAATCCCCTAAATTCTACTACTGCTTAATGAACTGATTCTCTCTGTGACCTTGAACATGATGTTGCACTTCTGTGCCTAATTTTACCCACCTTTAGATGATGCACATCAACAGGATGTTATCAGTCTTGACTGCCACTTGTAAAGCTCTTTGGGCTTCTTGGATGGAAGGTATTGCTGTGATGTAGTGACAAGCTTGTTGGAAATCTACTTGATAAGCAAAAGAGCAAGTCATTCACAATAAGTATAATTATTCAATGATTTACGCTTCCTAATCTACTTCCACAGTCTTGGCAAGCAGATTGTGATTTCTTCCATTTCATATAATGAGAAGAGTATTTTTTTTTCCTCTTTTTACTCTATAGATTGATTGCAAATATTCAGAATTCAAGCCGTGTAGCTCATTTGCAATCAGTTGGATGAGTAATATTATTTCTGCTCATGATTGGATGAATGCCCAATGATTTGTGTGTGCAAATTGTAAAGTTTGTTTTCCAAAGATGCTCATTGGTATGACATTGAAATTTGCAGCCTTTGGAGAGCAGGGACAGTAAAATTCAACACATTGAAGACCAAAGAAAATACTGAGCACCAAAGTAGGACAAGGTAACATTAACATTTTTTCAGTGGGACTTTGCAAATTCCTCATTTGTCTAAATGGACCAAGTCCATTATGGGTTTATTTTTTGTTGGCTGGTAATACTGGGAAAAAGAAAAAAAGAATCACAGAATTCTAGAATGGTTTGAGTCAGAAGAAACCATATAGATCATCTACTTCCAACTCTCCTGCCATGGGCAGGGATACTTTCCACTTGACCAGCTTGCTCAGAACCCTGTCCAACCTGGCCTTCAACACTTCTAGCGATGGGACATCCAAAACCTCTCTCAGAAAGCCCAGTGTGTTGAATCCTGGACCTAATCTCATGCAGAAGGTGGGTGATACTACCCTGTTCAAAGGTAGCTCCCGTGCCCAGATTCCAGCAGATGACCAGCAATGGGACTAACCTAGCTGGAGCTGCAAAGCAGCTCAAATGCTGGTTTGAAAGAAAAGGCAAGTGAATGAGAATTAAGAAGAAGGTAGTATTGGGACCCAGTTGCATAACTTGCCTATTTCCAGATTGCAGTGGGACAACTGGATCTGTAAGAGGTCATTGTCTCATGTGGGAAATTTTCTGCAGAAATTCCTTTCCCTGTGGTCTCAATGTTAAATGGGTTATATGAAGACTCACAGCTAGTAAGGAGCAGAAATCTGGCCCCTCATTAGGAGGACTGTAAAACAGAAATTATATTTAAGACTCAAAATGCTGATGTGTAAGAGCTAAAACTGGTAGTGTTGCTGCTGTTTCCCAAGATAAAACATAATATACTGGCCACTGGCTAGCACACTGGCTTTTAAGAGTGATTGGGAGCAGGATTCACTCATGAATGGGTTATTATCTCAGAGTATGTGGTGGGGTTTTTTGCCCATTATTAATATCTATAAATTCTATCTACTATAAAGTTCTGGCTGAGTGAAAAGCAATGCTACTTTTTTTCCTTATGTGTCTCTTGACATTTCAGGGTGTTTTCTAGTAGGTCAGGATTCTCTGTAGATCAGAATTCACTGGCTGCTCATGTCACAGGGTGTTGTAGAACCTGTGACTCCTCTGATACATTTAGCTCCCTCCTTTTGCAGCCCTCCTATTGCAAGCAGCAGGAATGTGTGATGTATTGGAATGTGGTCCAGCTGTGTAGAGAACCAGAGAGGTGATTTTCAATGGCAACTCCAGCTGGGCCACATTCAGCAGCTTAGGTCAATTTGACCTGATATAAAATTAAATGTTCCATTTGCATTTTCTGCAAACTGATGGCAATGACAAAAACAAACAAACAAAACAACAACGAAAACACCCACCAAACAAAAACCAACAAACTTTTGTAAAAATACCAGTTCCCTTTGACCCAAAATTGAATGACAAATTCTCAGCTATCTTGATTCACTGTCAATCTGTCAAAGGTAGGTCATCAAAACAGCTGTATTTTTATGCCAGTGCAGTACTTTGTCTACTGTAACTTGAGAACTGCCTTTCTTGAAATTTAAGCTTTTTGACCGTTACCTCCTGCTGGATTCATGTATTCAGTTCTGTCTAGCTGACATCTTTTTGGCAATTGCAGCTTAGAAATGCTCCTTTAGACAGTATGATGTGAGGAGCAGTGATGCTGCAATAACCTCACACTGTAAGGAGAATGATCTCTTAAAAAAGGTCCATTCATATTAAAAATTCACAGCAGCATACTCCACATCCTCATTATAGGCAATTACAGAGGATTTTAAATATCTGATGCTGTGTACAATACCCTGTCAGCAGCAGGCACTGATTTGTAATTTAATTATCATAAGACATCCACCTGTTCTTTTGTCAAATGAAGAGTAGCATTTCCATGAAATCATGTTTTCTCTCCAGAAATTTGAATTAATCCTTAGAGAAAGGTTTCTAGGGAATGGGTTTTTTTCAAGGACATTTGCAGGACCCCATCACAGAGTAGGGTGATCGAGGTGAATGAGGCATTTCTGCAGGAGTGTCTTAATTCTGGTTTGGTATTTTCAGCCTTACCATTGGCTTTTTGCTGTATCAAGCTTTTTTGGTTCACAGCTGGAAGCATTTCAATGAAGAGATGCTGTGTGAGGAAAGATGTATGAAAATCAATGAGTTTGGTGCTAAGAACATGAGGCAAACCCATAGCAGGATTGACCCAGAAATGCTCTAGGCTTATACTTTGTGAAGAAGGAGAAGTTGGGCTTGGGATGGGAGGGAGACAAACACAAATAGAACAGTGGAAATCTGTTCTGTAAACTTCAGTTGATGGCACATGAACATGGATGTTACTGAAGTTGTTCTGGGGATGTGGAGTTACTGGATAAATAGATCAATTCGAATTATAAAGCAGGTCTATCAGTGGAGATCCACACAAGCATTCTTTTCTTTGGGAGCACGGGGCTCAGGGTGAATCAGTTTACTCTGGGCTTTGACTCCTGTTCATGCAGCAGCTATACTGCAGTGTGGTGATGGGGAAAGGACTTATGTGAAACAGATGTTCTGTCTTTAAAACCACATCACACTGTTTCGGGCTGTGTAAAACAGCAAAAATTATGTGGAAAGAATAGCATATATGTCATATCTATATATCTATATCTGTATGTACATATGTATGTATATATAATCATATATGAATTCAAATAATCAAATGAATAATATATAATGAAATACATAATCATAGAATGAATCGCAGAATCATAAAATGGTTTGGGTTGCAAGGAGCCTTAAAGATTCAGCCTCCTGCAAGGGCAGGGTTGACATCCACTCAGTTGGATTGCTTAGGGCCCCATCCAGCCTGGGCTTGAACATCCCTTCCAAGGATGGGGCATCTACAGCCTTCCTGTGGAGTTACATCCTGTTTCAATGCTTCATCACACTGAGAAAATAATTTCTTCCTAATATGTAATCTAAACCTTTTCCACTTTAAAACCATTCCCCCTTATACTGTCACTACATGCCTATATCAAAAATCTCTCTACCTCCATTATAAAAATGTCTTTAAAGTACAGAAAGTCTGAAAGCCTTCTCTTCTCCAGGCTGAACAACCAGGCTCTTTCAGTCTTTCTTCATAGGGGAGGTGCTCCATACCTCTGATCCTGTTTGTTACCCTCTTCTGGGCCTGCTGTAACAGGTACAGAGGGAATGTCTTTCTTGTGCTGAGAACCCCAGAACTGGATGTAGTGCTTCAGGTGGGGTGCCACAAGATCAGAATACAGGGTGAAAATAATTTCCCTTGATCTGCTGGCCACTCCTCTTTTGATGCAGTCCTGGATGAGGCTGGCTTTCTGGGCTGTTCACTGTTGGCTTATGTCCATCTTATCATCCACTAAAACCTCCAAGTCCTATTTTGCAGTGCAGGTCTCAATCCTTGTAGTGGGAGGGACTCCGCTTCTCCCACATCCACCCAGAAGATTAGGAACTTGCAAGAAGTAGGAAGCCTGTATATATTTATGTATAAATTTTTGTATCTGCAAATAAGTGTCAGCAGGACCAAGTCAGGGATTGTTCCCCCTGTGCTGGGCACTGCTGAGGCCACAGCTCCAATCCTGTGTTCAGTTCTGGGCCCCTCACTGCAAGAAAGACATTGAGGGGCTGGAGTGAGTCCAGAGAAGGGCAACGGAGCTGGGAAAAGTCTGGAGCACAAATCTGATTAGGAGTGGCTGGGGAAGGTGGGAGTGTTTAGCCTGAAGAAAAGGAGGCTCAGGGGGGACCTTATTGCTCTCTACAGATGCCTGAAAGCAGGCTGTAATTAGAGGGGGTTGGTCTCTCTCCCACATAACTGATAGGATGAGAGGAAACAACCTCAAGTTGTGCCAGGAGAGATTTAGATTAGATATTAGGAAAAAAATTGTCACTGAAAGGGCTGTCAAGCATTGGAACAATCTGCCTGGGAAGTGGCTGACTCACCATCCCTGGAGGTATTTCAAAGTTGTGTATATGAGGCACTTGGGGACATGGTTTAGTGATGGACTTGGCAGTGCTGGGTTGGATGGTTGGAGACTCAATGATCTTAAAGATCCTTTCCAACCTGAATGGTTCTATATTCTGTGATAGAACTTCTTATGGTTTCTGTCATTGCTGTCTTGTCTCCTTAAGAAGTAGCCACTGGACGTGTCCATTTTGCCCATTCCAGAGTTAATGATATAATTCTGGTATTCTGCTCTTACTTCTCCTAATTACATTTTAGTAAATGACTCACTTTAAAGAGGATGTCTCAGAGTAGTCATCTTTTTAAAAAGAGTACTCACTCGATAAAAAAAAAATAATTGATTGCTTGTGGCTTAAATGATCTGTGTGCCAAGCCTTAAATGTGACATTGGCTGGAGTACTATCTATTAGGCTGATGGCTTCTTGCCCAAATAATATTTGGCTGGTGCCAGTCATTTCATATATTCATTATGTTATCTGAAAAGTGAATATGTGAAGGGCTACAGGCATATTCCAGAAAAGGAGAAGAGAATAAGTCGTGTCACATGTGTATTCTGAAAATAATTGGCAACTTCTGAAATATTTCCATACATAAGATTGAAGGCAGGAATACACTGGGGTAGTTTCCTTAGGAGGGATGAGTAAATGAAATAACACTCCATAGCTGAGTGGTCAGAGTGAAGTGGACGAGCAGCAGAGAGGTCTGCTTTGGGATGTTCTTGTGACTGTACCTGGATTTAGACTTATTTTTGTTATATGGCCATACAAACAAGTCTTAAGCTTTTATCCAACAGCCCACTCCTCAGGACACAGCTGGAGGGGATGGCACCTTTTTACAAAGCATTCTAGCTGGAGAACACATCAAGTAATTTAATTTAATTTTTAGGGTTATTTTCCTTGTTGTTGCAAGCTTCATATGGGATCTTTGACAAACCCCTCATGTTTGCTTCTCCATGGAGAAAAAGAGTACATTCCCCTTTACTGTAGGGGAATCTTCTGTGGGACTGTGGCTCTGTGGAAGTGCATGTGTGCTCTCCAGCATCAGAGTACACACTGCCAAATGGAAAATAACTCAAGTATTTTGCAGAGAAGTGCGATAGAACCCTAATTATTAACACAGGGATGTGAAACGTGATCTGACACTAAAGCTTAGCTGATCAATGTCTCTTTTTCTTCATTATCAGTGTGTCATCTCAAGTGTCTGTTTGATGGTGAAAGTTTTGTGTATCAGTGACATATGCTACATTTGTCTCTTTGATACAATGGTAGAAAAAGAATGACTCATTCTCTCCAGAGCACACTAGGAAATGCGACGATTATTGTCTACTGTATTGCATTTTATTTTTTATTCCACTATTATATTAAAATATAGGAATTCCGTCCTAAAAGCTTATTTGTTCTCTCTTGGTGTTTTCTTCTTCTAGAAATATCGTTATCAAGATGAGGATGCTCCGCATGACCATACTTTGCCTCGTTTAACCCACGAAGTGAGAGGCCCAGAGCTTGTTCATGTGTCAGAGAAGAACTTGTCTCAAATAGAGAATGTCCATGGATACGTCTTACAGTCGCACATTTCTCCTTTGAAGGTAGGATCCCTACAATTCATGGCTTTAGTCCTCAAATACGAAAAAAAGTGTGGCATGAAATGCCTGGGAAACTTACTTTGTTGTACAAACAGACAAGCTGCTTTCTGAAATCTATCATTGCAGATTGATTGTCCTGTGATGGGTTTTTAAGGCTCACTGTAGTAGAGCAGGTGATAGTTTAGTTGATAGAGTTTTGTGTAGTGGTGTGAGCTTTCTGCTTTAAGTGAGGCTTTTGCTTGAGTAAAAATAATTCCTGGCAAATGAGCCTGGGATTTTTGGTACATTGTGAAAGGAATAATGCACGTTCTTGGCCTCAATAACACAGTGATTTTGAAATGGCAGACATCCCTTCCTGATTATCCTTGTTCAGAAATTTTTTAAAAAAATACTGTATATGTAACCATCTGATGGAATCCTAGCTTTTTTTCATCGCTCAGAAAGCTATATCAAAGTCACAAGTTATGTCTGAAAAGAGAGCTCATTTGCCTCTATTCATATCCTTGCTGCTCAAGCACTTGCAGTTTTCTGTGGGTTTTGATGCAATTCAGAGTGCTGTAGAGATATCTTTTTGTTAACTAAGGCAACTATTTATAATATATAGAAGCTTTAGCTGTATGTGGGTCTCATCTCTCATATATCTCATTGGGCAAAAACGTTTCTCTTCTTGGTGTACCTGTATAATAACCATAAAGGAATCCATGCCTGAAATTTTACATTTGTCCTTTAATAAGAATGCAGTGGTTTGAAAATATTCCTGGAGCTTCTCTTGTGGAAAGAGCATAGATGCAGTGACTAGCATGATAATGTTTTAGTTTCTACTAGGCCTGGGAAGAGGGGGGGAATAATAACATTCTTTACTAGAGGCAGTGATGTTCTGGGTAATAGTTTAATTCCAGCAAACAAGGCAGATGGGCTTTGCTCCCTCTAGTGCTCAAAGCCTGTGAAATGGGCACTGCTTGCCTAGCACAGTGTTTATAGTGTGGTTACAAGTGAGAGGAGGTGTTTATTATTAAAGATTGATGTGAATACAGCTGGTGTTCATTGAGAGCCTTCATTGAATACCCATGCAAATGAATCTTTGTCCTTTGCTCTTGTTGATCCCGTGTTTAGTTTGCATGATGCTTAACAGGTTTTAGCACTTTTCTGGGTTACTTACCCAGCTTTTACTGTAGGAGCCAATAGTACCAAGCAGTGATAGATCATCTTGTGTGAGAGTTATCACTTTAGTTACTTGGAAAGGATTACGTCCATGAGGCCTCTGTGTAGCATCAGGGGGCAATCACAGACCAAGCAATTTCTGGCCTGGAAAGAAAATATCCCTGTTCTTCTAGGACTCCTCGAGTATTGTGATTACAGTGGTGTTTCTTGTTCATGACATAACCAGAACATTGTTCTTCACATTTGGAGACTTTCAAGTAAGGCTACATAATCCAAGCTGAGGGTGTAGCAATGATGTCAAAAAAGCTTGTTGTGGAGTGAAGGGTATCCCCAGACATGCACAATTGCCTTGAAACAGCTCCCAGCCTTATTTGCTCTTGTAACAGGGCAAAGATGTCTGCTGCTGTTTTCTGAAGTGATGATAGGGCAGGAGCTGTGTAGTATTTCCTCTTGGAAATCAATGTCTCCTGAAAGTTTTCCCTTCAGCATGAGGATTTTTGTCTTTGAATCTGTCCCCTTGTTTCCTTCAGATTCACAGTGTCTTATATCTGCCAGTTAACAGTCTTATGCCTGCCATTTAATCTAAATTTAGCTGTTTGTCTCTTCAAATGGCTTTGAAGTTCCTGCTTCCTTTCCCCTGCTATGTCCCATCTTTTAACCTTGAGTAGAGACATAGCTCAGGAGGCTGGAGGAATTCTTCTGCCTCACTTTTCTGGTTACAGGTCAGAGCATTTGATGTAAAGGGAAAACGTGTGTGCATGAAAGTCATGAGTCTGCTTGAACCAAGTGCTGAGGAATGCACTAGGTGCAGTTTCTGGTGCTGGGAGTGTGACTGTTAGAGTCTGTGAATGGTCAGACTGGGAAGTTTCCTTAACACCAAGTCAAGGACCACATCATATCCTGTGCGCCATGTGACCACTCACCCAAACACACTGTCTGCCTGGCTGGGTGGGGTTAAGTCACTGCCTGGCTGCATTTCACTGCCTGAATTTCTCCATAGGGACTGCAGCACCAGGGTGCACCTCTCCAGCAATTTTTGAAGCAGTTTAGTGGCTGCATGATGCCCTGATGACAGGATGATTGCCCAGTATTTGTTTTGAAATAATATCATAAAAGGAAAATGTTTGGGCACAAAAATAATCCAATTAAGATGTTTTGGAACCAAAATGTTTTCCCAAGACCATGTCACATGTCCATCCTAATCACATCTCTTGTGACTTGACTTTGGCAGAATAAAAGAGTTGCTTGTTTCCATACATTTGTGTTCATTTGGAAAGAAATCTGCAGAGATCATGCAGTTACAATGTACTATACTTGGCACTGGTGAGGTCACATCTTGAGTGCTGTGTCCAATTCTGTCCCCTCAGTTTGGGAAGGACTTTGAGATGCTTGACCACGTCCAGAGGAGGCAACGAGGCTGGTGAGGGGCTTGGAACACAAACCCTGTGAGGAACAGCTGAGGGAGCTGAGGTTGGTTAGCCTGGAGAAAGGAGATTCAGAGGTGACCTCATCACTCTACACCTGCCTGAAAGGTGGCTGTACTCAGGTGGCGTTGGGCTCTTTCTCCAGGCAGCAACTCACAGAACCAGGGGACACAGTCTCAAGCTGTGGAAATGACAATGGAAATATAGGTTGGATATTAGGAATAAGTTTTTTACAGGAAGAGTGATAAAGTACTGGAATTGTCTGCCCAGGGAGGTGGTGGAGTGACCATCCCTGGATGTATTTAAAGAAAGACTGGATGGGGCACGCAGTGCTATGGTCTAGTTGAGGTGTTGGGTTGGGTTGGACACAATGATCTTGGAGGTCTCTTCCAACCTTGTGATTGTGTTTTTCTGTGTTTTGTAAAACTTCCCTTTGAGCTGGCTCATTCCAGCCCTCACAACTGACCAATGCTTCCAGCTATCTGTGGAAGCCATAGGCGTCACACCTTGTCTGTTCGTGTAGACTGCTTGCTACCATCACCCTGCTCCCCAGTTCTCAGTCAACATCTCAGTTTTCATCCATAATCCAACTTGTCAGCTTGAGGACTGGCTTGCATCATTACAGAGGAAAGTTTTGTGGCTAGCTGAAATTCAGGAAGAGAAACCGTGGGCTTGTCTATTCCCCTGCGTACATCTCCAGGTAAAACATTCCAGGAATTCTTGAAACATTTTCTGACACTCAGAATGGAAGCATTCAGACTGTATTTTTATTAACACCCATGATTTAAAATGCCTGATGTGGCCCATGTTTGCATAGAACAGATGCATCTTATATTTTGAAGTATACAATTCTTAAAGAATTTGGCTTTAATTTTGTATTTCAGAGCGTGGCTTGATGTAGTCCAGAAACACCCTAGTGGAGCTCAATGTTATTAGATTATTAGATTGAATATTAGGAATAAATTCTTTACTGAATTTATTTACTCTGGGTGGTGAGGCACTGGCACAGGCTGCCCTGGGAAGCTGTGGATGCCCCATCCCTGGATGTGCTTAAGGTCAGCAATGGAGTTTTGAGGAGCCTGCTCTAGTGGAAGGTGTCCCTGCCCATGGCAGGGGTGTGGAACTAGATGGTCTTTAAGATGATCCCTTCCAACCCAATCATTCTGTGGTTATATGATTCCATGATTCTCTTATTATTGATTACCTCAGAAGGTTGTTTTGGAAACAAAAACATGAAACTATTTTTCTTCAACAGCCTTGCACTTGTTTTATGTGATGAATAATAAGAAATGTGGTCCTCATACATTCTGAAAAATCTCTTTGAGACACACAGATACTGATTATGATAAATACTTTTTAGAGATGCAAATAGATTTTCTGAAATTGAAGGTAGGCATGTTTTTTCTTATCTTCCAAGAACCTAAAATCTAGTATGCATTAGCCAGATTACTCCCTGACAGAAGATAATAATGAACAAGAGCAGTTTTGCTACAAAACAGACCCTCTTTTATTTTCCCTGTATTTTTCACTTCTTTACCTTATTATATTTTGCATTCACTTTGCTTTTCTACTCCCCTGTAGCACTTCATATGCAGTCAACTTAGTACTGGAAAATGCTTAATTTTAGAAAGCTTCAAACTCCTGTTAAAGGTTGATCTGCCTATTAGTGTGCAGAAGATACAATTTTCAACAGCTTAAGCAACTTTGAATGTCAAACACTGAAGTTGTAAAGGAGGTTTTCAGTTACATGGATGTATTAACATTTGGGAAAATGCTAGCATTATAGAAGTTTTGTTGGAGTTGCCATATTAAGTTAATAAATGTTCTTTTCAAATTATGGAGGTGACGGAATTGTGTTTTAATAATCTCTTAAAGAAAAAAGTCTGTAGTGTAATGAAAAGAGAATTTAAAATTATTTTCCTGCACTACCGCTTGTTTGACACGAGATGGTGTAGTAAGCTCAGAATTCTTTTGTCTGCATCTATAAAGCTTCATGATACACTCTAGAGAGTTTTATTAGATGCCTTAGAAAATACTAATTCAGTAAAAAGTGCCTTGTGAATCCCTGGTGTTTTGGGAAATCTGAATTCAACACAACTGTACCTGAAAATCAAAGGTGCAAGTTCTGTCTCTGAATTAAATATGTACCTCTTCCCCTTCCTCCCAGGAATAGAGCTAATCAGTGTTCATTAAATGAATGATAACTCTGGCTCCTAAATGAACCTTACTAGTATTATTGTGATAGATTTATTTTTGTTTTTCAGTATACTTCACTTCGTTAAGATAAGCTGAAAAGTGAAAAAGCTTGTAAGGATTTTGCATCTTCTTGGTTGTCTGAACATCTTAAATGTCAGGCTATTCCAGCTTATCTCCATTTCCTAATTTAATGCCAGCTTCAACTGTAAGCATCAGTGGAAATTGAGCAAAAACAAGTAACCAGCTAAATAACTGTTACTATCCTGAGTATTTTCAAACAAGAATGATCAGTGATGAACCTCTTCAGTTGCCTCATCTTCGATAGCCTCACTTTCTGGAAGGGAAGGAGCCACACTGGCTATTACTCCTCTTCCTTCTCTCCCAGGATGTTGTCCTGCAGCTCAGTTGGGTTGCTGACAGCTTGCAGAAAGTCAGGATTGATGGAATGATTTTCCAGTGGAGAGAGGAGAAAAACCATCTCCACATGGAACAAATGGGCTCAGCAGTCTACAAAGTTAAGGTTATCCACAAATTGGCATTTGTACAAATTGCTTTACAGAGGAAGGAGGGCTGTGTCTCCCAGTGCCAGAGCACATTGATACTTTCTTTTTAATGGCAGGAAGCCCTATCTTACCCATTACTTGAGTCATAGAATCACAGAATCATTTAGGCTGGAAGAGACCTCTGAGATCATTGAATCCAGTCTCTGACAGATCACCACCTTGTCAACTATACCATGGTGCTCAGTGTCGTGTCCAGCCATTTCTTGAACACCTCCAGGGATGGTGACTCCACCATTTCCCCGGGAAGTTCATTAAAGTATTTAATAACCCTTTCATGAAGACATTCATCCTGATATCCAACCTGAATCTCCCCCAGTTCAGTTGTCTGGGAGAAGAGGCCAACCCACACCTGACTGTGACTTCCTTTCAGGTGTTGTAGAGAGTGAGAAGGTTCCCCCTGAGCCTCCTTTTCTCCAGGCTAAACACCCCCAGCTCCCTGACCCGCTCCCCATGAGTTTTGTGCTCCAGACCCTTCCCCAGCTCCATTGCCCTTCTCTGGACACGCTCCAGCCCCTCAATGTCTTTCTTGCAGTGAGGGGCCCAGAACTGAGCACAGGATTGGAGCTGTGGCCTCAGCAGTGCCCAGCACAGGGGGACGGTCACTGCCCTGCTCCTGCTGCCCACACCACTGCTGATCCAGGACAGGATGACAATGGCCTTCTTGGACACCTGGGCACACCCTGGATCATGTTCAGCTGCTGTTTGCCAGCACCCCCAGGTCCTTTTCACTGGGCATCTTTCCAGCCATTCTTGCTCCACTGTGCAGCCCTGCCTGGGGATGCTGTGTCCCAAGGGCAGGACCTTATAAAACTTCATGCTGTTGGTGTCAGTTCATCAATCCAGCTTGACCAGTTTCCTCTTGAGAACCTTCCTACCCTCCAGCAAATAAACTCTCACCCAACTTGGTGTCATCTGCAAATTTACACTTGATCCCCTCATCCAGATGATCAGTAAAGGTATAAAACAGGACTGGACCCAATAGAGGGCCCCTCACACCATGAGTGACCAGAAGATTCTTTGAGACTCTCTGTGTCTAGTGTGGAAAAGATGTTTGGTTTCTGCTCCAAGGCAAGTCTCTCCCAATTCCTATCTCCTACTGAGTGTGTAGTATCCCTTGAGTGTCCATCATTCTTCTTTTTATCCTCCTGAGTGCAGGAAGGTCATTCCTGTGAAGGCCCCTGGAATCTGCCACTTGCCCTTTTCTGTCTGTAATGAAACAGCTTTATCCCCACCTCTGAAGCTTTCCCTGTCCAGGTGTGAGTCAGACCTCACTACAGTGGTTGCTGTGCTTGTCTGACAAATTAACAAAGATGGGGAAAGAGGCTCTGAGGATGAGCCTGGATGATTAATGATTCTGTGAAAAATGTATTAGCCTGAGCTTCCTGGGAACTGTCATAAAGAGTAATTTTTTGTGTCTAAAAATGTAGATTAGACAAGAGCTATTTATTTCATGAATTAGCATTGACTTCAATAAAAATTGAGTTCTGAAGACAATTTGGATAAATAAGGTCAAAAGAGCAATTTTTTTTTTTTTTTTTTCAAATGCAACAGTCTCATTTCTCAATTCAACAAACTTCGTGACTATTTTTTTGGTACTGAATTCTGTATAAAGACCAAAGTCATGCAGTGGTCACGGGTACTGTGAAAATTGAACAAAGTCCAAGACTCTCCTGATGTTGCAGTGGATCATGTGACCTGTAAATAAACTTGAGATGTTGCTGCCCAGAGCTGGAAAACAGTATAAGGAAATACACTCTACAGACCTGAAACACAGAATCACAGAATGGTTTGGGCTGAAAGGGATGATGATCTAGTTCTCATTTTTTTCAGATGATCTAGTTCCAACCCCCTGTCTTAGGCAGGGACACCTTCCACTAGACCAGATCTGAGAGGAATTGCAGGGAAGTCCTCTGCCCAGGTAATGTAAATACCCCTAGCCTCTAGGGAACAAGGTTTACACAGAGCAAGCTGGTTGCTACAGCTTTCAGCATTGCCATGCCTGATAGTCCTGTGGAAATGTTGTTCCTGCTGTTCTGGGGATAATCTTGTCTGTGGTAAGAAACCACATTTAATTTTCCAGATCTGCTGTGATCCCTTAATTCCTATTACTGGGGAAGAACCCTGTGATAGAGATGAAGTTCAAATAGGGAAGAAAATAAATAAAGGGAAAAAAAAAAAGAAAGAAAAAAGGTTGAATTTACTTTCATCTCTGCAGTTGAGGTGTGACAAAGAGTTGAGGTAGTGCCTCAGCACAGGCTGTTCTTCCTGAGCAAAGATGCTGCATTTCAGAGATTCTTTCAAAGCTGTGGGAGACTGAGAGAAGCTGAGGCTTTGTTACATGTCAGGAACAGCAGTCTGAAGTTTTCTCTTGCAGTTACAAAATTAATTGGGGTTATATAGAGGACATATTAATGTATGCATGGATATATTAGCAAGCCATCTAAAATTTAATCTTGCATCAGTTTCTTTGCTTACACTGACTGCATTTCCTAAGTATAGCTAATCTGCATGAAGCATATTTTATCCCCAGGGTGGATCAGCCCAGTAGCAATGATCTTATAAGAATACTTTTTGATCACTTCCCTGGTAGCTTCCTAGCTTTTGTGTTTTAGAGTTGGTTTTGATTTGTCCTTTCCCCTCCCCTCTTTCAGTATGCAGTCACTGGCAAAGCCCAATGCTGCAGTCAGTGGATTCCACTGAATATTCAGTAGGTTGCTTCATTAAGATACAGCACTTGTTACATCTTTAATCATGTACTACTATTCCCTTATCTCCTACTGTAACAGTGGATAAGCATATATCATACATCTGTATCTGTAATCTATGTTTTTTAATATAAAAATGCAGTCGGTTTAGAAAGAGACAAAGGAAGCTCACAAATGTGCCTGTGCCTGTTCTTGCTCTTAAGGAAGTGGAGGAAGTAGCTCTGAATTTTGATTTTATTTCATTATGTTTCAAAGCAAAATAAGCAGCTTATAGATTAGCATTTTGAGTAATAATTTGTGTCTCATTTTCATGTAAGCAGGAATGCCTTTCATTTCTGAGGCCTTGTATTACTCTAAAGAAATTCCTAAAATGATCCAAAAATTGAATGTTGCAGTGAAGAACAGTTATTAGTGAAGAATACTTTTCTTGCTTTTGTCATCACAGCTAAATCCATTGTTTTGTGTGCTTGATGTTTTGCCTTGGCTTTCTGATTGATGGCTTTCCACATGATTTATGTAGTTGCAGACAGTATCTTGTTATCTTTCTAGCTTCTGACAGTATAAAAAAGAAACCAAATAAAATTGCTTCTGTCAGTGGGTGATTTAATTGGAGAAATCTCAGCAACTTAGAGTAAACCTCAGGCATTGCAATCCTTTATTTTTTGGCAAAATAAATGTTGTCCTCTGATGGACACAAGCGGAGCAAGTTCTGACAGTATCTACCAGCACACTATATGTTGTTAGACTTGCCTGAAGAATGAAGACAGGAATTTTCAAAGGAATTTGAAAATATTTTCAGGCTATGGACCCTGTTTACTTTATATGGGCCTCCTAGGTATTGAAGGTCTTTTCAAATGTTAATCTGTGTTGCTGTTTCAGGAGATTTTCTGTGTTCTTGATCTACTGAGTGCTTTATCCATTAGTATTAATTAGCTGATTTATCTTTTATTCATTTTGAATAGGGTTTTTTTAAATAGTCTTACTCTTGTTCCTGAGCCTTTTTTTTTTTTTTTTTTTTTTTTTTTTTTGGTGGCTGTTGGGGGTTAGGTTTTTTTCCCCTTTTTCCAGCTTTGGAATTTTTCCCATTGTCATGCTAAGATACCTGTTGATTAGGCTCTAGTGACAGGGGAACTTTGCCTGAGAGCTCCTTTAATTCCAAAATTATAATAATTTGTAGGGAGAAGGGATCACACTCTTCATTTCAAAGGGAGGCTTCTGCCTTTTCTTAGTAAATACCTGTCTTTTCAAACCAGGACAGTGGGGAGGAGAGGGGGAAGCGTGCAGGCATGCCTGATTATGTCTCTCACACATTATCAAGTAAATCAGAAATTACAAGAATCCCTTTCCCTCATTGTCTTTCTCCAATGCTTTGCATAGTACTAGTTATTCCTTGCTTCCCTGTAATTTTCTGAGTTGTTTTCCCCTTGATGTGTTGGCCATGTGAAATACTCATAGAATATTAAAAAAAAAAACTCTGAGAAATGGACTATTATAAAGAGGGTTTTCTTTCCATCTGAAATAGATTATATATATGCAGTAAATCCATGGACTAACTACTAGATGCTATGAACATAGGATTTTTATGTTCCACCAATTCTTTTCTCTGAGTCTAGAAGTACCAGAATATTTTAAAAGTATCTGTAATGATGTTTGCGACCTTTCCAAAGCATTTTGTGACCAGCTGCTGAAAAGTGCAATAAAGCATCTTGGTGTTATTAGTCAGACTGTAACAGGAGGGATTTTTCTCAGATATGTCAGACAGGTTTAACACCAGTTGTTTCCCTAAGCTCTGTAGCTGAAATGCCCTTCTGTCAGACTTTGGCTACTGCTGACACTTGGGAATGTATTCCACAATTTAAATGAAGCACTAAAGTGCAATAATACCTTTTCACTAAGATATATACTGATAATTCACTCACTCAGTAGAAGATACATGTGTTTATACATCTGATGATGTGACACATCAAAAATGTTCTGGCTTTTGTCAGTACCAGATATAAAAGCAAGCAGAAATTTTCAGTTCCATGAGCTCTGGATGGCTGCAGCCTCCAGGATGAAGGGAACAGAATCTCTTTAGTCAAACCTTATGAAAAAGTACCCTGGCAGCCTGACTAAGAAGTGCTTTAGCTATTTCCTAAATTTTTAAATTCCTATTTTTCACAGCTCTTATTTCATCTTGCTGTAGTTTTGTGGACTATGGACCTGTGAAAAAACGGAATTTTGACATTTAAAAGAAAAAGATATCTTTCTGAACTGACTGTTACTTTCCAAGTCTTTTCAAGAATCTAGTCTAAATAAGAGTTTCTGAGATAATTATTGTGTGACCTCGTCACAGCTTTATTATTGTGTGACATCATCTCCCCAGCCACGGCAGGGGACTTGAACTAAATAATCTTTAATGTCCATTACAACCCAAACCATTTTGTGATTCTGTGCTTCTGTGATCTAGGTATCAGTGTTTAATTGAGACTTCTCTGAAGAGAAGATCTCCATCAAAAATGTTTTTAAATGGGAAATAGCTTTTGCCACTTGGTTCCCTTCAAACAATTTCAGAAGATCGTGCTACTTGATTTTTAATAATCTTTAAAAATTGCTACTGAAGCTGATGAAATTTGGACTAATGTCAAAAAAAGAGTCAGCAGTCTTGATGATTCAGGTGGCGTTTTTAAGGTCTGCATTGTTTACTAAGTTGATTTTTTCACAGTGTTGTCTTCCCTTTTGTGTGATATTGTTTCTTTTTTCCCATAGTTAATCAGTATTCCTTTTCCCTGTTCCTTTTTCTGACTTACCTTCAGGATCCATTCCTATATTTCTCCTTCTCTTCCATTTTCTCCTATTGCCGTTCCTACACATACACATGGATCATATTAATCCTTCAAGCCACCCATGAAGAACAAATTTGTACCAGGGTGCTGTGAACTTGTAATGATTGATGCCCTCCTGTACAAGACAACTGCACTCTTATTGATCATTCTTGGATGCTTTAGAGAGCAGGAGACATAGCACTGCCTGTCTCCTCTTTGTTGTACATGGACTTTAAGAACGGTTTTTCTTATTTTTCTTGCTCCTGAAAGGTGGGTTCTCCTCCCCCTGAACAAAAGCAATGTGAAATATTATCAAGTTGAATATTATCAAGTCTAGTGGATCTCAGTTGCCCACTGAAATGGCTGCACTCAGGGCAGCTTTTATTCTACTAACACTTACAGAAACTATGAGCCAAAGAAACTGCAATCAATTTTTTCAACCCACAAACTCATGAGCACCAGATTGCATCTATCTTTCAAATATGAACAGAATGAAACTTTTACATAGATAAGAGCTAGAAGACAGCTTTTTAGATTGAAGTGTTTTCTGCAGAAAATGGCCACATTCTCCAAGAAAGTGTACCTAGCTGATTTTTTCAAAGCCTTCCTCCCACTACAGTTTTAATAAGCATCTGCCTGAAGTGCTGCGCTGGATTTGATCACCCCATGTGTGTTGAAGATTTTGCTTCCAAAAAGAGAAAAAAAAAATCATTAAACCTGATAATAGACCTAATAAAATTATTATAATTGATTACATGACCTTGGAAAGGCTAAAAAGAGTAATGGTGTTTTTAAACAATAATAAACAAATAAATAAATAATAATAAGCAAATAAACAAATTTTTACTTTGAAGTCAGTGTCACAAATTGTGCCTTTGATCAAGTGGATGAGCAAACACCAAGCAGGGCAGTAGAATTTCAGTGATGAGAGTATAAATAGTTATTTTAATTACTGGGAATTAGCCAAAATAGCAGAAAGTTTACAACTTTACACTCTGGGAGTGTTAAAGTCATCAACCAGCTTCTGAAGACCACACCTGCAGATAGTTTCACATTCAAATTGCTGTTTCCTCTTTAGGAGTTGTTGGGCAGTTTGTTTCTTTCAATGTTTTGCAATAAATCTGCAGATGGAGCAGATCTGAACTGGATTAGAGATTTCAGCTGAAATTGGGTTATTTTCCTAACTGCCATCTTCATAATTTTACTTCTTTTTAGAAATGGCATTATTTTTTCAGTATTCTGGAGATGTTGATGTCTACTTAAGGCAAATGTGAATAGGAACAGTGAGGTGAACCCAAGGGCATTTCTGTACTACTTGTACTTTACTAATAACTGTAATGTCAGGAAATGTCTGAAATCCAGCTCAGGCAAGCTCAGGTTAAAAAACTGAACTCAGGTTTCCATTTCTGAATGCACTATTTACCTACTCTCTCCTAAAAATACTGGGGTTAGGGAATTCTAATCCTGTCTCTTATTTTGGAGTGCCAAGTCAGCCACAAGGGCCACTAAACAATTGTACCTCAAAGACTAATAAAAAAAAATAAAGCTGAATCTATCAAAAAAAGGCAACAATTAACCAGGCAGAGCATCACAGCAGTATTTATCACAGACTATCCTGTGCTGGGAGGAACACACAAGGATCATCAAGTCCAGCTTCTAGCCTTGCACAGGACAGCCCCTAAAATCACACCATGTCCAAGCACATCTTGAACTCTGCAAAACTTGGTGCTGTCACAACTTCCTTGGGGAGCCTATTCCAGTGATGTTTCTAAACAAGAAGAAAAGAAGTCTTGAGCACAGTCATAGAGCACCAATAGATCAGTCTATTATAGCTACTACAAAGGTGGAGTGTCTGAATTAGTTTGGAAAACGCAGTTTACTTCTCCTATTCTCCTTCATTGCTTTGTGTACTGAGAATTTCCACACCTATGCCTTCGGAGAACTGTCTGTGCCTTTGTTTAGGGGCTGTACCTTCCTCGTTTGAAGACTTCAGCATCAAACTCTTCTTACAATGCAGCTTGCAGAGGAGCTAGGTTAAGTATTTCCCAATGTCTGGATATTAGAAAAACTTTGCCACGGAAAGGGTGGTCAAGGTTTGGAATGGGCTGCCCAGGGAGGTGTTGGAATCACCATCCTTGGAAGTGTTCAAAAAATGTGTAGCTGTGCTACAAAGGGACATGGTTTAGTGGTGTTCCTGATGGTGTTAGGTTAGTGGTTGGACTTGATCTTAGAGGTTTTTTCCAACCTTAGTGGCTCTGTTTCCCTGAACAGGTTTATCTTTCAGAGCAGAATGACTTAGAAATTCTCTGTACTCTGTTGGATGATAGAGCCATTGGAAACACACGTCTGTGGCTTTCCACCTTTCATATACTGACTTTGTCACCAACCTTTTTTTCTCATACTTTCTTGCTGAAGCAGGATGACTCAGCAATGGACTTCTATGCCAGGTCATTATCTCAGACCAAAGGGGATCTGAGCCAGCTTGGAGCCACAGGAAATGCAGCAGGGTAGAGAAACAGGCTGAGGAAAATGCAATTTGGGTTTTATCCCATTGCTCTTTTTATCTCACTGTCCCTGCGTTTGTTTTTTTTTGTGTGTGGTTTTGGTTTTTTTTTTGGTTTGGGTTTTTTTTGTTTTATTTCTAGCTTCCAGTTCAAGGCTTTGTGAGAAAATTTATTTTACAAATAATTTGAATGTGAGGAACTGTGAGAAAGGAGTCTGGCAGTCAGTGGCTGAAGTACATGTAGGCATATGCAGCTGGGGAGAAAGAGGCACAAACTGTAAAAATATTTGAAAATATTTTAGAGCCTGTATTTTGCTACCTTGCAGCCTGATTTGACTTTGTGATTATTCAGCTGCTCATACCCAGAAATACTGACATGTCTGCAGTGTTGTTTAAATACATTTCTTTTGAGAGTATGGTAATACTAGTGCGGATATGATAATACTAAGGGTGAATATTAAGTCTGAATATAAGAGAATCTGCTGTAAACCTGCATGCATAGAGATTATCTCACATTTTCTAGTTTTTAAGTCAGTTATGGCTATCTTAATGCAGGTAATTCTGGCAATTGGAACCCAGGTTTTTTTCCAGTTATTCAATTAAGCTGAAATTGCTTGTAATGTAGTACCATAATTGTAGGAGAGGTATCGTTGCAAGATGGTAGGTAGGTGAGATACTAATTAAATTCTTCTGAACTTCAATAATTTAATATTCAAAGGAGCTGCTCACTGCATTGCCTCTGGGGATTACAGGGGAAGAAACCTGAATAAAAATAGCAGCCCCCAAATGATTTTTGCTGGACAACTCTGACTGAAATTTTGGGTTTGTTAGTATTGCTCCACCATTCTGGATGCAAACACAGTGGGTCATATCTGTCTGTGGGTGAATGCTCTGCAGACTTCAGTTAGATCATGTGTGGGTGGATAAGTACAAAATTTTCCCAAACACTGTTAAACCCAGGGGTGATGGTGGTGTTTATGTATAATCTTGAAAAGCTGGATTCTTTTATATTCAGGCTTTTGGGAAAAGTAGGTTTCAGCCTAATTTAGGCAGGAATACATCTCCCTTTGATTTTCAAAGAACTGTTAAGTCAGAAACTCTTTTAAATTCTTTTTGAGACTCTCATCTGATAATAAAATGAGAGGTGTGGGAGAGGATGAAATTCATCCATCCTGTAGCATCATGCTGTAGCATATCTCAGATAGTCTTATCTTTGCTACATCAAGATTTTTGACCAGGTTACTGTAGTCCTTCCAGCCCCTGAATACATCAAGGCAGATGTGCCACTGCCCTTCTCATTATAGCTCTCAGTAATGATCTAAGCTAGACTGGTCTGGAGATTCCTCCCTAGATGCATATTCTTTCCAAGCCTCTTAATTCAATCTGAATGATGATGATGATAATTTAGGTTATAGTATTACCCAGGGGCTATGATAGCAGTGCAGGGCCCCATTGTCCTAGGCATCATATAGACAAGGAAAAGCTTTAATGTTGTGATACCACAGTGCTGCCCAGGCTAAAACTAATGCAAATGAGCAAAAATTAATAGGAATTCATGTGTATATTCAACTCTTATCTAATAATCTATCTATTACAATCAAATTATATCTACTGTTAAACTAGTGTATAATTCCTCTGTAATTTCTTTAGCTAGAGATGTTAATATCTCAAGGCTGAATTCTAGACCAGTGCTATCTTGTTACATTTACTGGCTTTTTCCTGTTAGCACTGCATGAAGGCTTTGCACCTCACTGAGTGAGAAACACATGGACAAGTGTACACATTTTGGGGGAAGAAACAAACAGCCTTGGTGGTAAAGAAAAATGGTTCCAAGAATAGAGTCTAAGAATCTGTCATGATTGCACAATGTCAAAATTAATCCCCCCCAGCTAGCTACCACCATTTTCTTACTGTGTTAATCAATTAATGTCCTTGATTTATTTCTACACGTGCTTTTAACTGAGTTGATGAGCGTTACTATACTTCCAATTAGATGGGTTTTTCAACATAATTTTCATCATAATGGTTAGTGTAAATGAGATTTCTTAATTATGGTACAGTGAATGCTTTATTAAGAGGATTGAGAGGTAATATTAAAAGTTTTGGCACATCCTTGTGAGGACCCTTTGTTTTTAGGGACACCCATCTCCATCTCGCTTCTCACAAACTTTCTGTGGGCCTGCTGGGTGTGATAATGAAGACCTATGATAGGTAGACTATCAAATCCAAATTATCTGTAATTTTATTTGAGTATTGTAATATTATTTAGTAATGGGTTTAGTATTCTGATGCTCTACACCTTCTAAAAGTGCTGGTGGAGGTCATCATGGTGTATAATTCTGCTCTCTGGCAATGTCTTGGGGGCTGCAGTGGCATTCAAACCTGTGATAAATTCTTATCAAGAAGAAATAAGTTGACAATTTGATATGCAAACACAAGAACCATTAGGGAAACACTTTATGGAATGTCAAGATGCTTATTTACAAAAGTCCTTATACTCTGGAAATGCTTTCTCTTCTCCCAGAATTGCCTGTTTCCTTGAGCTGGCAGTGTCTTTCCCAGCTCCCCTTTCCCTCTAAGACATGTGGTCTGGATGACTGCTTTGACATTTCTCTTACTGTGGAGAAGGGGATTCATTTGCTGAGGGGCACAGTGGCTACCCAGGGCAGCTGCATCTCCAGCAGTCTGGGGCAAGAATGATCACCTGAGGAAAAATTAAAAAGATGGAGAAAACAGGAAATAATGGTTTTCATGTTTTTAGTCCCATCCCAAACTTAGCCTTCCTATGTACTGCATCTACCCTGCAGCTCCCAGTTCACTCTTTTTTGCAAACAAATATAGAGAAAGTGGCCAGGGCATTGGACAAGGGTGTTTAGCACTTGCTCACAGTCTAATTAATGTAGGTGCAGTGCTAGACCATGTTGATCCTGGACATTCCTACTCCAGTGCCATTTATTTTTCTGAAGGGTTAAGGCCACAGAGTCGGAATCTACCACCAACTTGTCCTCATTGTTTTTGTTACATCCATGCCCACCACTCTTTTGCAGATTTGGGATGGTTGCAGGAGCAGTTCTAGCCACTTTCCTTAGAGCTCCTAGAGCTGTACATGTGTTTTAGGGACAAAACCTGATCCTAGGAGCGTAGAACTATATCTGCTTAGTGCAGTCTGTTTTCCAGAGATATGGGTAAATATGCAGTTGGTATAATTTTACTCTAGATTTTTATGAGTTGGTGGTGGTATTGTATATTTTCAAATGAAAAAAAAATAAACAAAAATGTTACTCTCTTACAAATAGTATTAATAAAGCAGAATTAGATGACTGATGAGTAGTTTATAAAAATGTGCAGTGTCACAGCTGTTCTGTTTAGAGAACTGGATTGCAGGAAATATTTATCTGTCTTTTAAGAAACTCTAGAGGTGATCTGGGGAATTACTTCAGAAAATCTGTGCCAGGTACTTTTAATGAGATAAACGTAATGGGATTGTAACAAACAGGAATAGTTTCTCTGAAGGAAAACTGGATTTCTTTTAGCTTAATGGAATTTCTGATAATGTCAGTAAATTAGTTGTAAGTGGAAAAGAGGCTCAAGTAATTTATTTGTACTTACTAAATAACTTTCACAAAGTCTCATCCCTGTAACACACTAAGGAAAGAAAACACTTCAGAAAATAAAATACTAGGGAAGGTTAGAGTGCCAGTGATCAGAACAACTGAAATTAATGGATCACCTGAAATATGGCAGAAGGCTTATGGCTAAGATTATCCCAAGACAGCTTAGACCAGGGAAAGTCTACACACATTTTGATATACGTCTGAGACAGTGCTATAGAAGTATAAATGTGATTATTAGCCAGACAGACACAGGGCAGTTTGCAGATGGGATATCATTATTTTGGACAGTGAAAAGAAGGTAAAGCTGTAAGATATTTCAGGTGAATTAAACAGAACTGGAAGAAATGTAGTTTTGAAAAATATACATATCTACAGTGGAGAGGAAAATATAATTACTCATAAATACTTAACTGATTGAATGTTTTAAGAATGGCTTGCAGCTTTGTAGCAAAATCTTTAAGTGACTGAATTCACTAAGCAGAATTTTTGCAAATGAATGGCAAAATTCAAGAGTTGAAATATTGAAAACACTTTTGGTCCACAAGAAACGCTATTGCATAAAGCTTTTAGAAAATAATAAAGAAGATGAGGAAACATGGATTGCAATGGGCAAAGAAAAACGTTTGATAAAAAAAATACTGTGTTAGGCCATGTTGATGATTTTTGCCCCCTTTGATTTTCTTCACCTTTTTGTCATTTTCAGTCAAATCTGAAAGGGGTCAGTAGCTGAAGAGAAAGTCCTATGACTTCCATAAAAAGAAGTAACCAAATAGAGGAAAGATACAGAATTAACTCATCTGGTATAAATACCAGTGAATTAATACAGATTAAGTATTACAATTAAGAGATGGGGGAGTGAAAGAGCAAATGTGAAATCTTGCTGCAGCAGAAATTTCCATTGGAACCAATACCTTATTAGCCATCAGAATTTAACAGTACAGCTCAGAGCCATAGGAAGGGAGGTCTTGTTTATTCTGCTGCTCATGGGTCTATTTCTTTGTAATCTGGAAATATTCAGGAGCAAGCATGAAAAATCAGGACCGTGTAGTTAGAAGATTAAAAAGCCAGAACATATGGATCATATGGCACTGTGCAGATGGATAGGAAATTATAAATTGCTAAGGTTCTCAGTTAAGCTGTAGAGCACATTGGTTGTTGCTGTCCCATAGATCTCACCCTGATAAAACAGGTCAGTGTTTAGAAGAACATAATAACCTGCCATACATAACCTTTTCAAGGCTGAACAGATTGGATACTCCAGAAATCTGCTAGCTCAAGGGTAATCTCTGGAACCTGCAAAAGAGGAAAAAAAGCCCCACTGCAATGTTTGAAATTCCGTCATAAGGGCATAAGGGATGAACTAACATGCTGTGATTTATTACAAAATAATTAAGACTTTATTTTATTTTATTTTTCATTACTGGACTCAAAGATTTTATGGCAACCTAAACTACAAGAATAAGTTACACTGTAGAAGATTCTGCTGCTATTTTATGGTATGATTTTATACCAGAGATACATACCCATTGGACAGATAGTAAAAATAAAGTGATATGGTGTGTATCACTTGAAACTTCACTTGTGAAATTTATGATGTAATTTTATCATGCTCTATTTTTATCACACTCTTAAATTTAACATTTTTGTAACAAAAATATCATTGAATTTGGAGAAATAATTGAATTTGGAGAAAGAATTGCATTTGGAACATTTCTGTTACCTTTCTGCATCGACTGATGATATGAGGTATTGAGAGAGACATGACATGTTTTAGTGAAATTAGTCTGGTTTTCTACTAATTTCATTTACAAAAGCTGTTGATAATCTCTTTTTCAAGTTCAGTCTAAACTTCAAAACCCCAAATAAATGAAGGACATATTTTTGGGACTGCACATATTAATGCCCAACTTCACTTGCTCGAATTACTGCTGTAGACCAAATGTAATTGTAAGATTTTTCCTAGTGGTTTAGTCTCAAGAAAGGCAACCAAACAAAAAAGCTGATCCTACAAGATGATGATACTTGTAGGTTTTGGTGCACAGTTAGATGCCTGTTCTAGGAGCAGATGGAGGAAATTAGTAAATATTTAGTGATTTTTCTGAAATGTTTAAGGAATTGTATCATGTTTAAAAATGGGGAAGAACTGATTCCTTTTTCTCCATTTTAAGTGATGACTGCAACAAAACCAAACTTTTCAGCGCAAAAAATATAAAATCAGAGGTGTGCATTTATTGTCAGAAATGGTAGCTAAAACTAAGAAGCTAAATATGGAGTATTTAGCATGAGTGCAGATGGTGATGTTTTTAATAGCAAATTTGCCACAGAAAGCTATTTCAGTTTTACCTTAAAACTTTCAAATGAAAGTCAACAAATAATTTCATCTGACTGAAGAAGAAAAATGGTCAGAAATGACAGTGTTTTGTATTGACATTCTTAATGTAAATTTTGTTTCAAAAAAGTAAAAACATTTTATATAAAGCTGAAGAATCATTTTGGACTCATGGTTTTAAACTGGCATTCCAGAATGGAACAAAATATCCAAAAGTAAATGTAGCAAAAGAAGTAATGTTCCCTCTACCAGACAAAAACTTTTGTATTGGATTGAATTAAATATTTCAGGTCTAGCTGACCCAATTCCTGTCTTTGTTCTGTTATTGAGTGCATAATCCATTATTTGCACACTTTATAGGGAATATGTGACAAAACATGTACAGACTTTCTCAGAACATATGCTGCAGTCCTTTTAGTTTTGAATCTTTTGATTTATGAAGATAAAGAATAAAAGTTACCTTCACACCTTAACTACAATTTCCGCATGGAGAGCTGTGAATTCTAGAACAGGAAATTCTTTCAGGGTATGCAATGAATCATCCATGTCTGACTTTGGCAAAATGTGAAGTTTTACCACATATATACTGCAATCCCATTCTGTTCTTGGCAGAATATGTTGGGTTATTTGATAAATGTTCATGAGAGACCCCCCCACAAGAAAAACAAGAGACTCACTTGTCATTATGTTTTAACTTGGTTCTGGAAGTGTTTAGTGTTTTACGTCTATGAATATTTTTAAGGATAAGTCAGGATGTGTCCTTCCAGGACCATAGTCCAAGGGCTGAAGATAATATGGCTTGGAAGTAGGAGAGAAATCCCTTTTATGTTTTTCTGAAAGTCCAGGGTGAGTGGAACAAGTCTCTTGCCTTCAATATCCACATAAATAACAGGGCAATATAATTAACTGCTTATTTGGGAGTGCAGTTGAATATATATTTATGGTTATTAGTTTTGCTTCTCAAATTTTCAGTCTTTTAAGTTTTGCAGCTGAGGTGTCTGGTGTGCTGCCAGCCAGCTCTGAGGTTAGGGTGATGCGTGTTCGGGCAGTGGGGAAGCTCTGTAGAAGTCCCTAATGGATTTCACATATGGTGTACTCCACTGTAGCTGGAAACCAAATCCTGGAATTACCAATTCATAGTTCTGTGCACCTCTGCTGTGCTGCAGTCACAGTGGTTGCAGTCTGTCCCTCACTACCCCCACTCACTCCTCAGCAAACAGAAAAAACAAGATTTAATCAGCTCTAAAAGGCTTTCTCAGGTCCTGTCTTCTGTGAATGGTTCTACCTACAGTACTGTAGATATTAAGGCTTCCTATATATGGAGTCAAAGGAAATGACAAAACTTTTATTTTTACAATTATAACATCCTGTGTAGTTAATTAGAGAGGATGCAGAGATGATTCTCTGACAAGCACCTTATGAAATGTCATTCATAAAGTATTTGCCTGAGTCATCTCTTATAGGCTTTACCTTTTTAAATAGCTTGTTGGGTTTGGTTTGTTTTTGTTTTTTTTTTTTTTTAATCCCATATATATGATAACAGTTATACATTCCTGATCTTCATGACTTTTTGAATTAATGGCAGTAAGGGAAAAATCGAGAATCGGTCAGGCAAAATATAACTCTTGTCAAGTGTAAGCAAGTAATTTTAAAATATGGGAAAAAAAATAGTCAAATAACAAGTGATGAAAGCAGCAAACCCCAAAACATTTAATATTATACTTTGTTCTAACTGTGTGCACCCATAGCTGTCATGGGGCGTATCTATATTTTGGCAGAAGTCCTGATTAAGTCAATGGGGATTTCAGCCTAAAAGCCATGTTATTGTTCATTACTTGGAATATTGTCAAAATTGCATAAACAGCGTTCCTTTTTAATTAGGCACCTGGTATAAAATAGAGTTTCAAAGGGAATTGTACTGATGTGTTTTAGATGAAAAAGCATTTATTGCACAGTAGTACATTTTCTTTAGCTGCCTTTCATTTTGTATAGATAGGAGGCAAAAAAGGTTTACAGCTGGGTTGTCTTGATGGAAAAGCTGTGGAGGATTACACTTAAGAGTCTTTTTTTAAGATTTATTGTATATGAATGATTCAGAAAAAGGATGAAGCACTTAAAAGTGTTTCAGCTCGGACTTCTTAAGCATTATTTTGAAGTGTTATGTACGTGATATTGCAAATATCTTCTAATACCTTCTAATGTTTCCTAATTTTCATTCCTAATGAATGTGCAATGTGATTCCCATCTTTCAGACAGAAACCCCTTCATTTTTTTTCAATGCTTTCTATATTTCCTAACTTCCTTAGGAAGGCTTAAAACCAGTTGACAGTTGTATTTATATATGTGTGAATCTATGTGTATGTTCATTACATAATACGTTTGCAAAGTTTAAAAATCTTATTTAAAAAATAATAATGAAATCATAGAATCATTTGGGCTAGATGAGACTTTTAAGATCATCAAGTCCAACCATACATCTAACACTGGGGCTATATATGTTTCTTAGCTGCAGCCTTTTAAAATAATCCATTTTTCTCCTCATGACAATGCACCATGTGCTTCTCTTAGCTAAAATAGGCAAGTTGCTTCAGAGAGACATTTAAAAAACATATTTTAACACAGTCACTACTATAAGGTAGAAAGGAAGGCAATGGGTATCATAAGATGCAGACTGTGGAGGAATCTATTAAAAAATAAATTCATAGTAGATAAAAAGAAAAGAGCCTGGAACAAATGAGGAATTTATAACAAACACTGGGGAGAGGATGAATAAATTGTGAAGATGAAAGAAGAGATGAAGCAAAGAAATGAGAAAAGCAGAAGGAATAAAAAAGTTTCTTTAGATCATATGACCAAAATAGTGTGAAGAACAGTCATCACATTAGAAGTATCAGCTCAAGTAATAGATACATTGAATAACTAAAATGATTTGTTATGCATAATATCACTTTTCTGTACTATAACTCCAGCTTTTCCAAGAAATTCACCAGGAATAACATTCTTAACAGACTGTGTTCAGAAGAGTTTAGTTGCTCACTGTAGAAGTGAATTAGATTAAACTAAAGTGAAAGCACTCTCCTAAATGCTAAGTTAGCTATTTCTGGATGCATAAATTTATGGACATTTAATGGAACTCTAAAACAGAATTTAAATTTCCTGGCTAACTACTGTTGGTGATTAAAATTAATATGCTATATATTAGCTAAGCACAACACTTGATACTAAGAATATTTTAGAAATAAATTTCAAAGTTAGTTGATCTCCCAAGACTTCTGTAGTAGCAAAATCTAATTGCCTCACTCTACTGGAGGATAGGAAAACAGGAAATAGGGCCTGGAACAAACCAAGGTCTTAAGTGATTGGTTAGTGCTCATGGTGAAAACAGGATAAAGAACAGAGCTGCAAAAGTTCTTAACCACGCCCTGGCAGGCTGTTGCACCTTACACAGGGGCCCAGACAAATAGTGCGCAGATTTGAAAGCAGCACCATACAAAAGTTATCCTCCAACACAATCATATTAGAATGATGACTGTAACATTCGATTTGGGTAGATCCATTCTCCCCTTTTGAGAGCAGAGGGAGAGTTGAGCACATTAAAAAGCTCATTGATTAGATGCCTCTGACACACACTCTGCTGGGTGATATACAAACCTCAACGAAAGACTTCTCTCTATTGGAAAAGCTGGGTTTAAAAGATGGTATTTCTAATAGGGATGTTTATTATGAAAAGCATATTCGCAATTCTTGTGTCACTGTATGTTGCAAATTAAGTTTTAAACCCAAATATTTTTGTAACCTTGTCTGTTTCCCCTGTGAAAGGACTACTGATGTAGTGTATCCAGATTAAGATCGATTAACAATTCTGTGAATTTTGCCCAGCAGCTATAATCGTTGGTTGCCTTAGCAACTTGGTAGATTAAATCATAAGCTAAAATCCAGGGGGTTCAATTAAAAATTCTTGTTAAAATTCAAATTCTTTTGAGGGTGAAATGATCAATGATTCAATATGCACTTGAGAATTCTCCGGGTTTTCTCCTTTCTCTTCGGTGTAATTATTTAGAAATTAAATATAAATCTCATATATTGTTTGGGAAATATTTACCTATTCCTATTTATTAGTGGTGCTGGTGAAGTAGGAATAGTGAAGCTCTGGAGTTTTGTTACATAGCAAAGCACAGGCTAAACTTTATCTTACTCAGAGAATAATCTGAGAATAATCATATTCTCTAGGCTATTTTTCTTGTGCTTGATACTGGGCAGAATTTATGCTAGCATTGGTCCTACACATAATTTAAGAAGCGGGGAAGCAATTTAATTCTAAAATGTGCTCCTAAAGGACTTTGGTTTGCTGAATGCTGAACCTACCCAGTGTCCAGTTCATGGCTGCAGAGTAGGGCCAGAGTTCTCTGTTTTGCCCTTACCACTCCAGTTTGGATATTTCCTGTATTTCTTGGCTAAACATGGACTATTCACCTTCTTCTGACCATACTGATCTTTCTGCTAGAGATTTCTTATATTTCTGTTCTCTCTTTTACCTCTTGTAGCTGTTTTTCTAGCACCTTAATGTCCATTTATTTGAGTAGATGCACTTTTCCCACAATGCTCTTGAGGGAAGTCTCATTTTGAAAGGATGAGAAAATCTGGGCTTTTCAACCTGGAGAAGAAAAGTCTCCAGAGTGACCTTACTGGGGCCTTTTAGTACTTGAAGGGAGCCTATAAAAAAGCTAGAGAACAATCTTTTATACAGGCATGGATTATAGGACAAAGGCCTGTGACTTTAAACTGAAAGGAAGTAGGTTTAGATTATCTATAAAACAGAAATTCTTTACTCTGAGGGTGGTGAGGCACTGATGCAGGCTGCCCAGAGAAGTTGTGGACATCCCATCCCTGGAAGTGCTCAAAGCCAGTCTGGATGGGACTTTAGGCAACCTGGTCTAGTGGAAGGTATCCCTACCTATGGCTGGGTTGCAACCAGATGATCTTTAAGGTCCTTGCAACCTAAATCATTCTACGGTTCCATGATTTATTGCCTGTCAGTCTATCTCAGGAAAGTCTTTGTCCTCCAGGTATATGATATGGTGCCAAGAAAACATAAACACCAAACCATTATCCACCATGTGGATGCTAACTTCTTGCATAGCTCTTGATTTTTGTTTTCCCCCTTGCACAAAAGGAGATAGAAATGAATACATTACTGCTTTCTATCTTCACTTGTTCCTAATGAAAAGTTTTCTTCTCTAATTATGGTCCTTTGCTTTGTTCCTTGCTCAGCAAGGACAGACTCTCTGGTCAGCCACTAAATACATTCCATCACACCCAATGATATTTAGAACTCATTTTGGGCAACATTTTGTATTTTCTTGCTCTCATCTTCCTTAAAGAGTTGGTGCCTCTTTTTTCCTCAATCTATAGAGCTGATATTCTTTGTGGACAAAGCAGAAAAGATGAAGATGAGAGGAAAGAAGGTGCTTCTTTTGAAATAATTAATTAAGCAACATAAATAAACACAAATAAGAGAAGAGAAACATAAATGTTCCTGCAGTGTTCCAAGCACAGAGGGAAAACCAGTGTCGACCATTCAGTGCGGTAACAGAAGAAGCCAACCCTTTCATTCTCTCTTTAAGTTTCTCCATTACATTCTGGGTTTTGGTACATATCCTACATGTTAGCAAATCTACAACGAAGATACGCAGCAGCTGTTCTGCAGTTCTATCTCAATTGTGCTGAATATTATTGGATTTCATAGATAAAAATGATAGTAATCAGAGAAAGAAAAGTTGATATAAAATTTAATATATTGTATAGATAAGCAACCAACATTTGACAGCTGAATATAAAGACAAATCTGAACTCCTTTAGGCCCTCCATCAGCAAGAAATCTCTGCACTTATATTTTATTCTACAAAATTATCCCTTGAAACCTTTTTAATAATGCCAGCAGTTATAACAAATTATGTTAAATTACAGAGTAGGCCTAAAGTATGATCCTAGAAGCCTCCAAATTCTGAATCTAGTTTAGGACATAAAAGTGTAGCTCTGGGAGAAGAAAAAAGTATAGGATAAAGTATAGGAATTAAAGCATAGTAAGATAAAAAGAAGCTCGTGACTAGAAGATAGCTCTTTCACGTGTGCTAAGTAATCCTCTTAATTATATTTTTTCATGCTAAGACCTTTTTATGTGTTTTGGCTGCATGAGAGGAACTTTTTGATCATTAAAAGCTAATTAATTAAGTTCAGTAGAAATAAAAGTTCTGCTACCTCTTTCTCTGGAAAGTCATTCCTGGATTTTCAGTGTCAGTTTTGTGATCAACATGTCCTTGCAATTTGAGAAACTCATTATTTTTATGTTACTTAATGCTGATGATGGGTTTCGCAATCCCAGAACAGGAATCTTGTGCAAAAGTGTCCCCATTAACTGCAATGAAACCTGGCTTTGCTAAGCTTTTCTGCTGGTATTGGTGAGAAATCTGCTCTGTAGCTGTGTTATTTAGAGATCTGTTCTGCAGTTCTGCACCATTCTGAAATGACATTCTTTTGTTTTAAAGTCTTTATTCTGAAATCACAAGTTTAAAACTCATGCTATCTTCATCAGTCTTCTCCCTTTCCTTCTTAATTTCGATTAGTAATTTAAAATTATTCAACTGGGAGTGGTCCAGAGGGGAACTTTTGTGATGAATTAATGGGTCTCTCTTGGTTTATTTATCCTAAAATAAGAAAGGCTAAAGGGAGAAGGGGAGGAGGTTTACAAATAATTTTGTATATATTCTTGTAAATTTAAACAAAATACTATGCATTTATACATTCCTCTAGATGTAATGAACACTGTGAAGTCTTGCCTTTCTTAATTCTGTTGACCCATAAAGCATTTCAATCTGCAGACTTTAAAAGGCTCAGTAGGGATCAGAATTAGCATTGTCTACTGATTTGATGAAACAAAGGCACAGAGAGGGGAAGGGAACAGCTCAGAGTTGCACAATTTCACGGCTGAGCCAGCAGATCAACCTAAGTCCCTTTCATGCCTTAGCAATTCTGTCCCATCACTAATAATCAGCATTGTGCATCACAGATCTTTTTGTTCCAAACTAAACTGTTTGCAACACATCAGAGATGCTTTAATAGGACAGCAGGATTTCAGATATGATGGATGAGTGCTGAAGGAGCTGCGGTACCAGATGTAGGTGGGAGCTCACCTGTCCCTGCAGTTGGGATCACATATTCTCAGAGAGCCTGGTTCAGAGCTTAGGGTAGCTTGCAAGGCAGCTATCATTCTACAAAGGGAAGGGATGTTAAGTATAATTTAGTTCCAAACCCCTGCCAGGGGCAAAGACACCTTCCACATGTTGGCCAGAGCCCCATGCAAACTGACCTTGACCTTGCAGGGATGGAGTATCTGCATCTTCTCTGGACGACAAATGTAGATCTCAAAAAGAAAAAAAATCAAAAGATTCCTTGTGTACTGACACCAGCAAGGGAGGCATGTGATGCATTGCAATATTAAATATTTTCTGCTGTGCATGAGTGTTTAAACGAAGGTTATATTAGCAGATTGATGAAATACCCAGCTCTTCAGTTTCCCTAGAGAAGTAGCTGGGTGATGGTCATCCAAATTAAAGCAAAATACGTGGTTAGCTGAGGTAGAACCAAGTAGTTTTTCATTTATGTGCTTTTCTGCAAACTCATAAAAAAACCGTCTAAGCCAAGAAACCATAATTTAAAAACTTGCACCGTAAGATCCATTGGCCAGGCCCTCATAAGGAGATGTGCTGATGGAGAGAGATTGCTCTTTAAGACAGCTCTCAATGAGAAAGTGTTAGGAGGAGAGGAGAATGGGTTTGAGTCATGCTGTGGACTTTAACAGATTGCTTTCCAACTGCCTACCCCAAGCAGAGCACTTGCTGGCATGTAGCGTGTACTGAAGATGGATATGTACCACGCTGCCTGGCAGGCAGACAAGCAAATAATTGTATCAGCAAGCCAGAAGCGTGATTTTGATCTCTAAAGTGGGGAGGTAAATGAAGAAATAATTTTATTTTTTTTATCTAAGCTGACCTTAAAGATTAGTTCAGTAAATTTTCTACAGTTTCTATATCCTGTCCAGCTACAGGTTTTTAAGATATAAATTAAAGACTCAGAAACTCTTTCGTTGAGATTACTGTATCAGAAAAGTCTTTGGATTTGGAGGCTTGCTTTTGGTTCCCTTCACAGAATTGAGATCAGATTGACACATTTTCTTCCTGTCAAATTTCTCTCTGATTTCTGAAATTAATACATAGTTTTTATTATGCATTAATGCATGATAAATTCTTGTCTTTTGCATATTTAGATCAAGTTTTCATCTAAGTACTAAGATCAGGGTGTGAGTTAATAAAGCACAGTGGCATCCAACTTAACTGTTCAATTGCCTTTTTCAGGTACTTCTACTGAGAAATGTAAGGCATTAAAATAACATAAATCAATGCTAATAGCCTCCACTAAGATACCCTGAATATACCCTATGAGGTAATATATAACATCATGAAGTTTTAACATAGCAGAAAAATTTAGTCTGGAATCTTGATTCCGCACTAACTGTACTTATTCAGAGTGCATGTGTGAAATGAATGCTAATATTGGAAATATGTTTTGTATTGGCATGTTTTACAATGCCTTTCTTGCAGCTTGCAAGAGAAAGCTCTATGGGCATTATTCAACTTAGCAGAGAAAAAAAATATTCTTATGAAATTTTAAAGTGATACATTTGATGATGGTAGGGTAGTCTGGCAGCACATTAATCTTTACAAGGGTTATCTCTCCCTGGTGGAAAACACATAATAAGGTGCCACTCTTTTAAATCTCCCAAATTGTATGGACGGGAAGGATGGCGAATGTGTAAACCACCAGGTTTTCTACAACTTCAATTCCTAAATATTGTGACCAAGGACAAATTTTAAATAAGGCTACCCTGGGTATTATCAACTATCATCTTCAAATATGTGATTACACTTGCAGCCAGAGATTCTTGTGAAGAAATCGAATATGCTATCTGAAAAAAAATTGGGCAAGACTTGCTTTAGCAATAAGAGAGGTTTATGCTGATGATTCTGTGTAAGAGAAGGATATTTTTCTTCAATAGTTATTGAAAAGTCCAGTAGTATTCTAAAATGTGCATGGCCACAGAGCATAAATGCATGCTTTGATTTTTAAAAACATATTTGTATATATTTAAAGTACACTGGGATGATCTTATGCCTCTCTAAAGTCAACTGATCATCTGTGTCTGTAGAACAAAACTCCAGATGTTTTCAACTCGTTTGTTTAGAGAAAAGAACTTTTGGAAGTAAGAGACAAGCAAAATATACTAAGATGTCTTTAAATGTCACCAATATTAAATCACATGTTCTGAGTGTTACTTTTAACTGTCATCATTAATTGTACAGAAGGGATATAATTACATATTCCTAACTGTCAACTCATGAAAAAACCACAGGAGAGCATTTTCTGCTCAGTAGTGTAGGATACTTACAAATGCTATTTCAAGATGTGATTTACTTGGTTTTTGGACTAAAAGTGAGCTATCTCAGTCCAAGCTTGGTACAATACAAGCACAGGTCCAATGACAATATAAAAAAGTAAGCATGATGTGTTGCTGGTTTTGGGATATTTAGTCCAAGATCATATGAGCAGTGACAAAACACTTTCAGAAATCCCAGGAACTCTGTACTGGCAGGAGACAGGGCTTGAAGTGAAGCTTGTAGGTACTGATGGATTTTTAGGGATGATGCAGTCCGATTCAGGTCCCAGTCTGGCAATTAGGAAGGACGTTCTGCAGGGTGCAGCATCTGGAAGGAGTTGAACTGTTTTGAAGCAAAACACAATTTGATTATCTAGGGAGAAACAGCACCTGAAAGAATCTTGGCCTAGGAGTGAATTGTGCAATTTATCACAGCTAATGGCTTTGCAAACATTTCTGAAAATTATTTTGCAGCTGTAGTTTAAAATCTCCATCTGTACTGTATAAGGGTGAGATGTTTTGAATAGCTGTAAGGATACCCAGGCACAGATTCATTTGAGCCAAATAGGAGCTATTCTGGCTTCTCCTTTTGTAAAACAAAACACACAACAGGAAAAAAGTAGCAGCTCTCTCATCATGGCAATTTTCCCAGTACCATCCATGAGTGTCAGCTCTGCCATAGTGCTTGAACAGCACTGTGGGAGGTACTGACCTTCCCAAATAATTATGATTTTTTACAGAAGGGATTGATCCAGAACTGTGCCTGTGGCAAGGCCTGTAGTGTGTATAACACACTAAACTGGCATTGCTTAGTTTGGAAGTGGTGCCAAACTGCTGGTAAAACTAGCTTATTTTCCTACACTCTACTGGATCTGTGTCTCTGTCTCTGTCCATGGGATTCAGCAGCTGACCAGGCATATTACTGGAAGAAACTCTAAAATCAGAACATTTTTAAAAGTTAGTATTTCTGTAGTAAGTGTGTAAATTAATTCAAATTTTTAATTTATTTCTGGCTCCTTTAGCATTTCTTCACACATCGTCTGCTATATTCCCAGCATTTCCTTTTGAGGGAAGAGAAGGAAAATACTCCATGCAGTCAATAAATAAAATGTACTATTAAAGCAAAGGAATGTGCCATCATCTATTCTTTTTGGATAATTTCTTTGTGTCATGGTGAAGAAATTTTGAAGATGGACTCTCTGTGATTCCTGCGTCATAGACATAAAATATTCTCTCATGAGCTCAAAACCTCTGAGGTAGAATGAGATACTTAAAAAGTGCCTGAAGAGTGACAGATCTTTAATGAATTATGAATATGGTATTGACCTTTTTTTCTTTAACAACTTAGTTACCATGTGTTTTGTTGCACTTCAAAAAGTTGCCTAATTTTTACTTCACAAAATATTATTGCTGAGGTCTTACAGGGTGAAAGTACAGGCAAAAGAATTTAGAAAAAAAAGAGGCAGATAACCTTCTTCGGCTCTTGTGAGGGATCTTTGACTGAGTGAGTCAAAGAATAAAGGTCATGAGGTGTTGGGAGGAGAGGAATCTAATAAAGTTAAACAAAGGCAAGTGCAGAGCTGCTCTTGGGGAGGAATGTCATCATGCAACAGTACAGGCTAGTTGCTGGAAAGCAGCTCTGCAGAGAAGGACCTGGAGGACAACAATCTGTCCAGGAGCCAGCAGTGTGCCCTAAGGGTCAAGAAGGACAATGGTGTCCTGGGGTTCACTGGGAAGAGCACTGCCAGCAGGTCACAGGAGGTGATCCTGCCTCTCTGCTCAGCCCTGGCGAGGCCACACCTGGAGTGCTGTGTCCAGTTCTGGCCTTCTTAGGACAGGACAAGGAACTGCTGGACAGGATGCAGCAGAGGACTATGGAGATGACGAGGGGACTGGAGTATCTCTCCTGTTAGGAAAAGCTGAGGGAGTTGGGCTTGTTTAGCCTAGAAAAGACATGACTAAGAATTGATCTCATCAATGCATGTAAATATCTCGAGGGCAGGTGTCCAGAGGATGGGGCCAGGCTATTTGCAGTGGTGCCTAGCAACAGACACAAACTGAAATGCAGGAAGTTCCATCTGAATACAACAAAAATGTTTTTACTTTGATGGTGACAAAGCACTGGAAGAGGCTGCCCAGAAAAGAGGTAGAGTTTCCTTCCCTGGAGATACTCAAAATCGTTCCAGACACGATCCTGTGTAGCCTGCTCTAGGGGAGCCTGTTTAGCTGGTGCACTGGAACTAGAAGTCTCTTCCAACCACAACCATCCTGTGCTTCTGTGATTTATGGGAGCAGTTTGAAAGGAATGACACTGTGCCCAGTTTTTATCAAGCAGAAAGACATTATAAATGAAAAATGAACAAATACATAAGAACAGAAAGTAAAGAGGGACACTGACAAATTTAGATAGGTAATCAAAGACAAGAGAGCCTGGTCTCAGTACACCTGTAATAAGTTTGTGGGGTTTTTTAATGGAATTTGACAGAGAATTAATATACCTCAACCTATCTGAGTAGAAGGCTCCATATGGTATGCTGCCCATGACACTAAAGACAAAGGACTAAGGAAGCAATTGAAGGGAGGTGACTGGGGACAATTGTCCCTGCAATAGCAGTGCCAGGAGCTGATCAGATCAGGCTGATCAGCAGTTTAATGTTGGGCATTAAAAGTAGTACAAAATAGTAACAATCTATAATATTAATTGAAGAGATGGAGAGGGAAACAAAGTCACTGTAGCTTGAGACTGTGCTCAAGGCCAGGCTGGACAAGGACCCTGGTCTAGTGGAAGGTGTCCCTGCCCATTGCAGGGGTTTGGAATGAGATGAACCTCAAGGTCCCTTCCAACCAAGCCATTCTATGATTCCAGGTTTCTCTTCACATTGTGGGTACACAGAAAATGCTTTGGTTTTCAGGGTTAAGCCGTTTTTGAGTGAATGCCAGCTATAAATTTCCTTAAAAATGTATTAAAATTGGAAAATCCAGCTTATGCATCATTCTCCAAGACTACAAAGCATTACTGTTGTGCTTAGAATATAGAACCAACAGCTTCCAGAAAGGTGTGCCTCTTGGAAGATTCAAATATTTTTTATGTTTTCCAAAATGATTCAAGTTATTGTCCAGACTGACACCTTGTACTCCTAACACTTTATTCAGCAGTGCTGTGTGAGAGGTCATGGCATCCATCTTGTGCGGTAACTTAGAAAATAAAGTGACTCACAACTGCACATCTGACACACCCCAGGCTTTGGCCTCTCTCTCTCCAATCCTATTGCTCTCGTTATCTTGCCAAACTGTCTGTAAATGTTTCTTGGAGACAGATTGCTGTTACATATTGGCCTAGCTATTTTACCCTCATTTTCTTCAAATCTTTTTGTCTGAGGATGGGTACATTCACTTCTGAATGTTGCCAAATAAAAGTATTCAAGAAGTTGATAAAATTCTGGCCTAGATGCACATGAGGCTCTTTATTTTATACAAAATTTTAATCACTAAATCACACACCCAAATAATCATAAATTCATAAATTGCCTAGACTTCTTGGATGGGCAAACCACTTATATTTCTGATTCCCAAAGCAAAAATTTTTAATCAACCTCTCTGCCTCAAGAATAAACTCCTATAGCTCTCACTGTGTGGCCCCATAAAATGTTTTGTAAAAATATGCTCCTCCCTAAGAGATTTGGACCAGCTGTTAGGCAAACCAGCTGAGCAGCTCTGCTCAGTTCCAGTCTAATTAGAGTTGTGCACAAAACTACATTTTTGCTTTTTAAATCTTATAGGTATAATGCTTCAGTTCACATTAAAAATGTGATCTCGAATCTCTGTTGTCTCTCCAGAAATGTCCTGTCACATGTGAGGATTAAAATTTTGATTTTAAAAAATAATACTAATGTATGTCCCAACACAGAAGCAGAAAATTATTTATTCGTAAACAGCATGTGAGTGGTCATAGGGAAGAGAGAGTCATTCAGAGAGTCAGTCATTCTGTTTAATACCATGGTCTATGCCCACAGCTTATCAAAGAACAAGTTCCTGCTTCTTGCATAGCTACTCTCCTATGTGTAGAATAAATTACATCAGAGTTAAGTCCCAGAATCAGTATTTATTGATAAATAATAATTTGGGGACTTTTATGGTTGTTGAAATTTATTTCTGTTGACCTGTGGTACACTTCTAAAGTACTATCACATGTCTTTAGAAGCCTAATTAGCTGAAAGGTATTACTTTTTGTAGTTTTCTCAAATATCTTAGTCTTCATGCTTTTTAAAGAAATGAGGTTGGATGAATCAAATCTGCACGACTTTTGCAGTCTAAAGTTTGACATTTCTTTCCAACTGTGGAATTATTTGTAGGTTATTTGCTGATGATGACATTGGCCAGATATGTTTTAAATGGCTAAACCTTTAGGTTTTGTGTTCAGTTCTACTTACCTAGTCAGGCCCCCTGTCTGAAGTGAATATTTAATGTTTTTAAAATTCCTGTATAGTTTCAAAAACTCTGAAATCCTGTTAAGCAGAAGAAATCTACCACAGTGCAGAAGAGGCTGTATCATAGCCAACTAAAAAAGTGTTGTTCATCTGGCAAAAAACTCCAATTTAAATCTGTGGGAGAAGAGAATTTAACTCAGGAATTATAGGGGTCGGTGTGTGAAGTGAAACATCCTTCAGACTATCCTAAATATAAAATTATCCTATGTACGTATCTATCTATTTTTCTAAATTATTACTGGGAAAATTAGGGGCATAGTATCAATCAACTACAAATTTTAAAGAAGCTAAATCTACATTAGGAATACACTTAATTTAAAATAATTTTATATAATATGACAGTGTCATTCAGACACTGTCTATTCGGAGTCATATTTTACTTGCAATCCTGATTTTGAAGCCTGCCCAAGAAGGACACAAAAGTAAAACAGCTATTAAAATTATATTCAACAGCATTTTAACACTCTATCGATTGCTCTAGACTAGAGCCTATCAATGCATATAAAGCAGATGGACCAGATGTTTAAGTGTATCTCAGATTATATTATATCAGCTTTAACTGCCTCCCTCACACTATGCATAGAAAATCATTGGGGGAAATTACCTTGCTTTCCGAAGGCCAGAACTCTGTAAGTAGTTTGTAAACAGTATTTTTATCTTGAGCTTCCAAAAGGTAAATACCTTCTCATAGTTTTGGGCCAGTTTCACTTAAGTGATTTTGTTTACATATATTTCAAGCACTGCTTGAAACTGATTTATTTTTTCTTTTTTTTTTTTTTTTATTTTCCAGTCCCTGAATTTGCATTTGTAATGTCACTTGCCTTGCCACTGTGCCATGTTCAGTGCTTGTATAACTAAATATGCAGATCTCTCTCAGCAAAGCACCCTGCACATTCCTAAATGTACAGCTGCAGAGGCTGAATCCTAGGCTGTGTGCCCTGTTCTAGAAACAGCTGAAATGGTGACTTCTAAAGGACTGTCCAGTATTCTGTATCTCTCTGCAAGGGCAAAGAAGTGTGACATTTAACTTGTATTATATCCATTAACATTTATCCATGATATATTGCTTGGGATGTGATTGAGCATGCAATCAGAGGATGAGCATGCTCTTCCACACATGTGGCCTGATGAAAATCCCACAGGTAGGAAAAGCTGGGCATTGCTGTGGAGATGTTGTCCTGAAGCACACTGAGGTAATGCATTCATATAGCACATTTGTGTTGTCATGCTCTGTCCTGAGCTTTAATGAGGATTTACTGCTCATAATAGATGAGATAATCGAAAGGTGTATTCCTTTAGCCCTCTTCAGACTGAGACCATGTGAGACTGAAGGACTGTGCTGCCAGCTTATCTCATCTTTAAATCACATCAAATTACCCAGACCTTTGTGTAATGCATTTGCAATCTACCATCTTTTTGTTGTCTTCCTACAGCATTGCTGTGGACAGAGAACCTTCTCAGTAAGTGCTTAGTACTTAATCTGTTATTTTAAAGGAACTACAGAAGCATAAATGCCTATTTTGTATTTGAAAGGGTAGGCTTGAAAGTAGGAAGTAGACATGTCAGAGGGCGCTTTAACAAAATAATAGCTTTGGCAGTGGTATGTGCTTAAGTGAGTGAAATGAGAGTGGGAGTGTTCAGCAGGTTAGTGCCAGGTAGGCAGGCAACAGGGAGCACTCCCTTCAGCATGCATTGCACGTGGGGCTTGGTGTGATAGGGATGTGCTCTGGATCAGAGCTGGTGCTCACCATCACACAGACTGGTTGCTGTCTCTGAGGACAAGACTGGTAGGTTTGGACAACCAGCAGTATCTGGGAGCCTGAGTCTTCTAGCACTGCTCAGAAGTCTGTGCCCTTTTGACTTTTACCTTCACTGTGCCTTTCAAGACTTTGAATGGCAGAGAGGAAGAAAGTGGAGAGAACAGATTGTTTCTCTTAAGATGAGAGCTCCTCTCCAATGCTGGGAATGGTATTTTGGCACATTGCTCATTATTTAACTCTCTTGTCTGGAAGCGAGAAGCATTTTTGAGAGCTTTTGGTTGAGTTCAGCCTGAGTCCTTGGAGATACTTGTTCTGGTGCACCTCAGTGTGCAGGGCAGAGATGTGTTGTGCAAGTCTGTGTATATTAAATCTTTTGTGCATTTAGCCATGAGGAGTGGTGGAGAACCAGACTTTCATTCAGCTTTGGTTGTACTTCTGGGAGGTCCAGGCATGAAGTGTGGTGCTTTCCAGGATGCTTGAACAATGAGAGGCAGGGATGTCCTTGATGATCTTTTCTATAAGTTCACATGAGTTCATTCTGGCATCTTTGTGGTATCTTCTGACATGTGAGAAGACAACCAGCGTTCCTGGCTCGGCAAAATTCAATTTGCAGAAAGGTGTGGAAGAATCTTTGATCTTTGATTTGGCAGATCTTTGAGGCTGCTAGATGTATGAATCAAAGAAAAGTATTTTCAGTGAGTTGTGCAGAACAGAAATTTTAAAAATATCTGTTGACTGGGATCCCAAGAAAAGTTAAATGTAAATGTAATTTAGACAGCAGTACTGACAGCCCTGGAGAAGGCTGAAATGTTCTGATTTTTTTTTTATGAAAATGAAAGGTAAATATTTTGACAATTTCAAGGAACGCTTTCTCAATTTTCTACTGCTTAGAAATCTCAAAAAGTTTCTGTTTTGTTGAAACACTCATATTAAATTTAAAAACTTTAAAGTGTTTGGAAAGATGCTATTTTTTATTCTTGTCCTAAAAAACTATCACCATTTTTGGGGATTTTTTTTTAATCAGCTCTAGTCCATCTCTTGTTGAAGTATATCTCACTAGCTGCATTCTGCCTCAATAATCCCCGTTTTTTTGAGCGCCAGAATTCTCTGCAATGAAAAATTTCCCTCCACCCCATCTTTGTGTTATCAATTGGGCTGTGCACTCAAATGGAATTGATTAAGAAAATCTCATGTGACTAATTTTCTCTTATCCTTTTTTCCCCATAGAATTAATTAATTAACTGAATAGGTTAGACTGGTAATTCTTTATTTTAGATTTTAGTGCTTGCTATAGTTTTTTTCTGATTCTGAAGGTCTCATAGGTTTAAGAAGAGTACCTCCTTGTCCTTAACTTCATGTTTCCTTTTAGTTCCTTTGCCTTTTGGTCAAAATGGATATAACACCATCCTTTATGACATTGCTGAAATGGATCTTTTCATGTGTCACGTTGTAATGAAGCATTTTTGTAATCAGGTTTGATGTGGACTCTCAGAGACCTTTCAGCAGAATTCTGTATGGTTCTGTACCAACCAGTGAGGTTGTAGATGTTCTCCTTCTACAATGTCTTCTCTCACAACAGTTCACATTTGTTAATACTTCTATCTTTATACTGTCCCAGTGATAAAGCATTATTCTTTTCATTTTAAGAGTGAGCAGCTGGCTTGCAATGAGTAAATAATCTCGTGCAGAAGAATTTTAGCAGAACTAAGGGAGAAAACCTGGTTCTTCATCTGCTGTGGTTTGGACTCCCCTCTTTTTGCTTTGCTTGGGCGACAGAAGTGTGGTGAGTCAGTTCCAAAATCAAGAAGATCTCTTCATTGTCTCTGACTCTAGGAAGCAAGAACTGTAGGCAGTCCTGGATAAAGATTTGTCATCTACCCCTCACACTTAGGACATCTTATATTTGGAGGAATTAACTACATATTTTTCCTTCATATTTATTCTCTTTTTGCATTTTAGCAGGAGAGCATTGTTTTCTACACTTGTGTCAAGCATCTAAAGTGTTCAGCATAGTTATTAAATACTTGGCTCTGAAGTGATTTAACTTCCCAAGGGATGCTGAACTGTTGAACTGTAGTACCTTTTCCCAGGAGCTGTGAGGATGGCAGCCTAGAAAAGCTGAGGACAGGGATAAAGAGCAAGAACTGAAATGAAAACTGGCAGAAGCCATTATCTGTTGCATTTGTTGTGCACATGTGGGTTCTTCCCTGAGATGCATTAAAAAACCAGTCAGGAGGCCCTGGAGGGAAGGGGCTGCTCAGCTGGAGCACGATCCAGTCAACAGCAGAGTATGGCTGGAGAGGTCCCGGCTGGGAGTGGGGAGCTGCTGCTTTGGCAGAGTCTGGGAGAGGGACTGAAGGCAACCCAGCCTGTGAGATGACAGAGGATGGTGTGCATGGGCTCCATGGACTCTGCTGCTGCTCAGGAATGTGCTACTGAGTGGGCTCAATCCACACAGGTACACGTGTGTCTGCCTGCAAGGAGATGCTGGCATGAGAATATAGCTATCCTGTTAGATCTCATCACTTGTGATTCCTTAATGCATCATGATTCAGTGCAACCTGGCTTCTTGTGCATGAGGATTTTTCTGGAGAGCTTGGACAATGGCAAGGGCTAGGTACATTCACCTTGAACCTTTAAGTAATGCTGGGTCAAAGCAGTCAGTGTGATTCGCTGGTTCAGTGCCTATAACTTGCAGTGTTTCTGCTTAAACTGACTTTTTAATTTTGCTCCTGGGGCTGATAAAGCAAAAGTGAGATTTAAGGATGCCTTTGAAAGGAAAGACAGCTTGTCATCAGCCAGGAATAAAATAATGTTTAAGATGGGATGATATATGCTCCCATGCTTGTTCCTGCAACTGTTTTTTTCTGGGGTTCTTTGGTGTCTAGCAGTGAGATGAACAATTCTTTATAGACTGCCTGGCTCGCTGTTCCTAATAAAGAGATCATATGGAAATTATGTATGTCAGTGCCCCTTTTAGGTGGGTGTATGGACATTTCCAGCCATCCTGCTTCTCATTGGATCTGGACAGGAGAGTTGTGACTGGCACAGGACTGAGTGAGAGTGTGTGCCACATCTGCCTGGCTTTGGCCATGTCAAGCCACGTGGCCACGCCCTTGGGTAAGAGATTTTGGGCTCCAGTCAGTGTGCAGATTTTCCAGTTTCCTGTATTTTGGTTACCAAGTCACTTTGTGCCTTTATTCATCCCCGCCCACAACAGACATGAGTCCAGCATCACACAGGGTTATGTATAAATAACAAGAAAACAAATGTACTTAAATGCTGCAGTATGGGGAGGCACATACACAGAGCTGTAATATAAGTGTTTCCACACTGAATTCAGTTTTGCTCAGGATTATATTTGGCAAGTGCCTTGCAAGATGCACTGGTGACACACTTAAGCACTGCTCACAGTCTGCCGTTCCTCCTTTTTTCTCTCCCCAAGGATAAATTTTGTAGTTTATATTATTTCCCGTGGGAGTACTTGCCATGCAAATGTATAACTGTGCTACATACACAGTGCTTTGATTTGATACAAGTCTGAGCAGTGTAATGGCACATCAGAGGATTTTATACACCATTTTGGTTGTGATTTCTTAACACAGCAGGAAGAAATTTAAAAATTTCTATTAGGAAGGTGCAGCAGAAAGCAATTTGTGCTGAACCAGGGACAAATAGGAAATAAACTGGCATTTTTCAAATTTTTTTTTTTTTTTTTTTTTTAAGGCTGCTAATGGTTGTTGTATTACTTCTGTGAGTCGCTGGAATTTCTTATGCACCAGCAGAAACTAGAGTTGAAAATCAATTTTTAAAATCAAAATTAAGTGCTGTAATTAGGTTTTTCTCCATTCCAAGACTTAACAAATAAAAGAGGAAAAAGAACTGCCTAGTTTTAAAACATAGTCTGTTATTCCATTATGCTGTAAAGTGCTAGAATACATTCCTGTGTGCAAGGATGTGCTGAGTCTCACTGTCTAGTATAGCACTTACTTTATTTCCATTTTCTGTCCTTCCACAATGAAAGGTCTATTTCAAGCAATTTTGCAGCGTACCTCCTCATCCTCTCTTCTCTTGACCTGTTGCACCACGGGTAGCAAGTTGAGTGCCATCTACCCCATCAAATAATAGAAGAACAGAATAATAGCAGTGATAATTGCACAGCAGAGTGCAGGCACAAAATATTTGGGGCCTTGCATTTAGAGGAGGTCCAGAGAAAAGGAATACTTGATTTTTTATCTTTTTTTTTACTACTCTGAAGTCTTGTGACATTGTGTATGAAATTCTTCATGCCCTCTGCTAGGAGACAGCTCTGCTGTGCATCAGGAAAGGTGACAGAGGAGATGTTTGCATGCAATATCTTCTGTTTTAAGGGGAAATTAGACCTGGGGCAAACTTGTAATGTCACATCTGGGTTTCTGAAAGCATAGTTTCATAAGAGAAATGATTTGGCACAAGAAATATTAAGGGACTGGAAAAATTTAAATTGGAAGAAAGGAGTATGAACCTCTGTCATCCTTAATATGCAGCACTTCATTTTAGCTTCTTTTTTTTCCCATTTTAATCCTATTTCTTCCTTCATCTTCTGCTTCCCCCCACCCCCCGTTCCCTTCTGTGCAACATTTGTTTGTCAGGATAAGTGACTGTTCTCAGAATCATTGCACTATATTGTTGCCATTGACTTAGTTGTTCCAAGGAACCACTTAGCTTTTAAGCAACTCAGATTTCATCTTTAAAACTCAGGACCAAGTGGTAGAATTTTTAAATTTTTATTGTAGGAAAAAAATGAAATGTTATGAAACATCATAACTGGTAGAAAATGCTGTAACTAGAAATTTACATACTCTGCAGTGGTGGGACTACACCTTGAATCCTGTGTCCAGTTTTGTGTCCCTCACTACAAGAAAGACAGGAGCATGTCCAGAGAAGGGTAACGGAGCTGGGGAAGGGTCTGGAGCACAGGTCTGATGAGGAGTGCCTGAGGGAGCTGGGATTCTTTAGCTTGGTCTCTCTTCTCCATAAATACCTGAAAGGAAGCTGCAGTGAGATGGAGGCTGGTCTCTTCTTCCAGGTAATAAGCAATAGGACAAGAGAAAATAGCCTCAAGTTTCATCAGGGGAGATTTAGTCAAATACTAGGAAAAAAAATCTCATGGAAAGCCTTGCCAAGCATCAGAACAAGCTGTCCAGAGAAGTGGTTGAGTCACTGTTCCTGAGGCATTTACAACATGTGTAGATGTGGTGCTTATGGACATGGTTGGATTCAATAATCTTTCCAACCTCAGCAATTCCATGATTCTATTCTATGCTAATCCTTCACCTGTATTGTATCTGTTACAGACTGTGTTCTGCCCAGGCCAAAGGAGAAGTCTTAATGTGTTTTGGTGGTGCTGACTTACTTTTGTGAGATTGCCCATGGGTTTCCTATAAAAATATTCTTTGTTGCATTAGGAGAAAGAACATTAGTCCATTTGCTGTTGTTTAGAGGGAAGAATTAAATATTAGGTCCTTAAAAAACCTTGGGTCTTCCACCTACTTAAAGAATAGTGAGGTCTGAGTGCCTACAATTTATATCTTCTGGACTGAAGAGCAGACATTTAGATTCCTGTCTTTCCTCTTATTCTGGTCATTAAAGAGTATGTCTTGGCATCATGTAGCTGTGTAAGATAATTAGTTGTGCTGGGGATGGGAAATGGTTGCTTGTACAGTCAGCCAAATCAATATCTGTTGTTGCCTTGTGCTAATAAAAACAAAGCTAGCTACCTTAGAGTCTCAGCTGCAGCTCTGTTCCTATACCCACAGCTGTGGAATGTTAACAAATAAAACTTGTAGTAAAGTGATTGTTTATATCTTAAGTATTTCATTTTTAACTTCTCCCATCTCCTGCCCATTTCACTGGAAACAGTTCTGCAAGCCCTGAATACTAATCTTTCCATCCGTCTTCCCATTCTTACAAGGAAGGCATTATTTATGACTGAACTGTATTTGTATATTGAATGGCCCTGTCATCACGTTTTATGACTACTGTGTGTATATACTCCGAGGTTGGAGAGAACCAAAATCCACAGCTAGCATCTATCTTCACCACAGGTGTGTGAGGGGGAGGTTGACACCCCACGTGTGTGCTGTGAGAAAGTTATCCCTTAACAAGGGAAAATTAATGCTCTGTCTAAAGCAAAGCCAGGCTTCTTCCTGCATGCTTAAGCAGCACTGTTAAACTTGAAAAAAGGAGGCAAACTGTCAGAAGTACTGGTGATACTCAGTGCATACCAACAGTTGGCAAGGTGTTTGAAACAACCATCTGTTTCCGTAGGGAGCATCAATTGCTGTTGTTTGTGATGTTGGGGAGCGATGTGATAAAAATAATACAATTCGACAGCATAACTGCTCTGTGCCTATACCCATGTGCCCACTTGTAGTAAGATCAATTCTTCTCATAGAGGCTGAAGAATGACATTTAATGTATGGTTTGGATGTGTATTGGTTTACCAAAAACCACCCACTCATTTGCAGCAAGAAGCTCCTTGTAAAATCTGCTCTTAACTGATTATCTCCTGTCTGTGATAATATTGTTGCTCAATGGCGTGCACCTCTCTGTCCTTGTAATGTAGCACTTCAGTGAGCAAGCTAAAGTACGTATTACTCCTTTGAGGAGACAGCAGCTGGGAGTTCCAATTCTTCTAAAGCAGCTCAGCTTGTAGCACTTCTGTAAAATGCAGCCTTCGTTATAGTTACAGTAAAATATTCATAATCATAAACTCCCTCGGTACCAGTACGGCCCTAATAAACCTACTATTGGCAATGTATGGCAGACTGCTGCCTGATGGAGCTGTAAGGAAATGTCTTGCAGTCTGGCCATTGCTGTGCTTGAGGGTTTGGACAGATCTGCAAATGCATGCAAACAGTTAAACTGTATTTCTGATTAGAATTGGGATTAAGTATTTGGCAAGATTTATTCTTCCTGATCTAACATTTTCAGTGGGTGGAGAAAATTACCTCCCTATTGCTTTGTCATTATTTCTTAAATGAACAATGTATTCTATTTTTTTTTTCCTTTAAGTGGGATGAATTGTAGCTTTTTATTACTCCCTATTTTTCCTGAATATATAGTTCAGTAAAGCTGCTAATTTTGATGATAAAAGTCATAAAAAGGAATTTTTATTGTTTAATGAGTATTTCCTTCGATTTCCTCAGTTTCTGAATGTACATAAGATGATATAAATAGTTGTTTGGGAGAATGTACCCTTTACTGGTTGTAGTGCAATGATTTCAAATTATGCTTATTCTCTTCATAAAAGCATGGGAGCAGAGTGGGAGAAGTGTTCTACTGTTTATGCATATACTATGTAAGATTTTTTTTCTCCCTTTTCCTTTTACATTTATAGTGTTGGTTAAATTGTGTAATGATGTTGCTTCTCCTTTTCTACAGTTTTCTTTTTTTTTTTTCTTTTCTTTTTATTTCTATCCATGTTTCCTTAAATTGGTGTCTCAGCTGGAAACAAGGTCTCTGATTCCTTCCTAAATTTTTCAGGCCATCTTTCTTCCTTCTCTTTTAGGGCAATGTATTCCCACAAACAGGGAGAATGGTGAGGGGCTGCTACATGGCATAATAAAGACTTTCCTTTATTAGACTTCTCACCTTGGACAGTCTATCTTACTAGCAGCCTAGAGTTCAGAGAGCTGGTGTTATGGAAAGATAGCTCTTCTATAGTGATCGTATTCCAGATGAGACATGAATTTGCTCTATCCTGTGGTCTTAAAACTTTCTGGCTGCCAGAATTAACTAAATATTTGAATTGGGAGTAGTTAGTAAATATTCCCTTCCCAGGAACATCACCAGTTACCAAATACTTTGTCAGAAGGTTTTAGATGCCAAACAAAAATCAACCATACCCCTTGGAGTTATCTTGAAAAAAACCCTCACTATCTAAGAATTTACATTTAGTTAACCAAGTTACCATTTTAAAATGCATTGACGAGTTCTTTGAACTTCCTCTAATCTTAGTGGAACTGAGCAGTACATATCTTCAGGCTCAAAGCTTGGGCAGTGCCATCCAGCTGCAATAACTTGGATGTTCTAAGTTATAAGTGGGAGTGAAGTATTTTCCCTTTTGATTTCTGTACCCTGGAGAAAATAGTTTCAGCCATTCTCTGAAAATCCTGGGGCAAAAAAATATGTTTTCTTGGCCCCAAAAGTCCTATACTAAATCACTCTGCCTGTAATTCCTTTGCCGTGCATCAATTAATTTTGAGTTGCTCTTTACCACGGAATAGTAGAGCAGAAATTATTCCTGCATGTGTGCATCCCAAATCCAGTGTGGCACACAGGACAGCAGTGGTTCTCCTGCATGTTGGTATCTCCTCACTTGTAGGTGGGAGGGCATTGGGCAGGACTTGTCATATAAGTGCTATCAAATACCACATAACTGTAAACCCTGTAATTTACAGCCTTGAGACTGCATCTGCCTGGGAGGAACATCTGGTTTGTCATATATCTGGAGCCAGAAGAGTGTATTTCTGCTTATTGTTTAGCCATTATAGCTGAAGAGAGGTGCAGGGGTTAAAGCTGAAGTGTGTAACAAAAGGAAAATAGTGCATTGCTGTTTTGCTGCAAAAATAGGTGTTCAAAGGCACTTTCCAACTCCTAGTGCAGAATAGCATACAATTAAAGGAAGAGGGAAAAGCATGCTTAGGTAGGGCAGAAGTTTGGCATTTGGAAAAAAAATCTATCAGGTTTCTCTTTCGTGAAGGCATTATCAAAGGAAAAAACAGAAACCCTTGTTTGAGTCTTAAATCCTTCGGCAGAGCATGTGTGACATCAGCAAGTGAACTGAGCAGCTCTGATGCCTGTCTGTTGTGAACTGAAACTAGGTAGCAAAAATATCTCTGAATAGACCCCAGACTGCAAGAACAAAGTGAAATCAATTTTCCTTTCATATCTTAATTGCCCTGAAATATATGAAGCACCTGTTCTTTCACCTTAACAGTTAATACACATTTCTATTTTTGGCACTTTTGTACCCCTTTGGTTTCCTGCAGTGCTGTGTATCTCATTTTTGAACTGCTGCTGCTTCTGTGGCATGCTGGCAAATCGAAGAGAACCAAGGAGTTAAATTTCAGAACAGGAGAAGAGGAGGTGAGCTGTCTGCTACAGTAGTTTACTGCAGCTTCCTTTCATACTGACACATATGTAGTTTGTGGTGACAGTGCTAAAGAACTGCAGACAGGCACTTAGCAGACTGGATGTGAGCTGGATACAAAGATGCCTCACCCTGGACTTCCTGCTGGCAGTATGTAAATACACCTGCAGACTGGCCACACTGGGTGGTTTGTTTTTTTTCAGAAGGCAGCATGAGAGGACTTGACAAAGCAACAGCATAGTTAAGACCTTAACCAGCATTAGATCTGTATCTCAGTTGTGGGGGAAGTTTTTTTTTTGTTTGTTTTTTTGTTTTTTTTTCCCTGTTTGTGTGTGTGTGCTGCATATTCAGACTGAAATCTTCATCACTACAATGTTTGCCTCTATCTGGTATGCCAAGAAGCTGGGACGCAGGTTTGTGCATAACGCCAGGAAAGCAAAAGCAGAGAAGGTACGTTCCTAGTGGGAATATAAAGCCTTATGTCTCGTGCAAGCTGCCTGCTGGCATCTTGTTCTGTGTCTGCTTAGCTTTTTAAAATACCATGAAAAACGACCTATTGCTATTCCTGATTTCATGCGAGAATCCTTCAATATTTTGCATATTATTAAATGTCGGGGAGAAGATCCTTTCAAAAGTCTTTATGTCCTCTTTTGATTGTTTTTCTTCCCAGGATAAACAGCTGTACTTCTGCTATGTCTGTGTTAAGGGAGCACTCCAGTGAACTTGTTGCTGTGCTGCATTATTTTTCCTCGTACCATATTACCCTCTTAAACAACCACTGATTGTTTGCTGCTTGTATTGGTTTTTTCGTTGTGTGGTACTAATGAGGATGGAATAACATGTTAAGCATTTATGGTGCTTGGGAATTTTGTTTCATGGTACTTGTTGAAATTGTGCTGCAGCGTGGATCCCTTTTATTTAAAAAAGATATAGGTTTGTAAAAATGGTCAGTACTATCTTTCAGTATTTTTCTCTCATAAAATTGAACTGTATTTAGCTGACTGTTTTCTAGAAGCCCTTGTAGGTAAGAGTCTTCTCTTTCTCCCTGAGCAAAAAAAAATAGTTTTCAAATTTGCAGTAATGATAATTAGGGGATATCAAGGCAATTGTCTTTTGTTTTAAGCATAGAAAACGTTTAGTTAGTGGACCTGCAATCCAATTTTGTCTGCATTACCAGACAAACCATTTTCAAAATGGGACCAATTCCTCTTTCATAAACTCAGATTTAGATTGGGAGGAAAGAACTTTATTGTAATGTTTAAAGTTACTTCACTAGTCTGATAATGATGGCTTCCTCTTCTCCTTGTTGTCTTTGATGTAGTCAAAGACCTTCTAAATGGGCTGCTTTACTATGTCTTTAATATGTCTTATGCTGTGTAACACAGCCACCAATCCACCAAGCAACTATCATTGCCTGAATTCCTTTTGTAACTGGAAAAGCCCTTCACCCAGAGAAAATTATGAGCAAAAATATATTATATTTGTGATTGAGGGGAGGATGGGGAGAGGTTTGCTTTTTCTGCAAAATAGTCCTAATGGTTAAAAAGGTGCTGTGTGGAAATTTTGAAATTTAAATATGCGAGTCATTGGGAAGTTACTTAAACAGTAGTGATTTATATATTTCACATCATGCACATGAGGGGGAAACAGAAATGCAGAGAGCTATACATGGGGCTGTCAAACTTTCTCTGTCATCAGTCACGTTTCCATAAAGAGAGACACATCTAAACTCTCCTGCTGTTTGCATATTGCTATGGGAGGAAAAAAAGTTGCAGCCTGAAATTTCCTTAGTCCTGAGGGGCTCCCTCCAGAGGAATATTTGCTCTCAGGCTTCCTCCAAGATGACAGAGGCAGGATGAGTGGACACATTCCACTCCTGACACAGTGGGGCTCACTCAGCAGCTTTAAAAACAGATTTGGTGTGGATTGCTTAAAGCATACATGGTCACAGATTATTTCAATTACCTTGAAAAATTTCATAAAGTAGTGCCAGAGTATTCACTGAGAAAATATTTTCTTCTCTGTCTTGTAACACCAACTAAAAGAATGCTTTAAAAATTTGTCTCTTTTTCTCTTTAAGTACTTGAAATATTTCTGTACAGATTTTTTGTATTGCTACTTGTTCATCCCTACAGGACTTTCAAAATAAGCGACAACTTAGGTCCATGCTATTTCAGCTTTCAAGCTATGCCTAACAGTTTTTAGGGAAAAGCTTTTTTGATATTACTTGAGTATGCTATTAGCATATTTGCATGGGAATTTTATTTTTGCCAGAAGACAGTAAGTATGCAATAAACACCTTGCAAATGTTTACTTATTGACTTATACAAAAAAATAAAATTTCTTTCTTGGATGTTTGTTCCACAGTCAGGTCTCATTTATATTTTTACTTGTTTATTCCCTGCAAATCAAACTATGGGAAATGCAGAAAATCCCATTCCTAGCAGGATGCTATGTCAATAAGTGCTATTAATGATTGGAAGCTGATCAACACTGACATCTTCAGCATAATACCTCAGTACCAGAGAACATAGATCTATCAAAAAGTAAATTCAAAATAACATTTAACTTCATGCCTTGTTTTGGTTTTCACCTTTTTAAAATCATGGTTGAATAATCAAATTACTAAGCAGTTTCACCTCCCCCCACCCCCGGAAGAATAATTAGCTGTTTTTATCCATGTGCATGATTTGAATGATACATTGTTTTCTTTGTGTGCTTTTGGAGGTAGTAACAGAGAGCAGTATTTTCTAATACCACACGTGTGCAAAAATATTTACTTGCAGTAAAGATCTGGATAGTAAAAATCAGAAGACTGGGGCTTCATAACAGATTTTTCTGTTATGCTTTACTTCTTTGGATGAGTACAAGTCAAGAATTTTTAAGGGATATTTCTAAGAAACATGAATTATATATGAGTATATTTGCTTTTGTAGGATGAGGAAGAAAACAGGGAGTGGTTACAACCTGGGTTGCTGTGTGTGCACACACATGCACAACCTGGCATAGGAGCATAGCTCCTTAAAATGTAAAAACTTTGGGCCTGAATTGTGCAGAGAGAGGACATGAACTTTGATCTCCCTTGGATCCCACCAGGATCTCCTCCCAGGTGTCTGTTTGAGAGAGAAGAGTTTCCAAGGTGTGAGGTGTGCTGTGCCAGGGGATGCACACAAAGGCAAGGGGAAGGAAAGTGTTCCTGCCCAGGTCAGGGAGGTTGGAACTAGGTGATCTTTTGGTGATCCCTTAAAACCCAAACCATTCCGTGGTTCTGTGGTGACTAGAGCAATCCTTGGTGGGGAGAGCTAAGGTGGTACTGATGTGACAGCTTGGTGCCCCTGTGTGTGTGCTCTGCACCTGCATGCAGGTGTCTGGTTGTGGCCATGGGGGTGAGCTTGGCCCACACTGGCTCCAGAGCTCTCCATGTTGGCCAAAAATGGAGCTTCTGTCCCCATCCCTCCCATCTCACCATACCTTCCTGCTCATCTCTCCATACCTGATTATGGCAATCCCTGCTCCAGGGGAGCTGGCATGAAAATTACCTCTAATTGTGTGGGACCTGCATGTTGTTGGTACTTTGCACCTGCAGCATTGCAGCCAAGGACTGGGGGCTTGCAGGAGCTGGAGAGCTGATCTTCAGCCCTGGGGAAAGGAAAAGGGGAAAGGGTATCAGCAAGAAGCTGAGTTGGGAGACCAAAGAAAAGAGATAGGTTTATTCTTACTGAGAGAACTCTGAGGTACTTCCTGGGCTTTCTTTCTTATCTCCCTAACCAGTACCTGCTGCTGAGTGCAGAACTACTGCTTCTGCCCTGCCTTTTCAGTTCTTGCTGCCCCTCCAACCCAACATTTCCTTGGACTTTGTGCTTAGATGAGTTGGAGCCTGTGCAAAGGCACTGTCTCATTAACAGCCACCTACAACTTAAGAACTTAAGAACAACTTCATTCAAGGTCAGGCTGGATGGACGAGCCCAGGCAGCCTGGGCTAGTGGAAGGTTTCCCTGCCCATGGCAGGGGGGTTAGAATGAAGTCACCTTTAAGGTCCTTTCCAACTCAAGCCACTCTAGGATTCTATGACTTCCTGGCAAATATTAGGCTTCTGTAAACCAAACAGGCATTGTCACTGTTAAAATTTCATCTGGAGAGTGAAGAAGACATCTAGGAATAATGGGAAGAATGGCAGCTGTAGGTGTCTTAAATAGTTCTTCCGAGTTGTCTGGTGTGCACCAATATTTCTGTTTGAGTCATACTTTTATGATATATTTTAAAACCTTATTTTATTTCAGAACTAAACCAAAATATTTTGAAAACCTTCAATTTTTTTTTTCCTAATCAGTCCTGGCTAAAATTTCTTGTAAGTAAAATGGGACAATGCCTATTAATTGTTCTTAATGTTCTCATTTTGCCATTTTGCCAAATCTTAAGCATGTTTATTTATTGATTTTATTAGATTAAATTGTAAAATCTTTCCAGTATGTATTGCACTTTTTATCTACAAATTCTATCTCAATCTGGTTGTCTTGGCTCGATTGCTGGTGTTACCCTTCCCTTCAAGTAATGAGACATTTAGTGTTAAGGCCTGCCACTAATGTTGCATGAAAACAGTTGAACTCCTTTCAAGTCATTGCTGGTCTTACCTTTTTTATTAAAGTTATTAAACTGCTTTAAGTTTGTCACAGAAGGATTATTGTTATGAGTGTAAACGTGATCATTTGAACCTTGGAACTAAAATAATTTAAGGCAAAGATTGATGTATTGAATTTTTCTCATTAAACCACCATCAAGCAGAAATCAAGAGATATTAACTGCATGCAGTTATGCTATAGAAATAAGTATTCTAAATGGTTGGAAGAGGTACAGAAAAGTAACGGAGCAATTAATCATGTTGATCTGAGAGAATGAGCTCAAGTGTGAAAAAAACTTCTAATTATGCTTCACTGTATCGGTAGAATTTGGGTTTCAAGGTTCAGTATCAAAAGTGAGAAAAGACTTGCCAAAGTTACCACATAATCTAATTTAAACAGGGGAAATTCAGGACTGATTTTCTTACTAGTTCAGACGTGGAACATATTGCAACCATGAGAACCAAATTTTAAACACTGTAGAATTAGTTATATGGGTGAGGTTTTTAAATCTAAAGATAACAGTCACATCAAAATGAGTTTTCTCCTTGTAGATTATTTTAGGGAGCAAAACAACAGGGCCCATGTAAAGTGTTTAAATTTAATTTAATTAATTAATTAATTAATTAATTAATTTTCACTATTCTAATAGAAGAACATTGTTAGAATTCTTTTTCTAGTTTTAGAAATCAAATTACTCCTAAAGTATTATCAGTTCTAAGAACTATGTCTTGTATTTGAAAATATTTAAGTTTTACACCATAGGATTTAGTTTATTGTTCCAGTTTAACTCATTTATTAATTTAATAATTCAAGATAGAAGCAACTTAGCTTTAAAAAAAATGCTGTATATGTAATGATAAAATAGAATGCTGGTTTTGGACTCTCAACTGTAAATAAAAATAAAGATGACCCAAAAGTCACGTTCACAACTGAGCAGTATAATTTTAAATGAGTAGTTTTGAAAGCATTGTAGTGCAGACTAGATAAGCAGAACATAGACCAACAAACAATTTTTCTTTCTGTGTGCTTGGTTTTAGAGTTGATTTGGGTAAATCAGGTATCCTTGACTGTCAGCCTACAATGAAATACTTAGAAAAGACCCCCCCCCAAAAAAAAAAATTTAAAAAGTTAAAACTGGGATGTGTAACAATGACAACAACAGCAAAGTCTACAGATGCATAGCAGTATATTTTATAATTTTTCAAAAGTATTCTGGCAGTACCAGCAGTCAAGTCTTCATATCAAAATGACACTTGAATTTAGATTGTTCTCATATCTGTATTTTAGCACAGCTAATTGCAGGGTGGGCACTTCTAGGATATGTATGATATGTATTCTTGTTTCTTTTTTGCTTTGTTTACAAGTAGCTACCTAGCAATTTAATTTGAAAGATATAAGAAATTCACTTAAAACAGTAATTATTCACAACAAAGAATTGAAACTCTGTCATTAAGAAATTATAAAACATATTAGCAGATAAACATACTTTTTCTTACTTTATTTTTACATATATATACAATTCCAAAGAAGATAAACTCTCTCTTTCCTTCAGTGCATACCTTAGATTTCTTAAGGAGTCCTCTCTTTCAAACCAGAGCTTACCAAATCATTTACAGTCCACTGGGGTTGTGATGAAGTGCGAAAACTTGCAGCTCTGGTTATTGCCTTGTCTAAAGGTGAAATGACTGTATCTCTAAGGGACATCTCATGTAGCTGCCACATGCTGTAAGGGCGGTGGATAGTTCTATTTGTGTTTGGGCAGTCAAGGGCCCTCGTTGTCCAGGTTCAATGGGATGACAAAAGTGTGTCACTTACTTGCAGAATTATCTGTTAGAACAGATGCTGGAGTTATCTTAGCCCCCTGGAGGAATCTTTTCAGATGGACTTTCTAAGTGCTCTATTTCACAGTTTTATGGAGAAATCCTATCTTTTCACACATAACTGTGTGAAGAAAAATATGCAAGTGTTGCTGTGTCCAGAGCTTGCCGTCTTTTGCTTTAGGACAGCTCAGTTGGAATTCTAAGACATTTTCTGATATTGTGATTTAATCCAGAAACGTATAGCTACTCAAGATGGATTTTTTCCCTTTTTTCTTTGCATTTTGTTTTAATCCCATATGCACTGAGATTAATATATAATAGAAAGGATAAGATGCCTAAGTAGGGATTTGTTTTAACTCACTGCCAGCTCACAATCACTACATAGTGATAATAAATAAATTTAACTAATCTTTAACTAACCTTTAAAAAATTCAAGAATGATGTTTTAAAATAAGATAGTGACCAACTGTGAACTACTGAAATTAATCCCTTGGAATTCTTAAATTTCAAACTAGTCCTTTTTTTTATTAATGTTTTGGTTTATTTTTTTTTCCTTCTGTGAGGGGTTTTGTTCTTGCACCTGGCCAGGCCCCACACCTATCTGTAGCCATTAAATGAGCTATAAGGGGTAGTCCTGGTTGAATTGGTGTTTTAGATTTTTTTTTTTTTTTAATAAAGAAATACCTGTTAACCAGCTGTGGGTGAGGTCTTTGTAAAGAACAGAATACCTTCCCTCCTTCTCTTCAGTCTAATCTAAGGGAGCTCTAACCTGAGCTGGCTGCCATACATTGGTGATTCCTCTCCCCTTCCCCTATGCATTATTCTGGCGTTCACTGCTCTGTGCTTTTGCCTGGCAGGTACCACCCATAGATGTCTGTAGCATAGCACTGAAAACAGTTCTTTTCCTTTTGTTATTTTAGCCAGTGTTATGATTATCTTAGAAAGAGGTTAAGTAATTTTTCCAGTTATTTTTCGTCTTGTTTGCTTCAAGACAAATCCAAGATGGACAGGAACATTTAGAAAATGACAGCCACACTGACAGCTGCATTAATTGCTCCTCTGAGTGCTCAGCTGGGACTTAAATAGAATTTGATCTAATGAATAAGTGGGCTTATTATCATTGGTTACAAGCTAACCTGTTTTTTCAAAGAAAAGTTTTTCTCATTTTCTATTTTCTGCTTTCATTCAATAAATAATTTATCATTTCTCCCTCTTCTTTTCTTTGTATAACTACTGCATTTATATTTTGGTCTACATTGTATATCAGCTTCTGTTAAATCCCAGTGTGTAGCATATTGAATATATTTAACTCATAAGGCACTCATTATTTTATTGGAAGACTTTTATTTCTTTTCATGTATATACAGCATTCAAGTATACTATGGAAATGGCTTGTGTGGTGTGGAAGCATGATTATTTTTGTTTTTGGTCATTACCTGCCTCTCTGTCCTGCATATGTAATTCAAAACAGTGCATGATAAATAGTGGTTTGATTTGCATTCTGAAGTGCATTTGGCATCGCTTGCTGTGTTTGCAAATAGAGATCAGTTTGAAACACTGACAAGAAACAATCTGTCCTTTGGCATTAGAGTCTCTGGAGGAAACTGAGATGAAAATTTTCATACTGGTCCTAGGGTAAATTATCAAATTATTCTTTATGTGTTTTTAATATCCTATATGGGCCATTAGAGCTGGTACATATGTAACTTGCTCTCACTGGAAGGCAGCCTGCCAAAGTCATGTGTGTGTAAAAGGCTTTAGTAAAATTTAGACTTATTGTCATGTCATGCAATTCTCAAAACAGTTTATTTAAAATGAGGCACTTTTTTTTATTTTGAAAAAAATCTTCTGCCATACACAAAATGTTGGTGCATATCAGGGTAAGTTTGGTTATAGCTCTAATATATGCTAACAGCCTCAGATGAGCAATGGGAAAGAATCAAAGGACTAGCTAGTACCTGCAGTCTGAGAGGTTTTGTCACCAGGATGGAGGCCCCAGTGCCATGTGAAGCACCCACGGTGTTTCCTGAAGTGTGAAGATCTCTTTCTTCACAGCAGCTTACGGGTAAAGAGCAGAACAAGGTTCTTCACATTTCCACCACTCCCACCACCCATCCCTCCTTTCCCAGTCAGTTAAGAAATAAGTCATGCAGGCACAGACAGTGTGTGCAGGTACACAGCTGGCACCACTCTTAGCTCTTCTAAGACGACCCCCATGACACCAACACCATGCCGAGTGCCTCATTGTGTTCTGTATTAACTACTGTGAGGCTATCACGTGTCTTTTGTGAAGAGCAACATCGCAAAAGCTTTGTCATTGTTAAACTGGAATTGGATTTGAACAACAAACTTTCTATGAAAACTTATTTCAGTGCTAGACTAAGATTTTTTTCAATTTACTTCAGTCTGTCTTCCATTAAGTGCTTCCATGTTTCCTACAGCAATGTTTAAACTGAGCATGGGTTGATTAATAGCTGTAATATCACTCATCTTACTTCTAAAACATTTACCTTACAAGTTACTTTGGGAAGCAAGGTCACATCAGTAAGATTCTGCAGCACAATGAGAAGCATACTACCAAGTGTATACTTATTTTTTCTATTTAGGGGCTTGAAGAGCTATAGCATCCAGTTTTATAATTCTATGAAATATTTTTTAGCCTTGAGACATAAGGAAGATATAGAAAAATGTGTTTTACTCCTACTCTAAATATAATATTCTTTTCCTCTTAGCTGATGAATTATGTATAGATAGCTGTGGTTTTCATAGCTAACAACTTTTTTAAGATTTTAGGTGAATTATTTTTGACAAGACTGACATGTACTCTTATAAGATAACAAAAGGTCAGGATATTCTGTATTGTTAATATAAACAACTTGATGGTTAAGAAATATCAATTTGTTATTTTGAAAGAGATCTTTGAGAGAGGTGAAAGCAATCTTGTTGCTACCCTTTGTTTTCCAGACTATGCTTATTGCTTGATAATTTCTTTGTTTAGTGTAATAGTCTATTCAATAGATCTCCCTCCTGAAATGGGACATAATGATATTTTTCTTAACTTTCTTCAGCCTATCTTGCTTTGATTCTCCATTCTTTGTATCCATCACTGTATAGAAGGCTAAAAAACATCCCTTGCCTTCCTCTTCTGAAAGCTGAGTTTTATGGTTTAGATAGAAAATAGGAAGGAATAGTTTAAAAAAGAAGGGAAAAAACCCCAGAACTCATTCTCCATATTGTTAGACATCTAGCAAATTCTGAAACAGTCAGCTGCATTTGTTGAATATCTGTTTTGAAAGCTCACCTTAATTAGATTTGATGCACATCAACGTTTGCTATTCAGGTTCAACACTGGGAAGGATATATTCATCTTGAGATGGCTTTGCAAAAGCTCTGTGTACAATTTCCTAAACTGGAAATATAAAAGTTGTTGGGTTTTTTAATGTGAGTCTGGATGTAATGAAAATGAATTTAAAATACTGTACCTGGGATGTTTTGAAAATTGAATATGAAACAAGGAGTTGCTAGATTGCGAGGAAGTTAAAATGTCATTACTCTAATTAGAGATGTTAGCAAGAAAATCATTGGAGCAAGACATATTGCAAATGTAGTGCCTCAAAATACATTGCATTTTCAATTAATTTAATATGCCATTTAAAAAGTATTCCTTTTGAAACTACAAGAGGGACCAGACCTACCAATAAACAGCAGACTAGCTAGCCAAATACATGATTCTTCACTTAACTGGTAAAGGGCAAACCCCACAAAAAGGAGCAGGTTTCCTGCCAATTGTTCTAGAATTTTACCATTACTGCCCACAATAAAATTAAGACTATTACTCTTTAAAAGATTGTTTAATTTCAGCAGAACACCTTCAGCTTTGCTACCATTTGTAATTAAATATTTAGTTGTGTAGTAAATTAAGCATGTCATGATCTCTGCAAAGTGGTTCTCTGTTTACTGCTGCATAAATGTTTTACAAGGTGCTGTATTGTTTTGAGTAAATTAATAATGAAGATTTAGATTTTTACTGATTAATAATCTAATTCACTATTTAGGAGAAATCTAATTTAGGACTTGAAACAAAATTGAAGTAAACATCTTTGGCAGGGATCCCAATTCCCTGGCAAAATCACCAAGTGATAAAAAACCAAATCAGGATAAAAGAAATTAGGAGATTGGAACTTCCAGAGCAAGTAGCATTTCCATGTTCTGGGAAATCTGAAACTTTACTCTAAACTGCAGTGTACTTGGACTTGACTTTTCTTGTCATATCAAATTTTCAGTACAGATTCTATACAACAAATTACCAGGAATTCGAAAGATAAAGAAACAAGAGTTTGCCATAAATAAAGAAAAAACAAAAGTAGTTCAGATTAAAGAAGTTTAGTAGAAGTGTTGTAGTACTCTCTGGAATATTGCTTCTCTTTCTGATGCCTACAGAACAACAACAATAGATATGTTAGGAAGTGTTCAAAAGTTGAATGATCCAGATAAGGCATTGTGAGGTGGGATGGGAAAAGTTCTTCACAGCAAAATTAGGGTCATGAATAGCTATGCTGTCACAATTAGATGTGAAAATATGGTAATAAGTAGGCTGGTGAAAACTGCACACTCTAAAAAATAGTTGAAGTGGCTGAGGCTGATCAAATGAAATGTCAAAGTAAAGCAAGGTGGGTAGAGCAAGGAAAATTAACTATCAGCAGCAGCTAATAGTCAGAGATGCCTCACATCTCACCCTTCCTTCTACCAGCTGAGGGAATAAAAGTTGGGCTTGTGCAGTTACAGGATCCTTGTGCACTGATGCTCTTTGGGGTGAACAGCTCTGGTTTTGCCATGTGCAGCCATATCTTCAACACTTAAAGCTCTGACTTGAGACCCTGCAATTAGAGGCAGCACTTCATAGATTCAACTGGTTGCACTTGATGTTGAGATGTTCTTTGCCAAGAACGGTTAAGACTAAGGGTCTAGATTTTAGTTCTTGTAGCTAACATTTTTAATTTATATATTTCCAGGACCTTTTCTGTCAGTAGTCTGCTTGTGTCAGTTGTCAGTTTTCTGCTTTTAGAAGGTAGAAGCTTAGTCCAAGAGCAGAAACACTGAGGTTTAATTTTGGATGTATACAGAAAATGCTATGGTTTTTGTTTTGGAGAATTCACCTGGGTTCATCCAATAGTTCTTTTGGCCATTCTTCTATTATAAAGTAATTGAAAGTCAAAATTTGGTTCTCTCACAAATTTTCTGATCAGAATTACTTGAGTAGAAACACCATGGTTTATCAGGGATCAGTACCTGTCCTGCTGTGTTTCTTTGTACAAACAGGTCATATTTGTTGAGTGGAGAGAAGATTATTTTAATTGACATAATTAACTTTTCTTGTGATTATCCTAGGCTCGAAAATGCATTTTGCTCTTTCCCAATTACAGCTTTTTCTCTGATAGAGCTATACATGCTGTGTGTAATAATGAAGGTAGTTTAGGAAGGACTTAATGTATATAATTGGAAACTAAGATGAGCAAGTCTTCTATCAGCAGGAGGGTAGGAGAGCTGGGCTGTATAATTGAAGTACAGTGTAATGGGATTACCTACAAATTTTAAACATTGCTTTCATTAAGGAAAATAATAAGCATATTTATTAAATATAGTCTCTGCTTGGGACAATATTTGTTATTATGAAAAAGCTTTTGTAATTAAGCTTGAGTCTAAAAATGTATTGAACACACTACATCAGTTTCTAGAAAATGCTTTTGTGCATAAAATTTTACTGAAATAGAAAGAGCTTTCACAGCAGAGGCAGTTAGCCAGATATTAGTATTGCTCACATCTAGCATTGACTGTAGATTTTTCTATGTGCTTTCAATTTAGCCAAGGTCAAATCAAAGAAAAGTCATAGTCAAATGTGCTTAAACATTTATCTTTTTATGAAATCTTTTAATGAGTCTACTGTTTTTCATGGTTCCATTTAGTGGAAATAAAAGCTTGATTTTTTTTTAAGAGTATTTCCTTGCTGAAACTACAGAAATGTGATGGTTTAGGAATTATGGGATGGGTGACTATGACCCAAATTCTGCATGCCGCCACAGAGAATTCTCCAAGTAGTCCTTCTTGTCCTTAAATATGCATCTGTGATAATCTCCATAATAGTAGAAAGTATTTTCATACCATTCTGAGCATTTTAAGTGTGGCTGCTATGTGTGTGCTTGGGATAAACTACTGTGGTCCCTCTGGATGTTCTTTACTTTCTTTCCATTATAATTTTCAAGAATTTGTCTTCAGAAAAAGTCTTACATTCAAGTTAACCAAAGCCTGTACTGAGAGGAATTGCCTTCAACAAATGTTACAGACCCTCCCAGTTACTTTGAGGAGTTAGTTCTGCTGTGGTGATGCCTACCAAATACCGTGGGCATTGGCCAGTAAGATATTTCTTTATGTGAAGGATATATACCAAATAGGATTTGCCTATACTGTGAGTATGAATCTTAGATTTACAATTTCTTCTAGCATGCTGTACATATATAAAAATGCTGTTTCTGTTAATTTTCATAAAGAGAGTTGACAAGGACAATCAGAACAGTAAAGAGTGAGGTGGAAAAGGCATTACTACCTCTGCTATTGTGATGTCCTCTATCACCAGATCCCCTGCTCTATTCAAAAGTGATCTTACATTTTTCCTTCTTGCTGTTGAACTGCCTATAGAAACCTTTCTTATTGCCTTTCATGTCCCTTGTCAGATTAAGCTCCAAATGGGCTTTGGCTTTCCTAACCACATCCCTACATAATCAGTGGCTTGCTCCATATTCCCCCGGCTCCTTTATCCCTGCTTTCACCTCTTGCAGGCTTCTTTTTTTTTATAGCTGTCTTTTGTTGGGAGCTCCTTATTCATCCCCCTGCTATCTCACTTAACCTCCTTGTGTTGGGGAAAGTTAATTCTTGAGCTTGGGAGACATGACCTCTGAAAAATAACCAGCTCTCCTGGATCATTGTTCTCTCCAGGGCTTTCTTCCATGGTATTCTTCCAAGAAGATCTCAAGAAAAAAAATAGTCATAGATTTGGCTTATGTGTGATGCTCATTTTCAGGTCCAGTCTCCAGAATCTTTTGCCACACTGACAGAATGATGCCAGCTCATCTATATCTGAACAAGTTGTTCTTGAGGGAATGTATAAAAATGGAAAATTTAATCTTGCATACTAGGTAAAAGTGTCAATCTTTAATCACAGCTCTACCTGGTGTCTTCTCAGATGTAGATTTTTTTTCCCCTCTTTTCATTACTGTAAAGAATGATTATACTTCATTCATGGAAAAAACTTCTGGAAGCAGGAGGCGAAGGATTCAAGGAAAAAAAACCTCATGTCATTGTGCAATATTCTCCTATGTTCTCATAAGAGAAGTTATAGGACATTGAGAAAGGGGCAAATATAAGATCTGGTATCCATGGCTTATCAGTAACTCAGTTTTAACTGTCCTATCTGCCTTTTCTCAGGATTGTCTCTTTGCCAAGATCTGTCACAAAGAGCCTTGCCTTCATATTTGTAACTTAAGAGCAATTTGCAAAATTTGGCAACAGTACATTCCCTTCCCTTTTCCCAGGTGGAGGGCTGTTTAATGTTTTCCATTCCAGATTTCAGCAAGTTCTCCATTATCTTGTGCTTGCCAGTGACATTCCCATGCATCTTTTAAAAGTTTCTTTTACTCCCCTGACACCTTCCTTCCTTTCATTATCCTCACGTAAATTTGCCTGGTAAGACCACATGACAGGAGTCTCCTATTTTTTTCTTTTTGAATGCAGATTCTGATATTGACAACTGAATGAAGGAGCTTTTTTTTTTTTCTTTTGAAGAGTTAATGAGGGAAAATAATATTTTTATTATGGCAAAAATAATGAATTGTCTGTTTTTTAATGCAGGTTAAAAGCAAGGCAATGCAGTATTGTTGAAAAGAAATTATATTGTTGATTCTGTGTTGCAGCAGAATTAATGAAGGCAATAGTTCCCTAGTTATTCATCTTTTCTTCTTTAATCGTTTTATTGAAAGCCCAACCATTTTTTATGAAATTCTGTGTCTTAGAATACAGACCATGGAAATGCATGGCTGAAGTTTTTCCACCCAGTTCATCCCTTCTTCCTTCCTTCCTTTCCTGCTAATGAAACTCTTCATTCTGGTGGTTCATTGGCCCTAATTAAAACACTGCACCACCATTCCCCCCAGAAAAATAACCCAAAAACACCACCACAGATTTTATACTATTTTCCCAATAATTACCCCAGTTTCTGGGGTCAGATTATAACTTTAACAGGAATATTTGAGACCACTTGTTACAGCTGATTTAGTTGTCTCCAACTGAAGATACTATTTCATATAAAAGGCTGAATTGGATGGCTTCTGGCTTGGAAGTGAGGGCAACAGTTTCCAGCAGCCTGGGTCTGATGAGTTTGAATTGGTCATATGAAAGAAGATGAGATGTTTCCAGTAATCAGGGTGAGAAAATTCATTCACTGACAAAACATTTTTTTTCTGAAAGTCTTGCATGTCAAAGATGGTGAAGAATTGGAATTTAATGAGAGACTGAGAAGATAGTAAATATGAGAGAGAAGAATCAAACTCGATTGATTCATTGCTTCTTTAGATGTTGAGTTTGGTTTTCAACTTTCCTTTCCTTAGTATGAGCAAGAATTATGTTCAGGGGGATAATGTATGGCTGCCAGTTGGCCAGATGTTTTCCCCTGCTTTGGAAGCATCTTTAGACACTGCAAAGTAGGCTGCATACTGAAGTGCTCTGTATACAGATAGCATGTCTGGCTTCTGTGAGAGCTGAATTAAAAGGGATAAAGTGAAAGACAGAACTTAGGAACAGGAAAACGGAGTTTAGCTTTGGAGTCATGCCAGCTAAATGCAATTAAATAGATTAGGAACTAAGAAAAAGACATGAGAAGCTCACTACAGATGTCAGCTCAAAGAACAGGAAAGGGCAAAATATAACCAGGGGAGATTATACAGAAAAGACAGACAAAGAGCAAGAACATTGGAGCATGAACAAACCACAGGCGTGACAAAGACAGGCAGTCACTAAGGGAAGCTGGAAATGTGTAAGGTAGGGCAGAAATGCATAAAAACATTTCTGAGAAAAATTATTCTGTGCAAATGGCCTTATATTTATAATGTAGGAGCTTGTTAGCAACCTGTGCAAAAATCAGATCAGCAAAATGCAAGTTTTGAAACTTCCAGCCTTCAAAGAGCCATGTTGGATGTGTCAGAGAGGAAGGTGAGACGCTGATAATGCACAGCAGGATGATGGATTTTGGAGGTGGCACGTGCAATTTTAAATAAATTACCTATCCATTCTTGTCTTAAATTGCTTTCCTAAATTTACTTTTTCAGGTTTTGACATCAATTATATCTTTTAAATTAGTCATTCATATTTTTTCTTCCAGATGTTTAAAATATAACAAGAAAAACATTACAAGAAAAACTTGTAATCCTAAGGAAAAAATGCACTTCAGTAAAATTATAAGTAATAATAAGTAATGTCCATGAGTTATGGATAACAAAAATGCATGATAAAATAGTACTTCATAATATATGGCAGAATCAGAAACCCCAGTTTGTGAAAGATAATTTTCAATTTCAGTAGTTACATAACCTTGTGATTGTTCTCCTTTCCCATCGATTTTCTGAGTAGATTTAAGTGCTTTGGACTACTTTTGCTTATCATTTAATGAAACAAATGTATTAGAGGGGGTCAATGATCTTGTTATGAATCCAGAATCTATGCCTTGAGCTGAGCCTATGCCAAAAGATCTACCCAGTTTGCTGAAATGCTCGTGGGTCACTCTTCACTTAGGCTAGGCTATTAAAGGAGGAAAAAAGACCATTGCTAATAAATTCTCATGCCTACTTCTGGCAATAAATTCTGGCCTTCCTTGGGCACAAGAGGTTTCTAGCCTGGGGAAGGATCTTTGTTGGTCATTTTACAGTTAATTTGTCTCTAGAGACTGTGATTTTAAAAAAACAGCTATGCTTTGGACTTTGCCATTTAACAGATTAGTAAAGTGCTCAGTAAGCAAAGTTACAGTAATTGTAAATTGCCATCTGTTTCAAATAACTCCATATTCTGATCTGCAATCAAAAAGTATCTTCAGCAAACCGTGTTTTCATTAAAATATATCCTGGTAATTGTTTTGAATATGTTTTATTGATTTTTCTCTAATATTTCACAAGTAATTTTTTCAGTCTACTGCTCTGTTGCTGGAAGCATCATCAAGGATATCATACTGTAGATACTGTGAGAATTTCTGTGTTTCACAAAACTCATGTTTCGTTTTGGCTTGAAACAAAACTACATTTTTGAAAAAAATGTCTTTTGACAGGTGGGATTACTCTGGAGCCAGATGTATTGGTTAGCAGGATGCCATGCAAGTAAGTAGGTGAGCAGTGCACACTTATGAGGTCTGCACATGGACTCAGTTGAGGAGGACAAGTGAGCAGGACCCGGACTGGTGTGCTGCTCGCTTGAGCCTCCCGGGCCCCAGCAGTACCTGTCTGCTGGCAAGACTTCCTCTTCTGTGCACAACACAAAAAGTAAGAAGGTATTTCTAAAGGAAAACTTCTCACAGCTAGCTAGTATTACCATGTAGCCCATATCCGAAAAAGAAAAGTCTGCAGAGTATTTTAGTTGTGTTCCAGCGCTGATAAACCATGTTTCTGCATTGTTATCCAGAATATATAGGATGTTGGCTGCCTATTGATATTTTCTTACAGAATGATTTAGCACAATCTAAGAAAAGAATAGACTAGACTATTTCAGTTGGAAGGGACCTGCATAGATCAAGTCCAACTGTCTGATAAACTCAGGGCTGACCAAAAATTAAAACATGTTGTTAAGGGCGTTGTCCCTTAAACACTGACAGGTTTGGGGCATTGTCCACCTCTCCAGGAAGCCTGTTCCAGTGTTTAAACATCCTTTCAGTAAAGAACTGCTTTCCTATGTCCAGTCTGAACCCTTCCTGGTGCAGCTTTATACCATTCCTACATGTGTTGCCACAGGATACCAGAGAGAATAGATTTACAATAATAACTTGACCATCCCGCTCAGTCATCCAATCCTGATCTTGTGGGACTGGAATGATAACATTGTAAAATTATTTCAATACCCTTAGTTGGTATTTTCAAAACTGAGTATCTTGAGTGTCTGCTTTTTAGGTTATTTTTCTGAAGTACTGAAGTATTGACTTTTCAGAAAGAAAGATACTTTGATGTCTAGTGACAAGACATTGAATGTCTTTTGAATTACAAAAAATGAAAGCCAAAAGATTTAATCCCTCTTGGAGCACATCAGGTTGAGTCAGACTTAGGAGTTGTACTCTGATGTGAGAAGAAAATGGAATGAGGGGTTACAGCTTTTTTTTTTTTTTTTTTTTTTTTTTTTTAGATTTCTATTCTAGTAGTGCTTTGGGGAGCTAAGAACCTTTATGCATCATACTTTCCTATAGTTGTCATATATCTTCCACCATGGTGCAAATGAAGTTTTCACTGAACTACTGAAGATTTACTGAGCTGTCTCAAGCTTCCTATGATTTTGTATTGCCAGTGTTCCTAGATTATTTCTGCATTCTTGGTTTTGTTTGTTTGTTGTTTGTTCCTAAAATCACCATCCATATTAGAAACAGCAGAAGTTTGAGATTTGCAGATAATGGAAGGATCTTTATGTAGTCTTGAAACACACTAGAACAGGGTAAGATGAGTACTGCTGTCTTATTATGATTAATCAAGATTCAGTAATGAAGACTTGGCATGAAGTTGTTTTCTATCATTGCTAATAACAGGAGCACTAAATAATAATAATATAGATTAATGGTCTTATACAGGTAATTTGTGAGAAAATACTAAATTTGTTTAATTGATAGTATAATACTTCAAGTATGTTCAAGATAGTTACCATTGGATGGTAGCTTTATTGTGCAGGTGTATTTTTCTTCTATTACTGTGTGGAGATAATAATAAAAATATGACATGGATCATTCATCACTCATAGTTTTATTTGCATTGTCACCATTTAAAATTTCTCTCTGCAGAGCAGATAATAGGCAATTAGTAATTTGGAATGGCTTCTGTCCTGAACAATCAAAATTTTACATAAAGGTTTAAGACTTTTTTTTTTTAATATGGATTTTCCCATCTCCTAGATAACAAGAACTGAAATAAATGAGACTCAGCATAGATCTTAATTAAAAATCCAAATCAAAAGTTGTTTGGTAGGGTACTACGATTTAATAGACAAATATTGTAATGCAGATTGCTAACAAGAAAACTCAATCTTGAAAAGAACATATTTTAATGTATAGATAGAAAATATTAAAATCTCATTTAGATTCTCTTTTCATTCAAGCTTATTAAAAATTCAATTTTCTTGTGGAGTTCTCATAAAAAACCGTAACAACCCCCTGAAACACTTAGTATGAGCCTTTCCATGCTGAGTTTAGCAAACAGACTTCAGTGAATTTAATCTACAAAACAGTGGTCAACATGCAATGCATATGTGCTGATGGATGTGAAATCTATACACGTGCTAAAAAACTTAACCTGTTGTTTGCAGTGAGTGAGAGAAAGATACTAAGGATATTTGTCAATATTAGTTGTACTAAATTACTGTGTATATATAGGCATCTCTATATCATATGTATAATAAAAAACTTGCAATATGCCCATTTCTTCCTGTGTGTGATTTTGGCACAGAATACAAAAAGCTCAAAATTTGTATTTGTAAACTTGACATGCACTGGGGAGGGAATTGGTGGTAGAGGACATCTTTGGATTTTTCCAACTTCCTCTCCAGGCTCTCCTTTTCCATTTCCTCTTGCACTCCTGAGATGCCATCTAGGCTGCCAGCTCTTCACAGCTAGAAGCTGTCTTTTTGTGTGAACCTTTTGTACTGTGGGTCCTCATGATCTGGTGGATGACTCTGCACCTGCAGCTTGGAGGGATTACAGATGGAATATTGTATTAGCATAAAAACACCTTTATGTCATAAATAGGCATGTTTTATTTGACTACTTGGATTTAATTATTTGGTCGCAGGAAAAATCTGTTGCCTGCTGCACCCTGCATTGTTAAGATCTGCATAGTTTCATTTTTAGCCATGGACAGCAGCATGAGGCAGGCACCCAGTCACACTTCCCCAGTCAGTGAAGAAGGTTACACTCAGGTCTGATTCACATTTACGTATGTGGAATTGCTCCCTGGAAATGCTTTATTCGCTGTATGGGGAGGCAAAGTTGACAGGGCTCCTAACACAGGCAATTAAATGAGCTGAAATCTGTCCAGATCCTACTCCTGGACACATCTACTCCTCTTTCACCTTTTTTCTCTTCCTCCCTCACCAAGCTGAGTTTGCTGTATGGACCACTGTTCTTCTCTGCAGAATTTGGCATAATCCTTGCTGAGCAAACTTCCACCTTTCCTGAAGGTTTCCTTTCTGAAGCCTTCTATAAAAGCACATGGTACTTCTAAGCACTTGTATGCCTTCTCCTAGTGTGCATGTGGTAGTAGATCTTTGTGGTGAATAATGGGAATAGTCTTGCAAACTGGATTTTCTGGGGGATAAACCTATGTCCATAGTTACCTCAGTATCATTTCCTAAAATGAAGAAGGAAAACCTGCAAACTGGTTAGCAGAAAGTGAAAATGCCGCTAGGAAATGTGTTAACACTTAAATGTATATGGGCATCCTGAATATGATACTGCATTTCTTCTGGTACCCAGAGCTAATGAATTCAGAGAATAATGTATTTCAGATTGAATAAGGTCATAAACCTCAACCATGACACAGTCAGTGCTTCTTCAGCAGTTCAAAAATTGGAATAATAATTAGTAGTGAGCTAGACATCTGAGTTTAATGCGGAATTTCTTCCACATCTTAGACAGTTTTATATGACTAAACTATTGATTTTAATCATATCAGTCAGAATTTGGCAGCTCATTCACAGGTGTGATATACCTTAATCATTTGCAAGCAGGCACATGCCTGTTTAAGACTCATTTCCTGTGTAGATAATTTACTGCAGTTCCCTGGAGACATTATATGCATATCACAAAAGCCAGCACCAACAGCAAGCTTGCAAATAACAAAACAAGTGATTAATATTAATTCCTATATTCCACTTCTGTTGTAACTTTTGGAATTTATTTTTTTCTTTCTTTTGTCCTTAAAGAAGATAAAATAGGACTACAAATTCTGCCTTTGTGAGAGGTTGCTAGTTTTTAACTTGCATAATAAAAATAGTATATTGACAGGGCTTCTTTTCCTCTTGTTTTTTGCAACAGTTTTTCTTTAAGAAAAAAATTGGCATTGCACAGTCACTACAGATAAGTTGTGATAGCTATTATAGTAGTTTTTAAACAATATGTAACAACAAAAGTAGTTGGTAGCCAACAAAAAATGTTTTTAACCTTGTTTTTATATAGGACTAATCATGTCCCAAGACCCTCTTATCCCCCATCTCCTTTAGTGTATTGTGTTTCCTTTTTCCTTATCGGGAAATGTCATTAGCATGTGACTAAGATGAAAAAGGTGATGTACTCTTGGTACTTGACAATTAAGGGGTTTTAGTTCTGTAGAAGCATTGCAGCAGCTAATTAGAACAAAGCAGCTGACCTTTACTAAAAATAACACCTTTAAATATTCCAGTGACAAGTTATACTTAATGACCATCCGGAAGACTTCCTGAGCAGTACAAATGCAGTATCAAAATAAGGATTTATTTCCCTTATGATTTTAAAAAGAAAGGAAGAAAAGCTATGGTCTCCAATCACAACAAGGCTAATGCATAGTTTTCAGCTTGTCAATGGCTTATCTTGTAAGCCAAGTATAAATGTCAGAATAAATAATGGTGAAAATGCTAGATTCTGTTCAGCGCGGATCTCTTTTTTCCTTAATATTTATGACTGTTACCAGCAAGTGTTTTTTAAATAGTAAATTTAGTGGCTTGGACTTCCCTTTTTATAAAATCATAAAATATCTGCTAATCTGGTTTTAATCCATTTATGATTGCGTTTAGCTTGTGTTAGCATGTATGGAAACAGTGTGTTACCCTTTGAACTTTTCCTGGCTCTTGAAGTTGTGGATGCCCTGTCCCTGGAAGTAAGTGTTCAAGGCCAAGTTGGAAAAGGCTTTGAGCAACCTGGTCTAATGCAAGTAGTTCCCGCCCATGGCAGGGGGCCTGGAATTAGATGATCTTTTAAAGTTCCTTTCAGCACACATTCTATGACTTTGTATTTAAATGCGATTTTCCAGGAGATTTTCACTAATGGAGTTTTTCAGATACACTTCATTTAGCAATTAATTTGAAGAAAAAAAAATAAGCATTTAAGGAAGTGAATTTATTTTATGTGAATAAAAGAACTTCTGACTTTCGAGTTGAAAAGTTTTGTCCTCAGTACAGACCATTCTACCAACGGTTCCCTGGTGAGCTGAATGAAACCTGGTTCTTTTTAGGTGCTATTGTAGCAATTACTGAGTTGCCTGGTATACCTACAGATACTGCTTTTCTCATTAATCTTTTTTAAAAGCATCAGGTAGTATGTGTTTCATGGCCACGGAGTACTTTTCATATAGATGACTTCCATAAGGTATCTGATGCAGAGCACTTCAAATGGAAATTAATTATTTTAAAACATGTATGAATTTTAATATCCTGTGTTCATTAACTGAAAGTAATGCTTTAATGCATACAGAGCTTAAGTCAGTATTGGATCCTGAACTCTTAAATGCTCAGTTGTACAGAGAGCTGTACTATTGTAAAGCAAAACCCTTAATTCTGTTTCAGTTGTGAATTAGTCCCACTGAAAGGCAGGTTCTTATTTCAAAATCTCTGTAGTGGAAATAACTGACAAGAGAGCTCAGAGTACAGCATTGTAGACTTTAAGATCACAAAGGCTTTCCTGAGAGTTATGTGGTCATAAAGAATGGAGATTAGGCTTTGAGCATAAAACTGGCCTTGTTAATAGTTAAAACAAACTTTTTATGCATGGTAATGGAGTAAATATGGAAATTGAAAAAGGAGGATTAATGCTGAGTAATACAAAACATAATTTTTACATTTTTTCCCCTAAAGTATAAACATACTAAATTATTCAGACTATAATAAGGGGATTTAGCATATGGAATTATATCTCTAAATCTGTCCATACTATAGTTATGTGGAAGATATAAAAGCTGAAAGAAAAAACCCCAACATTTAAAAACACAGCATAATAAATACTCTGGAATATTTACTACTTTATGGATTATTTTGGTTTATACTTTTCAGGGGTTTTTTTCTTCCCACACTTAGAGGGAAAAGGAAAAAAAATAACTGAGAACATTTTTACAAAGTACTTGCTTTATGGCCTCCAGACAAACAGCTTAATTTTGTGTGGTTCACATGGAGTCATTCACGACAACCTGCACTTTCCAGTCTATTCTTATAGTCAGGGTAATGAACGTGCAGTAAGCTGTCCAGGTAATGAAATGTCACTGTTGACTGCAATATTCTGTAGCCTCTGCTGGCCTATTTCCAGACCTTTTTGTTCCAACCAGGGAGCCTGAAGCAAAACTTTGGCTGTTACTGGAAATTTTGTGTCATAATGACATAATGCAGGACTGTGTGCCTCCCTTCTGAGCTGGCACAGGGGAAAATCACTGCCACATTTGCAAACTACTGCCTTGTGAAATGAGTTTGGAGCACTGCAGTCTCTCATCACTCAAGAAGTTTCATTGTAATAGAGCTGCATTTTAGCCTTTATTTTCACTTTCCTGTCAGAATGTCATTCAGAAGAGAGGTGTCATTTTAAGTGTGACCCTGCTTACAGGTGGTAAATTGGTGGCCAGGGCATTTAATGATGGAATCAATGTCCTACAATAGGCAACACCAACTGGAAGTAGTTGGTGAGTGGATTGTTTATTTTGTTTTTGCTATTGGAACACAACTTAAGGAAGAAAAAAATATGTCCGACAGTTTGCTACCATTATTGAGGGAATATGACTTTCTGATCATGCACCACCTGAATGAGTACAATTTCTGTGCCTTCTAAGTGTATTTTCCTTGATTCTTCTTGGTGCCTGGTCTCATAAGAACTCCCCAGATCACTGAAGTTTCATTCTCTGAGCACAGCTACATCTGTTGGCATTGGAAGTACTTCCCATGGTGCACAGCCCATGCTACAGAACCAGGGAGAGTGATCCTTAAGTTGGTACAACATAACATTTCTGTGGTGCTGAAGTTTTCTTCCTGACCATGCTTATCTCTTGTTTCTCAGAATGGAGAAGACTTCGTGTCTTAGTTATGGTTTAGTGCTTGTTTGTGTTTGACCTGAAAGGTAGGGAATATGGGTGAGCAGAAAATTCTGGCTTTTTTTCCCCTCCCACTCTACTGACCCACTCTAAATACTTATGCTTAGTAATGTTTAATGGCTTACACAGTTCCCCTTGCATGCAGTAACCTGCATTCAAAGAGAGAAACACCATCATTTTAGATTTACATTGTAGTTTTAACAGTATTTACCATCTCTACATCACTAGGAAGAGATGACAATTCCTAACAGCCTGTGAACAAAGCTCCTCTCTGGCTAAGGGCTGCCTTGCTGCATTTGTCTTTTTGAGCCACAAGCCTATTTACCCACCTCACCTTTTTACTCTATTGTTTCTATCTAAGGACTTGTATTAAGTGCTACTAGAATAAATATATTAAAGGGACATTCTCCTGCACTAATGGTGAAAGTTAACTTTCACTGCTCCCTGAAGGGGAAAGCATGTCAGTAATTGAGGCATTCCCCTTGCGTTTTGTGAACCATGTGGTGGTGTATGAAAGGTGTCTTGAATTATTCAGTGTTCCCTGTTAGTTATGTTTCTCCTTGGTTTCTCTCTGTAGTTGATGTCATTTGCTAAGGTGAGATGTTTTTTACTGTATGAATAGAGCCCAGATTTGTGAAAACCATCTTCCTTTTTAAATGTTGTCATGTCTAAGAGGCAGCATTTAGTTGTTGACATTTTCTCTTTCTCCACCTTTTAGGATGAAATGTTTGGAAAACTTTAGAAACTAATACTACTTTGCTAAACTTCCAACACTGATAAAAAAAAAACTTGCACAACATTGCAATACTGCTGATGCTTGCAGTTCTTGGGGTAATTTAGTGCTGAGATCACAGAGAATGCTTAACAGGATAAGCATTCCTATTCTGTTTTATTTTAAATGACCTCTACATGTAGGTGCACCTGTTTCTGAAAATCCTTTCTTTTACACTGCACACTTCAACACACATCCATAAAGACAACCTTTCATAAAATTGAAATGCACATAGACAAACATGGCGTTTTTATTTAGAATTATTTTTCTTTTGTTACCAGGTTTTTCTTAGTTTGGTTAATCTTAAATTACTCTTAGGAGAAAATAACAAAAACAAACAAACAACAACCCTCTCCCCCAAAAAAGAGAAGAAAAGAAAAGAAAAGAAAAGAAAAGAAAAGAAAAGAAAAGAAAAGAAAAGAAAAGAAAAGAAAAGAAAAGAAAAGAAAAGAAAAGAAAAGAAAAGAAAAGAAAAGAAAAGAAAAGAAGGATCAGGATGAAAATATATATATATATTAGTTATTTAATCCTTCAACTGTCTAGAAGGAGCAGCACCAATGGCCCCAGCCCAGATGTGCTGTCTATAGGAAAAGCTGTAAGAACAACCCATTCTGCCATGAGAGCATTTTATTATAAAAACATCATGAAAAGTCTGTAATTTCTGTGAATATGATCTAGTTAGGTCTTTATTAGTCTTTCAGCTTTGATTCCCCCATCTCACGGGCTAATAAATTCTCTTTCTAATTTTAAATAGCTGTGTAGTGTTTAGATCAGAGATCACAGTGAAAATGTTGCTATTTTCTATTATGGTCTGCCAGTACCAACCCCACCAAGGTGAACAGTGTGGCCTCACATTGATACTAAGCACCAGAAAATGCAGAACTACTTTTGAAAGTATTTGTTGCCTTGCTTGTTGCTGATCTGTCACAGTGGGAGTAAGTGAATTTTCCTAATTTGTCCAGGAAGAAAGATGTTATAATATGCTTACAGACTTCAGGGTAAAGGACAATGAGGGAACACCTTTTATCATCTTTCAAAAATGCAGAAAACATCCCTCTGTGTACTGAGACATTTTTTTCTTCTGTATAGTTTTCTGGGCACCTGAAGGACAAGGACACATACATTAGGCTGGTTAATCCACTGGAATAACTGGCAGAGAAAGCCAAATTTTACCTTTAGAACATCCCAAATAAAACCTGAGAAGACAAGAAATCATTCAGTTCTGACAGTTAATGTTTCCCAGATGAGGCAACAAATCCCCACTTTTGCCTCTTGGTAGACAAAAAGTATTTCTAACAGTATAATTGAGAATATTCATCAGTTCATGCAAGATTGTTATAATTGAAAGTCTTAATTCTGTCTTTGCAAGGTCACCTTGGTCCCTAACAGAGAATTGCATGAAAGCCAAGAGACTGAAACTCTATTCCCAGATTCTACCACTGACCTGCTTTTGCAAATTATCTCACATCTCTTACTTCACTTTGTCATATTTGTGTGGAAATTTTTACTGTACACTCCCTCAAAGGCATCTTTTTGTTCTAGTACACTATCTCTAGGCTTGGTTTGGACTTAGGAGAAGATTCAGATGTGTGTAGGGCTGTTTGCATTTTATCTTAATGGTTAGTAGAAAAACTGTGAAACAGAAAAAGGCATGAGATCCATCAATTTGGGTAAAAATCTCAACTATCTTTCAAAGATAAATTCTCAAATAAATGGTGTAAATTAACTCTTCTGTTTCAGCTTTAACATTTTGTAGTAGCTGACATTGGAAGTCTGATTTTATTATTTTTTAAACTTAAATAGCTTTTTAAACATTGTACATCTTGTTATTAGAGGCTTCATTGCATTTCTACTGAACTTTCTATCTAGCTCATGGCTCCATCTAGAGTGATGATTTCACTTTACTGATGTGGCAATAAAATGAAGTTGATGTGGAGAGCTGTAGGTGTGTCACCCTTACTGACACTGTTGTAAATTGCTTAACTAATGCCCTATATGCAAGGTTGAAAGAGTCTCTTCAGACTTGGGGAGCTTACCAGAACAAATTCTAAATCAAGCCCTTTTCCTTCTGGCATGGCTAAACAATTCACAATAAAAGAGAGGTGCAAAAATTGGAAGCTTGAAGAAATTCTTTAAAATTTTTGTACGGTTAAACAGAAGAAGAACTTTTGGGGGAAAAGCTAATAGAAAACCCAAAACATATACCCATATTTTTCAGCCTAAGGAAATAAAAGTTGAAGCTACTCTTTATCCAGAAAGATGCAAATTAAATGCTGAACAAAACTGCAGCTGTTCCATTGTATAAATGTCTCTACAGCTCTGACTATCATACTAATAAGATTTTCATCTGCAATGCTCATAAAGAAGTAAAGGAAAAATCATTTATTGAAGATCATTCCATGTGAGATGGCTACATGGAGCTTGTTCAGTAATTCACAACCTCTCTCATACATTCTGCTTTTTTATTTACCAGGGAACTATCATGATTGTTCTTCCTTTTGGCAGTAGGGTAACAGCTTCTGGTACCTGCCTCACACTGGCATTTTAGATGTTTATCCTAGAGGAAAGATGTGTCCCAAAATGTTCCAGTGTTGTAACTGCAGCTAAATTTGTCCAGGCAGCTTTGCAGGAGTGAGGTGCTACTGAAAAACAACAAAAAAAGAACTGTGCTGAAAATTAGAGGCTATTTTTATGGAAGTAGAAATTAGTTTTCAAATATTTCTGTCTCAGAGCCTTGAAGCTGCAGAGAGCATACTACAATATAATATATATGTTTTATAATGAAAATAGATGAAAATAATTTTAAAGAAACTATTGCTTCCTTAAACTTTTCCATTTATTCTTTTTTGAAAAGACCCTGTTTCAAATTAAAATAAACTTTTTAAAATGAAATATTATTAGATAATCTACTATCACAAGATTACAAGCATTTTAGAGTAAGTATGTATTGCAGATATTTCTTTCTTCTATTCATTCACATGCATAAGGACAACTTGAAATCAGAACTTGGTTTCTGATTATTATTTGTAGTTTCTCCTGAAACACCTTGGTTTGAAGACACTATTGTGATAATTTGCATCCATTGCATAAAGCAACTGCATTGACTGCAGACCTCTAGCACTTTCCATTTTACACTTAGATCTGTGGGTAATAGAGAATTCCTCTTCAGTTCTTACTTTTCCAACCTGGATTTGTAATTGTTGGACTTGATGATCTTTTTGGGTCCCTTCCAAAGCAGGATATTCTGTGATTCTTGTGAAGATACTCAGAAACATTTTTGTATGATTATCTGCACATAGGCAGCTCAATACAGAAAATCAGCAAAAAAAGCTTGCCATGTTAATAATGTTGCCATTTTAAGCACAATCTCTGGTAAAAGAAGAAACAAGTAAGGCAGAAGACATGGGATGTGAATACTTAGAGATGACATTTTGGTTCAAATTAGAATTTCTGTGTAAGATTGCTTTCTTAGGAGACTGCTGTACTTAGTAAATCAAAGGAACTTTTGAAGAGTAATTTGACATGAAGAGCAATGTGTTCATATTTTGATTTCACAAAGCACAAAAATGTCAGTTATCAGAATGGTGTTGATTATGTTTCACAGCTGCTTATCCAGATTACAAAGAAGAGAGTTGTGGGAAAGTATTCCAAAGTTTAAATAAGGCCACTTTAGTACCTCTTTAGACATTTTAAACCACGACAAACAAAAAATGTTGGCAAAAATAAAATTTAAAAAAAGCACTTGGATTTTATATAATTTGTGAATTGATGATTTAAATTGTAATATAAATGATGCTGATTTTTTACATTCATGAGCACTATAAAAAATTTTAGAAACTAATATAATGCACCTGAAATAATAATGTAATTAGAATCCTGTGGGGATGAGGCCATTAATCATGTTATAGAGGTAAAAACCTGTATATTTGAAACCCCACATTCTCTACTGAGGTACTAATGTAGATTTTTTGTGATGTATTCAGGGTGTGATGCACCCCCCATCTGGCTACTGACAATACAAGAATAATTTCCATTTTCTTTCTAGAGAATTATAAGGACGAGTCAAGGTTTGAGTAGCCTTCACAATGCCACATCTACTAAAGATTTTCATTTAATTATCATGGTAATAAATAAAGTCTGATGTGAAATAAAAATTAGTAAGTATATCAGCCAGAAGGCAGTTTACAGAGCATATACATTTGGGAAGGAGGGGGAAAAAAGAGCAGAGCTATTTTCTCTCCATGAAGTTTGAAAAATACAGTTATTACAAAAAGCAAAGTCTTAATTTTAGGCTGCTCATATAGTGTTCTTTAACAGAGAGAAAGACCACTCATTTTATATGCTTCTTTATACTCTTTGAATACTTAATACTAGGTTTTACAAAAGGCATCTATAGGATAAACTCTATAAAACATAGCATGCATGGCACAATTTGTAACTTAGTAGATACAAGTCTTGAGTTACATTATTATTAGACTAAAGACTTATTCATCCTGTACATTTTAAATGTAGGAGGAATCTGCTAATGTGCAAAGTGGCCCAAAATTAAAAAGTCATTTAATCAGCACATTAATTGTTCTTTTGGAGCTTTTTTTTCCCCTTCCATTAACAAAAATCTCTGACAGAGAATAATGGAGACACTATAATTATGAATTAAACCCAAAACTGCTCTAGCCACATATTCAGGTAATGATCTTGCCTCGAGTTTATCAAAAATTTATATCTTAAGGGAAGCGTAGTTGGAGGATATGAATATATTTTAGGAATAATCAAGTTATTATCATTTCTTCTCTTAAAGGTATAGATAGAGTGTGTAAGAAGGATGTTCATGATGGCAGGGTCAGGAGTGAAAAATTGCATTTAAATTGTAACAGCATTAAATAAACACAGGTTTCAAAATGAGGGAAAGGAAGGGAAAAAAAATCAGTTTTCCTCATGGCTGTGATCACTGACAAGATGAAATGGTGGGTAACATTGTGATGAAAGTCTATGTGTGGAATATGCAGAAGCTATGAAACCACAAAAAAAAAAATCAACATTCTAATTATGTTGTTGACTTTGAAAAATATTGTCTTTAATCCTCTGGATGGAGAAGAGTCTAACAAGTGAAGACAGATATTTTTATATATGCTCTGAGTACAGGTGAGAGATGGACAAATTCAAAGTGTAGTGATATCAAAGTGCAGTGATGTCCAACCATGTCATATGAGGCTGTCCTGCCTTACTTTTTCTTGTGTCCATTCTTTCTTGGCAAAGTAGGGAAAACAAAAGTTGGTTACTCCCTGAATTTTTATTCATATTTAAATTAGCTAAAGGTATAACTATGCTGTGTCTGCCCATGGGGTCCAACTTGTTTAGTGTCCCACCAAGCAGGTGGGAATTGTAACAGAACTGAGAACACTTACATTGTGGTGCTGGCCCAGCCTCCAACCTTTCGGCTAAGAGAATTGCTTTGTTTGAAAACAATTCTTTTATTCATTGTTTATTTAATTTTATTTCACTTTTCCCTCTTTTTTACAGATTAAAATACTACCACCTATCTATTAATATTTCCTAGAATGATGGAGAGATCATCTCTTTTATTCAGCTCTCCAATGGCTCTCCAATTTTGTGCCTCTCTCTGTTTTTCCAATCCCTTCCTCCTTTTTTATTGATTACTTTTCTTCTAAACTAGGCAGACATTACCATACTTACCTTAGCTGGATTTTGTTTGCATTCCTTTGATCTTCAGGCTTTCTTGAATAACTGGTAGAAACTGGTTCCCAGTTACTGTTGAATGGTTATTGTTGAAATTATTACTTTGGTCATTATACTCCAGAGGAGTTTCTTTTATCTATCCTTTCCCCCATACACCTTTTTTTTTTGCTTTTTTTTTTTTTCCCCCATTCTTATTTTAATTTCACTAGGCATCTCAAATTTTTGGTGACATTAACCTTCATAAATGTGATTTCTGTTAGCAATATTTTAGTGTATTAGGAAATAAAAGGGACTCAGAAGCTCACCAAGGAATATCTCAGGGGTGGGGTTTTTTTCCGCATTGCAAAAGCTTCTGGGCAAATTGATGAGCTTAACACAACTATGCAGCTGTAAAGCAGATAAAAACTGCTTAAAGGGGTCTCAGAACATAATTGACATAATTTGGGGATCTAGGCATCAGTCTCTTGTGCACTTTAGGTACCTCTGAGATTTTAAGACATGTGCAAGAAGTGACAGACACAGGACCTTTAGAAATCTGACCTTTCCTGGAGTGGCAGCTCTAAGCTTGGCAGAATACCCTGGGGCATCTAAAATGTTACTAGTCTCATATACAGAACCAGCTGAATTCCACCCCAGATCTTTTGTTTCATGTTCTTAACATGCTGTAACACTTTGAAGGGCAGTGTTTGCAGTGTCATGCACCAAAAATAAGATTTTGGGAAATACTCTTGTGCTTTACCTAAGAACTGGGGTTATCTGAAAACCTGTTTTCTTTAAGTGTGAATTTATTTATTTTTTTTGTGGTCTCTGAGGTGTATTCATGTATACATTACCTCAACCATTTCAAGGGAAGAGACAGAATACTACAAGCTTTTTTTTTTTTTTAAAAAAAAACCCTTAAGAATGATTTTCTTTAAACTCCTGTTGCCCATACAGTTAGGCATAATGAACTTCAGTATTTTCTGGCTTTCCAGTTAAGTAAGAAATTAAATAGTGACTCCTGTTTTGGAAAATGAGTGAGATTTTAGTATCTGCACTGCTTTTATAAACTATCTTACATCTGTGTTGCTAAATGTCTCATTGGAGGAGTGGGAGATAAAAAATCTTTCTTTGTTTGCTATTTTTAAGAAAGTGCATGCATGAGTTATTTTTTTAGAGAATAAGTTACTCGCAAGTAGAAAGTAAAGGAAGTACGATAGGAATAACAAAAAAGGCATAATTTTAACCTTCCCCCTGATTCAACACAAGATCAGCAATTCAACAGCAATTGGGTGATTTATAGATGTCTTTCTAATACACTCTGGAAATTCAATATTTTTCTCTGGCCATCGAGGCAATCTTCTCCAGCACACATTATATTTACGAAACTTTCCTTTCTAAATGTTTATTGGAATTAAACACTTCACCTCTATTAATAAGTTTGTAGTTTCTCCTTATTGCAGACAACCTTTTCTTTAAAGACTAGTAAGCTTCTTTGACTCTTTCCATCACTAGACTAAATAAATCCTTCTCCTCCCATAAATTACATTTTCAAGGCTTCTTTCCCTTGTCTCTCTGAATCATAGTCACTTCACAGTTTTCTTGCAGTTTTTAAATGAAAATTCACTTTGCAGCTGAAGTATTTCAGGCTGTAATTTCCTACTTGCAAGTACTCTTCCTTTTTTTGTTCTTATATTGTCCCTAACCACAAGCACTCCAAAAGTATCTTACTGGATGTTGTGTGAATGCCTGCAGAAAGTTCATCAGAAGACTTGTTTTCTTTGCACTTGTGGATATTATTGGGAAAAGAAAAATAAATGAGGCAACACCTTCAAAGTCTGACTGAAATAATCCTCTGATGATGTAATCCATGACCTTCTTTTGTGCTTTACAGTGAAAATATGATTTCTTATGCTAAAGCTGGAGAAATCATATCATTTTCTCAGTTATAGAGTATTGAACAATTAGCATGTGTATGTATTACTGAAACTCAGGAGAAAATTATTTTAGAGAGTTTTAAAAAATCAGTTATACAAGTGTTTAAAATAATGAAGGCAATAAAATACTTTATTCAAGTCTAGTGTGCAAATCATGACAAAAATTAGCTGAGCAACAAAATTAGTTTTCCTTTGGACTGTTTTACTTTCCTTCAGATAATAATGACAAAGTCGGTTTCTGCTGCTTGACAGTCATTATTTCTTTTTATCTGTCTAGATGCAAGGGAGGGCTTCCAGCTGAAAAAGATGCTTTAGATAAGTAGATAAGTAGAATCATTCGACCTTGCTTGCAGTTTCATTTCTAATATTTTTATGGGAGAGTGTTATTGGTGCTGCTCTAGAGCAAATGACACTCAGACTTTACAGTCCCACACAAGTTGTATATCCGCCCCATACCTCCACCCCATACCTCTCCTGAAACACCAAACCAAAACCCAAACCTACCTTGCATTATAAAATTTAGAAACATTTCCTTTTTCGTGTTTCAGTCATGTATATTAAATATTTCCTAGTGGTACTGCTGAATTCATTTCCTTTGTGGTCCTTTACTTCTAACAGTAGAAAATAAGTAAAATGAAGTGCAGAGTTTCATGTCTGATAGATTTAATGGAATCACAGGATCACAAAATGGTTTGGGTTGGAAAGGACCTTAAGGACCATCTTGTTCCAAGCCCATGGATATAGGCAGGGACACCTTCCACCAGACCAGGTTGATCAAAGCCCCTTTCTAACCTGGCCTTGAGCACTTCCAGGGATGAGGCACCTACAGCTTCTGTGGGCAACCTGTGTCAATGCCTCACCACCCTCACAGGGAAGAATTTCCTCCTTATATCTAAAATAAACCTGTCCTCTATCAGTGTAAAAAAGTTCCTTCCCAACTTTCCTGATGGTCTTGGAGAACCTTGAGGTCTGTTCCATCCCAAACCATTCTATGATTCCATGAAGAACATGTCGAGATTAATAACAAATATCTCAGCTTGGCTTCTAGAATATTAAGGCAGAGGCTGCAATTTCTATTCCCAGCATTTTTGAGAGTACAAAGCAGGAGGAAAAGATCAGATTTTTTGCAATTGCAACTTTGGTAGCTATAGCTTCTGCTTTAGGCATTATTTTCATATTATTTGTTTGGTATGGAGAGATATGTGTGTCCTTGCATGGGATCAAGCTTGCATGATTGATTGGAAAAAAAAAAAAAAAAGAACCATTTCAGTTCATGCAGCAGCACTCACCACCCTCTGGCATTTAATTATGTAGCTCTGCTAACTATATTAAGGAAGCTTTTTATTTTTTATTTTTTTTTCTCATGCTTTTCATAAGGCTAGTACATCTTTATTGGCTACATTGAATATGTGTCAATGGAGTTGTTTTTCATGCTGCATGAGTGCACTGATGCTGTGAATATGCTTTTGGCAACTTTAAAGTAGAAAGCAGAAACATCACTGCAATAGAAGAGGACTAGTTCAGGACAGACAAGTGAGAGTGAGCAGCTACCACATAGCCTCATAGAATAGTTGTTAATAATGGATTAGAATCCTCAATGAGGCTCTGAGATAGGGCTGATAAAAATGATAACCAGTTTTGTGTCATATACGTGACGTAAACTCAGTTTGAGGTTGCACAATTAATAACATCAAGACCATAAAATACAGCAAAATTTGTAATTTAGGGTACAAAATACTACTGTAAGCAGAAAACAAAAATGCTTTAATGAGGCTTTGAAAAAAGATACATAAGGGAAACTTATTAGATATATTACAGATTTTTTTATTTTATTTTAAAGTGAGTAAACAGTTATCAGAAGGCTGGGGTTAAGGATGAACTATCTAGTGGTAAATAACTCAACCTTGATGAATCACAGAGGAAGTGTGCCTAATGTAAAAGCAGCATGTCATGAGGTTTTGTGCCCACATTACCAAAAAAGGTGTTCCTTGGATGGGCATAAAGGGAAAAGCCAACAGTCAAGCCAACTGAAGTGGCCATCTCTTCTTACTATTTTTAAATGGAGACAAACTTTGGAGGAGCGTCTACTCAAGAAGCACAAAACTAGATTGAATTGTTTTCAGGTAATGTGTCAGTTGCAGGATACCTTGGCTGCTGTAAGTAATATGATTGAATATGATTGGCAATTGCATATGGTTGTGTCTAAGAAATTAGCATTAGATATGCCTGCCATATATTGTTCTTAATTTGCAATATTTTTTTTTAACTTGTAGTGAATATTTTCTCAGAATTTTTTGTTACTACTCACCCAAGAATATGATGCTTCAAAAGGCTAAGACAGTTCTCATTGATACTTTCCGAAGTGCCAGGTTGTATAATTTAGTAGGTTTTGATGAAAATCAGGGAGGTTTTACAACATCTCAGATGAGAGTTCTGAAATAAGGGATAATTCATTTTGGGTGTCAGTATGGCTATAAGAATTCTGTACTGAATATAGTGACTGCTATGTAGTATTATATGTCAAAAATTACCGCTGAAGTCTTATTTCCTCTGCATTATATTTTATCTTTTCCATATTTGATTAAAAACAAATTGAAAATAAATTGTTTGCAATAAATGCAGTGATTTTTAAAGAAGAATGTTGACAGTCACTGTAATGTCTGCAAGATTGTGCAAGTTTTCTCCATGCTTTGACTTCATGGTTGGAAATCCCACATTAAACTCTCTTAATAATAAATATGGGCTTGGAAATGGTAAAAATACAATAAATTGATATCTCAGTATGACTTGGTAAGAACTTGGTTAAGGTCAAAGTCTTCTGCTGACTTCAGTGCAAGCAGTGTTGCAATAATAATCTCTTGAATCCATCTGACAAGTATTGTTAGAGATCAGTATAATATATTGTATACAATGCTATTTATTTCTGTTTTCAGCATATTTATGTAGCAAACTTAGTTTTTGCTATTATTTTACTACTCTGGTTTAACAAATTTGTTCTCATTGATGATGTTACTCGTAGATGGACATTTATAATTAATGCATATAACGACTTCTTGTTCTAAGTTAACCTTCAAGCAGAAATCCTTTTAAACTTCAGAAGACAAAATTTAACTGTGCAAAAGAGCATAAAGCATTTTTTAATGAGGACTAGATTATATTATGGTTCTGGTAGCAGTGCTTGGGTGATAATAGGAAATGGGTCATAACAATCATTCATAATTCCATTCTTTTCAGAAGTTTCTTTTTTAAATGCACTGAAGGCTGCAAGAGAGGATTATTTTAAAGAATTCTTGTACTGTTCATTTTCATAATAATCATTTATAGAATGAACTGCTTTGTACCCTTTTTCTTGCACCTCTCTATGAAAATAAAATCCCAGTGTTAAGGGGAAAAAAAAGATAGGATATATTTTTAAATGTACTTTCATGTTTTCAAGAATTGAAATATAATTATTTTTAAATGTTTCCATAGCACACATGACTTTGATTAAACAAATATGTAAATTTGTAATCTTTCCAGCATTAGTATATGCTAGTGGAAGGAAAAAATTCTAAAGGAAACAACTTTTTAAAAATCTAAAATAGAGAAATTTAATATATTACCATCCTTAACATAGGAAAGACTTCAGATATTTTTACAATACAAATAGACTTGCCATTACAGTATTTAAAAATTGATGTTTATGATTTATTTTCATGTTATGTAGGAAGTGATTTGCAAAATCTGTGTAGCAGCTTGGTATTGACTTTGAGTGTAGGTGAGTGATTCTTGGGGAGGGGGAAGAGCAAAATACATTTGGTTCATATACTACCTCATTTGAGTTTGGGGTGGATAGTCAAGAATTATATTTATTGGATGATCATAAAGTGCAGATTTATCTGGGAAAGAAACTCTGGGTGATTAATTGCAAAAGGATCTTAAAAGACTGTAAGATAAAATGGCTTATGAAATTTAAAATGAACTATTTTAGATCTATGCTTGTAATGGTGGAGACTGAATGAACACTTTTAATATTGTGAGTTCTGGGTACCCAGGACAGAAATCTTGGTTATGGTCATTCCCAAATATGATAAATCTTGGCTTAAAAAAAAGCCCAAACAAGCCAACAAACCACAAAAAAACCCCAACAAAAAAACTAAATCTTAAACACCTTCTTCTCTCCTGGAAATTATTAGGAAAAGAAAGAAAAAGACTAAAAAAGACTGACATGACCAGAAATGAGCAGATGCGGAATGTCAGGCAGGAGCTGTCCTTTCAATGGGACAACCTTTACAGGAAATAGGAGTGTAGGGAATTTTACCACCCTGAAACAAATGCTGGGGAGATGTAGTAGATGGGATATCTGGAGAGCAGCATGCACATCATGGGGGGCCACATCTTCAGCATAATCCAAAATGTCTCTGGCTTTGGTAAATCAATCAAGAACATCCTCAGATGCAACGGCCAGAGACGGGTCCTGCCCAGGCTGGAACTGTGAAGACACACCATCCAAGTGTCTCTGCTGGAGGACAGTGACAGAGACAGAGCAGCTGTGTTGTGTGGGTAAGCTTAAGGGGCACTGGGAGGCTGCACCACACCAGAGTGAAGATGGAGGTGCTGATCTCTTCGTCTTGGTATCCAATAACAATCCAGCATAATTCGCTATAACTTTTGGCCAGCCCTGAAATGGTCTGGGTCAGCTGGATTAGATATCTGTAGGTCCTTTCCAGCTGAACATTATTCTGTTCTGTTCTGTTCTGTTCTGGGCATCCAGCTTGAGGAAGGCTCCATTCCCAAAGTCTGTGGTAATGCAGATTAAGCAACTGCAGTAGTGGCCTTCTTCTACTCTTCTTTCTGCTCATACAGGAGAGTAGGAGATAAGATCTTAGAGAACATGGGTTATCAGCACAACCATCAATGGAAACTGGGTGGGAAATTTCCTTTATCCTCTTCTGGCTACTTTCGGACATGGGATAATGTGGAGATGGCCACTTGGTCCAGTCAGTGCTCCTGTTCTTAGATTTGGTTGGGAGGTAATATCTCTAAAAGATTGTTGAGGTTTTTTAGTTTTCTATTGGTTTTAGCTGGGGAAGGAATTCTGTCACTTCTATTCTCCCCATTCTCTCCTTCATCCCACTGGGAGGAAGTGAGCAACTGTGGGGAGCATAGAGGTTTTTTAGCAAACCGTGGATTGTATAATGACTTAAAATATCTGACAATGGAAAATTAAGTTTATTCCAGTTTAAGTAAGGTTCTATTAAAACTATTAATATTCAGTTTGCAGTAGGTTTTGAAAAGCCTGAGAAAAGCAAAACAAAAGGAGGAAAAATGGAGAAAATGCCAGGTGAAAAAAGAAACAGGGAGACAAACAAGCCTTAGAGAAGGACTGTATACAGTCACCACTAGCCCTTTTTAAAGATTTCTACTTCAGACTTGTTTGGGGAAGACCATATTGTGGTTGGTGGTTTGATTTACAGCTTTGGAAATGTTGCTTAAAGAGCAATGAATCCGATGGTAAACTCACAATGAAGTTCAATCTGCTTTACTGCAATTGGAAGGCCACTTTCTGCTGCTTGTCATGCCTTCTGGCCTTGGAATAGCATCTGGGATTTATGTAACAGCTCAAGTGGTTTCTGTAATATTTCACTAACCTCAATTCAGCCAGGAAACAGCCTTAGTATCATAGAATCAAAGAATGTGTTGGGTTGGGAGGGACCTTAAAGATCATCTTGTTCCAACCTCTCTGCCATGGGCAAGGACACCTTCCCCTAGACCAGATTGCTCAAAGCCCTGTCCAACATGGCACTGGGGCCTTTTAGGTGTCCTTGTCTCTTCTTTTTTTTTTTTCTTTTTTTTTTAAGCCTCTGAGCTAGAGAAATTTCTATCATATTGACAGTCAAATGAGACTGATATTAATTGTGCTCCAGAATAGGTTTCAAGCCCTTCTGACCTTTCTTTATTTGCCTTTATTGCTGTGCATGTTCATTATCTGATGTTTGAAGTTCTTTGAAGTCTGAAAACCTTGCAAGTCCTGACTAAATTAGGTCTCTGCTGAACCTTTTTACTGGTGAACCAGTTTCTTCTTTCACAAGTGCAATCATGATAGCAGCAAATTGGAGTTAAAGTTCACATGTGCTGTGTACGTGTCATTTTTTTTGTTCATTTTTCCAGTCTTTAGCTTGCCTGAGGGGGTCACTATTCCCCATGGAGAGTGTCACGTATTTTGTATCAACTCAACTGTCTGCCATAAATATTTTGCAGGCTGTAATTTTAAGAGAGAGGGGGAATTAAGTATTTTCCTTTGCATGTAGGTTGCAGGCAGCTTGCTGTGTCACCAGTTGTGTACAAAAGTCTTTGCTGTTTTGGTGCTGCTAAATGGGAGTTATTCTTGAATGCAGTCAAAGGTAGTAGGTATTTTCTTCTAGCTATTGCAGTTTGTTGAACAGTAGTTTCCCTTATAATGGAATTGAATGAAATAAAAAATGTATTCAATTTCTTAATGCAATTTTACTGTAATTAGATAGGGAAGGCAAACACCTATTTATAATTGTTATACTGCATAAATCTTTCATGGCCTAAACAAATCCTTGAGAAAAGAAATGCAGTCTTCCTTCCCCTTCTTCCTGAGTCTTCCCCTGCTGTCACTGTCGTTATCTTGCCTTCTGGTGTTGTTTTTTGAAGTGCCAAAGTAGTGAGTCTCAAAGGCAAAGAGCAAACAATAAAATAATGTTTCTTTTGTTTCACACATATAAAGCAGTCATCTTCTGCAGTATGCAATTCCCTTAATAACTGGTCTTAATCTACTGTATTGAGACAATTAGTCATATAGGTATTTCTGGACTACTATTATACTAAATGAATATAAGTCAGTGTTACAATGGACCTGTGTTAACACTATTAAGAAAGAAGTGAAACATTGCATAACTGTGAAAAGTATGCACTGAGTGATTTTCTAAGTACATTTGTTCCCATACCACTTGATCACATATAAGGTGCTAGTGGACTTCAAGAATTGGTTGTTGAAAACCCTGTCCTTTTAGGGTACAAGAGTTCCACTGAAGAGATCAAAAGGGATAGAGCTGGAGAATAGAATTTCATCTCATGAATCTCTTCTCTAGTATATGACTGCAGCCTGACTTGTATAAGACAAATTTAGCTTATAAGATTATTATGTTTAATAAAATTCAAACCAAAGAAATATTCCCAAACTGGAAAGAAAACATGATATAATTTTACACAAGCTTAGGAATATCAATAACCAGTCGATGGGACTACTGTGAATTGAATTGGAAACCATCTTTTAGAATGCTGTCACATGCAGTAGATAAGCACCACATAAAATGTAGCTTTAATATTTGAAACCTAGAAACACTGCAGCTCAAAGAGGTTTTATTAAGAAAACTGGAGTATTGCTTTGCTAGCTCACTTGAAAAGAGTTTATAGATACTTTTCATAATTATACTGTATGCATTGAAAGTAAAATTAGCCTGCAAAATACTCAGAAGAGACATTTGGGACTTAATAGCCAGTGTCTATTAATCTAAAAGAACATCTTGCTGTACATTTTGGTCTTGTGTGAACAATGTCAGAAGGAAAGCTGGTATTTACATTGAAGTTTCTCATATCTGTCTTCTTCAGGACAGTTTTCAGTGTCTGAAACTGCAACAAATATTATACCAAACTGCTGTATGATGCCAAGAAGTGTTTTTAGAAAGCAGAGGGAGTTCCTACTAAGGAGAGCAAAATAAATCACAGAGATGTACTTAAGTAGAAAGCAGTCACTGTCCTGCTTCCCACTACCCCACCCCTGCTGGATAAGACATACCTCTTTCCTTCCAATAAAGAATAAAATTCTAGAGCAAACCCTGAAAACTTTCATGGAATACAATTGTTCAATAAATATGATCAGTATTTGGGGATGAGGTCATGGGAATGAAGGTGACTGTCTTTGCTCCTGTAGAGTTTCCATGGAGTTGTTCTTATAATTTGCCATATTTCAGGTAGTTTCCATGGAGAAGGAAATGGGATCACAAGACATCAATTTTGGTGGACATAAATAGTGCTGTAGGAATGATGCACATGTGTATGATTCCTAAATATTGCCTTGGTCGTGAATGCATTTTATGAAATAATTTCAGGGATTGGAATTTGCATGTCGTATTAGTGTTTTGCTCATTGAGATAGCTTTACAAATTTTGTTAGTTTGCTGTAGTCAGATTATATTAACCAAAATAGGTCTGTGAGCACGCTGCAGTGGGTTTTTAGGTAAAAGCAGTACATTTCACTGCCACGGTATGTGTATACTTTCTGGAGGTGGGATTAATGCCCTTGTATGATTTTTTTTTTTTCTGAAACTTCAATAGTTGCAGCAAGTAAAGACAGATTTTGAAATAATGAAGCAGAAAATGTTTGTTGCTAGAAAGGCAAAACTGACAAAGCGTAGTAATTCATCCTTCTAACTCCTAACACAAGCTCTTGGTTTTACTGCGAGAACAAGGGCACAAACCATGTGCCATCTCGTGGCTTCTGTAGTCACTGCACTTGGTTTGACAGAGGACAAGTGTTGGCTGAAATGTTTTTCATATCCTTTCTTTTTAGCTCGCACACAAGCCCTGGCTGAGAGAGGAAGTAGGAAATTGGACTCTGTAGGCCACTGAAAATGTATTGAGGTGAAGCATTGGGGGGGGGATTTTCTTTTTTCTCTCTTCGCCCATTTTTCCACCCGATGATGTCATCCTTGGAACAATTTGCTGTAATTCATCACTCAGTCTAAATGTAAAGGTCTTTGCAATATTGTAGTCAGCTCCTGCTTTTGTATTCTACTTGCATTTCGTAATTAAAATAATTAACACTGGCTATTGTGTCTTTTAGATCTTCTATCTTTAGATAGAAGCTTTTACCAGTGTATAAACAGAAGGTCACAACTTAACTGGGCCCATTGTTTCGCTTTACTTGTTTCAATACAGAAGATCACATATTTATTTTTTTATTGAGACAATATAACAACAATCAGGTTTTACCTGGATTATGAAGAAAGACAGGATAGTAACACTCCCTGCCCAAAAAGAAAGCAGAAAAAAACAAACAAAAAACCCAAGAAATTATTATTTTGAAGCCCTATGTAATATTCTTAAGAACATTTTTGTCCTCCTTGTGATTAATTTTGCAGCAAATATTACCTATGCTAAGCTATAAAGTATAATCTTATACAGAGAATTAAAATGTTTTTCAACAGAAATATGGAATTATTGCCAGTAAGTTTCTGGAGCAGTGGAATCCAGGCAGCAGGAAATATGGATAATAACATGGTATTTGTGTGATCAAGGGTTAACTGACAGATCAATGCATGTGTTAAAGAACACACCAGACCACTTTCTGCAGAAGACCTGCTGTTTCCAGGAGAAGGAGGGAGAGGAGAGAGCTCCCTTTGCTGTGATACAGGAGGAGTATTGCAGCAGGACTACTGCAGAGAACACAGACAGAAGTAACAGTCTAGGAAGTAAAACAGGATGGTAGATGGATGGAAAGTAGCAAGGCATGTGCAAGCATTTGCCTGGCAGGTTTATGATGGAATTGTGGCAGGTTACAGAGATTTCACACTTCCAAGACTCCACTCAGCAAATTTATAGTCTTATTGCTTGCAATCATAGAATCATACAAATATAATGGGAATATATATGCACAAAATGTTGAATGAGAACTATTGAAGAAGAGAAGATCTATGAGAATGAAGATCTATAAATATTCCCGCTTCTGACAATGATCCTGTTATGTCGGATCAGAAGTCTAAAATAGGAGGATAAAGAAATGTTTTCTCTCTATCTACACAAATACTTTGCAGAACTCTGTCTCCTATGTGAAAAAAAGAAAAAAAGAAACAACACATTTCCAGACATTTAAGCTATTGTGTGAGCACTGGCCAAGTCTGAGCATAGTTGAATCTATCTTGATTTCAGGCAGAATTTTGCAGTGTAATTCCTTGACTCCATCTGATGATTTGACACCTTTGTGTGACTCCTTCCACTACCTTTCCTTTGCATGTGCTTTGAATCAGGTATCACTTCATTATTGCTAAACGAAAAGGTTGTTATACTTTACATTTAATCTTAAAAGAATAGCACCATTATTTGGGCATTTGAGCAAATGCAATTTCCCTTTAAGCTCCGCATTGAACTGAAACAAAGAGATTCAATGTGATACTTAATATTTGGAAAAGTGTTCTGTTCCACTGGTCATAATTTCAGTTTTGAAATTTTAAGAGGGAGTCACACAATTACCGGGCAACAGAAAGGCAAACTTGCTTTTGCAAAAAGCTCAAAAGTACAAGGTGTAAAAAATTTTATGAAATTAATTGATGAAGAATTGAAAAGTATTTGAGGTGCAGTTCAGGAGTTTTTACTCCAGATCAGCCCTCAGAAATCGGAAAGAAAGCAAAAGGACAAATATCTTTGCGCCTACAAATATTGGAGGAAAGAAAAAAAAAAACAAAATGAAAAGCAACAAGCTATAGAAATCTAGATATAAATGTATAAAGATTTCAAGCTCATATATTGGTATTTAATCTTCATAGCATATATATGCAGTCATTTAGATTTTAGGGCCCTCCTCAGAAGGACTCCAGTCCACACTCCTGCTCAAAGATGAGTCGATTTTGATTTCATGGGCTGTTGTTGTGGACTTTGTCCAACCTCATCTTGGAAATCTCCAAGGATTGAGACTACACAACCTCTCTGGACATATTGTTCCAATGGTTCAATTCCTGTAGCTGCTGACAGGATGACAGCTGTGTGATTTTAATTCAGATTTTCCTCCTTACAGATTTGATTCTCCAATTTTGTCCAACTGGCCACAGTTGTGCCCAGAAGAGAAAAACCAACTTTTGTGAGATTGATATTGAACAAATGTCTTCAAAAAGACATCATTATTCTGCCATTTTACATATTCCATTTATTTTATTGAGTTTATCTTTAGGCCACTTATTGTCATTATTATCTTTTCTAATTTATTTAGCATTACTTTTTCTCTGTTCATAACTGAGGATTGATTTCACCCTTCCTTGCCCCAACCTAAAGTTCTTATTTTAATAGATATTAAATTACTATGTATCCTTTTTTTCTGAAGATACTATGTAAATGCAAGTCATCTTTAGCTCTTTTGCACACTTCCCCCCCCCCCCCCCTTTTTTTTTTTCCCAAGAACATGCTGTCAGCAGTTGACTTCCAAAAACCTTAATTCTTGGCTCAAATCTTGCAGGCTGTGGAGGAACAAGTAATGAATATCCTAAATTTTAGAAAACTTGTTGAAGCCAAATGAGGAAATGTAGGAAACAAATCAGTAATTACCCAGTTTATTACTGAAAAAACATTTAAGAAAGTGATATGGGTCTCTAAATGTGTTAACTATTTTTGAAAATGTTTCTCTTACTGTAGCAGGTTTAACAGTGTAGCAGGCAATTATAATTCAAGGCCAAGTTACTATATTGAAAACTACAAGTTGATCTTGCTTAACTTTTTTTTTTTCTTTTCGAGTGTGTTATTCTTGTAGTGCTCTTTAGTCTGCACAGTGACCTTTTCAAGTATGCAATCACTTGCAAATTTATTTAAATAATGTGTCTGTTTTGGTCCTGGCTGATTGGCTGCACAAACACTGAACATTAACAAAGGGGACACAGACTGGCATATGCAGGTAGTTATATGTAAAATAAGATAGTTGAAATTGTTGTATTTTCAATTTTATGGAAAAAATACTGTGTATTCATTGAAACTGTTTTAGGAGGCTGATAGACTAATATGAACCTTAAATATTCACATATTTTTTGACACCTTAGAAGCAAAACTAAAGGACTTTTCAGAAGAGAGAGAGAGGAAAAAAAGGGGGACTCATTAAAGTCATTTCTAAAAGAAATATATAGCAAATATACTGTTATTCACTAAAACCATCTAGGAAAGTGTCAGGGTTTATATACTTTCAATCATGTGAAACTGTTCTTAATTGTTAGTTATATTTGATCAGTCTTTTTGCAAAATTTATTCAGACTTGTTGTATCCATTATTTTGAGTATTACTTCAAGGCTGTCTTTTTGAATGTATTTGGTCATAAAAAATGTTCATAAGGAATTTAAGAATTGCATTAAAAATAATCAAAGTTGTATTTAAAGAAAGTTAATTTAAATGTAAATGCACTTAGTGTAAATTGGATGTTAATAATCTGCTGTAATTCATTGACTGGGATCAAAAGAATTTAAAAATTACTTTTGCATCAGGTGTTAACTATTTAACAGTAAGAAAAAGCCCACTTAATTTGAAAAGTCTAGTCTTGAAAGCATTCTTAAACTTCTTTTGTGTAAAAAAGCTTGCTTGATATCACGGAGAAACCTAATTTGTATTCTACAGGTGCGGTTGATGAAATTTTACAATTTGATTTTGTAGCTCTTGACTCTGTGTTGACAACTCTCAGAATGCTAAAAAAAAGGGGAAAAAAAAACCCCAACAACATGGAACTGGTAAAAAACACCCACAAAACTGATAACACCTGCTACTTTTATAATGGCTTTCTTCTACCTGTCCAAAACCCCATGTCACTTTTAGGGGGGAGAGCATTCCACTGAGTTGTTCCTCTCCCCTCCTTGCTCTCTCCTCCCTCTCCTGCTACTGGAGATCCTAGTGTTGGGGATGCTTGCCAACACTGGCATAAGGAATCTTGCTGGAAGCAGGGCTGCTGGAGGGACTGGTGTACTGGAGGATGTTATGACACACTCAGCAACCCTGTGCACTTCAGGTGCTGCAGGCAGGGTCACTGTCCATAGGAGATTACTGCACCTTAAGGTTTCTGCTGTAGCAAGGGCTCAGCTCTGAGAGAGACTGAATTTGACTGAAGCTACATCTTGGCCTCATTAATTGTGTCTCGAAGAACTGGGAAACAGCCCAAAGTAGCTCCTGCAGAGTGCCTGGCTCCATACAAGAACAGTGTCATCACCTTCCCTGTGTACTTCTGCAGTTTGCCCTTGGCAGTGGGGTTTAACCTGGATGCACTCAGGGCAGAATGACACAGGGAGGCAGTGCCAGGCAATTATTGTGCTTCAGATTTCAGCAGTACCTCCTTTTAATGATGCCTGAGCTATATAGAAAATCTCAAAGGCACAAACAGACTTTCATCTCTTGTTTTATTCTATATTTGTTGAAGTTCAGCTCTTAACACCTACTACTGCAGAGACTTTTCCAGTACAGACTCACTGAATGAAATGGCTCTTTGTTTGGAAACCCACATGTCCTTACTGCTTTCATTTGGTACTAACAGCACAATAAACTTAAATCTGATGTTGTCATTAAGAGTAATCAGTAGGGGAAAATTTATCATCAGTCAAGTGTACCAGTTGCATTATCATCTGTTTATCTTCTAATGGGTTGTGTGGTTATCCTTCTGCCCAATGTCCCTGACCAGCTGGAGCTCACAGAGCTCCACCTGGGGATGGGTGAGGAGGAGACCATGAGCTTATGGGTCAGGATGAAATGGAGGGCAGGGACAGGTGGCATCATAGTGGGGGTCTGCTACAGGGCCAGGGAGAGGACTCTGCACCTCTACTCCGCTCTTGTGGGACCCTCACCTGGAGTTTTGTCACATAAGAAGGATGTGAATGTGTTGGAGAAGGTCTGGAGAAGGACACAAAGATGCTCAGAGGGCTGGAACATCTCTCCAGTGAGGATAGTCTAAGACAGTTGAGGTTGTTCATACTGGAAAAGAGAAGGCTCTGGGGAGACCTAGCATCTTCCAGTACCAAAATGAAGCCTGTAAGAAAGATGGGAACAAACTTTTTGGCAGGACCTGTTCTGATAAGACAGAATGGTTTTAAGCAGAAAGAGGGTAGACTTGGATTATGTATTAGGAGAAATCCTTCATTATCAGGGTGGTGAGGCACTGGAACAGTTTACCTAGAGAGGCTGTGGATGCCACATTCCTGGGTGTGTTCAAGGCCACATTAAACACACCTCTGAACAACCTGGTCCAGTGGAAGGTGCCCTGCCCATGGCAGAGGGAGGGGTTGGAACTAGATGATCTAGTCCCTTCCACCCAGACTATTATAGAATACTGTGATTCTAAGTGTGTTTGCAAATGGTAACCTTCAAAAAAAAGTAATATTTTAAAGGCTGTAAAAGGAGTAATGCATTTTACATTTAATCCATGTTTATTTATTTGCTGTTTTCATTATTATGCACTTGATCTCATTACTTTTAATTTCAACAAGAATATAATAAAAGAAGATCTGTGCTAATTTGGTCGATACTGGCATTAAGATACTTTGGACTGTCACAGGACAGGGATGAAAAGTAAAATCCAAGGTCCATTAAATTGTGAATCCTGGTTTCTTTAATGAAGTACAAAAATTAATTAATGTGAATTTGCTAGATCCACTCATAGATACACTGGTGGCTTGTTTCTTCTTTACAGAACCATTCAAGCTGTGCTTGAAAGTGTCTTGGCTAGCATATCTTCTTTTTGATATGTTTACCAACTCTCAGGTGGATGCTGAAGCATTTTGTAACAGAACTGCTAACAATTTTTCATTAGAGAATCTCTTGGTGAAGGTCTGAAAATGTATTTCTTGGTATCTGAAACATCTAAATGAGAACAAGAATAAGGAGAAGGCTTGGAAGTGCCTTTCTCTTATGACAGAAATACTTATAATAGTAAAAACCAATAAAATGTGTCACAGTGTCTCAGCTAGGGGAACAAAGTATAATGAGAAGCTTGAAATATAGAGGCTGAAACAAACAGATGTGGAGAGTGAAGCAGAGAAAGATGAAGGTGGAAGAGAGCAGGACCAGCTTGAGCAGCTGCCATGAGGACAAAGAAACCTGTACCTCATGCAACACTGTCTGAATCAATTGGTTGTGGAAAAGAGTCAACATTTCTTTTTGTACTACTGATGCTATAATAAAAACAACAAAAAAAAAATATGTAGGAAATGTTTAAGTGTATTTCAAGGAAACAGTCTGGTTGAGATAAATTATAGACTTAGTAAAACCAAATTTGCTTAACTGGAGAAAGTAATTATAATTATTACATCATAGCTGTTGCAGCTGAATTTGATATTGTCATGGTTTAATCCCAGTCAGCAGCTCAGCCCCACACAGCCACTCACTTGCATGGGGAGAGAACTGGAAAGGTCAAACTGAGAAAACCCATGGGTTGGAGTAAAGACAGTTTAGCTGGTAAATAAAACACTGCTTGTGCAAGCAAAACAAAACAAGGAATTCGTGCACCACTTCCCATGGTCAGGCAGGTGTTCAGCCATCCCTAGGACCACAGTCCTTCACACCTAATGGGAACTTGGGAAGAGAAGCATCATCACTCCAAATGTCCCCCACTCCTCCTTCTCCCCCGACTTTATTTGCAGAGCATGATTCCCTGTGGTCTGCAATGTCCCTGTGGTCAGTCAGGGTCAGCTGTCCCAGCTGTGTCCCCTCCCAGCTTCTTGTACACCCTCAGTGGTGGGGTGAGGTGAGGAGCAGCCCCAGCCCTTCGTGAGCACTGCTCAGCAGTAATGAACCATCCTTGTGTTACCAACACTATTTCCCACACAAATCCAAAACACAGCCCTGCACCAGCTACTATGAAGAAAATTAACTCTAGCTGAGCTAAAACCAGCAAAGGTGGGCAGAACTGATAACATCTTTTACTATTAGAATGGCTTGAATCTGTTTGTACAAACATTTCTCAATAACTTTGAAACATTTTAAATGTTAAACTAAAATTTTCCATGTTCTGTGTCTGCCTCAAGCTAGCTGATCTGATCATTTTTTATCCATAGTAATTTAGTCCTTTATGGACTGATATTTTTGTATTCCTGATATTCCAGCACTTCTAGAAGAGCCAGATTATTTTCTTTTATGGTGGTGCTTTTGAAAATGCAAACAAATTTGGCTGAGTTACAATCCAGAATTCACAAAGACTCTCCATATATTTGCTAGAGATAATAATTAAGTCTTCAAGAGCCATTTTTTCTTGCCCATGCTGAACGTTCTTACTGCTCCCACTGCTAACCAAAGTGCATGGGTATTATTTTCCCAGGGATTAAGCTTGATTAGCTCCAAGATGAAGTCAGCCTTTTGCCATAACAAGTCACTCCATCCTTGATTGTGTATGTTTATTGGAACTAAAAGCACAGAGTCTTTCTGTTCTATGCCCCAGTACAATAAGTCTGACTGAGAAACAGACTGCATGAGTTTGGGAACAGCTCTGTGTTAACATGGCCTTATTTTGAGTCTGAGTAACTTTGAAACTGGGCATTAGTGGTTATATGAATCCATCTGTCTTCATGGGTTCTCTGAAAGACAGGATAAGGAAAGTGCAGCTGGGACTCAGGAGGAGAGAGGAAACATAATCACTCAGATAACAAACTCTAGGGCAAATTAGAGCACCAGGAAATAAGAAAAGACCAATGAAAAACCAAACAAAAAAACCCCAAACTGAAAACCTATACTCACTTTCACACTAATTTCAGATGTTTGATTTATTCATGCTTGATAACTCAGGATTTGCTCAGCCTTGTAAAGCAGGTGAAATATATGAGAAAATTTGTGCTGACATCAGGTGCATTTCTTGGTGTTTTTTTGATCTTGTTGCAAATTAGACTCAAAGCTTTCAACTTCAATAGTGAGAAAACTAGGCATATGCAATGACCATGGGTGATAATGTTATTTTAAATGGCTTCCCTAGTGAAACATAGAAACACTTTGGCAGAAGAGCTGGTCGAAGCCAGCAGTCACAGGAATAAGTGATTTCATCCATAAGATCTTGCTTATTGTGCTGCATATGAGACAGAATTCTTGATAGCTGTTTCACTCGGATTAAAAAAAAAAAAAGTATTCTTTGCTGTTCCAAATATATCACAAATTATGTATTTTCTTTAGACCAAGGAATATGCTTTGCCCAGTTAAACAGTAGGTACATATGATGTTCCATATGGGTAAGTGACTTTAATGATCGTTCTGGAAAGCTTATTCAGATGACAAATATAACATCTGTTTACATATCTCCATTTGGAAAAACTAACATTCTTTTCAAAGTCACCCTCAGGGTCTGGGGAGATAATCACTGTTCATTGCTGGAGAAATTGGGGATTATTCTTTTTGTAGTTAACATCAATAACTACAGAATTGCAAAAGGTCTAGTGAAATATGGAAATTACCACAATCAGAATGATTTAGAATCTGATGGAATATGCCTCCAGAAGCAGAAATGTGACTGTAATAAGGATGGGAATACTAAGAACCAGATTCTGAACTGCTTTTGACTGTTTAAATGTGGTGGTTATTTGCAAATGGGGAGGGAGACAGAGCTTTAATTCTCTGTATCTTCCAATCAATCATACCTAGTGCAGTGCATACATGCTAAGGTATAATCAGTGCATTGTTCAGTGTCCAGCCTAGTTTTGTTCTGCTCACCGTCTCACTCAGCCATATGTGAGACAGGGTTAAAGTCAGAGCAAACAGGGACTTTTCCTCAATGAATAAATTTTGCTCATAAATTGACTAAGTGGGCTACAATGTACCGCCAAGTTTCTAGATTCAAACTATGAGAGGAAATTAATTACTTTTCAGGATTGAAGCTTACTTGGGTCTGAATTGTTGCCTTTTGAATGATATGATATATTTATGTTTTACAAATTGAGCTTTTGTGAGGAAAAAAATGTAATTGAAAATAATTGCCACATTGGCAGTGTTGTCTAGCTGGTGAGCATGGTGGGCATTTCTCTCACAGGTTAGTTCAATTAAAATACCACAGTCCCAGAAAAAAGCCCATGTGCTATTTATTCATCTTTTTTGCTGTGTTTGAGCCCACTGGTTTATGCTGAGCCCTCTAGGTCACTGGGAAGCAAGGTTCTCTCTCTAACCCCTTTTGTGATGACTGGAACCCGCTCTTAAGTCCTACTATCAAAATTCTTTTATGTATCCTGATATGCACCAATCCCAAAGTGCTCCAGACTTGTAGGTTTATTTTTTTACAGTTTTACAGATGTTTGACAGTCAAAGCAAAGAGATTCGACTCATTTGATTGCAAATGAGATTTATAAAATATACTTTATAAAATACTTTGTTTTAAACTGCACTGGCACCCAGTTCCTCAATGGATGAATATCCTAATAAGTCAGCCAAATCCTATACAACCATTTCTTACTTCCATGCTGGACCCACACGTTGAGCAGGGCCTTTGTTTCTACGTGAAACCATGTACACTGTCTTTGGGCTGCTGGCAGGGGTAAACAGAAAAGCGTGGCAGCTCAACCGGAGCTCTTTTGTTTGATTAGTAACTAGGGAGACTACCAAAAGATGTATTTTTGACTGCCCTTGAACTACTTATTAATTTTAGTAGATTTTGCCAAGTGGTTTTTAATCTAGAAAAGGTTCTGGAGGTGGATCCATTTCATCTGACAGGGAGAGGTTTAGGAAAAGCAGGCCGTAGCATATGTTGATTCCCTGTCCATGCAGACACATGGAAAACAACAATGCATGCCCAACCATTTCTCCTTATACAGAGAGGAAGGGTCAGGTTGGTCACTTCAGTTTGGGGGCAAAGTTCAAAGTAAATGTCATGGAATTTATGGATGTTACATGTTTTACCTAAAGAAGTATGGTAGATCCCAGATGTTGTGTGCTGGCATTAAAAAAAAAAAAGTCTGTAATGATGAATCAACATAATGATTACTGGGGGTTTATTTTGTTCTTTTTTTCTGTCAAAAGCAAAATGTATCTTGCAGTATTTTTTTGTGTTTTGATACTCAGAAAAAAAAGGAAGAACATAAAACAACTTTCAGTTTACCTTTCAGCAAAGTGATTTGGGTAGGACTCAGATTCTGGAAGTTATGTTTTGAGAATGGAGGAATCAATGTCAAGCATTTTCATCTTTACTTTAGAAGTGACGAGGATCATCAAGACTTGGTATTTTTTAGATTAATATTCATAGTCTGAGAACTCTGGTATTCATCTTCTCTCTTCCATGACACATTCAAGTTAGAATCACAGGCAATCCCATCGATAATGAATTGTTATCAGCCAAAATGAATCTAGATCGGATTCAGGGAATAAGTATCTGATTGCTAGGCTATTGCTATCATTACTGAACCAAGCTAAAATCAGCTAAAATGAGCTTAGCAAGACATCCTGCACTCACTGTCAGGCTTTTCTTACTAGTGATAAGGTAATTTTTCTTGGCTGTGCTGTATCCAGTTATCTTTGAAGACAGGCTTCCCAACACAGAGGGCTCATCACTGTTGGCCAGGATTGTCTGTTTTTGGTGGTCAGTTTGGTCAGGATACTGGACCAAGATATTCTGAAGAGTGGAAAGGCTCGTTTGTAGGTTAAGATCTGTTGATCTTGTGAATCTGTTGAGTCACATCCAGAGTAAGTTCAGGACTGTCTGTTTAGACTCTATGGACATCTTAGCTTGAGTGTCTCAATATATGGGCTGCTGTGGAAAATGACATCCTACTTCCAGTAGTTTTGTAAACATAGCTTTTATTTTGCTTTCCTTTTTTGAACAGATAAATCAAATACCATCTGAGTCATGGTGTGTATTTTGTGTTAGCTGAAGCAGAAGACAGCCTATTTCAGTAAGGGCAAAATATTAACTTCTAATATTGATTTAGTATGAACCTCTGTTTTAATTGGGCATGAAGATTACTTTTGTATGTCAAATACATATATACATTGGCAAAACACTGCTGACAGATCTTTTACAAAAGATTTCTGTCCAAAGTAAAGTTAATCTCAAATGTCTTAGAAGACAAAAACAATGAAGATAACTGAAGGTCATAGAAGACATTCAATAGAGAAGTTATTTGCGTGGCTTTATATAGATAATTGGGTTTTGAATTTTGCAGCCAAAATTCCAGCGGTAACATAAATGATTTTATGCCTGTAAAAGTTTTGTGAATTTTTTTGCTGTGAGGAGATAAAAATCTTTGAATATTTTCTAAATCTACCTGGATTACTTTCAGCTTGGAGCACAACGTTTGTAACTCACAAGCATACATGTGCGTCCTCAAATATCACAGAACACACAGGAGCAGTGTTGAGGAACACATTCAGTGCGGGGAGCTCGATGTGGAGCTTCTGATAGAGCTGCAGGTTGAGCCAAGTGGCCATGTGTGAAGAGCTGAGCCTTCACATAACAAAGGGCACCTGCAGCCCATCCAGGTGACTGGACACAGCAGGAGCCAATGACTCCAGATTCTCCGGCATTTAAACCGTGAGGGGGTAAAAGCCTGGGGACTATGTTATTTTGGGTTCTTCCTCAAAGTCCCTGGCTCAGGCTGTTGGTTTTTTTTGGTTGTTTTTTTTTTTTTTTCCTGTTTATTGTACCAAGATTAAGTTGTTTTAAGGATCTGGATACCTGAGATACAGCTATGGGAAACATGGGAACTGGTAAGGAAGCCTGGTCTGGCTGCAGGGTTGTGTTGCCGCGAAGATTTCAGCTCAGGTGGAAAGAGTGTGACTGTCTGAGTTGCTCTTGCATGGTTGGACAGCAAAATTTCCTTCCAGGAGCGGTATTTGTGATTTTGATCCCCTGACGTCTTAATTTTTTGAGCTTTGACCATGACTGGGGAGAGCATAGCTGTAGTGGAGCTGCAGAAGAAATCCTGCAGGGCAGTCCTGGAGCTGAGATTGGCGGCCCCAAACTGGGCTGAAATGGGGTCTGGGCGTCAGGGCAGCACATGGGGAGGCGAACAGGGACAATCAGCCTCACAGTGCCCTCAGGGCATCGACGTTCCTGCTGGCTTTAAATTGTTGGTTATAGCTATGTTGTCGCGCAAAGACTCTGCAAACAATAAAGGTTTTAGAAAACTTGCAATTAAATCCTCAGCTCTGTCAAACAAATACTTTGTCTACAAGCTTCAAACACCTAATCCCATGATAATCTACTAACAGCTGCCAGAAGTTGTTGACAACAAATGTATTATTTCTTTTCTGAAAGAGAATGGACCATTAGTATTTAATGCAATTTGGCAGTCTCTTTTGCCATGTAGGATGAGTATGAGGCTGATTTTTTTTCATTTCTTTTTTTATTAATAATTTCTTCAGTTTTCTCACATTCTGCTTGTTGGCAGATACATAGTGTGAATTTTCTACGCTGAAATAGTTGGTGTTCACCTGCCAAGATCTGCAGTTAGTATTATTTTAAAAACAGTTGGAAGGAAACAGTCAGGTAAACAAGACTGAGCTGACTCTAGTTTTGGAAATATGAAACAATTGTCCCTTCTACTAAACAATTAGCTTCATTTACATTAAAGTAATTTTCGCATGTGATTTATACTTGCTGGGTGTTTCAAGCAGATGCACCAAAGACTGACTGGCCAGTCAAACATCAAAAGGTGTGCTAAGGGACATTTGTTGAACAAAGGAAGCATTTGCAGCACTTCTGTAAACATTTGTGCTTTTAATAAGCTGGGAAACTTGTTCTGGATCACATAATTTTTTTTTTCTCTAATATCTGATCACATTTTCATTTCTGCAGCTTTAGTTGGCCCTTGCCTTTTGCTCTGGAGTTTGACTTCCCTGTAACTATCCATTTAAGAAGATATTCAACTGGATTTTCCCCCTTGCACCTTTTTTGGCTCAAATGACATCACATGCTCCAGTCCACTGACCTTCCTTATTTGACTCCAGTTTGTTCATCTCTCTTTTTCTGCCCAAGAGAGACACAGTACTTCAGAGGTTTTTTCATAATACTCAGCAAAGTGAAGAGTCACTTTACTTGATGTCCTTCCTATACTCCTACTAATGCAAACCACTACATGGTTTACATTAATTGCTGTCAGGAAACACTGCTGATTCCTGTTCAACTTGTCCATCAGGCCCTCAGCTTCTTCTCTGCAAGCCTGCTTCTAGACAGTCAGTCCCCAAACAGTTCTGTTGCATGGCAGTATTCTTCCCAAGGTGCCAAACTTGACATTTCTTTCCTTGAACTTCATGAAGACTCTTCAAGTATACTTTTCCAATCCATCAAGATTCCTATGAATGACTGAGATGCTGATCAGTAGATCAACAGCTCCTTCCAGTTTGTGAACTGTGAACTTTTTGTTTTGATTTGTTCTATAACCATCCCACAGGCTGAAATTAAGAAGCCCACCTTTTAGTACCCCAGATCCTCCTCTTGCCCTTCTTGAAGATGGACACAATATTTGTATTTTTCAGTTATCAAGACTCTTCCTGACACCACAGCCTTTCAACAACAACAGAGGTCTCACTACAATGTTGGGAAGTTTCATCAGCACTTTTGCATGCCTCCCATTGGGTTCCATGGACTTTTGTGCATCCAATTTACTTAAGTGGTGTCTAGCTTCATATTCTTGTGCTGTGGGTAGCACTTCCTGCCCTGGACTCTCCTGGTTATTGTAGGATCTAAGGAGGCTGGAGAGAAGACCTTTCCTATAAACACTGAGAAAGCAAACTCACTTTACAATAAAGGCTTTTCCATGTATTTGTCACTATATCCCCACATTTCTCTTCGTCTTCCTTGTGTTGCTGGTGTACCTATGGAAAGCTTTTTTGTTACCTTTCATGTCCAGCTCCAGTTTTGATTTCAGTAGCACACCAGTAGCTCTCTTTCTAGAGAACAGCTTTTACTGCAACACTGTATGCTCAGATTCTCTACTCCAAAATACTTTCTGAGAAACACTAAATAAGTAATAGCTCCTTATTTTATCCTTATGATAAATTTTCATTGAACTCTTCCTCTAAAACTTCTTCTGTATTGCCTTCGCAAGTCACTATGTTCATTAGCTGGAAGTGATCTGGAGCACAGTTGTTGATAAATGCTCTTTTTTTTTTCCTGTTGTAATTTTTTTGCAATCATTATATCTATTTAAGAACATATTTAGAAACAGTTATTTTGGCATAAAAGCAATTCACTGATCAGTCATTAGTCATAAGGGAACAAAATTATGTCTGATTGAAATGATAAATGAACATGTCATCATGAACTAGTTAAAAATATAGTTTCACATTTGGGTGAAGTTTTAGTTTTGATAAAGACTCATGCACTCTGTTTGGTGGTACTGATACAAAAATTCAGGAAAAGTGCTGTCCACTCTTCCGGAGGTATCTTCCAATAGCCATGGTTATTTCTCCTGGTACCATCCAATCCATGTTTATTTATTTTCATCTCCTGAGCTGTATTTGTATATGTATTATAGAAGAATTATAACCATATCTTCCAACAAGGCTGCAATTTAAGGGGTTTTTTTGTTTTTCTTTTTTTTTTTTTTTTGCTACAGTGATCAAGTTCCGTGAATTAACAATGCTCTTGAGAGGAATGTTTCTTTTTCACTATAGTAATTGCTTACAATATTTTTTCCATTTCTTCCTTTGAGACAATTGCCTTCATTCTGTTTATGGAATTCAAGTATCATGTACGTATAAATGACTTATGTACTTAAAATGAGATCTTTTGTATAAATGAAAATATTGATGCATCATGCTTTTAAGAAACAGTACAGAGAAGAAAAGCCATGGAGTGTTGCTGTAATATACTTGAGAATGATGTCATCTAACATTAGTGAAAGCAGACTGGATGCGAAGCCTAACACCTATCAAAAGGCAGTGAGAGATTCTATAGCATAGGATGGCATCAATGCCATATTCTTAACTGAATGATAAAGTGATTGTGCAATTTGTTTTTTTTTTAACATCGCGGGTTACACCTTAAAACTCAAAGGTTTTCTTAAATTAGTCTTGACATACTCCAGGACATTGATGCAATTAATATAGTTTGCCAAGAATGGTCTTGTAAAGAGCCCCCAAGTGTGTGAACTGTCTTTGTAAACTTGTGTTATCAACATTCCAGGGATTATTCATTTTGTTAGTTTGTTTTTGTTTTGTCTTTGTCGTACTGTTCTTGTCACCAGTTGTTACTAGCAGCTTGCTATCACACAAACCTGCAAAGGTCTAATCGTCTTAAGACTGGATAAAGCTGGAAGAAAAATATGTAATGGTTATGGGATGGAGCTGACCTGTGAGAGACTAGCTAATAGACTGAATAAACAGACTAACAAACCCTAGGAGCCTTTCATTTGAAATTAATGATTACTGAGACAGAGAGAGAATGATCTGAAGTAATATTAGAGAATAAAAATAAATGGATGAAAGCAAGGAGATGGAAGTTGAAAGTAAGTCAGGCGAATGTTTCTCAGAGCAAGAGTTATTTGACCAAAGAGCAGCTTTGTTTAGCTAAATGTTGGAATTTGTTTTAATAAATGATGCAAAGCAAAACAAAAGCCTTGAAATACACATTTTCAGTGCATGACTACTCAACTGTTCTTTGATTTGCCTTTTCATCTCCTTTAGGAATGCAGATTGTAGTTCTATGAAATCAACCTTGTCTTCTACCTTATATCTTTATATGCTATAACCTTGTCTCCAAACTGGAGAGATGTGGGCTTGACAGATGAACTACTTACTGAATGAGCTGATTGGCAGGTTACACTTAGAGTTGGGGTCAATGCCTCAATGTCCAACTGGAGAGCAGTGACAAGTGGTGTCTTCAGCACTATCCTTGTTGGTGACATGGCCAGAGGCTTCAAGTGCTCCCCCAGCAAGTTTGTTGATGACTCCAAGCTGTGTGCTGTGGTAGTCATGTTGGAGGGAAGTGTTGCCGGAGGGAAGTGTTGCCAGAGGGACCTTGACAGGATGGAGAGGTGGGCCTGTAAATTCCTGAAGTTCAACAAGGCCAAGTGAAAGGTCCTGCACATGGATTCTGACAGTCTCAGCTATCAATATAGGCTGAAGAAGGGAGAAGAACTGGGTCTGAGAGCAGTCCTGGGGAGAAATGTCTGGGGGTGATGATGAATGAGAAGCTCAATATGTCTTGGCAATGTGCAGTCGCAGCCCAGCAAGCCAACTGTATCCTGGGCTGCATCCAAAGCAGTGTGGGCAGTAGGGCAAGGGAGGGGATTGTCTCTCTCCCCACTCTGCTCTAGTTAGATTCCACCTGGAGTACAGTCCCCAACACAAGAAAGAATACTAGATGTGTTGGAACAAGGGCAGAGGTCAGCTGCTAAGTTAGTTAGGGGGCTGGAGCACCTCTGCTATGAATGCAGGCTGTGAGAGTTAGTGCTGTTCATACTGGAGAAGAGGAGGCTTCAGTAAAACCTTACAATAGCTCTCCAGGACCTAAAGGGGTGCAAGAGGGATGAAGAAGGACTTTCCACAAGAGTATGAGGGGAGTAGAACAAGGGGCAGTGGCCTTAAAATGAAGGAGAGCAGATTTAGATTAGATATGGTGAAGAAATTATTTTCTGTGAGGAACTGCAGCAGGTTGGCCAGAGAGGCTGTAGATGCTGTGTGGTGGGAGTGTTGAAAGCCAGGTTGGATGGGGTTTTGAGCCAAGTCCAGTGGAAAGTGTTTCTGCCTAGGGCAAAGGAGTTGAAATTAAATGATTTTTAAGGTCCTTTTCAATGTAATAATTTGATAATTCTATGATTCTGCAGTTGTCAAGACTTCAATTTCAGGTTGCTCATTTCTTCTGGCCTTATTTCTTCCAATCATATCTGCCATCCCAAATTAGAAAAGCAAAGCATCTGTGATTTCTACCAAAAGGAGAAAGAGGCTAGATTTGTTTGAATTACCTAAATGTAATTTGCCACTTGACAATAAATAGTAACTTTTTCCATCAGAAAATAATGTGCTTTCTTTGTGGTCCTGTTATGTAGAACATTATTTTCCTCATAGAGCAAGTGGTTCCAGGAGAATTTGTGTGGTTTGTAACTGAGGGTTTCTTTCATGGATTTTTATGTTTAAAAAAAAAACAAACACAAACCTCCTCACAATTAGGTCTTCTCTTCCCAAAACTAAGTAGCTATGAATGGCAGGCTGTGTTTGCATCCATTTATACACAGGAACTGCTTTTTATCTTGGCCATTAGCTTGCTTTCCTTTATTTGTGCAGTGCTAACCTGAGAATTGTGGCTGGTTTGACCTACTGAGCCACACAGAGTCTGGAATTCTACCTTGTCCATCCTGCATTAAGCTCATACACTTCTTCAAAGCAGGGAGCAATGGGTCCAGCCTTTGACATTACTCAGTGTAGGTAAAATGTAATGTTACTGAGGCTCCAGGTAATGCTAACAGCTTGGTTTTACTCATCCAAGTAATGAAAACAGTTTAGAGCACCTGTGTATATGGGTAAAGCTATTTTCATTATAGAGCCATCAGGGATTCATCTTGCTTACAAATGACTTTTTCTTGTTTCAGGGACAGTCCCTGTCATTTAAACACACAGCACATTGACCTGTATGTAATTCCTTTACAAAAATGTGCTAGCATATTTCTGTTTGGGAAATATTTTTAGATAATGTTTTCAACTAAAATAAAATCTAAAGGGTGGCATGTGTGGACTGTAGAGAAACAAGACTGATTTTTCTTATTCTTTTAGTATTGAATCAGTTGTGTTCCACCAAATGGTTTTTGCTTTTGTTCTGAAGTTCATGTTAGTCTGTTAAGTCTTTGTTTCCAAAGGCTGAAGAGGGAGCTTAGTAACTGCAATTCTTGGTAGCATATGCTCTAAACATTGTCCATTTTTTGGCTGTGGTGTGTGCTCACATCTTTCTTCCTTCCATTCATCTGCAGTGGAAGCTTATAACTGGCTCATAATAAGACAGTGACAGAACTGTGTCAAACTCTTTAAAGATATGTTAAGAACATAACAAAAATGGCTTCATAGGGAAGAAACAATTTCTCATTGTCTGCTCATAAATTTAAGTTCTTTCAAAATAAACCTAATGGGAAGTAATCAGTTAGAAAGAGGATATTGTCATAGACACTGTACCTAAAAAAGATTGTCTGAGCCAGGAAATTGGTATTTTTATTTTCTACATGGATAGTATTGGAATAAAAATTCTAGCTTGGTTATATTGTCTTCTTCCTTTATACAATTTACACTGTGCATGTATCTATATGCAATCTAATTGTAGTAAGGGTCCCGATTAACTCCTTTATATGGATATATGCTGAATATTCGTTGTATACTTCTCTGCTTATCTTGCTGTCTGAATGGAGACTGGGCATAGTTGAATTTCTTTTTTCTAAATCAAAAAAAGACCTGTTGTAAAGAGGTGCATCCCCAGCCCCCTTGCCACTGTGGCAATACGAGGAGGAGAAAAGGCCTTGGCTCTATGTAAGCCCTGCTCAGTAATAACAAAAATGTCTCTAAATTATCAACCCTGTGTTCAGCACAAATCCACGGCACAGCCCCATACCAGCCACTGTGAAGAAAATTACCTGTTCTCCAGCTGAATCCAACACAACACCTCTACGTGAAAATAGCAGGTCCAGTAAGGGAAAATCCTGTATTGGCATGGGGATGCTCTTGTATTTCACTCCACTGAAATTTTATGACTCTTTGATTCACTTGGATGTGAAATTGGTAAACTCACTGTGCTGTTCTCCACCAGCTTTGATATGATTGACTGTGACTTAATATTCCCAGCTGAGGGTTGTTTTCTTCTCTTGATGTAGTTCCCTTCCAAATGCTTGTCATTTTTCTCTTTCATTGGATCTTGATTTCTAAATGATTGTCCTTATGCTAACCCTAGGACATGCAGCTAACACTGAAAATGGGTATGTTTGTGTTTGTAGCTCTTTAAGCTTTTCTAGCCTCTGATAAAAATGAAAAGACCATGCCCATGATCATGCAGACAGTTACATTGTGCAGGCAGCAGTGTCTCAGTGCTGTGCTAGTATTTTTCTTCTACTGTTTTATTTTTTGGTACTTTACTCCTGCATGCTTCTTGCCTTCAATACCAAGAAGAAGAGAGGAGTAGGCAGACCTGAAAGAGAAGCTGAGTTGTTTTATTACGGCAGTGTCTTTACCCACCTCTTATGTTCTGCTTTCATTAAACGAAGTGTTGTTGTTTTGTTGGGTTTTTTGTTTTGTTTTTTTCATTTTGCATATGCACAGTTATGGAAATTAACGTATTTTTCCAGGATTTCCTGGGAACCCTATGATAGCAATGACTTAGGCTGGATCCGTTGGCTCCTGGCCTAATCTTGGACTAATCACAACCATTACTTCTAACCTATGTCACCACTGAGAATATTATTTCTACACAGGATTGCATTTCAGTAACCAATAAACCAAACAAAAGACTTGCAAAGAAATTGCCTTTGACTTCTTTCAGTAGTTTTGCTATTGTGTTAGTAATTGTTCATATTACTTTTCCTTCAACAAAAGTATTTATATAAATTTAGGATCTCTAATATGTTGGTCCAGTCCACGTTTACTACTCTTCTTTTTATTCTTTTCTTTTTTTATGGTTGAATAACATTCCACTCCTGGTTGGAGGGAAAAATCTGTTACTACATCTAAATCATCTTTGCCCATGATTCTAGCTTCCCTTTCAAAACTCTATTAATAATTTTTGTTTCCCATATGCACTTTTTCTTTCCATATGCATATTTTTGCCTGAAGCAAACTATTCTCAGCATTTATTTTTGGTGTATGTCCAACAGTGCTGTAATCCAGTTACAGTTATTTGTGCTGGTACAATATCAGCTAAATCTATTTGCTCCGTTTTGTCATGCCTACTTAATATTTTAAAAAGAAAATTAGTGAGATTTTTCCACAACAGTATTGGGTCAAACACAGTTCACATCGTGTATCGTACAATGTTCAGTTTTGCTTTGTGTACCAGTTACTATCAAATTAGGATGACAGTTGGGCATGTGGATTTGAGCCATGTGTTAATCCAAGTTCATCCAGAGGTGCGTGCCATCCTCTCTAATACAGTGGTTCAATTACAGCGGATGAAATTGCATTACCTTTTGAATACATCTTACCATGTTCTCTGGCAATTAGTTGCACATATGCACCCCATAGTCAAGTGTTTTTGTCTCACGTGGGCAATGATGACCTTTAAAAAATAGTGTTGTCAGAAAATAATTTATTTGTAGTAATTCTTTTTTTTACTAATTTTTAAAGTATGAAATGCCCTGAACCTACCCAACACTTCTAGGCTATGTTCAGTGATGTCAAATTCTTTTGAAAAACAAAAACAAAAAAAACCCTAACCTTTTCCATATTCTGATAAGAGGCTATTTCAAATATACTGTTCTAACATGAATGTTGCAGTCAAAATATGACATTATAGTCCTGCATTGTTCTGGTTGGGGAGCACTACAGTTGCTAAAAGGTCATTTGCTGCTTTAAAATATAGGGCTGGGGTAGTTTGTGATAGACATTTTAGTGCTCTGGTACAGTTGACTTTACCCAAAATTCTGTGTGTAGGTGGTCTACAAACTGTGTCTGGTCATGGAATGTGTAGATTCTTTACACTCCCCAGTCCTATTGTAGCCATTGCTTGCCCTGATTTTTTACATATATTGTATATTGAATGGCTTTTTACAATTTGTTTGGGTTTTTTGGTTGCTATTAAAGCTCTGTTTTTTTTTTTTTGTTGTGGGTGGGGTTTTTTGTGTTTTTTGGGGGGGTGTTTTTTTTTTTTTTTTTTTGTTTGGTTGGGTTTTTTTTTTTTGGTTTGGTTTTTTTTTTTTTTTTTTTTTGTTTGTTTTTTTTTTTAAATTCTGACTGTCATTTCAGAGAGCTGAAGTAGCATCAGGATAGTCTGGGGTGAAATAGATAGCTTGTTATGTGACCAAAAGGTTGATGGTTCTAAGGTGATGGACACTGATAATATCGGTGTACAATGATGGAAACAAAACTGAATTTGGCTTTATTAGTGTCTTGTTTTCTATACATTTATGGGATATAAATTAGTATGTTACAGTTTTAGATGTATAATTTATATCTTCGCATAATGTCAATCTATACATTTCTTCAATCGAGGTATTCCAGCAGGAAGTGGTGCAGTGATGACTTGAGTTGCCTTCTGGAAGACAAATTTTTAGGTGCTCACAGTTGAATTTCCCTTGATCGCTGGAGGAAAGGAGCTTTCTGGACAGCTCACACACCTTCACTTCTGATGCTTGAATAAAACTGCAGATGATGGATTCAGGCTTATGTAACTTTTCATTTACTTTACGTGTAGCAATGATTTCCTTTGTAGACTGCCTTAGCTCAGTTTTTTAAGTGCTGGCTTCCACATCTATGCTTGCAATTCAGAAGTGCATTCATATTTCTTTTTCGAACATGAAGTGACCTCAATTCTATGCTAGACTCTGTGAGTTCTTGCAGTTGGGTTTTTGTTATGTGAGAGTATATGGTGTACAATTTTGGCTGTTCAGTGAAGTTCTGAATAAATCTTGCATTAACACATCAGTTTAGTATAACTGGGACAAGCATCCTGAATGGAAATACAGCTGAAACTCATGTGAGTTTCACATACAGCAATTTGAACTACAGTGATGTCAAAATATTTTCTCCACTGTTAGAGCGTTGCCATATTTTTTTTTTTTAATCAAGAACTACTGCCAGGGCTTATTGTTATGAATTTTAGTAGTGTCAAAGTTGTGAGGAATTTTAGCTTAGCTACGTAGGAGGAATTAACTGAATCAAGTTTTTTTTTTTTTGCATCAACGCATTTGTGAAAATTAATTTATCTCACTTGAAAGCATATTTGCAGATAGTCATAGTTGTCTTTGTCATCTTTAAAAGTAGATTTGTAATAGTAAAACTATTTATATTACTAATTATTTTTAATTTGTGTGTACTTAAATCCTAGTTGAACACCAACAAACCCAAAAGTATTGTTACATATTCCTGTATTTGCTTTTAGAAATCAATTTGTTAGTTCCTACGGTTATATGTACCTGAAATATGCTTAAGTTAAAAGAAAATCAAAAAAAAGTGTACACATATAGGAGTCCATGATCCAGTGAGTGTCTTATGGGCCCAAGGACTTAGGTACCTGAAACTGGAGAGCACCACTAAAAATCTCAAGGTGCTTGGAACAATCAGGCCAGATTCATTCACTTTATGCTTCTGTCACTTCTTTAAGAAGAAATACAATAAAATACTTTTAAAGATAGAATTCAGGATAATTTAAGGAAAATAGGTTACATTAGGAAGAAAAACTCAAGAGGGAATTTACAGAAAACTCTGTACAGGTCATTGGCAAACACCAAAGAATTTCTAAGGGGTGAAAAACAGAAGAGAAAATCATCAGTCAGAATCTTGATGCCCTTACGCACAGAAAAGTTTATTCACATTACATATATAAGATACTGGAGAGTTGTAATTTTTACCATAGGTTTTCTTGGCTTTATTTTTAAGTTCAGCCTCTTGCTCTTTCTCTCTCTCTCCACTGTGTTTGTGCACATTAGCCTGTGCATGTTAGCACATACCGACGTTCATGCTGTGGTTTAGCATTTAGGGCAGATAACATTCTTCCCGGACTTGTCATTTGCATCTTCTGAAGCAATTTTGTTGACAAGGTCCTTTTAGGCATTCAGGGAAAAAAAACACTATCGTCTGTTCGGATCATTGGTAAAGGAGTATCTTTTTCAGTACTTCGTCTAGATGCTATTTCCACAAGAAAGCACTTTGCCTGTAAAGCTTGTACATATAAATGTGCTGCAGCAGGATGCCTGTGACTCGTGTCCGGGTCAGCTGGAAAATGACTAAATCCTCCTGAAAATTGCAAGAGTGTTTTTTGTTGGTTGCCTTTTTTTTTTTGTTTGTTTGTTTGTTTTTTGTTTTTTTTTGTTCCTCCCCCCCCCTTCCCTTCCCGTGGCTTGCCATCCAGAAAGGGATGCAGGCGTGCGTCCCAAGCCACGCAGAGCATTGATTGCTTCTGCCTGCAGCGGGGATGCTGTCAAGTGGCTGCGCGAGTGGAGTCCGGGATTGACACGGGGCTGCCGGGCAGCGGCCCCGGCCCCGGCCGCCGCCATGCCCCGCCGCTAGCCAGCGCTGTCCCCGGGCTCTCCCCGGCGCTCTCCCCGGGCTCTCCCCGGCGCTGTCCCCGGGCTCTCCCCGGCGCTGTCCCCGGGCTCTCCCCGGCGCTGTCCCCGGGCTCTCCCCGCCGCCTGCAGCCCGTCCATGCCCGGCGGGCAGGGCGAGCCCCGGGCGCGCCATGCACGGGCACCTGCCCAGGCAGCACAGCTGCGGCCGGGGCGCCGAGGGCTCGGACGGGAGCAGGAATGTGCCCCCCGCCTCCAGGGATGCCCGCTGCTCCTGCCGCTGGCAGCGGCGTCCGCCCGGCCTCCCGCACAGCTCCCAGGCGCTGCCCTGCTGGGGACCCGCGGGTGCCGGCCAGGGCAAGGGCGGGTCGGTGCCTTTGAGGGACGCGGTGCGGAGGAGCCCCCCCAGATCGCCAGCCCAGCCCCAGGGACAGCGGTGGTCAGAGTGCGGCTGTGCCCACGGCTGGGCCCCCCCGGTGCAGGTGAGCTGGTTCTTCGCTCTCCAAGCGAATAGAGGATGCTCCAGGGAGAGAAAGTGAGGTTTGCTGGTGTCGACAACTTTTTGTGGTGTGCCTTGGTGTGTGTTTAGTGGTTTATTCTGGAAATCTTGCGTGCGAGGGCAAGCTGTCGGGTGGTCGTGTCTGTTGTTTGAATATTGCTTATCTGTTGCCTATGGAAATTGCGGGCTGTTCTTGGAAAGGTTTTCTTGTTGAAAGGTTTTGGTTTGTGCCTCCAGGTTCTGCAGACTTCGTATTCCATTGCGCTGTATAGAACTGATGTGTTTCTTTCCCATGTGTAATGGGCGTTGTGAGCTTCTGTAAACAGTTTGTTTTCAAATATCGCATGAGGTTAAAATAATGTTTTTAGAGACAACATGGGGGAGGGGGTGTTACATTTACTGATAAGAGAAAGTGCGACCACTTTCTCCTCTTTGGAACTTCAAATGTAGTTGAAACCTTTAATAAATATGAAATAGCTCTTCAGCTTTCACAGATCTCTAGATTTTTATTTAAATGCGGGGCAGTGTTTTTCAACCAACCAGGGTCTTTAACAACCAAGTGTTTTTTCATAAACCAAGCAGGGTCTATGATGTGTACAATTACTTGTAAGCAACTAGACTGAAACCCAGCACTGTGAAACAGAAATCTCGGTGACACTCCTAGGATGGCTAATACTAAAAAGCATTAAAACTACCTCCACTGATTCATGTTTTCATGTCTCACTTAGAAGACTTTTAGCTTATTCAAAAAAGCTTTCTATCATGGCAACATCAAATGCTTTTGTCAGCATTTCACAGTAAAAAAGGCAGAATGTATTGCTGAAATAAGTTTTTGAAATAAATCTTCACTTACTGATGTAGTGTGAAATAGAGTTTAACTAGCCTCAGCCCACACTGAACATGTGCAACCTCTCTAGAGATTCCATTGATTCCTTTGTGGAAATGGTTTTAATATATTTTCACTGTACAGAAAAGCAATAAGGCAAAGGATTGTCAGATAGTGAAGCTGTATTTTATCTTGTCTTATGGTCTGAAAAAGTGATGTTCTGTTGACCAAAAGTGATTGTTGTATAAAAAAAGCTGGTTTTTTTTCCCCTCTCAAATCTAGTATCAAGTGGAAAAATGAAGCTTTCTGTTATATTTTTGAGTGACTGAAGTGCTGCATGTGACTACAATATATTTTATGCATTTTCTTTCATATACAAGGCATATGCAGCTATATATGTTGGAATAAAGACAATGTTAAAATAATATATAAAGCATCAAGTTAGACTTTCTTCAAATTTGAATTATAAAAAGCTCTAAACATTTTCTTAGGCTCTTTTTGAATTGGAAGAAGCTTGAAGGAAAAAAATACCTTCAGTGAAAGAGCTCCTTAGTTTTCAAAGGTTCAAAATTTATGAAGAGAAAATGTAGGAGCATTATTAGAAAGAAACCAAAAAGGCCCTTACAAGACTACCTCTATATCTGTATTATAAATGTATTGAAAAGTTATCTCAGTTTTAATACCTTTGTGATCACATCCTCATGAATTTAGATAATGTGGAATTATTCAGGTGTATGTACTTTTTATATTTAATACAGAACTTTGCTCTGAAAACTTTCTTTACAGCATGTTCTGAATGCCAACTACCTTATTCTGTTTAGGAAGGTGCCTTTCTTGGGTTCTGTCTATAATGAATTTATCACTCTGTCTGGGGATGGACTGATGTACTTGGGCAAGCATTTGGTGGTTTCAGTGTCACAGAGTTGAGAGGTAGTGTGTTTCAAGTAATAATCTCCTTTTCTCTGTGCAAAGCAAGCATTGTGTAAGGTATGGGCAGGAAGGGAGGAATGTATGTACATTTTGTGTGTGTGTGTACATGTATTTTTGTATGTACATACACCTAGAAAATCGTCAATGATATTGCCTAGAAATAATATGAGAAAACATTATAGGGCTGCCCTTACTACTTCTCCTTAGTTTGGGGACACAAGTTGAAGTCAGTGATGTTTTTTGAGGGCTATGTTGACAAGGAAATCTTTCTTTCTTGGTAAAATAAAGAGATGTAGTGGAACAACTATATTTGCTAGCCTAAGGATCAGAGGGGGGGGGAAAAGGGGGAGAGTTTATTTTAAATGTCAATCTAATGTGTAAATGTGAGAATAAGTAAGACATTGGTAGCTTTCAAGGTGGAGTGTTTTATTACATGGACTTCTGAGCAGATTTTTCTTCTGCTTGACTTCTTTTGGGAGACACTACTTTCTTCAGATATAGGAAAGACATAACACCTTGTGAAACTGCTTCTTGATTACTACTATAGTACCAAACTAAATGCACAGGTCCTTCGTTCCTAGAGTGTGTACTTGACAGCTGTTATTAATTTGCCCTTTGGCATCCTGATCCTGACCAAAACATTGATTTTTATTGAGAAGTACATGGCTCAATTTTCATTACCACTTTCTTCTTCTTTAGTATGCCAGAGCAAAGAGTGGCATTCTGGTATTCTTGATGCTTCAACTGTCCTAGAAATTCTGCTTTGCTGATTTGCATGTTTGTGTTTGCTCCTAATGTCATGTTGAGTTGTAGGTACAAGAGTGCTCTCTGTATATCTGAATAGAAATAAAGTTGGAATTTTAAAAACCCAAAGCACAAAAAAACCACCAAAAAACCCCAAACAAAAAACCCTCAAATTTGGAAAGTGAGTTGAAATCATGTTTAGATGGAAACTTGATTCCAAGACGTAATTTGGCTTTTAACTTCCATTACTTTTTGACAAATGTATTTACAGTTCTGTTTCTTTACTTAAAAAGGGATGGGAGAAAGTAAGAAAAAAGTAAGTTAATGGGCAAGTTTTAAATGTCCCTGTTGCTTGGAAATAATTTTTATGTCTCTCAATTCACTGGGTATCTCTATCACCATTAGTATAATGGAATTATATAATTTGTGTGATTCACTCAATGATTTCATACTTCAGGTCACTGTTATGCTGTGAAAGACTGAGCAAAATTTGAGGGTGGAAGGGGGCTTTGCAGAGGCAAGGAGGTGACCTAGTGCTCATTGTAACATGGGATTTGGCTTGTAACATTGGATGGACTTTCCTTGTAGGCACCTCTAGATTGCTGTCACATGCAACGTAGCAATTAATTGGATGGGAAATATATGCTTAGCTAAAGGTGTGCAATGAACACATTCTTTGTGCAGAAGGGACAGAGGGGTAGGATTCTGTATTGCCCTGATTGTAGATTCAAGAGGAAATTGCGTTTGCATTGCTGTTCCTGTTTTCGGAAGTCCAAAGTATAAATTTTACTTTGTGTATGAAAGAGGTCCTCCTCTAAACCCTTTCCCAATATGGGTTTTCGGATTCTTTGAGCTCAAGATTGCCCTTCTGAGGGGGAGGGAAGGTGTAGAAGTAGATTTTCATCTTTGTCTGTTTCCCAGCTGAGAAGACAATATTGGAGTCCACTGAAATTTAGTTAACTATTTGCTATAAAATTTTGTCCCTTCTATTTTGAAATGTTTTCAAAGAAAATAATCTTATAGCAGATAGTATCCTGGATGTGTCATCTGCAAAAGTGCATACACATGCTCTCTTTTGAAAACTTCCATTAAAAGGGTAAATGTTCACCTAATTTTGAATAGTTTACTGTTGATATCAGCTTTGATGACTCTTTTTTGTACGCTGAGGCATTTTTTAAATCAATGGCAGGAAAGGTTTTTTTGTAGTCAGTGTCATTTAGAAGAAATAGCTTCACCATTGTGTTTTGTTACCTGGTAGAGGCTTGTGAGCCAAACCCTAGGCTATAGACATGGCATTGCTTTAAAAGGGCAGCGAGCAGCCAAATTCTGAAGGATCTGCTGAGAACGGTCTTTGCTGTTTGAAGGCCTTTGGGGCTAGTGCTGAAATTCCAGTATTTCACTTAAGAACTCTTTGCATGGTGGCATACAGTGAGAGCTTGCTTGAAGGCATTCTGCTTCAGTACTAGTGCAGAAGGTCTATTCCAAGAGATAATGGCTCTTCAGCAATATAAAGAAATGATTAATCATGGGTTGTGTTTTTGAAAGCTTAGATCACTCCTTTCAGTTCACAGTTTCTCACATGCAACTGGCCATTCTTCTGGCAAGTCCCTCCCAGCTATAAAGTTGCATCAAGCTATTTCAATTAGCTAAGGGAGAGCTTTTCACTCTAATCTAGTGTGTTCAAGTGCCAGTAAAATAGCAGTTAAACAACAAATAAACAACAATAATTGGCTTTTAAACTTTTATTTTTTTTATCTTTAAGGCTATTAAGAGCTAGATGGTATGAGTCGAGCTTAAGTTTTGATAGGAGTACCTGGACAATTTTTAATGAGGAAAAAAAAAATCTCATATTCCATTCTCAGGGTGGTATGCTCTTATCAGTGAATTTAGATGACACCTCTTAATTCAGCATCTTGCCTTGGCTTGATCCTCATGCTGCATTCATAGAAGTGAGGTCATTGAAACATTGTCAGCAGTCTGTGCAGCTGCTATGTAAGAGATGTACAAATGCAGAAATACAAAAGCTGTTATGATATTCTTTTGAAGATGAGTGATATTGTTCTAACAATTCCTGTATCCAGTCCCTCTCACTGACAGAGGACTTTGAGAAATCTGCACCATTCTGGGTGGCATTCAGATCTGATTCTCTCCCAGGACAGCTGCTTTAAAAAACTTTGAATTTTTTCTTTTTTTTTTTTTTTCATTCATGTTTAACCTATTTCTTCTACCAAAACCAGGAAAGCATTGTCACTACTGAACTCGTAGCAGTTATGCTTGGCATTAAAAGGAGATCAAAGCTTAGCCTGTTGAGGCCAGCAACTTCCTTAGTGATGTAGGGAACGCTCCTGGTCAGAAGTAACATGAGATGAGGTGTAAGAGCCTTCCCATGGGAGTGGTAGAGTCACTGTCCCTGGAGGTATTTAAAGGACTCATAGATGTGTTGCATGGGGACATGGACTAGTGGTGGGCCTGGCAGTACTAGTTTAATGGTTAGACTCAGTGATCTTATAGGTCTGTTCCAACCTCAGTGATTCCATGATTCTGTAATTGTTTGGCAATGTGTTTCCTTAGCTTAATGGTTGTTCATGTGACTTCAATTTGAGTGGTATGCAATGAAAAGGCCAGAAACTCCAGAAACTAAATGTGCTGAGGCCTTTCCCTTTAAATATGAAAGTTCCTTTTTTTTTTTTTTTTTTGGTAGTAAAGGAAAAAGAAAACACCAGTGTTAGTTATGAGGTTTTGTGGCCTTCAGATTCAGGAACTTGGGGATGTCAGTCATTCTAGGTTTTCCCTGCCTTGATTGGTAATGTAGTATTGCTTTACGAAGGCCACTGGTCATAAAAGAAAAGTGGATATTGTTTCATTTGTTATATAATATTCTAACTCCTTCTATTAATGTATCAGGTCTTTATCAGTGTTAATGGTTTTGATAATACATAATAAGAAATTAAGAAATAGGCACGGTTATACAGATCATGATAGTATTTGTGTGCAAGATGTTCCATATATTTTCTCTTAAATACAGAAGTGGTACACTATGTACTGCACTTAAAATTTATAGTAATGATTTATAGTTTAATTACACAATATTTGGCTCCTGCTGATTGTTCAATCATAAATATCCAAATGCCTAATTTGCATTTGTTGCACTGCGTTTAGAACTGCATTTATTTAAACACATATTTCAAAGTTTCTCCTCCTAGATGCCCCAAAAATCCAAGAATATTTTTTCCTCTTGACATGTAATTTTGCTATTGGGATTTTTGGAGGGGGATGAAAGGGGACACAGAAAGGGAATTGTAGGGTTTGGACAGGGATTGTCTGTAGCATTGGTAATTAGCAAAAAAACTGTACAAGTGTTCTGGTAGTTCTCCTGCTATTTGTAATTTTGTCTAATACTTGCTATGTCTATTCATCCATGGATAAACTGTTCAACATATTTGAGAACGGAGGGGCATTTCTCAAGGGCCAAACTGGGATTCAAAACCTTTTATTTTTCCTGTACTTTTCCTATATTTTGCCATTCCATGTAATGTGCTCCTAGGATTATCCAGGCATTTTCTCCTAAGCAGATCCTTGCTACCACCGGAACTTAGAACACAAGAAAGTCTTTAATCTTTCCTATAGTACTCTGATGGTACAGGCCACATAATAGGATTTTAATCTTCCTGCCTCTTAGATTGATTCATGAGGTTATAGGTTGCTGGAACTCTTTTGTGGCATGTCAACAGGACTGATAAACTAGATGCTCTCTGGACTAAGAGGAAAAAATACCTGACATGGTTGCCTTATGTTTTGCATAAAATAGTTAGGAATAAGGCTTGATAATCCCAGTTGGGCTTTGTGTCTAATGTTCTACTACATTGAAATTGGGCATTCAAAGATGCAAATGCTTTACAGCAACTCAACTTTGGTCTAATACAAACAAAAGAAATGAAGGGTGATGCATGACAATTTATAGCTGGACACTGAACAATGGCTCAGATTGAGATAGAATTGGTCTCAGCTATTTTGGCGTGACTTGAAGACACAACCTGAAAATTTATGTCCATTTTGGAAATGTCTCTCTACTATTCTGGAGTATGAAAATATCAGACTTCTCCACAGAAAAAAGCCCAAAGAAAACCCTCCAAAAACTAACGGGATTTTCTAGTTTTAGTAGTGACATGATTTACAGAGTTTGCCAATTTAGTTCTCTGCTTCCCCATGTCTGCAAGTGACTTTTGGATGAAGTATAATAAAAATAAAGCCAAAAAAATGTCAAGAAAGGAATATGGACTCAATTACTTTGCTTTTAAGAACCATGTTTGCTTTGAAATAAGCCTTAGATTATTACAATAGAGTTTATAAATTAAATAACATACACTCATTTATCTTTTGTATAAGTATTTTTTATAAATGAGTACAGTTAATCAGAAGAATTGTCTCAATAGTCATCTAATTTCAAAATCTCCGTTCATTCTAAGAGTTAGAAATACAGGGATCAAAAAGCAATTATTCATGTATTGAAAACAGAGGTCCTGTAATATCTAAACCAAATATCAGAAAAACAAACAAAATAATCCTTTTTGTAAATTCCAATTCTGGTATGAGCTTTCTTTTAAGTCACAGGAGACAGATATGAATGCAGTACAAAATCCAATTTAGCAAAATAACAGCTGGTTTTTGTTTGTATATATTGTACTTTTAATACAGGGTTTTGCCTTTCTGCCTTTCTGAATAACTATTTGTACAAGGAGAAGCAGGTTACTTCAGCAGCTGAAATTGTTCATATAATTGGTTAAACAGAGCATCAGACAAATGATTTTCATTATGCATTTCAAATGAGAGCAGAACGGAGTAGTGTCTCAAGATTCCTGCAGAGCAGCTACACTGCACCCAGGTATGAAATCAGTTAAACTGAGGCTTTTAACACTCCTTATTCTCTTTTCAGACTACTTGTTTACATTTGTTTTTCTTTTAGTTTCCGATAAACACTTGTTCCATACTGAGCTGCAACTGCTTGCATTCATGATCACGGGAATAGGAATCCGCGAGCTAGTTTGTCCAAGTTCTATGTTGTGACCATCACTGAGAACTGATCACTGAGACCTGAGAGCTGATCACATTCATTGAAATTGTAATGTCTAAGCTCTGTTTTTACTTTTCTTTATTCTGCAGAGCTTACTTTGGGAGGGGGGGGGGGGGGGGGGGAAGTGTTTGAGAGACCTATTTCATGGCCCAGTTGATGTCTACTAGCACAGCTTCTAGTGCCAGCACAAGTCTGAGACCAAATGCATGTGATAAAGGTCATGTCCCAGCACAGCTGCCCCTTCCAAAGGTAGTCACACTAATGTGCAATCTGGTGCATGCAGTTTGGTTTTGACAATGCAACAGTGCTCAGGGACCTCCCCATGCTAAGCACAGAAACTTGTATCAAGCTCATTTCTGCCTCCAAGAGTTCAGAAATAATAATGTTTCACTTAAGAAATGGAGAGTTTTGGAGACAACTTGCTCCCTTTCCCTTTCTTACTATCTGCTCAGCTGATACATCTGGGTTCTATCAAAATCTGTCTTGCAGTCATGAATACAGGAGTCACTTGTCATGCTCCGTGAGATTGCAGTTGGGCACACAGGATCAAACAGCCAAATTCTGTAAGAAAAAGAACCCCAAACTTTTATCTAGATATTCAGTAAGAAGTTAGTAGAAATAGCAAAACCCTGGTCTCATATTCAGTCTGGGGTTGATGCTGCCACATTTGCTGCTGTGTTTTGAATGGTATTTATACCTCCAGCTCAGGCAAAAATTTAGAGGCAGGTGCTGCACTGGACAGGTTGAAGAATCACACCCACATGCCCAAGAGCATTGTCCAAATGCTCCTTGAACTCTGCCAGGCTGGTGCTGTGACCACTTCCCTGGGGAGCCTGTTCCAGTGCCCAAACACCCTCTGGGTGAAGAACCTTTCCCTAATCTCTGACCTAAACCTCCCCTGACACAGCATCATGCAGTTCCCTTGGCTCCTGTCACTGGTCACCAGAGAGGAGAGATCAGTGCCTGCCCCTCCTCTTCCCCTCTTAGGGATGCTGTAGAACACAATGAGGTCTCCCCTCAGTCTCTCCTCTGCTCCAGGCTGAACAGACCAAGTGCCCTCAGCTGCTCCTCCTGTGGCTTTGATGCCTAAAGAGGCTGACCTGGAACAGAGGCTAGACAGTGTTAAAGGAATAAAGTAGGGATTTATTAAAAGGCCTTCAAAGGATGCACCTTGGGCAGTACAAGAGCCTGGTCATGGCTCTACCTAAGATGGAAGATGGGTCATGAGTTCTCATATTTTGTAAGTTTTGGTCCCATTTACATATTGGGGTTAATTGTCCAATTACAGCTTCAGATTATGAAGTCCCATCCTCCCAGATTGCTCTCCTCAATTTGCTGTTATTTACACTTTTTGGGCCTGAAGCTGCAACGGTGTCCTTGGTTCTTGGGCTGGAAAAGGATTTATCTAACTAAACTTGTGAGGAGAATGTGAAGTTCAGAGTTACACACTAAGGCACTACAGAATCTGAAAAATATATAAGCTAAATTTAAGGCATCAGTTTCCCCTCAGGACACTTCACCATCCTCTTGGCCCTCCTTTGGACACTCCCTCACAGCTCCTTTGGATGCAGGATACAGTTGTCTTTCTGGTCTGCAAGCACACATTGCCAGTCACGTTTAACCTTTCACCCACCAGTTCCCCCAAATCCTGGTCTGCAGAGCTGCTTTTAATACACTTCATCCCCTGGACTGTGTTGATGTCATTGGTTGACCTGTCCCAGGCATGTGACCTTGAAACTTGGCCTTGTTGAACCTCATGAGGTTCCTATGGTGCCACTGGGCATCTCAGAAAAACCTGGTCTACAGAATTTACAGCAGCTTTGAAAAAAGTATAGGTTACTATAAGTATTATTATAGTTTTAATAATTATTATTTAAATCTGTATTGATTTTTAAGAAGTGAAACCACATAGAAATATGAAGAAGGGCAGTACCAGTTTGTTGTGGGTTGATTTGACTGCACCATACTTTTTTCTGTGATGTACCACATGTAGATCTACTACACATATTAAGCAGAGTCATGATATACTGCAGTTGCCTCTGGGGCAGATACTAGCTTGCTCAGCCTCTTCAAGTATAAAAGTAGAAGCAATCTGATCACTTCTGCAGGCATAAATCTGCAAAAATATTGTCTTCTTTTTTTTTTTCCTTTGAATTGTCATGGCAGTATTCTCAGTGGATTTTCTCTTTTAGCTGAGATGCATTTAAGTCTATGTAGTCAGCACAAAATTGGAATTCACACAGTACTTTTTTAAATAATCTGTGCTGAAAATTGAGGTTATCACTCCTAGTTATTTTGGTTTGAAGTACCCGTTGCTGTCTATCAGCTAAACTAATTTGTGTACCAAGAAATAAAGTGTCATGTTAATCATATGGAGAATACAGAAAGAAATGAATCAGCTCTTAGCAGTGGTTGAAAATGCAGAATTGCAGAATTATTTTGCTGAATGGACAAAACCTAAAAAGCTCTTCAGTTTCATTATTCTTTGGTCCTTCTATCCTCTGATGGTAGCCCTTGTCACGTCCAACCAAAAGGTTGCCTTTTGCTCATTACATTTAATGCCCTTTCAAAGTGCATGTTGGTACTGCATTTGGTATCTGAAATTAAGTATGTGTTTTCCTTCTCACCTTTGCTCCTTTCTGTCCTCTTTTTGAAAAGTCCCATTACATCTAAATTTTTCTTTTTCGTAACTCATCTGTATTTTCTCATTTCTGAATTCTTGCCAGAACAGTAGTGGAAATACTGGGTTTACCTGTATGCTCTTTGTCTGATTTCCAGATGGAAATCTCTGTTCTTGTGGTTCACTTGCCAGGATTTGTCCTCAGGTGATAATAACTTTAATGTACTTTCTGCCAGTTTCTATTTCATCATGTTACCTCTTGCACTTGAGGGTTCAGCAAATCTGACAAACCAGCAAAATGCAAAAGGGAACAGAATTGCCACAGCAAAAACATTTGCTAGTGAGGGGATGAGGGGGTAAAGGAGCTAGGTTTCGGTTTTATTGATAATAAAACTACAGAGATGCAGGAAATTCTTTTTGCAATCTGAACTATTGGTTGGTGTTCAGCAACCAACCAGGGGCAGGAGAGGTGATGAAAGCAAAATTGATTCTGTTTGTTTTCTCCAGATGTCATTACTGCCTGATGTCTTGACATTTCTTAAAGCACCTCAGAAAGAACAGCTGTGTGATTCTTTTGTTTTCTGACACAATTGTGAGTTAGGTCAATGTTCATTTCATTTCACGCTGGGAAGGCTGAGGCAGGAAAGTTAACAAATGTTTTTGTGGATCGTGCACAGAACAGAGGGAGAGCTTAATTTTCAACCCCTTTGTCATAGCTTAGTCCTAAGGCAACAGCTAGACTGAACCTACCTGCATTATTTGTTGAACAGTGCTAAGTTTTAACCCATCTATGTGGAAGGGTATCTGAAATCTGTTCTTGTTGGACCTTTAAGGGTCCTTGCTGGTTGTGGCCACCCTTGAGGTGCAGAATTAAGCTCAGTCCCCTTGGTGAGGACTCTCAGTGACTTCCGGGGCCCATGAGAATGGGTATGTTAAGACTTCAATCTTTTGGATGTTAGTGGGTTACTTCATGTAACTGTAGCAACTTCAAGTTACTGTAGAAAGATGCAGTGGGTTCTTTGTTGATGTGGGGCAGTTTGCATCAACCTGTTCTATGTATGAGAATTTTCAGCTAAAGGCAGGGCTATGCTCTTGAAGTGAGGCACATACTGACTTGGAGATACAAAGCAATTACTCAAGCAGCACTACTTCCAGCTTTTCCATCAATAGATTGCTTATTTCAGCTGTTTGAGCTGACCGTATTGCTGGCATGTTGTACTGGGCTGGTCAACACAGTTTGAACAGTTCTTGTGCTACTGAATTGGTAAACCTGGAGTAAGAGGAGAAAATGCTGAAAATGTAAGAGTAAAGAAATGGCACAAAAAGTCATTAAATGTAGCTGGAACGTCTTTTAAAATATTTTTCTTCAAATACAGAAGTTCAATAAGAACTGATGTGGACCACAGCTCAGCAGAGTGCCCAGCACTGTTCCCATGTAACTGATACAGTCTGTCTTGGTGGGACTCAGTTTTACTGGCAATACTTTGAATGCTGAAGTTAACCCAGAAGTTTCTGAACTGCAAAGTAGCAGTCTAACCTGCAATTGTTCCTTTTTAAAAATTCATGCTATTGGTTTTTTTTCCATTTCTATATAAAATAAAGAAGAGTCCTTTTAAAATCCACCTGATATATAAATCGACGGGATTAAAAAAAAGAAAAACCCAGAAGTTTTCAAGACTGAATATATCAAACACACAGAAGATGCTACTTGTTTATTTCTTTGTAATTTTAAATTTATCTTAAAACGACAGTGGGGTTTCAAAAAAAGTAGCAGACTAAGGGGGAAGAAGATAACATTTTTTTAGAGATCTTGCACTCAGATTCAATCCACCAAAGAAGTCTAAAGGACACAAAAGAAAAAAACTGATTGCTGCAGTGACTAGTCTTTACTGTAGCACTACTGGGAAAAGCTACTGAAGCAGAGTATCCGTTGATCTGAAAGTAATATCAAGTAGTAATACTGCCTCTGATTATTAGGTGCAGAGGTTCAGACGTCGTGATGCAGGACTTTTGCGCTGGAACTCAGCAATCACTACTCTATCCTTACTTCCCTTGAAAATTCAATAAGAATAACTAGCAAAGCCCTCCAGACTTAAACAGCCCACATATTTCTGCAGCCATAAATAAATAAACCTGTATGAAAAATTGAACAACTATTTTGTTCTTCTAATGCAAAGTATTTCCCTTGTAAAACATTCAGTTATCTCTGAAATTTGCTCTTAATGTGTTAGAGGTTTGTAAACAACTGACTGGAAAAACTCTAATGAGGATTTATATAAGCTATTATCTGAAGTTTTTTAAAATTGAATATTTTAATGTCTGTAAGAAGGCAGTAATCCAGTTGGAAAGGTTTAAAAAGGTAAAGACAGTTAAATGATTTCTAAAATTCTCTCATGGAGACATTGTGGGCTATTCCCAGCTGATCTGTTATATTAACTTATAAAAAGTAACTTTACTGGTTAAGTTATTTACCATTTACTTGATTGACAGCAGTACTTGTTTTCATAGAAATAAATACTTGTTAAAAATGCCATTACACATATAAGGCATAAACAAATATGGAATACTTTTTTCCCTATAAAAGATAAGGAAGAAGCTGGGAGAGTTATGTCTTTGTGTACAAACTGTATGGACTTTTGTGGGATGTAGTTGTATCAGCTTTTTTAATACCTTGATCTTTATCCATTATGAGTTCTTTAATAAAAGTTTTGTCATCACTGTCCTGACCTGAAGTATTACATGTCTGTAGTGGTTTTTCAGAGACAGTGGAAAAGCTTTAGGTATTCCATAAGGTCATTTTTTTAAATATCACGGGAAATGTTCTAAAAGGCGCTTTAATTGGAGGACTGGTAGATCATGTTTTGGTAAGTTGGCCTCAGCTGGCAGCCCCCACAGAACCACTCTCTTACTGCCCCTGCAACAGGGGGAAAATCGGAAAAGCAGGAGAGAGAAAGTACATGAACTGAAACAAAGTTAGAAAAATCTCACCAGTTCCTGTCACAAGCAAAAAAAAGCCCCTCTGAGGGAGCACGTGCTTCAGCATGGGGCTATACATTGGCTGTGGTCTCTGTGGGTATGCCTTCTTTGCCATGCAGTACCATCTACTGCTCTGGTCCAGTTATTGTTCTCTTCTCCTCAGTATTTTCTATCCTTTATTAAAGATGCTTTCACAGAGGCTTGGCTGGAGGACTCAGCTGCATCTGTCACAGTCCATTTGGGTCGCTTATATTTACAGGGCAAGGTACCCTGTAAATTAAACTTTATTTTATGAGCTCACTAGGTAATGCAGCAAACAAATTAGCTGCAACCATTTTCACAATAAGCCTCTCTTGTCCTAGAAGATAGTGGTTTAAACATTAGCTTTCAAATTGATAAAGACTTGGTGAGTTATTTTTGCTCTCACATTGAAGTTTTCCACTTTTCTGAGAAGTAAATAATGCTGATCATGTGGATCTAGGGAGACCTCACAGAACCATTCATTATCTAAAGGGGCTACAAGTGGTCTGGAGAGAGACTTTTTGCAAGGGTGTGTAGTGATAGGACAAGTGGGAATAAGATTAAACTGAAAGGAAGTAGGTTTAAACTAGATATGAGGAAGAATTCCTTCACTATGGCAGTGGCGAGGCACAGGTTGCCCAGGGAAGCTGTGGATGCCCCATTCCTGGCAGTGTTCAAGGCCAGGCTGGATGGGGCTCTGAGCAGCCTGGTCCAGTGGATGTTGTCCCTGCCTATGGCAGGGTGGTTGGAACTAGGTGATCTTTAAGGTTCTCTCCAACCTAATGCAGTCTATAAATTAATTCTGTAAGTTGGTTTCAAGGGAAATGAAAAGTTACCTGCTCCTAGGTATGTACAGGTCACATATTTTACAGTGATAAAATATTATCACTTTTGATATTTTAGAGTTGCCACTCTACGAAATGAAAGTGTTCATTTTGTCAAATGAGATCTCTTCTGAAATATGCTTTACAGGGATGTTGCATTTTAGTTAATACTGAAGTATTTTTATAACATTTAAATTAATGTAGAATTTTCTCATAACAGTGCTATGTTAAGTGAAGAAGTAGAGGGGAGAAGCAGCACTCTGTCTTCCTTTTCTCATCTCCACTCTGAAAAGCTACATAGGTTTTGTTGCAGTCTTCTTCAGGTCTTTTCAGAAATTAATTTTCATGGGAAAAAGGTATACTTTTTGCATTAGGCTGCATACCATTTTTTATTTGAAAATTTTATATCAACTTTTTAAAAGAATTTGTTCATCAAACATGTATTTATGTTGCATTGCAAAAGACTTTTGAAATATTTTGTTCTAAACTAGGCAAACCTGGAGGGCTTTTAAATGCTGCCTCTTTGCTTTTTAAAAATCAGTATTATTTTCTAAACGTTGCTTGATTTAAGTATTTTGGTCCCTATGACATTAATTTTCAATTTTCTTGTGAATATTTGGAGCCCCAAAATGAAATTACTAGGTGACAAACCAAAAAAGTTTATTGTGCAAGAAATGACTTATGGCTTAAGTCCACTTACTTCCCTGTCCCTTGTCCTAGTAGCTTTCAATCTCTCTCCTCTCACCTCTTGCCTCTCAATAAATAATTATGTCCTTCTTCCTTTTGGACACACATTTTTATGAGAAGGTAAGGAATTGGAGGATATAAGAGTTGGTATTTCCAGTATTTCATCCTTCATATCTGATATTTCCATTTTATCATGGCTTTTTAGCAACTCTGACATTCAGATTTGCTTTAGAGCTTCTTTGGCAAAGGGTGACATCTTGTTCCAGAAAATACCTGTAATGTCAGTCTTTGACTTCTGAGCAGAGAGCCTACAAATGTTGTATACCATCCTCCTTAAAAGACACTGTAACTGAAATCTTGACCTTATTGAAGTCTTCAAGATTTTTGTGCTCTGGATTTTACCAGTTGGTAAATCAGTCATGTCTGGTCTCTGAAGGATCACAGAATAGCCTGAGTTGGAAGGGAGCCACAAGGATCGTAGCGTCCAACACCTGGCAACACCTTGCACAAGACATCCCCAAGGGTCACACCATGTGCCTTAAAACATTGTTCAAACACTTCTTGAACTCTGTCAGACTTGGTGCTGTGACCACTTCCCTGGGGAGCCTGTTCAGTGCCCAACCACCCTCTGGGTGAAGAAGGTTGTCCTAATCTCTAATCTAAAACTCCACTGACACAACTTCAGGCCATTCCCTTGAGTCCTGTCACTACTCCTTTCATTTCTGCAGTACCACCCATAAGTGCAGGGAGTACAAACCTGAACAGGTAAAGAGAGTTCTCAGCTGTACTTTGGAAATGGAGACTGGAACTATAGCTTTTTGGAGAGATAAGAAATCATCAATCAGCTATCCTGTGGTTGTTTGGGTAGTTTTCTAAGATTTAGTCAGATTAAACAAATCATTATAGGTAGGCTCTTACAGTTTGTCACCAAAATTCCTTGCAAAACTTGTTCTCAAGCCACTTCTGTATTCAGTTCCTTTCAAAACTTTCTCATTTTCATGAAAAATATTTTGGCTGTGACATTAAGGGGGTCTGATATTTAGGTTCTTGCTGCATTAGAATCTCAGTATAGAGAGGTCTCCTGAGCTCCCCTGAGGTAAACCAGTTGTGAACAGCTTAGTCCAAAGTAACACCGAGGAAACACATGGATTTTCACACATATATTGTCACTTCTGAATAGTGGCACAGAAGCTAGTTAGGCAGTTGTGTGATTGTCCCAAAGTGAAGCAGCTGTCTTGGCTCTAATCTTGCCCTTCTATTCTTCCAATGAGGCTTTTTGATTAACTTTTTATTCTTAGGATAGCAATTTGTATCAAGGATCTAATTAGAACTTTATGTAACACAGGCAAAGCCCTCCTTTTGCAAGTCTGTCTCACCTCAGTCCTGCTAATCTTGCAGCTTTCAGTATGGAGCATTCTGAAATATCTGATATTTCAAGCTATCTCCTCTGGTTGAAAACAATCTCAGCTATTGAGAGTCGGGAACAGGGTTCATTTGATTCTTTAGTCCCGGTAAGGAAAACTGTAACATATCTCTAAAATAAGGCATGTTTTTATATTTAAATTCTGAAGATCAGGCTTCTTTGGGGGGGGGGGGGGGGGGGGGGGGGGGCAGGGGGGAATGAATTGAACTGAACTCTGTTGAGCTGAATGAACTCAGATCTCTGACCATAGCTCTTCTGCTTCTTTTTGATGAAAAGATGAGTAGTAAAAACTGTCTTTTATAAAAACTGGTGATTTTTCTGGGGAGAGAATGCATAGTTCTATATACCTGGAATTAAAATATATTCACTTTTATCATTACTTTAATGATCAAGAAAAAAAAAGCTATATTACCTATAATTCTTACTTCCTGAAAAGCATGTAATTGAGATATGGTTTTAAATTATGATAATTATTAATAAATATTAATAAATGTAAGTTGAGCATGTGGATATTACTGCATATCACCAGATAGCACACAGTAATGTTGTGTGTTGTGTATAAAAGAAATGATTTGTTCTATGTTTACATCAATAAGTGTTGCTACTTCTAATTTCAAGTATTTTGAAGAAGCTGTTTATTTATATTCATGTCATGTGCACTGGAAGTATTTTAATAGCAGATGGCTTTTGGTGACTGGGTTAAGTAAGCCAGGTACAATGCACTGGAAAGGAAAGAAGATGGCATCTTTCTTTCTTCTGTGTATCTTAATTTCATGTGAAATATAAATTTAATGGGGTATTTTAAAATGAAAATATGCTAATATTGTGCAGAAGAGACACACATCAGAATTGTTAAGTATATGATCAGCAACCTGAAGAATTATTCAGTTCCAGCTGTGTCCGATCAGTATTGAGCTAAGTGAGCAAAAGGCTCTTGAATAACAGATGGACTGATGGCAAAAAAAAAATCTTGAACCCCTGTTTGTATAGGAGTAGAGCACTTATAATTGAAGAAGACATTTCAAAATGTGTCACAAAGCATATAGTAGCATGCGAAGGACTGACTTTAACTTTGGAGTCTCTTGCTTTCTCCTTGTTACAGCTGCCCTAAAAAACCTTGTGCCTCCCACAGATTCTGTGTTCTTCTTGCTGTAATATTTTCTATGTCATTTTTCTCCTGTTCCTCTGAAGCACACGATGTTCCCATTTCTTGTCCTACCAGCCAAACATTTATTTAGTATCAGGGTCAGGTCTGCAGTGGGGTTTTTATATGTTAGTGCTCAGAATTGGTGCACCTGCCTGTGAGGTTGCTTAGCTTTTGGAAAGGACCATCACATTAGGTGTTAATTTTTCCCAGACGTCCCATGGCGAAAGTCAGGATTTACAACAGGCTGAGAATGGTAAATGTGATATTTCTGGCAGGCATCATAATTTACTGGATGAGGGGATGTGTTTAATTTGAAGGGTGGGATTGGTGCCTAAAAGGTAGGGTAGGAGGAGACTGGATCTATCCAAATGGTTCGGGGGAAAAGGCTGCCTCTTGGGATAGATGTTGAATTGTTTTCAAGGTTGAAATGCTGTTGTAGAGGCACAAGAGAAATTTGAGTTCCTGAAGCTGAATATTTTTAGGACTGTGCTCTTTGATTCCTGTATTCTACCTCCCTCCTGCTTTAAGCAGACAGCTCTGTTTGTGTTACTAAATGCTATACTTAGTCCTTTTCCAGGTGTTCTCTCCTAGTGCCTGATGCATAGTGTATAAATTTTGGTTTCCTTTGCCAGGAAATGTTTTTTTAATCCCTTCTAAAAGTAATCAAAGCTTATTTCTGAAAGCCATCTCTTGGAGCTTTTCCATTTAAAAAAAGAGAATTAAACTACCATCATATCAGAGACAGATATCCAGGAGATGATTTTTATTGTTACTCTTTTTTTGCTATTATTACTGGAGGGAGAGGCTGCCTTGACCCTCTGAACCATTTAATGTTCCAGTGATTTGGGGGGTGCTGTTCAGTGCATGAAGGGTGGATGTGACATTTGAAGTTCCCCTAATTGGTTTGCAAACCCATCTTCTCAATATTGGTTCAGATCAGTTCTGACAGTTTTTAGATTTTATGTCTTTGATTTTTATGTGTATTGTTTGATACAGTGAAAGGTGGATGTTGTCTTTGTGTACAAGGAAAGTTGTTCCATTTTGTGGGATAAGTGGCTTTTAATATATACATTAACACAGTAAATTCAGACATTGAGAACTTTCCTAGTTCCTTTCCAGGTCACTACTAATAATGGATACAAAGAGCAGCATCCTAAATGTTAACATTCCACAAAGGAAAGATTATATCTTGAAATCAGTAACTAAAAGATGTCCTATAACCCAGGAATGGTAATGTTTCACTTGTATTACTTTTTGTGCTTGTGTCATGAGAAAAAAGGGCCATGTTACTTGCTGATAGATAAGTCACTGGTCCTACCTATTTTAATTCAGTTTAAGATTTTTTTTTTATTATTTAGTATTTCTGCCTCCAATTCTAGCCAAAACAGTGCTTTGAGAAGTGACAGAATGCTAAAATGTAAAGATGGGGAAAGACCTTATAGGTCGCCATCTCCCATCTGTCAGAAGGTCAGTACTGCCTGCAGCACTCATTTTAGTGCTACCCTAAGTTTGTACAAAGGAGTTTTGGGTAACAAAGCTTCAACCTCTCCACTATACTATGGATTGTTAAATTTGTCACATAGCTGTAGCTGTGGATAAAATCTACTTGACTGCCCTTGGCATGAAACTGAAAAATATTCCCATGGTAAAAATAGAAAAATATTGATTGAAAAATGGGCAAGTATAATTTTCCTGATATTAACTGCTTTTCAGCATCATTATTAATCAAAGAATTATTTTTTTTAATATTTCTTACTTTAGCTTTTAGTCCACTATGATGTTTATTTTTTTAGTCCTATTTGCACCCATAAAAGGTCCTATCCATCGATTTGCACCCACAATCTATTTTTTTCAAGTTATCAAGGGAAAAGCATCCTTGTGCATTTCTCAAGGGAAATTGCCTTCTTTTTTTTCCAGGCCTATAGTTTTAAGTAAGGTGTATTTTTAAGGTTCTGTGCAACTTCTTTGAAGGAATTTTTGGTTGTTTCAGAACTCTCCAGTCATTTCCGTTGTGTTTCAGATGGCCATTTATAATGGCCCTTGGCACTTTGCTGTCTTAAGGAATGACATATCATAGAGCTCATTTTGTGGCACCGTTACTCCTCAAGTCCAGTCCCTTTACATTGTTTCATTTTTGTCCAAACCTATGATGCTGTGTTGCATTGATTTTTGTGTTTTGAAATATTTTGCTTAATGCTATTTCTAAGAATTGAGAGGTCAACAGCAATGCATTTTAATAGAGTATGTGAGGAGAAGTAGGTGTAGCTTTCTTTCTCCATGGAAAGTGCCTCTTTATAGAGGATCTGTAAAGGTATAACTATATATATTTAATCAGTTGCTGGTTGATGTGTTTCTATTTTTACATGACAACTTTTCTTGTGGCCATGGTACTGCTTCTACTTTCCCTTTGTTGAGAGACCTTATTGTGACCTTGCAGTACTTGGAGGGCATCTAGGTGAAAGATGGGAACAGACTTTTTAACAGGACATGCTGTGACAGGATAAGGGCTGATGGTGTTAAATTGATGATTGATTTAGATTAGATTAGATATAAGGAGGAGGGGTTCCACAGTGATGGTGCTAAAATGCCATCATAGGTGCTCAGAGAGTTCGTGAATGTCCTATTCCTGAAGATATTCAAGGTCAGGTTGGATGGGGCTCTGAATAACTTGATCTAGTTGAAGAGGACCCTGCTTATCACAGGGGCTTCAGACTGGATGAGCTTCAAAGGTCCTTTCCAACTCAAACCATTCAATGATTTTATGACTTTTTTCCTACTCTGAAACATTCATCTTATAGAAGGGCAGTTTTCTTAGCTTGTGCTTATTGTCATACAGAGCCACAAGTCAGGTGCTCCCTTCAGAGCCCAGCTCGAGTGAGTTCACATCTGCACAGGATACACTGTGTACTCAATTTTCTTTCATAACCAAAGACTTTGCTCTTTTTTTTTCCTCCTGCTGGTCCAGTCTCACCTCCAATGCTCAATTTGGAGATTTTTCAGAAAAGAGAATGACTAAATAAAAGGTGCTGAACAAATATCTGTTTTACAGTGAAATTTTGGAGTAATTGGTGTTTTGAAGGCAAAGCAGATTTGACTTAGTGAATTTAACTTTCTTGCCGGTTTACATAAACATTTAATAATTAAGTTGGATATTGAGAAACAAAGATGACAGACTCACGCTAAAGGAAAACACCTCATTTTGAGGTTCATCTTCACTCCTGACACCTCCCTTCCTCTAGCCATCACTTCAGGTCCCACTCAGTGCCTTTAGGGAGACGAGTGACTTGGGGTCCCTCACACATGGGGCTGCAGCTGGGGTCAGAACATGCTTGGTTCTCTTTGATGATCCTTTTCCCTCACCTTTTCTTCCTTATTACTTGTTTCTCCTGTCCTGGTGTGAACACTGGCTGGAAACATCTGTGTCCAGCATAGGGCAGCCCTGGCTTCTCCTCACAGAAGCCTCCCTTGCAGCTGACTGCTCCCTTGCTGTTTCCATCCAGTAGGGAGCAGAAGGCAAGCAGAAGGGACACAAGATTGATGCTTCAGTAGGACACTCTCCTTAAACAAGACACTTGAATGAGCAGAGTGAGGAATAACAAAGTGTAAAGTCTAGAAATCAGACTGATATGAATTTTCTGTGCAAGGTTTTTAAGCTATGAGGGAAATTGGTCCTAAAAACCAAAAAGAAAATTGCATTTGCATATTTCCACTCTATCCTACATCAAGATTGCGTCATTCAACAGAGACCATCCTCTTTAATCCCTAACAGCCTGATGGCATTACAAAGGTTCACAAGGACAGCCCTGGCTAAGCTCGGCAGCTTGTCATGTTCCTGCTGGGTGCTACAACCTGTAAAATTATGGAAAATCTGGCAGTTCTGGCACATGCTGTCCTGCAAGTCACCCACAGATCACTCAGGTTCTCAGGCAGAAGGACATCAGTAAGAAAATAGATTTAAATGCGGCTGGCAAAGGCCTATAGTAAAGTACCAAATTGTTGTTATTTATGTAACAAAACATCTCTGTTGAGAAATGCATTTTATGCCACGCAAAGCTAAACCATGTTAAAGGGCTGATTTTCTCTGAGCCCTGGATGGCTGCACTTCACACATGGGTGTTTATCTTTTAAACTGACATACTGTGTGTGCAGTGGTCCTACAGCGAGTTAGGGCTTGAAACAACCTGTCGGGCGAGTGATATATTTGGAATTATTTAGTTAATTTTGTTCATCACTTAGAGATTCTAGGACATAAAGGGGAACTCTGGGACATCAATTAAAACTTTTCCAGAGGACGTTAGGGTAGAAGTTTACTTCCACTGACATAAAAATCAAAACATTTTTTGTTCTGTTCCAGCACAGACCAACTTGAATTTGCAGTTTATTGCAGATATTCAAAATCAAGTTTGTTTCTTTAAGTTCTTCCTAAATACTTAAATGTATATACATAAAGTAAAAGCATTTGGCAAAATAGCTTTTCCTCTAGACATACTTAGCCAGGATCAGGGAATTAGTTTGATGCATTATATGGACCACAGTAATGCCCAGCTCTCCTCATGGTCACTTCAGTGCCAAAACAAGATCGTTGGTGATTTTGCTATTTGTGCTATTAGAACCTTTCCAAAATTCTAGAACTTTTGTGTTTCTTGTTATTTTCTCTCCGTGGAGAGTTTTAACTGTGACACCAGTAAGCCTTGGTGACTTCTGCCCTTGCTAAGCAGAGATGAGCACTCTTTCTGGGCTCCTGTTTACAGTGCTGAATGTAACAGATCAACCTGAAAACAGGTGTTTCATTCTTTAAGATTTATGTTATGTGATTTATCTTAAACTGAATTTTGTTAAAGTAATTCCCTTATTTCACATTTAGGTTTGCATTCTCTTTTTTTTTTTTTTTCTCTCTCATCATCTGCCTTATAATTTTCTTTCTATTTGTTTCTGTGTTTTTGAGGAGGGTTTTTATCATCCCATGCAGGAATGTTACACTTAAATTTCAGGTAATTCATGATATAAAGAGGTAACAGAATAAGACACTGGATAACTTCTTTGTAAGCTTCGCGTGTCATGATTTTAAAAATAAAAAGCATATGGTGGGTAAGGCAGCCTTGACTTTTGAAAGAAAGGAGGAAAAGCCAAATATGGGAAGATACCATAATTAGGTTGTAAGTGCAGTCCAGATGCAGCCCCTCCATTGTTTGTATTGGGATCACACATGCATTTGTTTTTCATCTGGCCCTGGTCAGCCTTTGGAGAAAGTGTTGCAGTATTTGTAGATGTGGCACTTAGGGATTTGGTTTAGTGGTGGGCTTGGCAGTGCTGGGTTAGCATTTGGACTCTATGACCTTAGAACTCTTTTCCAACATAAATGATTCTAGGATTCCACAAAAGAAATAGCTGCAATTTTGCTTTGATTTACTTTTTCTCTCTCTGGAAGGAGTTCTGTGTTTGTGCACACTGAGGCTGGGGGGAAAAAAAAAATAAGCACACGGCTAGGTCAAGGAGGATGCTTAAAATCTGGATGTGTGCTTTTCCTCTGGTCTATTTTGAGTCTGTGTGTATTCATGTGTATTTGCACGGGATCACAGAATATCCTGAGCTGGAAGGTACTCACAAGGATCACAGAGTCCAACTCCTGGCCCTGCAGAGGGCCATCCCCAAGAGCCACACCATGTGCCTGAGAGCATTGTCCAAATGCTCCTTGAACTCTGCCAGGCTTGGTGCTGTGACCACTTCCCTGGGGAGCCTGTTCCAGTGGCCAGAGAGCTTTTCCCACTGATATTTCTAAGTCCTTCATCAGATCTTACATTGGGGATATATCTGTTATATAGTGGATATATTGACAGATAAATCTGTCAGATATATAACAGATATCAATATATCTGTTATATTGATCATTGCTATTTCAACCTGCTAAAAGGTAAGATCATTACAGGGGCAACTTCAAAACTGTAAAATAGGTGCTTCCTTGTAATTCCCTCTGATAGCCTCTGAATCCACACAGAAATGTTAGATTTTCCTAGTGTGTGGGTTTTGGGTTGTGTTTTAATAATGCTAGTTAATACCATTTTAAATAGGAAATTATTCCTACAGATTAAGTAAAAACAATGTAAAACTCCAAGTCTGCAAATAAGGCCATCTCCTTTGAAAAGTGCAATTTACATTTAAACTAAATGGCTTTCTATGAGATTGCATTGTATGCAAAGGGGAGTGGTCTTGAGGATTTCTTGAGGCGTTTTTCTTCTTTTATGGCAGCTGCAGCCTGCAAGCAATGCTTTTTTTTGACTTCTGTTTTATGTCTCAGTGCTGCAAAGTCATTCTTTAGATGTTCAAAGAGGTTCTCTTTTATATTTTCTGATTAATAGCAATGAAATTATTTTTAATCTTTCTTAGTCTTTCAGTTTGTAATTCAGTGGTAAATATGACAAAAGGTGCTGTGCGATCTGTGGTCTTGAGGCCTCATAGTATTCCAGAGAATTACTGTTTTGACATCTAAATTGGCATTTAATCTTTCCCGCCATTGTGTGTAAATATAAATCTATTCCTTGCAATTGTGAAACTCATGAAAACAGGAATTTTAACTAATTCAGTATTACTTTCTTAAGGCTTTAAACAGTCTTACACTGTATATCTAAGAAATGCAACATGCCCTATTCACGTACAAATATAGGGACTGCTCTACTTTGTATTATTAAGACACAAAATGCTGACATTTTGAACTAATACAAAACTGCAAATGTATGTTCCAGAGAGTGTTTCAGAGTTTAGGTCTGACTGCCTGGAAAAATGAGCCTTTAACTCTGATATACAGTCCAGAGTTTGTTGCCTTCACAAGATGGCAATAAGCCACGGACAACTCAACTTACTTCTAAAATGGTAATACATGCACTCTTACTCTCAATTTCACCACCTCCTTATTTTGAGTTTAATCAAATGTAATAATGTAAATAATGATGATTCCTTAACAAGAAAAGCAATAGAGAGTTCTAACAGCCTCAAGCTGCACAAGAGGAGGTTCAGATTGGATATTAAGAAAAAAGTCTTTGCTGAAAGTGTGAACAAGTCTTGGATCAGGCCGCCCAGGGAAGTGGTGGTTCCAGGAACTACCGTACCTGGAAATGTTCAGAAACCAGTTGGGTGGATTGCTTAGGGACATGATTTAGGGGTGGGACCTGGCAGTGCTGTACTATTGCTTGGACTTGATCCTAAAGGTCATTACCAGCCATTATTGATTCCATGAAATTAAAATTGCAGCTAGGAATAAGCATAGGTGGGCAGTTTGAAAATTATGTACTTGTTTGTGTTTTCTTGTTAAGACATAATGTGCTGTGCTTATGATTTATAAGGTAGTGGCCACATAACTATGGTTGTCATTTTGTGGTCTGGAGTTGAATAGAGTCCTGCATAGTAGGAACAGTTAAAACAAGGGCTTACAAATGCTGGAGATAGCAGCCCAGTATGATATGGATAGTCTCTAAAACTGTGAGTAGTATGATTAAAGCCAGTAAACCAGGATAATGCTGGCATTCATGGTAGAGGGAAAGTTCACCTTGTCTGAGAGATGTGAGTCATGTCATACACTTGTAGAGAATTTTGTAGCAGAGTAATTGCTTATGAACTTGACCATGTGCCTTTTTGTTCAGTTTCGACTGGTTTTAAGTGCTTTTACTCCATCTTGCTTCTAAGTTGTGCTTTTGGCAGAAAAGCAACTAGACTGTCTGATGTGCTGCAAGGAGAACAATCTTGTATATATTTGTGGAAGCAAAGTGTGTTATGCTCAAGTCCTTTAAGAAGAAGAATAAAAAATATCTTCCATTTTTATTTTTCCCCCAAAGCTATTCAAGTTTTGTCTTAGCTCTGCCAATCTGTCACTGCAGCTGTCAGTGTGATGCCTTTTTTCAAAGCACAGAGATGGCTCAGCTGAAAGCAGTGCTTCCAGTCAAGGGTAGGAGAAAGGTTCATGCAGGGAGCAGGAGATGTAAGTACAATGTCAGCTTAGCATCATATTTAATGTATAGGTAGGGATTGGGATGGAGAGAGAAGTGAGTAAGGAATGGGGAAAACAGGATTAGTCAATTCACTGCACTCAGTAATATTCACACTTCTGTTGATTGGTTTGGTTTTATTTTGCATATGGGAAAAGCTGGCAAAGTGTAACTTACTTGGTAAAATGTAATTCAGTGTCTTGGTCAGGACTGTGGAGGAGGTCAGAGCACAGTGTTTGGAATAATTGTCTTCCAGAAAGCTATTTCTTCTCACCCAGTCTCAAGCTCAGATAAAGACTATATACATCTGTATGGGCATACAGATTGAGAGGTAAGAGGCAGTGCTGTCTCAAAGACACTCTAGTCGGAGGTTCTCAAGAGAATCTAGACATGTTTGTGCCTGCCTTTATCAATTTATGCACAGTTGGTAGTACTGTTGATGAATCCTGGCTCATAGATTTGTCAATCTCCATTAGAAGTACAGAGATACCCAAGCTGCTTCTTTGAGAATTTGGTGAACCAGTGTGGCATGTTTTCAAGTCAGCATAGACACAGTTCATTCTGGAGAGTAAAACCTTTGACTCCTGTTGATAGTGTTGTTATCCCTTCACTAATTTTGCTGTGGTTGCAAGGACTGTTGATGCTGTTGTGTACTCCATGGCTAGCACTATATTTAGGGCTCTCTCCAGTGATTGCAAACTGTTTTCTCAACTTCACATGATTGAAGTCTTGTACTTTAAAGCGTGAGCTACAAACAGGGCCCAGCTAATGAAATAATCTCAATTTCCTGCACTTTAATGCAATTTTGCAGCTCAGGAGGTTAGTGTTCTTCAAATTAGTATGTATCAGAGAGAAGGGAGCAAAATGTTTGTATTAAATCATATTTCTTATTAATAAACAAAAAAACCAAAAAACAAAACAAACACCCCCCCAAAAACCCAAAAAGCCAATCTTAAATGACAAGTTGTAATAAGAAGCACTGTCATCCCCTTCCCCCCCAACACAGAGACTGACATGCACAGATATGAACAGGAGGAACAGAGAAGGCGAATGCACTGTTGATATTAGTTGTGTTTATAGTCACTGTATCCATCTGAAACTATTGTGCTGTCCTTTTTTCATGTCCATCTGTGTGAACAGGATAAATTTCTGCCCCAGTTGCAGAAAATCATCTGATAGTTTAGTTTAGTTTTTCCAATAAGTAAAGAATACATTAAGCACAGTGTTGAAATGAGCCCTGAGTGATACTGGCTTGAAAACTTAATTCTTTACAGGTTGTGTTAGTAGGGGCAGTCAGGAAAGGATCACATCATTCACAGGAGCAGCTTTAAATGCTCAGACTTTTGCTGTGGAAGCAATGATGGGCCAAGTGATAACCCAGGGATCAAGATTAGTTAGGAAGCTAAGAAATGGAAGCACTGTGGTGAGTGTCCATCATCTGTGCCTCCAGAACAATTTGTCAAGGCTCACAAAGGACAGAGGGAGGTGATTAAAGAGGGAGGTCAATTTACAAATGTTTACAAATGTTTAGATTTTACCTTGCCACCCTAATATCAAGTTGCACGTGAGTCAGCCATTGCAGCAGTGAGGGGGAATGGCAAACTGGGCTGCACTACCAGCCTGGCAGCAGGGGAGTGAGGGACATCTCATCCATCCCCTGTCAGACTGCACCAGGAGTACTCTGTCCAGTCCCAAATGTTCCCACATATGTTTCTGATTTCTTTAGATTTACTTCAGGAAGATCTAATACAAATAAAAAGCTTTGTTCTTCAATATGTTAAAGAGATTTGGGCAAATGCTTTGGAAAATGACTCCTGAAAGATTTTTGTTAATTTAGTAGATACCATTTTTTAAACTCATCGGTGGAAAAATGCTCTTATTCTGAAAATAGCAAACTTTTCTCCTTTTTTTTTTGTGGTTGGTAGTAGACCAACACAGTAGGTAAAAATAAAAAGGACATAAAATCAATACTGAAAAAAATTCCCAAGCTTATTCTTCCTCTAGCAAAGGTTGTATCTTTTAAGTGTATTGAGCTAAATATTAGTGTAAGTAAAGACTAGGATTCTAGAAAGGAAATAATTTGTTTTGCCTTCAATCATAACTCAGCTATAGGCACATTCCATATGCCTAAAGCTAAAAATATTATAATCATATGGCCTTCAGCTTTTACCTATCACTTAATTGTGTCCAGTGTTTTGGGACACAATGAGAGTAACAGGGTATGGGCATATAATATCTTTTGAGATATTAACCATTTTAATATCAAATAATACCTTGCCATGACATCTGGTCCCTACAATGAAATGCAGGCACACCAAAGTTTATGCATTTATTCTTAATTCATGGCTTACACTGTTGTATAGAAATTATGGCATTTAATCAGCAGTAGCCTTTGTCCAGTAACAAAATTTCTTTGTACACAGAATTATCCTTGAATGACTGCAAAAAAAACTGGAAAGAAAAAATTGAGTTAGTCTCATGTTATTTGAATTACTGCACTAGTGTCACATTCTTAATTTGGGTTGTTAGGTTTTGAAATCCCACTGTTAATATTTGACGGCAGAAATAGTATCAGTGTTTTCAGCAGTGCCATGTTCATGGCTACCATGCACAGAGAGACCCTGCAGTCTGTGCAAGTTTACAGTGCAGACAGTCATTCAGTGACAAATACACAGCGTAGGTGAATAGAACTAGTGAGCCACTGTGCTAAGCATTAGTACTTTCATCAGCCCAGTACAGTGCCTGAAGAGTCTTTGCTGCCCAACTAGGCACCAAAGGCTGAGAAAAGGTGCCTTCCATCACTTTTTGTACTACACTGACCACATGTTGATCCTTCTGAGTCCTTGTGTTATTAACAATCCAATCTCCACAGATCTGCCTCAGTTTTGCATTTTACTGATGGTGCTTCCCTCTAGCTTATGTGTTCTCACAACTTTCTGGTTTTCTCCAGAGTCCGAGTCAAGTTCATGTAGCTGGGTCATATCAGAGCTTGGCATTGGGTCAGCACCACTGAATCCCAGAATGGGAAGAGCAAGAGGTTCAGGTGGTTGGAAGCTAGTCTGGATATGAACTTTGCCAAGAAATTAAAGATCAGGTTGGGCAGCTTTGCAGATGCACAAGTCTTTTTAAACTGGTCTGTATTTCAATCTGAACCTCAGCTGAGTGTATATGAACCATGACAATTATATATGTTTGACATAAATATCATAATATATGTGCTTATACCTATACAATACTGCTAAGTAGTGTAAACATTAAATGTTTATCCTCTGTAAAGATCAGTTAATGATCTTGGTTCAAACACAAAAGGTAGATTTCTCAGGTAGGGAAGCTGATGCCCTCAACGTCAACATCCCCTAATTGAAAGTTTAATTCATCAGGTTTCTTAGAGTTCAACTAAAAAATGAACAACTGGATGATACATGAAAAAGAAAGGCCACAGTGAGCTGTGGTTTGGAGGCTGAGAATCTATTTCCTCCATCCTTGATTGAGCAGTAGCCACAGTTATGTACTGTTGTATGATTTGAATTCAATGGGAAAACAGGCTTTTAGACTTTTAACTTAATTTATCAGCATGGGTATTTCAATATTCAGGTCTTTAAACTTATTTTCTCTTTTTTTATTTCTTTTTTCTCTTTCAGGCAAGCCCTGCCCCTATAATTGTCAACACAGACACCTTGGACACAATCCCTTATGTAAGTATTAAGGGGTTTTTTTTTTTAATAAATATGTAGAGTTGTTTTATTTTCACATAGGAATTCTGTTTGGTATTGCATAGAAGTTATCTTATAAATAAATCATGCAATTAATAAGTTCTTTTACAGTTGCACAGTAAATAATTTTCCAGGAATAGTAATTGGGAATGACAATTGCATTCAGGTGAGCCATAGCATATTATATATGCACAATTTGTAGTTTGTTTGCTATAACTAACCTTTCTTTGAAGAAAGAAAAGTGATTTCATTAAGGCTGTCATCCTTACTTGTGACCTGAGTATTTCCTTTTAGGAAATACTTTAATACTTTAATGGAAAGATACCCGGATGCACAGCGTATATTAAAATGCTGCAATATCCCTTCATTTGTCTGTCTATCCTTCTTTTTGTAGATGGAAATTGCTCATGATAAATAACAACTCAAACTAATTGACTAAATATTTTCCTTTTAATGTCTCTTCTTTTTTATGACTTCTAGGAAACAGCTTATCCTGAAATAAATGTGTGTTTTTATTAGATTTTTCAAAGTCTTCTTTTCCTACTAGCATTTGATATTACTGTCATTTAGACTGTAAGATCAACTATAGTTGAAGATAAAGGACATAGAGAAACACAAAGCAAACACATCACAAAGACAGTAACAGGCTTAGATGATTGGGGGAACGAAAAACAAGTAGCACAAAGCTAGCCAGCCAGCATCTAATCTTTCTCCTTACATCATCTTAGTTATTTTTTTGAAGCTCCTAATTAATGTCTCTCATCTGTCGTGTTTTGTCCACATCTGTTTCTTATGATTCCAATGTATAAGCCTAATTGTTTGTATACACACCAATCATGTTGCTGGGTTCTGTCTTTAAGAAGACTGTTGATGAGGAAGTTTAATAAGGGTTGTCCTGGCCAGTTTGTTACTGTCAATTCATGAAACTTAGAAATTATGGTGCAGAACACAGGTAAAGATCACAGCCAAGAGAAATTTAGAAGAATGACAGTGCTCTAAAGCAGAAGAGAATTAAGTGCCTTGACGGGAATATGAACTATTGTGAGGTGTGAAAAAGTTAAACAGAATTTCTCTGATCATTTGCATACAGCTTTTTAAAAAGGCTTCCTATGATTTCTGTCTCAATTTTCCATCCTAACATCAAAACCATCTGCTATGGTCTCACTTTCAATAGGTCTGTCTGGCTTTTCTCCTGTATTTTGATGAGACATTTTGCATTTACTGTTCTGTAGCCTTCCAAAAGGGACACTGTGAGCCCCAGTTCTCATTTTCAGCACTGGACCTGTGCCCAGGATCCTCTGCAGCTACGGTGTTAGAATTCCTAAATACAGATGCAATTACACTAGTGACAAGATGTTCAATCAATGTGATTTATTGCCTCAACACATCCTATTAATACTTACACACTTTTATGCCACTTTTATACTAGAGTTCCTTTATCTTAAATAATAAAGAACAAATGACCAAATGCATTCAAAAGAAATGTTGACAGTAGGCTGAGAAGTGCCTGTGGGTTGTTTCAGTCTCCAGTACATGATGTGAACTGGATAAATAAACAGAAGATACTTACTGTAGAAATAGACAACTCTGAATTAGTCACCTTGCTCTTCCCAGACTGGGAAGAGTTATTTCTCTTCAACAGATATCGCAACACAGCAGCACCACCACAGAGGGACTTACTTAGACACTAGACACTAAGAAACACTTCACCTTGACCTGTCTGCTGAGCCCAGACCAACATAGTGCCCCAAAGAACTTGGAATTTCCTGCTTTACAAATAGGCATTTCCTTCTGCTCAGGATTTGCATGCTTGAACATTCTCTAAAATGAGACACAAAAACCAGCCATGATCAAATGACCTCTTCCTCCAAACTAATATTTGAGATAGTGGGCTGGGAGACCTGTGTTTTCTTTCTTGCTCTCTGGAGTAATGCAGTTTAATTTAGTTTGGTTTCATTTTATATTTCCTCTGCAAGGGAGATGCTGTAGTCAGTGTGCCAGATCCATGTTTGCTTCTGTGTGCATTCCCTCCTGGTCCAGGGATCCTTCCCAATACATATTTAGTGGCAGGATATGGTGGATTGACTCTGGCCAATAGCCAAACACTCTTCTCACTCCTCTCTGCTGTGGGTCAGGAAGCAAATAGGAGATATAAAAGCAGAGTTGTATATGAAGATAATGAGTTAAATAGGAAGAGCAAATGCTGCATGTGCAGGTAAAGCAAAATAAGAAAATCATTCAGTGCTTCCCATCAGAGGGCAGATGTTCATCCTTTCTTGGAAAGCAAGGCTTTATCATGTGTAGCAGTTATTTGAGAAGAGAAGTATCACAACCATGAATGTTCTTTCTTGCTTAGGCTTTCCCTGAGCTTTTATTGCAGAGCACCATGTGATATGGAATATTCCATTGGTTATGTAGGGTCATCTCTCCTGGCCAGGTCCCCTCCAAACCCTGTACCCACCCCCAGCCAATTTGCTACTGGGACAGGAAGGGTAAAATTGAAAGAAGAAAAAGCCTTGATGCTGTGCAAGCTCTCTTCAGCAATAACCAGGATGCTGATGTATTATCCACGTTGTTTCAGCCACATATTGAATTAATGCTCCATGTAGGCTACTATGGAAATAAACCCCACCCCAGCAAAACCCAGTACAGTCTATAGTATTGTGGGAGTCCTGAAATACAGCCTATAACATCATGGGGTGTTAGGGGAGTTTTGTCTCTTTTAAATATTTGGAAGTAGAGAGAAAAAATCTTTGAAACTGGATGGCTTAAGTGTATGATAGTGCAGCCATCATCATATCATTTATTTTACAGGAAATATGATTTAGCAGATATGCCCTAAAATACTTTTTCTGTGTGAGGTCAGTTCAGAGAGATAACAAAAAGCTAGATTTAATTATGATTTTGAAACTTGAACATGTGTCAAGCAGCTGCATTTTCAGCACTATTAAGACTTCCAGACATGCCTGGGGGAAGACTGTAAGTGCCTAGGAACATTTTTGGTGAATGTTTAAGAATCCTTAGACTTAACTAGCTAGGTATTTGCACTTCTGAAAGGCACTACTGATTTTTAGTTGCCATAAAATAAACATCTAGCACTCTGATAAAAAAAATTGTGGATTAAAGAATCCAAGTTAAATGATGATATTTTCTGTCCAAAGCTAAATGCAGCCTTGATGTAAGATGCTTACCCTCTCCCAGAACTGTAGAGTGTTGAAAACACCCAGAAGTTCTGTTCCTTGGGGCTGTATGATCTTAGATTGCTGCTATTCATCCCTGGGTTTCAGCTTCCATTGCCAAAATACACTTGGAGTCTAGGAAGACTGGATGGAAAGAAGAATTTTTTTCAGATCCTACTAACTGGGTCATGTTTCCAATGTTCACATTCTTCTTTTTTCATACTCTGTCTTTCTCTAGTCTTAGATGGTTGTCCCTGAATTCCTTGATTGAGTTTGCCTTCCACAAATCTGAGCACCATTTCTGAATCAGCTTGTTGAATAGAATTAAATGGCAAGGGAATACATAAGCAAATAATATGTCTCAAAAAAAATGACATATTAGTTTTTGATTTCTGTTGGGATTTTCTAAGATACTTTTCATGACAGCTAGTTAATGCTGTCCACTCACCTGTTTGCAAAAAAAGTGCTGCTTCAAAAAACAAAAAATAATTTCTTTTATTAGTTTTTTTTTTCTTAAAAAACAGTAGTTTTCATTCTATTTACCATAACAAAGTTAAGTAATCCATTTTATACCATGTAGAAATTATTTCCAAAATTAAGCACTGGAATAAGTGTGGATTTTCAAATTTTGGTGAATCAAAATGGTATTTTTCTGTAATACTAGCCACAGCTGATAACCTGATAGATCCCTAAATAAGGTCAGGCTATTTTTAGTGTTGTTACATGCCAGATGGAGATTTCTCATGATTTTGCTGGGCTGTTGGCATAACCTGTGTCATTGTTTCATTTTATGGGATGTACCCTCAATGCATTTCCAATTCATGATCAGCTCTGCTCATTATCTGCCCTCTTCCTCCAAAAAATTCCTGAGTGTTTTTGGGAGAGGCTCCTCACAGTGATGGTCAGCATTCACAAAGCATGTTCACTCACATGCCATTTTTGCACTGGTCCACCTGAAAGAAATTTCTATTTGCAATTGGTATACAGCTGGTAAACAGAGTGATTTGTCTCACTAACCCTCTAATGATTTAAAATCACATAATTAAACATCTTGCAACTGTTGACATTCTTCAAACCTTTAACTCAATAGTTTGCGAAAAAAACTCATCCTTTGTGGGACTGGTTTTTATCAGTATGCTTTTCTTAGATGAGATAAAAGAAAAGGCCTTATTCTATTGCAGTCTGTGTTATTCCTTATAATTTGGGCCTGCAGCAAATAACAGAAGAAACAGTTAATTAAGTTTTTTTTCTAGGTTCAGTGATTTGAAAACTTTGGCTCGACAAGCTGTGGATGTGGGAATAAATTTGGTAGGAAGCTTCGATGGTACAAAACGAATTATTCTGTGACATTTTAAGCACAATTAAACATTTGTGGGAGTTTGTTTGTTCTCTATTCTTTGGCTGTAAATTTTAGATCTCTTTTTATAATGAGAAGCATTAATTTAATAACATATGAATCATCTCATTTTCTCTGTTGCACAGAATAGGCCTTATTTATTTATTTATTTTTCATTTCCGAAAAAGCTGCATAGCTCAGTTAAAAGTAGCTACAAGGCTGTCTTTGCTGCATTTCTTCTAGAAGTTGAAGGAAGCCTTTCTATTTATCTTACGATGTAATTTTATTTTCTTTTCATCTTAACAAAAAAATGTAGACAAGTTCACTCAGATGCTGTGGTTCTTCCCTTCCTCCCCCATCTTGTCACAACGATAAGATTTAAGGAATATGTACTTTATTCTCCTTTCAGTCACAGTGAATTCCTCATATTTCTTGAGTTTCACATTGTTCTTTCAAAGTATTACTTTTAATTATTACTATTTTATTGTGATTTATTATTTTATTATTGGTTTGATTTGCTAATTATACTGCCTATGCTGAGTTCTGTGAAGATACATTTAAAACATGTCCTGAAGAAGTAATTTTCAAGCTACATGGGTTATGTTTTCGTGAGCTGTAATCAAATCTTTGTGTTGTTTTACACTTGCCAGGGTGTGGCCACAGAGAAGGCTGTGCAGCTGCTTTGGTGCATCCCAGTTTGGGGACACTGTCAGCTCAGCCCCTCCTGGAGCAGGGCAATTGCCCTGTGACACCTCTTGCTCAGGGAAGTGTGGGGGGCAAGGTGACACCAAAATAGGGAGCTTAGCAAAACTTTCAGCTTTCCTCTCTGCCATTCAGCTAGTGCACCTAGATTTAGCACATTAGAAGAAGGCGCAATAAAAGCTTAAACAAACACAAAAAGAAAGGAAAAATAAATTCTTCCTGTTCCGGTGTTGTGGATGGAATCAGGCACTTCACTCTCAAGTGAGAATAAACTATATTTTATTAATATAAGAGAAGTTCAGGGGTAAATGCAGCAGTAGGGTTTGACAAAATTTAATGGCCTGGTATACTTGAGCATTTACTGCATAGTGAACAGTCAGAATTTTGGGGGGATCTTCCCATTGAGCCATGAGGTTCAGAAAGGACCCCACTATGTTCCAAACTTCCTGTCAGAGGGGAGTTTAGGTGTGGCTGGATCCAGACTTAGCCTCAGCCTCGACCAATGGTTGATGTCTAAAGGATTATGTATTTGCAATCACAGAATCAATTAGGTTGAAAAAGCCCTCTGAGGTCATCAAGTCCAACCTTTGATCAAACCACAGTGTCAACTAGACCATGGCACTAAGTGCCACATCCAGTCTTTTCCTAAACACCTCCAGGGACAGTGACTCAACCGCCTCCCTGGGCAGCCCATTCCAGAGTTTAATCATCCTTTCTGAAAGATTGACAAGTTTCAGTGTGCTTATTCCCAATTCACTAACCAACCATCTGATGTAATAAGGAATCTGGTAAACCTTGAGAGGCATTCCTGGTGTGCAGCCCACTGCCATGCAGGAACGCTCAGCAGGCCTTAGGCTGTCTACTCTTCATGGAATACGATGATAGAGTCATAATCATATTTGCATACTGACTACAGATGCTAGTTTCTTCCAAAATTGCCTTGAGTTGGACATTGACCAGCACTATGGTTAGCTGGGTGTATTGCCCAAATGTTCCTCTTGGCTATCATGTTGTTGTCTGTCTCCCGCCCAATCCAGCTGGAGCCAGATTCAGCTGTCAGGACCAGATGCATCCATGACTGACCACCACTTAGGGTTATTACTTGAGCAGGAGTTGTTTTTTAGTATAAAAGGCAGGTTGGGATGGGAGAACATTACCACGCCTGACTGTGAGAAGAATGAGGAGATTTTGTGGATTTCTGAGCACAGTCTGTGCTCTAAAGGCTTTTACTGGATAATAAGAATATAGGTGCATTCTAGGTCTAGATAAGTAAATTGGAGGGGGTAGGTGGCCTTATATATTCTTTCAATAAAGCAAGTCTTTGCATAATGAATATTAAATGTCATATATGACTGGGCTGATTTGACTGGTTTTCTTCACAGGAGCGGATATGAGGCTATTTTGGATTTGTGCTGAGCACATGGTTGCTAATATAGGGGTGATTTTGTTATTGCTGAGCAGGGTTTATACAGAGCCAAAGCCTTTTCTGCTTTTTTGTGCTGCCACACTGGGGAGAAGGGGAAGGTGCATGGGAGGCTGGGAGGAGGCACAGCCAGGACAGATGATCCCAAGTGACCAAAGGGATATTCCAGACCCTATGGCATCATGCTCAGTGTATAAAGTGGGAGAAAGAAGGAGGAAGAGAGGGACATTCAGAGTGATGGCGTGTGTCCTCCCAAGTCACGTTCACATGTGATGGGGGTCTGCACTCCTGGAGATGGCTGAACACGTGCCTGCCCATGGGAAGCAGTGAATTACCTCCTTGTTTTGCACTGCTTGTGGGTTTGGCTTTTGCTTTCCCTACCAAGCTGTCTTTATCTCAACCCAGAAGTTTTCTACCTTTGACCATTCCAATTCTCTACTGGATCCTGCTGGTAGGGGAGTGTGCAGTTGTGTGGGGCTTGGCTGCTGGCTGGGATTGAACCACAACAATTATAGATTAAGAGCAAATTTTTGAGGACAGTGTGGTAATAGAAGACTAAGAAGAAAATTTGGAGTAAATGGATAGGATCTGAATTTTTACAAAAGTAGGAAACTCATGGAGTTTGGATTTTTTTATATTTATTTTAAAATATCATCATGTAGATGTATGAATATTTTTCCATTGACTTCTCAGAATAAATTTGTTGTTTCATTCTTAATTAGTTTGATCATAGTCTTCAAAGTCAGATTACACACCTTATTATCTCTGACTTATGTTTTTCCAGATTGTTAACCTGCAGTTTTGCTTAGTATTTATACTCATCTTTCAGCCTGTCATTAATGTGCATTACAATGGAAAAGCTAAAGGTGGTAGAGCTCTGTGCTAGTCTTTAAAAGCTGCATTGCCTTGTCTTGTCTGTTTTGGTCCTTGAATTGTATCACAGCAATCCTTTTTGCCCTGGGAAACACTGCTGTATTCTACATGTCATTGTTTCTGCAGTGGGATAAGACATTTTTCTTTTATAACAGCAGTATTGACAGGCTTGATTTAAATAACGTTTATAAAATATTTTATAATCAATAGTGAAAAAGGTTTTACAGAATACAAACTACTGAAGTAATATAAAATAGTTCCAATTAAACATGCAAAAATAGAAAACTTTTCATCCTGATGTCTGATGACCTAAATGGATTTAATATGACAGCATAAAAAATATGCTACTTCCGTTGAAAACCCAAAGCAAAGGTACAGAAGGGATCTTGTTATTTATTTTGTTTCTATTTCGCTTCTATTTCATACCCACTGTTTTTCTACCTGAAAATAAATTTATTTCAAAGCTTTTATTTTAAAATATACTATTCTAAAAAGAAGCATCTTTTGAGAGGGGATGAAGTAATTCTGAAGCAAAAATGTAATATATATTTTTCATGTGTTTTGCTTTTAAATTCTGAACATATTTTTTATTATTTAAGCCTTATCAAAGGCATTTTTTTAATTAAGGAAAAAACCATTACTTTGAAGTAAAATTACTTCATAATTTTAGTGGGTTTCTTTTTTTTTTCTGTAGGAATGAACACTACATTGCCTATTTGAGAACTACATATCATAATACATAAAAAATCAAAAAGTCTTCATTGTGTCTGGATATATCAACATCCTGTCAATCCAACAAGTAAATGCATCCCTTGGTCACGTATCTAATTATTCCTTCACACTTCTGTTCTCCAAAATTATAATACTGTCCATTTTCAATTGCCTGTGAATTGTGCTGGACTTTAGATTCAATCAAGGAGTTCTTTCTATGGATGTTTGAAATGTTGCAGTTGGCAGACTGGGAGAAAGGAGCTTATTGAACTGTAGAGATCTCATCCTACTCTCATTTGTGTCCCTCGGCTTCAGGTGGACACAGCATAGAGAGTGTGTAATGGTTCAGGCTTTTTGGATTTGGAGTACTTGGAGTGCAAGTACTTTAGCATTTCCGTCCAGATCATGGGTATGCATTTATCAGTCTTAGTTCTAATATTCTCGAGTTTGTGAAGCAGACTTTTTGACAAAAAAACTCCACTTGCCAACAGGTTTTTGGATACCCGCTATCGGGTCCTTTGGGTGACAATGTAATAAACCCCTTGAAAGAAGTACAGTGCTTTCTTTTGCAAAGTCTGTTCCTGTTGTGCCACTCTTACTCTTGTCGCCTTTGCTAGGGGAAGCCAGCCAAGCATTGCACTGTCAGGTATTTTTATCACTCTGAGAAAATTCATATATATTATATACCTATGGGGGTGTGTGGGTGTGTACATATCCCTCCTCTACACCCTATAGAATTATGTGGAGTTATATATAGCTATAGAGCTATACTTAAATTTGCCTGTGATGTTGGCACGTGCTGCAGAACGCAGTGTATGCCTGTTTAAGTTGTTTGAAGCACTTGGAGATCTGAGGCAGCCTTGAATTACCAACCTGACCTAAATTAAATGTCATTTGAATTTGCTTTTATCATTCTCTCCCTAGCCTTGAGTTAGTTTTTCCTTTTGTATAATTCTTTATATGTTACGCTACCACAGCTAACCGTACTGGATATTGTAGCAGTAGGTTGGAGTCAGTTGGGTTGGTAGGTTTGCAAGGATCCAGTGGCTGACATAACCAAGTATTTTTATAGTACAATTCATGGTCTTGAACCATCAAAACCATTGTCTTTTTCATAAAATACTTGATTAGAATATATGTATATTTATATATATGTATGTGAATAAATGTGTGTGTGTATGTATGTATGTATATATATATATATATATATATGTATATGTATATATATATATATGTATGTATAAAATTAAAACCCATTACAGGGAGATCAGAACTGGGTGATCTTTAAAGTTGCTTCCAACATGAACTAAGAAGCTGATAAAACTCTTCAAGTACACAAGGCCATTTTTCTGTAGAAATTGCATTATTTTGAGTTACTTTGCCATGAAGTTCTGAAGTGTATGGGAAACAGCATAAAGAGTGCAAGTGAATAACTACTTACCTATAGTTTTTGGGTTATTTTTTTGTGATTCAAGACAATGGGACTTATACTGGTCAATATTCATGGTCTTAGAACAGTGTAGAACTCAGCTGAAAGCTGTTGTGGAAAAAAAATGAAAGAGCTAGCACAGATGTCATCATCTTATTTGCTTTAATTATACAGAAGGAAGAAAGCTTTTCTTTTTCATAAGACTTGATTTTGGAGGATTTAGGATTAATTGCTGTCAGAGACAGATATGTTCCTTTGACCTTGGATAAAGAAGTAAAGAGAAAGTGACTGCTCAGTATTGAAGAAAAAGCATGTTTTGATGAAAAGTGGAAAAGAAAAATCTTGCTTTCATGTCTTGTTGGACATACTATGTTTTGATTACAGTGGTTTTTCACTCATTTAGGATTATGAATGTCTGAAATTTATAAGAACTCTTCTTTGTAATTTTAAAAATATTTACTTTTTTATGTCTACAGTTGTTGAATGTTTTGCTTTGCAAATTACTTGTTAAAGTTCAGCCAAGGTGAGGCTTTTATCCTGTCAGCTCATAATGCAATATCAGTAATAATAATGGATAGAAAATATACCCTTCTCTTGTGATCTTTCAGGTATTGCACTTAACATTATTAGTGTTTTTCACAGAAGTATTTTTCCTGTTTTCCTGTTATTTATGGTAACTTTCTAAAAATTTTACAATAGCTAGAGTGTGTTTTTATTCATTCCCTACAGCAATATAAAAAGACCTCAATGGAACACTATTCTCCTTTAATAAAGTCACAAAATTAGCCATTTAAATACTCTTATTTCCCCCCATTGTTAGCCAGGGATTAGCTGATCCATGCTGTAAAACTAACACAACTTCAACACAGTTTCAGCAAACATTCTGCAGTCCCTACTGTTGCAAGTTGTGAGTGTAGACAGTTTGGGAGTATGAGTAATTTCTAATCCACATTTTACACAATAAAACCTCATGCTACATTTAATGCAATGATCTGGTGAACCAGACTGGATAGTAAATTACATTTTTAATCAGTGTTTAGATGACCTAGCATAGAGTAGGAAACCCAAATATGCCACAGATAATATCTGATCTTAGAAATTGTAGCCCTCATATTTTTCTGTGGAAGATTGGCTTAGTTTGAAGGTAATAGAAAATAAAGATTCCTACATGAGATAAATTTCCACTTATGAGATTATAACTGAAGTGCATTTCTTTTGTATCTTACATTAGCATGTTCAATCAGTTGTCGAATAATTTGCACCTGCAAATTTTTCTGCATTAAAGATGACACCAGTTTAAAATTCTGGATTCATTTTAGTCATAAAATATTTGTGCTGGGCACACTGTGTTTTATGTTTGCTAGGAGGAAACATTTTACTGTATATTGTCAAGTGTGATTGTTTTGTTCTTTGCACAGCTTAAGTGAGCATCAGCGTGGTCATAACAAAGTTAATCTTGTCTGATGTCCAAATTTAGGACTTAAACTTTGCAAAGGTTATGGAACTGTGAACATAGCACACTGTGAGTTTATCTTGAAATTATTGAGCTATACTAATTTTTCAAATAATATGCACAGTGCATGGTTGGTTAATCATTTGGATTTCACCATAGTCTTTCTCTTTGTAGAAGCAGATATGTGGTATCTTGATATTGCTCTTTCTTATTCTAAAAATAGAAAAAGTCTTCAACTGTCCATATGGTCAGTTTTGTCTTTGCCTAGGGGAGAATTGTAATTTGCAGCTGGTGCTTTCAATACTGTTTACTTTCTGTTTAGAAGTGTTGTGTATTAGTTTGAAGTTGGTTTGTAAACTAAGTCGGAGAAGTGCTCTTCTTTCATTCCCCAAGAATTTGAATTTCATGTAGAAGGACGCAAATATATTCTAGTTTGTGAGACTTTTTTCTATATATCTTGAAATTATTGAAAGATGTTCATCTTCCTTTCAAAATAAGAACCATCTCCAGGGGCTATGCTCATGTCTTAGACCAATCTTATCAATAAGACAGGTTGGTCAGAACTGGGCATCCCTGATTCAATCATGTTTCAATGAACTTTGTCTCTATATGCAGATCTACTGAAAGAAAATAAATTTTACTTTACTTTCTCCCCACCTTTAATTCCACATCTTTTTTCAGTTTTGGCTGTAGCTAAAATCAAGTTTGTTTATATTCTGTAGAAATTCCCCTGCTTTACTAAAGTTAAAGCTTTAATATTGTATAAAGTCCACTGTCATTTACACTTTGAGTACAGTTTCTTATTTCCAGATATTTTTTCTAGCCATTTTTCTTCCCCTGCTGTTTCTTGGTGAAGAATGATTCAAGAGGATTATAAGAATAGCTTTTCCTGTCAAATTCATCTTTCTGCTTGGGTGAAAATAGGAGATACATAGCAATGAATATGAGTCTGCAAAGAATTTTTTTTCTCAGTTTAGCATTGCATCGAGTTGTAGTCCATATAACAACAAAAAAACCCAAAAGTATATTTGCAGTACCTGTGCACAAATTACTGCAAGATGTTAGGGGGCTGCTAAATTTGCTAGCCTGATGCAAGCAAGGCTGCTGGGACTCCATGCCCCAGTGCTCAATTCGTAGCAAGGTCGGCCTGTATTCCCAGTAAGCACACGGACAGACAGGAGGTGTTCGGGTGGACACACGTCTGAGCAGAACAGCACAGCTGTCAGTGCCCACACAAACAACAGTGGCCTCCTTGGGTCCCCATGTGCATGCATATGTTCATGTGTGTGGTGTGAGAGCTGCCAGGAGCTGGATTTGGACACTTGGTAAGCTCAGGAGTGCTAGCTCCAGATGCTTGCTGTTCCACATGCTGGCAGCTGATGCTGCACAACTCCTGTCCAGTTCCTGGTACAGAGTTTTGCACAAACCAGCATCCGCACGCACCTTGTGGGACTCTGATTCCTCCTATAACTGAGCTGAGACACATGCTCAGTCCAGTAGCTGGCCCTGAATTTTTGCCCTTACTCCTGCACGGTAGAACGCACACACACTGAAATGGGTCTCAGTCAACCCCTGGATCCTAAAGTCTCTCGGGCAGTTGCCTTGGATCCCTTGCCCCTTCACTAGGCAACAACTTCTTCCTTTGTCTTACTTCCAGTTACACGTGCACACCCCAGCTTTCTGACTGCTTCACCAACTCCCCAGCTAGCCCATCTTGGTGTTTGCTGGCAATCACCCACTGCTTGTAGGCACCCTCATGCACTCCAGCTGCTCCTACCCTGGACCACTACACATAGACAGAGAACACAGAGCCCCTTACCCAAGAAAATAGGTAAATGGAGTTTAATGGAAGATGTGACAGAAGATGTTCAGCAGGCACAGGGCTTGGACAGGGAAATTAATTTACTAGCCTTGTCTACATGCGACTGGCCCCTTTATCCACTCACCCCTCTGTTTTCTTGTACTTCTTCCTCTCTACTTCTAAACCACTTCTATCCTTGTCTTTACCGCACCTTTTATTCCGCTTTTAAAAATCTCCCACATCTTGTTTTAATGCCAAGATGCTCATTGCTTGCATCCTGCAGGTGTCCCAGCCCCACAGACAGAGATGCCTTCCCCAGGCTGCAAGGTGCTCCCCAGCTGACCCACAGTGCTGGGTTTCACCCTGAGCCAGGGGGTGAGGCTTCCCTGGGAGAGGAAGGGTCTCTGACAGGGTATCTCCACCTGCCCTTGTGCCTCTGCTCGTGGGTGTGTGTGTGTGCACACCTTTGATGGGTTGATGGCTCCTGTGATGACCCCAGGATGAAGCAGAAATAAATTTAATCCTGAAAAATAATTTTCCTGTGGAGCAGACGTGCTAGTGCATGTACAGTGGCAAGCAAAATGTCTGGTTAGTGGCCTTGCGCATATTGGAGTATTTGATGTCCAGGAGAAGGTTTAGCTATGTGTACAATTTAGGTAGTACACAAATTTAGCTATGATGGTCAGCGACCACTAATCCCATTACATAGTGTTGAGATAAGAATCAGAATACTTTCCACATCTCTGCTGCCAAATACTTTAGCTTTCATGTGGAAATTACAGGTTTCATTACGTCGGGAAACTTATGGAGAATGTAATAAAGATATTTCATATAACTGGTAAAATATGCTCCGCTTCTGGAAAGAGATGATTAAATACTTGACATTTTAAAGTAGTATTGTATGACATTAAATATTTTCAGAGTACTTCTGTGTTGCTGTTGTGCATTTTAGTGTAGTAAAAATATTCTTAGAGTATTTGTTGTACCATAGGTTTTTTCATTACTGCTTACCTAAAGCAAGAGAACACTGCGGCCTTTTTGTGCTTGTTTTAAAGAGGATTGTGTGTCAGCATTTTTCTCAAGCTTTCTTTTGGCTTTCCTCAGTTCTCTAGTAAAGCTTCACTCATCTCTGCTGTTACACATCGATAGGTAATGTTGAAAATATTTTTTTTTTTTGAATACTGAGGCAATGTATAGAAATTACTTTGGAGTGTCCTTCAAGTTCAAGATTTCATTATTGTGTCAGACATTTGATTGATTGAAGGTGGATGAAAGTGATATTTTCCTATTTCTTTGGATTTAAATTGAGAATTTAAAAAAAACCCCCTCAAATTCTCTCAAACTGATGCAAACCAATTTTCCTACCAAGAAAGCCCAACAAGTATTTGGAATAATGTGTTGAATATTGGCGAAGATTAGATTGGGACTGGTGATGATCAGTCAGGCTGCATTAGCTTCTTCTCAGTGTTTGCACTGCTAATCCCTGTGAGCAACAGTTATATCAATTCTTTTTTTCCTTAAGCTTGGGAGGAGAGGCAGAAAACTAGTAATTTTGTCTCAGCCATTCAAAATGTTGGTGTTTTTTGTTTGTTTTGGAGTTTTTTGTTTGGTTTTTTGTTTGTTTTGTTTGTTTTTAGGGTTTTTTTGAGGTTTTTTTGGTGTTTTTTTTTTTGTTTGGTTGGGTTTTTTTTGTTTGTTTGGTTGGTTGGTTGGTTTCTTTGGTTTTGTTTGTTTTTTTTTCCTGCAGCAAAGTTAATTGGGTATGAGGGAGCTGTTCTGCTGTGCTTTTAGTTGTAGAGTGCAGAGGACTGTGGCTCTCTTCCCATACATACACTGAAAAGCCTCCCAAGGTTTTAAGAGAAATAGCAAATCCTTCTGCTGCTATAAAAATACTTGTAAAGCAATTGAGTCATGCATAAAAAGCTTGTCCTGGGGAATCCATATTGGTTTTGAAATGTGCAGGTACTTTGTGCGTGAATATTCTTTATTACTCATTTTTACTATTAGTGTAGGAATTTTCTTCACTTTTTCAGGGCTGCTTCCTCCTGCAGGTGTAAGTACACCCACAGATGAATAACTGCAAATTCAGTTACCCAAGTACAAGCCCAGTGATACCAGTGGGATTGCACCAGTGCTACTGTCAGTACAGTTTAGCTTCCAATGCTTGTGCTGGAGTTAACACGTAAGAACAAAAGAACCCAAAAGAATACATTGATTGTATTTTTTTCATACATACATTGTATTTTTTTTCAGGCAATGGGGTGACAGAGCAGTGAAAGGAGTATTAACTCTCTAAGCTAAACAAAGGTACTGGTAGACATTTTAGGCACACAGATATGAGTCAGAGTATGTTCCCATTGAGCAAATTGTAAGAGATTAGATTATGTTGGCTGTAGATTTATTTATTGAGGAAATGTGCTATGCCTATTATGCCTATTGCATATATTTCATTATATAATGACTGTATAAACTCATCATGGATGCCAAAGAGTGAAGTTAATTAGTGCTATTCTTTCCTCGCCTAAATTTTGCCTGTTAGTATGCTACTGATTTTTTTCCCTAAAACTGAGAAACATTTATTACTCATGTTTAAATGAATGAAACTTAACCCATATGTAATAATTTCTGTCTTTTAAACACTCTTACAGTTACCAACCTTTAAAATCAAATTATGCAAATTGAAGTATTAAGTATTATTAAAATTACCTTTTAAGTCCCAATTTACAAGTACTTTATAATCTTTGTTGATGAAATAAGGTCAATCAAGAAATAGCTATTTTCCATTTATAAGTATCTTGTGCATGGAATGATAGATTACACCAGAAAAATAATTTCTAGAAATGTCTGAACTTTTCAAACTTTTTGAAAGGTGTGATGGATTTTCTTCTAAATCTAAAATAGAGCAGAGATAGAAGAACCTAACAAACTGAGTGTTCATAACTCATACATTACCATTCCAGCAATGGCAGAATGGCAGAAACACCGAAGAAAATAAGAGGCAAAGTGATTGTGAACTTCTGAAGCTGTACATTAAATGACCTGAATTGTACAAGAAAGAATGTGATTTTGTGGGAAGAAATTGCTGCATCCAGTTCTCTGGAATGTACTGCTTCAAATTTCTGCACCGATACACATTTTACATTTAAGATTCCATGAAAAATGCTCATTTTTTGTATCAGAACTGTTTGGAAGGGGCCTTAAAGATCACCTCGTTCTGAGAACTTTGCCATTTTTTTAAGAAATAATTTTTTTAGGATGTGACTCTTGGAAGTCTAAAGTTTCCCCATATAGTCAGTGGGCAAGCAGGTTCTTAAACAACAATTTCATCCAAAGATTAAGACACATGGCATAAATTTCCCCCTTGATTCCTCTCTCCAGTACCTGTAAAAATCCTCAAAACCTAGATCCCTTAACGTGGATAACTACCCTTTAGATAGGTAATATGATGGTATGAATTTGTTTTTGCATAAGAGAGAAGCTTTTAAGTACCAAAGCTGAACTGTGCACTCTTCTTCTTCTGTTGGTACTAATTTTGTACAAGGTGGAAGTGCTAGCCTAAACAGAATTCACACACAGATGTAATTTTATTTCCATTTACTGTGAACCCCACTTGAAATCATGATTTCTGCTTTTATCTGCTTCTGCGTTAGGCTTATAAAACAAGGAGGTTTGTGTTGAGTCTGCATTAGCTATATCAACTGCTTACACTTAAAATAATGCTTCCATCAGAATATGGGCAAAACAAAGAAGAGGTGAAAGAAAAATTGATGGCTCACTGTAAACCTCATAAAATAATAAGAATACCTTGGAGAAGGGCGTCAATTTTTTTTTTTTCATACTGTGGAAAGTGTTTGCTGTATGGTGACAAAACAGCTAGAAAAAAAGTAAATCTAAATTGTTGCTGAATAGCAAAAGGGATTATGAGGAATGAGAGCAGTGAGTGGGGGAAGCCATAGAGGAATCCCTTATTTTGACAAGGTCTTGAAACTATGGTCAAGCAGATGAAGCATTAGTGAAAAGAATCAAGGAGCATGGAGTGCATGAGTGGCTTAATAGGAGTTGTGGGAGAAGATTATGTTTCAAGTTTAGTTGGAAAAGATGAGAAAGAAGAAAACTAATCATGAATAATGCTTTGGATGGAGTGGGATTAGATAAAGTAAGTTTAAATTGATATGTATGTGTGTGTGTATCTGTGTGTGAGAGGAAAACAGAACAAATTTGGGAGGTAATAAGAAGGAAGAAAAAAAAAACCTGAAAGGAAAGAAAATCAGAAAGCAGTGGAGGCTGACTTGGAGACATGAGAAGTTGTGATTACAGCTCGGGGACTATGATGCACAATAGACAAGAAAACATGACTGTTCTGAACAAGATATGAGAAATGGGGTAAAGTAAAATAACATTGCAATTTGGGATTCAATCAGAGAAGAGTGACTATGGTGACTTGCTAGATGAGTATTTTCTCTAAGGGAATGAAAATGAGAAAAGCCAGGATAGCAGTGAGGGAGGCAGAAAGAGGAATGGGTGAGTACTGTGAAAATGTTTGGAGAGGAGGCTGAATAAAAATTAGGCCCTGAAGGATATAATAGACATCTGAAAAGAAAAGAAGGAGTGAATATAGCACCCTTCAAGCAGGGCACAAGGTAATCATGACTGCAGATCTTTGCAGGTGTTGACCAAGAGCTGAATTTGGCTTCTTGGAGGTCTGCTAATTATTTGTTGAGGCTGCTGTCTTCCCTAAAGGATGTACAGTGACTGGTGGTCAGATCTGATTTATCCCTGATAAAGTATATATTTATTTGAAAACCTTATGATTTTTTACTCTTTGTTCTTCACAGAACAGTCTTATTGCAACAAGAAAGTTTTAGGTTATGGTACACTTGATTCAAAAACTTAAAACATATTTTCCTTGTTTCCTAAGTGAAGCATGGGTAAAAAGAAGGAAGAGGTCTTAGTTATGCACCTTAATTAAAAATAGATGTGGGATATGTGCATAAATAGTCCATAACATGCAATCACTCTGATAAAGAATAGCCTAAAAAACTTTCTGGCAGCCTTTTTAGGACAGCTTGAAAATACAAAGTCATCACATTTGAAATCAGAGAAATCAGGAGAGAGTTTTATGTATGTTTATATGCCATAAGAAACAAAACTTCTAATGTTTTGGAAAGCAATATCAAAAGAACATCAACAACTTTCTTTTGACAACGAATAACGAAAGAACCCAAATCTGGAGTTGTCAAAGGGCTAAATAAGGATCAGTGACAAAGCAGAAATTGTGAAAGGCTATTTAATACCTGTTAGATACCCAGATGGGCTTGCTGTTTCTGAAATGTAAAATGACATGGTCTAGTGGAAGATGCCCCTTCCCCTGGCAGGGGGTTTGAAAATAGGTATCTTTATTGTCCCTTCCAACCCAAACCATTCTGTGATTCTCTGAGTCTATGACCATCTTAATTATACAGTCAACTGGAAATTTCTGTAGGACAAATATATCCTGAAGTTACTTGCACAAGAATTTGGGAGTCTTGTATTCTGCTGAGGTTTGGTGATGAGACTGGAGGAACTGGAGATACCATACAGCCAAAAGAATAAATTTTGCATGTTGAATGAAAATCAGTGTCAGGGTAGTTATATTCCTATGCATGTGATAACAGAAGTAGAAGAAGCAGTCTTCTTTCTTGCAGTTTTCTGAAAAACAATACCCAATTACATATGATTAAAATGAGTTTTGCTTGTAATAAAAATTGACAGAAGCAATTTTTAGGCAAAACAATCTCTTCTTGAAAATAAGACTTAGCATAACAAATGGGTCTGATGGCAATTTTTATTAGATAGGATAGGTCCAGGGGTTTTGAAATACTGCAGTTGTATATATTGTATGTTTTGATTCTGTTGTTGCCACTATCATAATACAATTCTTATCATTAAAAGTCACATAATGAAATATATATTGTATTGTGTGGATGCAGTTGTAGTAGGGTAGAAGTATAGCGAGGAAGAATTTATGCAATGTTTACTTTCTGCGTGTAAACAAGTCCATCAAATCAAATAATTACAGAAGTAAAATAAAAGACTGTCAAATTACTGTTGTTATTGTGAGAAAAAAAAATCTTAGAAGGTGTTAATAAAGTAGCAGAGTATGTGGCAGAAAATGAAAAGCCCAACAGAATGTTTTGTTTCAAGGATTTTAGGAATTTAGCATAATCTGAGAGCTGATTTTCATACTTCAGCTGCTGATGTCAACCTTAAACTGCCATGAAGAAGAGAAACTTTCTGAAAAGAGTCTTCTCATAAAGGAACAAACAAATCAGTTTGTCAGGTCCTTATTTTGACATTCTGTATGCTGGGCTTTATTTCAGATTTTTCACAAAATTGTGTATAAAAATCTCTCTTTGCCTGTTACTTATTTCTCACTCTCCTGAAAGTGTCACTGAAAATGAATAGTGCTTTCTTCTTAGAAAGGCAAGTGAACTCTAACAGCGATGAGAGCTTTGCCAGGAAGTCTCTCTTGAATGGTGGAATCAAGATAGTTACCCTACATGACATCTCTCTCTTTCTTAAAGACATTTTCTTGTCAAATGTTTTGGAGAGTACTCTAGAATAACAGGTGGAGCCCTAAATGAAAGGCCACTGGTACCTTGCCTTTGCAAGGGATTCTTCTAAACATGGGGGCATAATTAAAGTTTGGTAACTTATTGTAGAAGGGCTGTGCATTCATCATGCTCTGGATAATGAACATATGTAAAGTTAGGAGGCTGAGAACCTTCTTGCATTGCAAGTGTGTGTTGGCCATACAGCAGAAGCCCTCAGAATTATCTAAAGATTTCATGCACCTCTGCTCCCATGTAGCACTTTTACATTTTGTCCTGGACAGTAGTATTTTTTCTTTTCTTCTTCCAGAAATACAATTTCCTGGATGAGACACGAGTTGTTTCCAGCCCCTGTGCCCTGAAGAAGGGATGCAGTTGGTTGTGTCCTCCCATGGACCTCACTGTGTGTACCCCTACCCACTCCTGCTGCAGTCCTGTGGCCCCTTACTGTCACAGGTGCTGTTGAGCATCTTTCTCAGAGGAGTGCACATCAGTGTCCCAAATCAGAGACAGAAGCCAAGAACAGTGTTTCTTGGCTTTTGGAAAAGGGGAAAGATTGCACTGTTTCTTGTGGACATCCTGACTAGTTGGGCTTGTGGAAGTAGGTGCTGCATGTCATGCTAGGCATGTGCTGCCAGTTACAGGTGCAGACAACCCCGAAAAGGAAATTGGAAAAGCTGCTAAACTGGAGATCTGGCCTTTCAGTGGTGCATAATTATGAAAGGCACATGGCATCCCTTAAGCAGAAATTTATTACCATTCTATAGCCAGGAAAAATGCGTAGAAAACGGATTTAAGGCAAGGGCTCACCTAACTTCGCACATTGTTTTTAGACTCTGTTTGTTCATAGTTAAAGGAAACCTCCGGGCACAATTCACCTAACTGAGATTTGTAATGGAGGATCAAATTAATTAAGACCTTCATGTGCCTGTTTTTACACACTTGAGTATAGAGCTAGATGACTACTTCACGTTTCAGCATTAGAAATTTAAATTTTACTTGGTATTGAAAATATCTGTCATGACAAGCTTGCACTCTGGGAAGCTGAGAAAAAAATTTTCCCAAACAACTGGAAAATGCTGATGATTTCTTTAAATTTGGAGAAGACAAAACTGAATGAAAATGTTTGTAATTTTTCATAGTTATCTAAAATCATGGAGGCTGTGGTAAATTTTGCTTTCAGTTCTTGTTGTAATCTGATATAAAAGCAGGATTAGAAAAGTCATGCAAAAAGAGACACAAGAGTGGCAAGAAATGGAAGTTGCAGGTTCAGACAGGTTGTTTAGATGCTTTGACAGGCCAAAAACTGTAAAGTTAAAAATGTACAAAAACAGAGGATATGTCCATATGCTGCTAAATGAGAGCACCAACAAACCAGTTCCAGTGCTGGAGCCATGATTCTCTTCCTTCTTAACTGTTGGCTCATTCCTTGGCTATTTGCTTCCAGCAGGCTCCAGACAGAAACAGCCCTAGGCACTGAGACTTGGCTGAAAACTTACTATAATTTAGCAGTGTAGGTGCAGCCAGAGAGTCTAAATATGAAGTAAAATGGTGTTAGCAATGAGTGGTACTGGATAAAGCATCATTCCATCTGCCTCAGGTGGGTACAATATTTTATTGGATTATTTATGAAATAACTCCATTGGTTTGCTGAGCAACCAGCAAAACAAACAGGGCAGTAAACAGCTGACATGTATGCTTAAATAACAAAAGGAGCTAGGTCAAGATCAGCTTTTTAATTCATATCACCCCTGCTGCTATGGAGCCTGATAATGGATCTGTGCTGCAATTAATTTCGATTTGAATTGAAGGCATTTTGAGAATTGCCAGTGTGGATGATAATAGAAACCCCTCAGATGGTCATAAGCAAGATATGGTTTGTGTGCAAATACAAATTGAGTATTCAGCTTGTGTTTTCTCCTTTCATCTTTCCACAGAGGTTGCTCACTTCTCATATCCCTCTTTTTCCCATTTTGCTGCACTAACGAGTTTTTAATGCAAAGGAAAAGCGATTATAAGCAGTGAAGCAATGACAGCTTTATAGAGCAAGACTGAAGAATTGAGGACATAGATCAGAGCTATCCACCAATCTAAGATGAAAGGAAAGTTCATGAAAACAGAGACATATAGATAGCTTTGATTTCATTATCATTAGACAAGAAAGGACAAAAAAAATTGAATAGCTATAAAGATCTTCATACTTAGTAAGTTGCTTATATTAATAAAATTCTGTGCAGAGAGCATTAAAGTGATAGCATAGGAAGACATCCTGTAGTAATTTTTTTCATTCATCTCTGGTGTTAGTGTAATGTGATGTGATGTGATTACCCAATTGTAATAAGCTAAAAACCCCAAAATTATGCATTTATTAAATATTATATTCACTGATGCTGTGTTTTCATGCAATTGTTAAGCATGAGGTATTTGTTTGGACTTTTCTCTCTCTTTCCTTTATAATACAGATTCTGGGGATTGTATTTCTATTGCTGATTTCATGGTTTATCAGATCTTGAATTGTAAACAATTTAAGTAGTTGGTGGATTTTAGAAGAAGCTTTTGTTTGGCAGGTACATGTACCTTGTTACAATATTCACAAGAGAAGTACCCAATTACATTTGAAAGGTGCTTGACTAGATAAAGAATGATTTATGTACAGTGTTTTATGATTGCAGTTAGGAATCTAATACAGAAAATTAGCAGTTGGGAGTGGGGAGGAGTGATAAATGTCCTTGTTTTGAGAAATAACAAATTTGTTCCTCCAGGATGAAGTCAATCCCAATGCTTTCCTTCAGTTTAGGTCTTGAAAAATATTTTTTTTTCATTAAGTATAAATTAAATAAAACACTAAAGCAAAGCTATTTTCCAGGGCATATCCCATCATTACAATGGGATAGCAATCATTACAAATATTAAAATAGCATGATTGATATATTTTTATTCTTCTCTTTTTTTTTAAATTAACCAATACTTTCTGGCCAAATCAAAAAATTGCTGACTAGTTGTATTGAAGTGATGCTTTGAAATTTTTCTGAGATTTTATTGATAAATATATTTTCATTGCTCTGCAGTTTACTTGCAATTTAGTGAGCCTTTGTAGCTTTCTCAGATGCTTTACTCTACACATTTAAGAAATTAGAAAAGGGAGAAAGGTATCTTAAGTGAGTTGCCTGGAGACACAAAACAAATCCATGTCAGACTGGAAGAAGTTTTGGAATACTGCTTAAATCAGTGTCATGTCTTCAGCTGATAGATTTCTTGTCCAGCACAATCCATTTTGGTGCTCTACGTTTTGTAGCTTAATTTATTTTGACACTAGGACTCAGCATAGGAATTGCATTAACATTCTGTGCCTTTTTGCCATTCAGCTGTCTCTTGCAAAGGTCCTCTGTCATGTTCTTGCCCTAGGTTAATATAGTAAACAAGATGTATTTCATTGTATGTATCAGTGAATGATTTTACATAAGTACTGTGAATTTCCTGTCTCTTTTTTTTTTGTATTGCAGTGTAAATTGGAGCTTGTAAAACAATGCATAGATAATTTTTCTTCCATTGTGAGAATAGTAGAAGCAGGTATTCTATTTTACTTTAAACTATTTAAACATTAGCACAAAGTCCACAAGCGCACTCCATCAAATATCAGTCTTTTTATGTTGGTGATTTATATAGCCATTACATACCAAAGTTTTACGCCTTTCATTTTATAAGCCTGATTATGCACCCCCAAAACAAAGGGGAGTTAAGTAGTCTATACTTTAGAACTCCTCAGCTATATGTTGAAAAGTGTGCTTCAGTAAACCAGTGATACTGAAACAGCTGTACAGTATGCCTATGAAGTTACCTTCCATGTGGATTTAAAGAATTTTCTGATTTTATTTTCTTTAGGTCAATGGAACAGAAATTGAGTATGAATTTGAAGAAATTACTTTGGAGAGGGTAAGTATAATTTGTTCTCTCCTATAGGAAAATATAACTGGTAATAAAAATAATATTATTAATTATGAAAATAATAAAATTATTTATATTTTGAATAAAGGTGTCCACTGTTTATTCTAAACTATAAAAATGTGAGTGATACAACAGAGAAGTCTTTCATGCTATTAAGAAGTTTCAGGGTTTAGCAAAGCATTCAAAATTCTTTTCTTCCTCATAACTCTGTCAGTGCTCAGTTGGGTGTTGGGTTATTGTGAAGAGCCTCTATAACTTGGTAACTGCCTTTTTAGCTTGTCAACTGGAATTGTGGATTGTTTTCTCTTTAAAAATCTTTGGTTTCCTGACATACATGCATGATAGAGGACGTGTAGTGTCATACTCTAAAAGAAAAATTTCAAAAGGGTTTTTAATGTTCAAGTGGCTACATAAAAACTGTGGACCACATCTATGCATAAAAGATATGCTTACTCAAAGGCTGAAATACCTGAGCTGTAATCAGGGCTTGCAGTGTAAGTTTTGTTGGTAATGTAGCACCAAAACCAAAACAGTATGTGCTGTACCATTTCTCTCTGGATTTGGTGTTTTTCCTTGCCTGTTGGTTACATAGCTGTTGTCTTACAGTGCTGACTTTGTCTGACACATATTGAGGCCATATGGGCCACGTAGGGCGTGAGAAAGAAAATCTGATCTTTGTAATATGTCATGATGTCTACAAAGGTTTCTAATGGATGCAAGAATGTCATTGCTGAATTCCTTTGGTGTTCTACCAACATCTTGCGAATATGAGGTTTTTCCATCTTGAAGCACAGTTCAGCTTCTTTCTACATGAAATGCTTTCATGGAATGCCAGATTTATCAAGATGTGGCTGATGCCTTGTGAACAAATGACTGTAAAGTAGTAAATTGCCATTAAGTTAGATACTTAAATTATATCATTCACTGCACTTTTTCTGCATGTTGTATTTTTAATTGTCTGGGATAATGAATTCCATAATCATTAAACTTAAAGGGATGCAAGTTTATGTTCTCATTGATTTGTTCTCACAGGCAAATTATGAAGGAGCAATGTATCTTTTTATCATAGCCATATTCATAACAGATAACATCTAAGGTTATAGGCACTTTTCACTTTTTATCTACCATCTCCCAGCTTACTCACACATCACTAGTTATTCATTGGACTAGAGTTTCCAAAGGTCACTGAACAAAAAACAGAACACATGCCTCCTGGGTGGTATTTTGAAAAGCACTTTATTTTTAACAGATGTGTAAGTTATCAGTGTACATACTGCAGAATGAATGTGATTTGCATCTCCTGTACCTGTCAGATGAGGATAATTGGTTATTCATGGTGCAGTGTAATATCAGTTAAAGGCTGAGCACCAATAACAAAAAGAGATACAGATCTTAATGGACAATGTTTCAGTTGTTTTCTTGATGATGTTGGATCTGAGGCTTCTGATTACTACTGCTTGAAATGTTCTGTCACATGTATCAGTGTTTTGTCTCAAAGGCAGGGTACTGTGTCTGCTGGTTTTTTGTGAGATATAAAACACAAGTGATTGCCTTTAAATAGCTGTCATTGATGTCAGACTAAAAGCATTTTCAGAAAAAAAAAGACATTCTCCATGTTGATTACCAATTTTCTTCCACAAAATTGCTTTTAGAAATTAGAGGGAAATCATCTCTCTGTATTTAATGGCAAAGCTGCAAAATATATTAAGATTTCTGCTGTTGAGAGAGAAAAATGTAGTTTGCCCATATCAAACAGCTGGTAATAAACTTTACATTTTAGCGCAGCTATTCAAGTTACAGAATTCTGCATCCCCAAAGCTATCAAAGATTTTTCTCAGCAAATTTATACACATTTTGAAATGATCAGTATAATTTAAAGATTTTAAAATGTTAAAAATAAAGGTTGAGGGTGTATTAGGGCAAAAGCACTTCTACTTGCCTTATTTTTAATAATAGAACAAAAGGGAAGATGGTGAGGGACTGATTGCTTCAGAGCACTTCCCAGTGCTTATTAGGAGATCACCTTCATCCATAGGTGACGTGGATTTGTGGGACCTATTCCTAAAGAGAGGTACAGGCTTTGGTGTGAACCTTTCTCCAGGGTGAGGAGATGTCCCCATCTCCTGGGGTAAAATTAGACTACTGTGTGCATGTTGGCTGAAAGTGTCCAGTGTTGAGCTGCAGAGAAGATCAGCAGGGTCCCAAAAATGCCAAGAGCAAACTCTGCCAATGTTCTGTTGGGAAGGACACTGCAGGGCTTGCTGAGCATCCCCAAGATGCCCAAGACCATGCTGGTGCCAGGAAGTTGACTGCAAGGTTACAGGGGCCTTTTGAAGAAAGCTTTTTTGAAAAAGAAAAAAAAATTCTCTTTGAAATAATGTTATTCAGTTGTTTCTATTTAAAATGTTGTGCCCTAGTTTTCAGTTAAAAAATACTGGGGGACTGGAGATTAAAAGGCTTCAGTGAGACTTGACATAGACGATTAATTTGAGGTAGATCCACCTTAAATCTGCCATCAGTGCTGTTTCCAGGAGTTAAAGAAGTTGTAAGTACACCCCTGTCAGCCCCCTCTTTAGTGGATGCTCGTATCCTTTTACTCTTCAGTTGTGCCAGCCACTTACCAGGTGCCTTCACCAATCTCTGAGCTCACTGTTAAATCATTTAGAGCTCTCATAAGAACACACTTGAATAACAGTTACATATCAAACAAATTCTCTGATGTGGAGAAAAGAAAGGAAAAAAAAAAAGGGGGGGAAGACATTTTAAAATCCTTGACATATATCAGAGAATATGTGAGATTCTCTGCTAACTTACCAGCATAAAATACAGAGCCTGGTGTAGTTTAAAACTTCGTTATTTGTAAAAAAAGAACAGTGTCCAAATTCACACTCAGACAAAATACTTAAAAATAAAATATTACCTTGCTGTAGCTTGAATATTAAATACATTTTAAAAAGCAAACTACATAAAGTAATTCATATAAGTGCAGTGATGTTAGTCTTCCATTACTGAAGGACTTGAAAAACCAATACCCAGGGCTATCAAGAGATTACTTGCATTTGTAAATCAGTGGTCAGTGTAAGAGTTAATCAAATCGTCTCTGGTACAAAGCCTAACCAACTTTCCTAAGCAGGAGGAAACTTTTAATTGATTGACTCCTTGGTACAAGAGCTGTGCTTGGAGACAGTTGCTGAAGAAAGGATTTTAATAGAGGTTAGAACATCAGGCAATATAAAGACTTATCCTGAAGAAAAGTTAAGAAAGACAGTGGGTCACTTAATGATTCATATTGGATTCATGCTGAGTTCAGCATCTGAGTTCAGCTCTCAGAACCTTTTTGCTCATCTAACTTTGCTTTTTAGATGTTGGACAAAAAGGACATTTATGATTAGTACAGCTGTTTTCAATAGATTCTTTTTATGTTCAGTATGTATTTTTTATTTCATATCTGTATAAAAGAAGAATTATATTATTTTTTGTGGAACAGACTGGAACAATCAAATTCTATCAACACTGGAATTAAAGACATCTAGTTCCCAGTGTGTTTGCATGGAAAAACATTGAGCTCTGACTGAGAATTTTCCCAAGCCTGAGACATGCATGAAGGGTCTCTATTTCTTTTTATTTTATACTCCTGTGAATTTTCTGGCCTATCATAATTCAGGTTACAGTCAGAATTAACTGTAACCATGCAGTTTTGCAAAATTTTTAGGCTCCTGTTGCTTTGTTTCCTCCTTACTTTTTCAGATATCATTGCAAATGCCTATTGTCTCACTACAGCTGAGGGAGAGACAGGTATGAATGCTCACATGGCATAATTGTTTCCTTAGAAAATCAGGTTAAATATATTCACAGACTCGTATTCCAAAAGAGTAAATTCTCAATGATGATTTATCATCTTGAAGTATGCTGTGTTAGCTCTGATACATTTAATTTTGTATCCACCATAGGCTCTGTTCAGTGGAGAAACTAAAAAATCTACTCTGTCTCTTCTTTCCTTTGACTTGATAAGTCAGTGGCATCAAGCACCACCATGAGAAGATTTATGTTTTCTACTCGGAGATTATAATCCCCTAAAAGATTGGTTTTCTACATTTCACCAAATTGAAGGACTTACTCAAATCTTAACTAGAACTAGTCACAGGTGACCTGAGATTAGGTCAGCTGGTTAGAATGTGGTTCTAAAAATACCAACACCAAAGGTTGTGTGTTCAATCCCCATATGGGCCATTCACCCAAGGACTGGACTCAATGATCCTTGTGGGTCCCTTGCAAGTCAGTATTGTGGAAAATTATAGCTTAAAGGCTAAAATTCAAAAATCCTGGCAAAAGAAATCCTGGTACATTTCAGGAAAGAATTTAATACAGGCCTCAGCTCTTAATTACTTTGATACTTGTAAACCCAAGAAATAATCACTATTGTGTTATTAATCTTCTTTTTTCATCACTAATTTCCTATGTGAACATGTAGAAGTTTTCAAAGATATGAACAGATGCATACCACTGAACAGTGAGATTAGATTGTATTGAATGACACAAATATTTTAATTTGACTTGATATCATATTTTTAAATACACATCTCTATGTCTTGTTTTTGTAGAGATCACAGAATTATAGAACAGTTTGGGTAGGAAGGGAACTTTAAAGGCCATCTAGTCCAAACACCCTGCAAGGAGCAGAGACAACTTCCCCTAGATCAGGTTACTCAGAGCTCATCCCCACAGTGTCTTGAATGTTTCCAGGCATGAGGCATCCACAGTTTTTCTGGGCAACATCCTCTAATATATCATAGCCCTCATTGTAAAAAAAAAAAAAAAAGCTTCTTTAGATGTAAGTTAGATCTACCTTCTTTTAGTTTAAAACCCTTGTCCTACATCTACAGGCCCTGTTAAAATAGAAGTTCTGTCCACATCTTTCTTATAAACCCCCTTAGGTACTGGAAGGCTGCATTAAGGTCTCCACAGAGCCTTCTATTGTCCAGGCTGAACAGCTCCTTAGGCTGTTTACACAGGACAGGTGCTCCAGCCCTCTGATCACCTTTGCGGTCTCCTTCGCATTCAACAGATCCACATCCTTCTTATGTTGGGGTCCACAGCTGGATGCAGCACTCCAGGGGTGGGGTCTCACCAGAGCAGAGTACAGGGACAGAATTCCCTCCCTTGATCTATTGGCCATGCTGCTTTGAATGCAGGCCAGGATACATTCAGGATATATCCAGCTTCTCACCAGTCAAGATGGCCCTTTGCTTGTATGTCTGGGGAAAAAGGTTTTCACTATTAATCAGTAGTGAATCCTCTTTCTGCCTTTTTTAAGGTCTTAGACAGCAGTTCATGCACCAATATGCTTTGACGTCTTAGGACTGAGACTGTAGGACATCACAGTGCCAGGACAGTCTTCCTTTAATTGTTTCAGAAATAACAGAGTGGAAGGGAGCGGTCAAGAAATGGCCACTAGGAAAAGTATTTTCAAAGTTTAAGACTCTATTGTGGAGATGCCTTTTGAGAGTCCAGAGTGCAAAAATCAATATCCAACCATCAACAGCCCCAGTGGAGTAGTCTGGCATCTTCCAACAGGAGAAAGTAAATCTTTTAAAGTGAGTGTCCCTCAGGTACCTCCACCAAACTCAGAGTTGTTCTCTGAGTGTTTATTTTTGAAGAACTGGAAATGATTTCTTTACAGTTGAAAGCTTTCTCTGTGCCCTTAGTACGTTTCTTCTTTGATAGGCTTTGTCTGCTTGCTTCCTAAGTGGTAGTTATTCTTGCAGCCTCAGGCTGCAATAATCTATAATTCACAGACAGAATCCTTCTTATTGACTAGTTTATACCCGATTGATAGTAGAATAGTGATCTACTGGTATTTATTGCTAGAAAGCTCACCCACAGGATTCTTTTTCCTGGAAGGGGCATATAAAAAGAGGCAGAACTGTTTCTTTATGGTACTGAGTTATCAGCAAACAGAAAATTAAAATCCTCCCTTTTTCACAGTTGTTCAAACAATTTGAAATACTGATCTCTTGTGTATCGATATAGAGATTTTGTGATGTATTTCTCTGTGTTTCAAATTAAGTTCTGTGAAATAAATTAAGAAAGATCCTTGACATGTGTAGTGCATGCAGTCCCTGTGCAGGAAATTCTGTTCTGCATTCTAATTCCAATCACATCTTACTTTAGCGTTGAGACTGATGGTCAGCTGTGTCACTGGCTGTTGTTCACCTTCAGGGAGGTTTTTAAGTACTGGAAAGAGCAGGCTCTGGCACCTGAATGCAGTGGCTGAAGCAAGGTTTGTGTTCTCCTTTCATCTCTTGTGTATTACCAGATTTTGCCTTGACCTGAGGCTGTGCTGGAGCAATTAATGAAAGAAACTAAAGGGGTCTGGTGTGAAGTCCTGCTAAAGGGATGCTGAAATACCAGGTCAACATTTTCTGAAACAACTGCAGAATTTGGTTGCTTTAGTTCAATTACCTAAATTAAAGATTCTTTGGAAGAGTCTGGGTTGGGTTTTTTTTTTATTATTTTTTTTTCTTTCACCTCAGAGCAGCTGTAATTTGGTACCCAAAATATAACTAATCACTGGAAAACTTTGTTCTTATTTTGTCAGAGAGTCATTATGCTGAAACTATTCCTGGTTGTAGAGCTGTACTACATGTTGTGAGGGCCTGTTTTGTACCTCTACCAGTGTGTGGTAGAGGTACAGAACGTGCCAGTCCAGGGTGTGCTTGGGAAAGCAGAGGAGTTGGGAGAGAGTGTGCCCTACCTTTTGAGAAACAGAGGTTCCTGCCTGATGTTCTTAGCTTTATCCTCCACATTCAGTGTCTGGGACTGGAAATCAATAAACCCACGTAGCTGTCTTACTGAAGACTATTGAAAGTGAAGACTCACAGAAGTGAAGGAACAGCTGTCAGATATTAAACCCCTGTTAGAGGTGGGAACAAACTATTTTTATTTTTTATTATTGCTGTTAGGAATTATATGGCTGAGGAGCATGATGAGGTAGAACTGCTGCAGTACTGATAGTATCCTGGAAACAGGGACAGGACTAGGACTGGTCTAATCTCCAGATAGTGATACCTGGACTGCTTTGGAATACATGCTGCCAGAAAAATTTGAGTTATCCAGGGGAAATGCTAAGAAAGCCAGTGGCTTTCCCTTGAACCTTTGTTTATAAGTAAGATTTGCCCTATATGTCATCATTGCTACAGCTGTGCAGAGGGTACATCCTTTCCCAGCTGTGTAGTGGCAGCACTTCTCATCCCAATAGGCATGACAGGAAATCTGCAAAGCCTGAAAGGGGAGACAAAGGAGAGGAAAAGGCTATAAGTGAATAGAGGGGGGAAAAAGCCTGCTACACTGGACTTAGAAAAAGAACCTGAAATAACACTATACATTTAGCTCCCTGTGAGTGCCTGTCAAAGAAATTGTTATTTTAATATTATTTTCTTAAAATTCTGCTTCTAAATCTAACTGTCTGAAAAACACTTCATGGACGCTAGCTTGGATAAATCAGAATTGTGTATTTCTTTGGAGGTATCACTGAAATGCCATTTAAACTCCTGTAAGGGCATTTTTACATCTTGAAGGAGGTCTCCACCCATGCGTGTGTTTGTGTATTTCAAAGTAAAAAAAAAAAAATGCATAGCTTGGATTTACACCTGATGACTCAAGCTTTCCAAAACAAAGAATAATTGTATTACTATGGATTAATTAGGCTTTTATTAATTTATATATGTAATTTTGAATGTTCATGTATTCACTGACTCATTTAGGGATTTCTGGGTACTTCTTCTGAGGGATTCACAGTTTCTTTCAATGAATCCTCAGGTCCAGGGAAGATTAGGAGACTTTTTTTTTGTTAAGTGACAAACTTTAAATAACTGGATATTTTGTTACAATAGCTCAAGATTACATTTTGTTTTCAAAATAATTTGAAGTTTTGACGAATGCTCAACCAGACAAAGAAAACTGGAGATTGTTTGTCATGGGGGTTTTTTTTATTTATTTAATAACAATCGCTTGACACACTGAGCTGTTTTCTTCCCAGAGGAGTAAGTCTAATTCTTAAGAAGACTCTAACACGATACTAGAAAGTGTTCTCAAAGTGAACAGAAATAAGATAAATCAACTGCAAGGTAAAAATACATATATTCCATATCAAAACTGAAGAAAAGTTGAAAAGTTAATCATGATTTATTTAACAGTTAAAGCCTACCTTTGTGAGTATAGGGAGAAAAAAGCATTATTCATGTTTATCTCTACTTGAATCTTTTTCCCTTTAAGTGTGCCAAGATCACAGAGACCTTGAGTTATCTATTATTTGAAAAGTTATTTCATGCAAATCATAGCTGCCTCGAGGCAATGTTCTGCTGCTGGTTCTTTTAAATTATTATTATTATTATATTGACATTTTATTTTTCAGGTAATATCACCCATTTATTGCTTTTCTCTCATTTCCCAGCTCACTCACTCTCAACATGCAGTTTTCAGGGAGTAATTCTGCTGCTTTTTTTGTATTATTTACAACTTTACATGAAAATTGAATTTATTTCAGTTGAACCTATTTAAGATGTGGCCTTTCAGTCTATTTGTTGTCTCTAGCTGAAGTCCAAGCTTTGTCTCACACTTCTGCTTGATGTTTGGAAAATGAGCATCTATTATAGGCAGTTTGTGAAGCTGCTTGACAGTGAAGTCAAATCTGCAGAATACTGAATTTTCTCAAAGGAATACTTAAGCGTGCAGTAGAAAATATTGGTCTAAGAGGGGGGAAAAGCTTTGTACAATGAAACAGTGCTGCCTTTGGTGCTATATCCTTGTTCTCCTGTCTGATGGAGCAGATATCTCTCCTCCAGCCTAATTTTACCCAAAAATAATTTTGCAGGAGCTTAAACCAGATTTAAGGGTGTTCTCAGTGCTTGGATTGTGTCCCAATTTTCAGGAAGTGCAAACAAATAGGCATTATGCTTCACACAGTTTGACTTTTCCAAACTGGCATAAACTGACGTTTTGGAACAGGTTGCCCAGGGAAACGGTGGAGTCACCATCCCTGAAAATATTTGTCTGGTACTTCCAAGTGTAGTTCAGTGGGAGTGGTGGTATTCAGTCAAAGCTTGGACTTGCCATCTTGGAGGTCTTTTCCAACCTTAATGACTCTATAGTTCTGTGAAAAAGCCTGCTGAGAGAAATCAATCTAAGTGTACCACCCTAGATAACCTGAATTGTCCCACCCTGTGGTGCGCCTCCTCTCTCAGCACTAGTCACTAATGAGCAAAACTGCAGGTGTGACTTCCAAATAAACATTCCAGCTCTGAACAGAAACTTCTGGAGCACTAGTGGGAGGGTATGTATACACTAAAATATCAGATATGTTTGTGTCTGAAAGGCTGTCTTTTCCAAGAAAGTATGTAGCAATCTTTTTGCAGAAAGACTGAGAAAGCAGTGCAGCAAAAGAAATGCAAGCTACAAAGCATTGGTTTTACTCAGTTTTCACTTAGTTTTGCAACTGTCATTGGTAAATAGCACATGGATTTAAAATATGTACAGTTAAATAAATGGGGAAAATGAACCTCAATTTACCAGTAGAAAATGACTCATTCTGGGGATTATAATAATCACCTTGCAGCAAAGATGGTCATTTTCGAGGCAGGACTTTAAAAAGGCATCTTTGATGTACTGGATTTGTCTCTTAGGAAAAGCAATGTTTTTCATTGCAGAAAATTGCTTTTCATTTTTGTTCAAATATAGAATCAGTTGTAATGCATAAATTAGGGCTGCAAAACCTTGAGGAATCAGTATGTCATTTTGGTAGGGAATGATATTGCAAAGATGTAGAGGAATAAGGGGCAAAAATTGCTGAATTACCCAGAGTGAACTCCGTAACTGTTTTTGCTGTGCACCTTAACATATAATCTCAATAAAAAATTCTGATTTGTTCTTTGGCTGCAGCATTGCAATTATCTTCTGTTCATATTCGTTTGTATTTGAAGCAGCCACAGGATCATTTGTCTTCCATTTAGAACTACCCCTTATAGCTTCTCTTTGGCTCTACAAAGGGAAGAAATTTATCTAACGTACTTTTTTTGCAGAGTAGTTTTGCAGGAGCAGTGGCCCACTTTGTAGCAAATTGGAAATTGTATGATATTGATGGTTTCCTCTCAATTTTTTCCCCGTGTTTAAAACTGAAACTAGATATCAAATGGATAAGGTAGCTCCAGGTATGTGAAGCAGTAGGCAGATGAAAAGCAATTGCATGCTGCTTATGCATGTTTCATATTGCAAGGTACTGCTTTACTCTAAGAATTTGACCTAGCTGGTGAGACTCAAGCATGGCTTGAAAGTCACCTTTTACAACTTAATGAGATATATGAAATCTGACTGAATTCTATGTATAATTTATTTTCTAAGTGCTTTTTAAGTTTGCAGAGTTTATGTTGTTCCACATTTCCTATACCTCACCTTCAAAGGAGAAGAGAGCTCCTGGTAGCAATGTGATACAAAGATTGTCATTAACAGAGATTACACTGTACAGGAAAAGACAAACATACCACCAAAAAACAACCAACCTCTGCCCCTCCCCTTCCCCCTCCCAAAAGTAAACCACTAAAATAAAGCATGGGCTTGTAACTTTAATATTTGCTGATGTTGAGTAGTGTTGTAAAGTGAAAATAATTCTTTTAACTATGAGGAGGATGATCACATACTTTGTTTCCGTTGTATTTCATGATGGGGAAACTTGCAGCAGAGACAAGCAGGGAAACTGTAAAAATAGCATGAAAACACACATGTCTTCTGATCTGCAGTCTAAGTCCACTTAGGCTTTTGAAGTCCACTTTGAAAAGTACACAGTGAAAAGTACCTATTCCATTGGTATCAAGGACCTTAACAGTACTGCAAAATTTACATAAGTTTAGGAAATATGGGAAAAAAAGATAGTATTTTTTATACTCTTCTAATGTATCTTGAATTATTAAGATGGCTAAAATATGTGCACTTACTACTTGTTCATCCAGTATTTATTTAGGAATGATAATAAATATTTGGCAAATAGATACTTTTGTTAAGTTTCAAAAGCAGAAAAAAGACTACATCACACAGTGAGGTATTTTTACATATTTTTGTCAATAAACATATAATTTAAACACTGACTATTGAAATCTTAATTGGGATTTTAAGCAAGGAGAAATGCTATACCTGTGCAACTTACATTAAATGAATATGCATACAGATTTCATATTAAGCACTGTCATGGGAAATCTAGAGATCTATTGTTATAATTCAAGTGGGAGGAAGGCTTTTCTGGAAGGAGGCTTAGAAAATGAATATGGCTTTTTTAGGTGTGCTGGTTGTAACTTGGCTTAGGGAGAAACGAGCGAGTTAAGACTGGGTGTGTGCAGACCTACAGTAAAAAAAGAAAATGTGACTGCTACACTGAGCTAAAGTAACAAAGGCCTTTAAAAATCAATGTCTCCTCTGTTTTCCACCTCCAAACAATGCCATTGCTCATCTCTCCCAACAGCAGAGAAATATCCATCAAAACAGGCTGAGAAAATCCATGATCTTCCTGATATTTCAGTGCCATTTTAACTTGGTAGAAGGAAATCAGAGAAATTCAGATAGAGTAAGGACTCAGTCTAATGTAACTGTGTATGAATAAACCCAAGGACTATCCTTAATTATGGGAATGAGCCAGGCCTTGGTTTTCCAGCCTGATTTCTAAAGGAGTTAGTTGAACAGCATCTGCATCTGTTGTGCTGAGTTGCCAAAAGATCTTCGGGTATTGAAGAAATTTGAACATATTGAAAGAGAGCTAAGGCCCTGGTGATGCTTAAAAAGGGTAAATGGATGGAGTGATTGATCAAAGTGTCTGTGTAGGTTAGAGGTAAAGGACTGCTAGGCTGTGCTGGGTAAAACACAGGTATTTTATACTGGCTGAGTCTGAAGTCATGCATCAGGACAGAAAATGCAACCTGTGTATGAAATCAAGGAATCTCAAAAGCAATGAAATGAAAAGAAGTCCTGGGCCTTCTTGGCTGGTCATCAGCCAAACACAAATGTTTAGTCCAGTGTTGTAACCAAAGGTCTGGTGAAGACCTGTAGTGCATAACTGAGAGCTGTAGAATGGAACAGGTTTGGGGATGTGGAAAACAACAGGAATTGGCACCTGATGTGTAAAACTTTTGGATTTTTTTTTGCTTAATTCTTACCTGAAAAAGGTACTGATAACTGAAGTGTCTATAAGGGAGACCCTGAGGGTTACTGTGACCTTGGAAAACATATTTAGTGAGAGATGCAGGTACCTTCATAAATTTATTTTCTTTGGGGAGGAAATTAAGAGGTGCCTTGGTCAGAGAAAACATACATTTAAATGAGAAATAACCTTTAAGTGAATATTTTGCATCCTATCTGGAAGGCAATAACAGGAGCTGATTGTTTGATGTGGAATTTAGACCTGTTTAGACTTGACATGAGTATGTTAGTAAGTCAGGAGTGGCAAGGGAGCAGGACTGGATGAAAGTTTTAAGAAAAGTAGCTGATAAAAAAAAAGGGGGGGAAGAGCATATTAAAAGTACTGAGAATAAGATAACATTAAAGAATTCAGAAAGGGTTGTCAGACACTAATTGACCCGATAAAGGGCAAAACCAGACATTTTGGGAAGGACAGGGGACACAGCAGGATGTCAGTGGCGATGATCAGGTTCAGCCATGTTGGTATATATATGTGACATAGCTGTGGTTGTGGCCTATTTTTAAGGGATCAGCAGGGCATACTAAATGCTCTAAACCAACATACCAGCCTTTGCTGCCATCCTTCTTTTACAACAATTACAAGAGATTAAGCAAGGAAGGCATTAAAGCTACAGTTTATGTTTGAAAACAGAGTTCTCAGGCAGTGCAAGGAAACAGATCTATGCTAAATTTCTATAAGGGTGGAAGCCTATCCTGGCTTTTGTCTCCTTTTTTGCTGTAATTGCTCTGCATAAGGGAGAGGCATTGTGGAATTAAGTGACATTTTTCTCCAGAGGGGATCTAAGTAGGTCCTATAGCCTATATTAGGCAGGAGTTCAAGGTAAATGATCCAGTTGTGTCCTCTATCTTAGATTAACTTTTAGGCATTGATTATGTACTTTGACATAATTATAAAGGTAATTTCTTCTTCAAAACTGTATTTGTAAATTAAATATATTTATCTCCTTGTTCTGAGGAACAGAGTATTTCAGGTGCTAAATAGCATAAGCACTGCTGTTGAATGTTATCATTTTAATGGGGACCAGAGTCAGTAGAGGCCAACCCCACAAGTTCTTAATGTTTACCAAATGGTACATCAGAGTGTCATCACTGAAAAACATTCTTTCATAAATGGAGGCTGAACTGTATGTGGCTGAAGTGATTTTTAAATAGGTTATTTGAAACTTTCAGGAAAAACTGTCTTTAGTTTGTTCAGACCTGTTCAGAATTTAGTGGAGGAGGGACCGAGTATAACCATAATGTATTTGTCAAAAGTACATGCTCACTGAAAAAAAAAAAAAAAGTGGTTGAAATAACACACACTTGAAATAAACAAAACTTTAAATGAGAAATAAGCATTAGACAAAATCAGCCTACATGAAGAGGAAATAAAAACAATAACAGCTGTTATGGGACACAAATGTATGCTTTGGAATTTGTCAGATTTTCATTCCTGTTATATTATTCTGTTATGCTTAACAAACATTCTTCTTTTATTGTATTATCTCAGGTAAATCTACTCTCTAGATACCATGACTAACTAGCAAAGACCTACAGATATAAAAGCTCTAGGTTCACTGATAAACAGAGTGTATCTATGAAAAAGTCAAAAGTCAAATTGAATAATGAAGCACTACAGAGAGCACAACCACATTAACTATTTCTGAACAGAAGTGTGCAATACACTGACAATACTGTGATGCTAAATTTAGTCTATATATTCCAGTATACCACAGAGACAATGTTGGTTTGAGGTTCATTGTCAAGCAATATATTTGAAGTAAAACCATGTCTGAAAGACCCCAAAAAATGCCTAGTTGTCAGGTGGAAATCAAAGGCGGAAACAAAGTCATTAAAAGATTGAGAGGAAACAAATAAAAAAAAAAAGCTCAAAGGGGATTTAGATACAGGTGAACTTTTAGGCTGCATAGAAATCTACAGGAGAGAAAAGGTTTGTTGAGAAACTGAATAGCAAGCCATTATTTTTAAAATTTGAGAATGGAACTAGAACTGTAAATATTATTACTAAAATAATAATTTTTATCAAAATATCAATGGGCCCCCAAATCCTTTCTCCATCTTGGAATTTAAAAAAATATTTTCTTGTTTAGAATAACAAAAAGTACCCTTGGAAATTATATTAAAGAGCAAATACTTCTATTTCCAGTGACGGTTTTTATTCTGTTCTGGTTTTGCCTTTAGATACTGATGCTCTAGCTTTCAGAGTTCTTTAAAATTGGTGATAATTGCTTTCTTCCCTTTGGAAAATATAAGTTTCTTGATGATGTTACAGTGTAATAATTAACAATATAATTAACTTTAAGAATAAGTAAAAATCAAAGTTATGTCTCTGAAGATACCTGGTAAAGTGGTTATCAGAATTAGTGAGTTTTGGTTTTTTCCGATCAGGTTTGAAAGAAAAAAATAAAATAAACAAGTGGTTTCCTGGTTAACGTAATCATGAATTCACTTCTCCGTCTTCTGCAGAAAGGGAGCTGTCACGCTTTTAGGGTGATGTTTGTGGCTGAGATTCATAAAGGAACCTGAACAGCCACAGAGATAAAACTCTAACAGAGTACCTGGCAATTTAGGCTCTATGGGGTCTGTGTGCATGTCCCAGTGTGCTGCAAATGATGCTGGAGATCTTAGTTCCAGTCTTGTGCTTTCCTGGAAGTGCTGCTGCTCATAGATCATCACTTGTCTTTCAACTGGCACCACTTGCGAACATGATGTCCCTGAGTTTGTGGAATGGCTTAAGAAGTTTAATTGCCCAGAGGTTCTCTGAACCTGCCCCATTTAATGGGCAGGGAAGAATGGACAGTGTGGTAGCTGTTACTGTCTCACCATTCAAGTGGAGGTATGGGCAATGGGGATCTCCTTATTTTGGGGAGGAGCTATTAACACAGTTCCCATTTCCTAAGAAAGCACTTTAGCCCTCAGGTAACTTGCATCCGCAGGATACTGAGATGCTTGAGCCTTCCTTCCAAAGGAGCAAGTGGAGGCTACTGTGTAGTCAGAATTCCTGATTTTGAGTATTAGGAAAGCAATAGATTAGAAGGAATTTGTTTCTGTAGCCCAAGGATATTAAACCTTCCCAAGAAGACTGGCAGATTTTCAAGACACTACAAGGGTATTTTTCATTTTAAAAAGTTTTGATCTAAGATCCAGATAGAACACTAGGTATAAACTCAGTGAGTAGCTACAAAACTGGATCTCAGGTCCCGTTCTCCCGTTCTATTTCTGCTGCTGATCATCTCTTCTTGAAGTGCTGGGTCTTTCAAGTTTTCAAAATATTTGCTAAAATTATTGTTCAGGATGCTATTTATGATACTTAGTTTACTGACTACTGGACTGATATAGGGAAAGGATTGTGGCTTTGTTTTCATTTTGAAATAAGAGAATCCTCATTTACTTCATTGCTAGGATACAGAAGTATTTTCTGAACAGCCTGAAATTTTAACAGGTGGCTTTAAGTCTTCCTTCTTGACATATCTAACCAGAACACATTTGGGAGACAGTTCGGATTAGTGCCAGAGTTTCTGGCACAATCCAAGCACTTTTGTGAAATTATGTGAGTTGTTGCATTGATCAGAACAACTAATCCAAACCTCTCCTGCAACAGCAAGTTCTTTTAAAAGCGCACTGCAAAGCATTTCAGGGATTTGAAGGTCGCAGTGTTTGCATCATAGACAGTGGTGCATGCTTCAAAACAAAAGTGCTGCAAGGAAAGCATATATGAGTTCTCTCCGGATATAAGAAAGGGCAGCTTATCCCCATTACACCATATTTGGAATCTCTAATATTTACACTGTGGAAAACCCAGTCATTTGACATACATAATTTAATTAATTGATGTCAAGAATGATGTCAACATCAATTTGAAGAGTACTGCAGAAAATGGGAGCTGATTTTATAAGCTTTTCTTGTGGATTTTGAGTCAACATCTTTGTGCTGCAAGGTAGAGTCTGAATTCCATTGAAGCAAGTTTAAGGGCATTATAAACAAGCAATACTGAATTAAAAAGTAAGTCAATCCTAAATAATTTTGTTGTAGCTCTAAATTGTTTGACAAATCAGTTCACTGTTCTGGAGATACCAAGAAAGAAGCATTAACCCAATGAATAATTTAAAGCAGTGTGCAAATTTAAATGGATGGAGAAACCATTCTTTCTAATTATTTTCTTCTAGTGTCATATGGCAAAACAAGTGCCTATATCTTCCCTTCCCTTTCTTCTACTTTCATTTATTTTCTCTCCTTTTTTTTTATCTTTGTAATTTATCAATTGAATAGAAAAGCATTAGCAATAAGCAATAAAGTTTCCTTGAAACAGGCCTAGTGAGACAGCAGTATTGTTTAGCATGGAATCATAAGTAGCACTGCTATTAAACCTGAAAACTGACAAAAATTTACTTCATTATTCTTTGTTATTGTTTATATGCTAACCGAACCCAGTGTCCTCTCATATTTGGAGCAGAGAAGAGTTTGTTGGTGTTTGCTTCATCTTAAATAGTACTATGTGGCTATTTAACAAGCAAAAATCTGAAAATATTATGGAAATGAGCTAGAGAAGTGGCAGCATCCTATACTTTTTGAAACTTAGAGGGGTAGTGAAGAAGAGAATGCTGTTGTAGCTACTGCATAATAAAATGCAAAGAAAGAAAAAAGGCACCCACTAGAAATTCTAAAGGAATGGGTAGAGAAAAGAAGTCAGAGCATGAGAGAGAACAAATGGCATGTTCATCTTGCTTTAGGCTCACACCCATAAACTGATCTACAGCCTCATGAAGTCAATAGGAGGCTCTTTGCAGTAACTAATGGATTTCGGATCTGGGCCTAATGAAGAGGGTGATATAGGCTAATTGCCTTACTTAGTCTACTGATAGAACTGATACATGTAGTCTCATAAAAGCAAACAAGTCAGAAAGATTTTTACAGGTTTTCTGCCAAATACCTCCAGAGTGAAGAGCTCACAGAAACCACAGCAGGCAGAGGCTTTGTTCTGTCTTGATTTTGTGTTTCAATCAATATCATTATTTGTGTATTTTTCATTTTCTATGCAAATGTTTTATAAATAATAAATTTAATAATTTTTTACGTGGACAGTGGGAAAAATGGCCCATGGGTTATTTAGCTTTTATGCACTCAGCCTGTTTCTATGTATTATTGATTTTTAAAATACAGACTAATGTTAGTATAGAAATTATTTTGCCATCTGTATCACTCTGACTTTGCTTACTGCTGTCTCTTTATTCTCACTGTGTTTGGTGATGTTGTTTCAATTTCAGTATTTCTGCTGACTGAGAGAAAGGGGCTATACAGAAGACACAACTTCTCTCTTTGGAGGATGTGTGGTGCTAATAATGCATGGATTTATATGCATGGATTTAAATGATAATATATTGATTTACCAGGCTGTAACTGAAACAGAAAGAATTGGTAATATTTTATATCTCATTAATACAGACCTCAGAGAAGATTTGAATTTAACAAAGAACTTAGGACCAAGTCCTTTCAAATCGGTTGTTTAAATTAATTGTTTTTATTTCTCTGTGTATGAGGGGAAGGTTCTTGGAAATTAGTCAACTAAGTTATGGCAGTAAAAACTGGAAATGGAGATAACGTCAAAAGACTTTGAATGAGTTTTGTGACTTAGTAAGAAAATAAAAAAAGAGCTCTAAAGAAAGATCCTTAAGTGGAGGATAAGATACTCCTCAAAGAATAATTAAGAGTAGAAAATAGATTGGTCTGTGGCAAGAAGTGTATCTGAAAGTTCAATATTTAAAAGAAAAGTGAGATTTAGCAAAAGTCAAGCTGAAAATGATCCTTCTTAAAAAGAAAAAAAAATGGAAATCTAAATAGGAAAGGAACAGGAAGTATATTTTGGAGCACTATCTAGTGATATAAAATCATAATTAATTTTGTGCCATCTACAAACTAGTATTTTGAATCCATTTTACTTAGGGAATCTAAATTTGAGTGTGAATGAAGAACAAAGTAGCAAATTATTTTAAAATAGAACATATGAGCAAGGAAAAGTTCAAGAGCCTGAAATTAATTTGAGACATGGAGGAAAGGTGATTTCCTTTCTAGAATTTTAAATAAACTGAATGAAGTTTTTAATACATTCATCAGGACACTGGTCACACATTTGAAGCAAAATATAGAAAACTGGTGTAATTGGAAAGGAGAAAATATGTTGTAGCCTATAGTAGCAGCTAAATAGCATGCTAAACTTAGAACAGCTTTGAATGTTCTTTCACACTCAGGTCAAGGAAATAAATAGAAAGTTGTATAAAATTCAGCACAGTTTGGCAAAGCAAAATTGTACTGGAGTAATTTGACAGCTTTTTTTTTTTTTAACTGACTGCCTAGGAAAAGAAAATCTATTCTCTCTTTCTTGACTTAAACATAGTAAGCATTGTTCTGGACACTGGGGATTAGTAAAAAAAAAGCTATGGAATAGATAGTAGCTGTTTTTATGGGAGATGACAGTGATTGCTCTGAAGAGGTAGCTGTCAGATTGGATGATTATTAATGAGTCCTTCTTGATGATTCCCGAGATGGACCCCATTTAGTAATGATCTCAGCACAAATCTTTTCTACTTGACGTACTCTGTGTCAGTGAAATTACCTGATGTCACAGCATTGGGAAAAGTTTTCAGTATGGGGAGGATGTAAGTGTTCTAAAGAGATCAGTGGGTAATCTCAAGCACTGACGTAAAAGAAAGGTAATTAAATTTAATCATGCTTAGTGGTGTGTTAAATACCAATAACTAAGAACAAGAACTTCTGCTGTGTAACTGCAGCTCGTTAGCTGACAGAGGTGGGAAAGATTTTCCTGAAGTAGTTTTGTATAATTAATCTTCAGTAGTTGTAAAAATGGCAAACTGAAAAAGGTTTGCCGTCCTACCAGTGTCAAATGAGGTGTTTTGTGTATATATAAACAAATATGAAAGTCATGTGCCAAAGTATCATCAGATCAATTGGAATACTGTTTTTGTGTGTGGTTTCCTGTGTTTAAAAAAGCTGATTTAAATGAAGATAGGTTCAGGAAATGGCTATTAGAATACTGTAGGTAATTTGCTGGCATCTTAAAAGACTCTGAAAAGTTGTCCCATTAAGCCTAGAAAAGCAAAGTCTGAGACAATAGTTTATTATCATTTGTAAATACAGTTCAGGGTAAAAACCAGAGAGGAAAGATAATTAGGAAGATTAAAGGAAATTGTTGATAGATTAATAAATAAATCTGAATTGATCTTCTGCAAATTTCAGCTGAAAATTGAATAAAGTAACTAAGCTTTAAAGCCATTAAGCTTTACCTCTAAACACTGACTTTACGGTATAATCTTCCAGTAAGAATAATTTCTGAAGTGAATTACTTTGTACAGTTGTCTGCAGCAGCCACAGAACAACTCAGAAAACCAGGTCCTCTTCCTGTGATTCTGAGGAACGTGCTCAAGACAACACTGTAGGATTCCAGCTTTTAAAAACCTATCTAGACAGATAAATAGGGCAGATCAAATCCTCATCTGCATGCAGAATGCATCCTGTAGTAAACTGGTGCTCCAGGGCTAGACTGTGATTTTGAAGCTACACCTGCTTCAGGTGCATTAAAGCATCCTCTGCATCCCTCCTCGGGCTCTGTAAGAACCACAGATGTGCTCTCGTCACCGGAGCAGGTGGTTGGATTGTGCATCAGTAACTTCAGCTGCCCTTACCCGTTCACCACAACTGAACAACGGGGCAATACAGCTTGCCTCTGGTGTTAGGGTAAGGAGAGGAGCAAGCTTGTGGTGCATGAGGACTCAGTCTGAGCGTTGTGGTGAACACAGCCCCACCAGCTCAGGACTGTGCTGGAAGGCAGTGTGGGTGTATCAAACCATGGCTGGACGTGCTTCCTGAAGTCCTGTTATGCTGCTCTCAGCACCTGGAAACTGTTGTCTACTTCTGTGTTTGTAAAGTGCTAGGATAATCAAGTGCTGCTTCGTGACTAGCATTCCTAGGGTTGGCATAATGCACCTGATAAATATGAGTAGATTGTTGTTCATCCAGTGATGGATTTTTTTGTATAAAGCTGGTGAGATTTCACAGAACTACTGGTGACTAGTTTTGTAGTATTTGCCTATAATTGCACTGTTATTTCTTACACTGGAAAAGATACGACAGCTCTGCTCTAACTAGTGTTCTCCTTGGTGTGCCGGTACCAGATCTGGCCTTTTCAGTTCATGCTGTTTTTCTAAATAGCTATTACTGGCCATGAGAAAAGGAATCTTTATCCCTGAATTATCTTTATGAAATAATGAAAACAGATGTCCCTTGACAAGTACAGACGAGGAGATCAAAAGGGCGTACATGTTGCTTCATTCAAAGTCTTTCATACTGGACAAAAGCATGATTTATTTTGCTTCCTACTTTTCACTTAGGTGGCTTTAGCTACGTTCAAAGATTGCACTTACTTTCACTCCAGTCCTCACCTGACATGAGTGCAAGGGATCAAATTCATCTTTGCCATTGATGATTCCTCTCTTCTGAAAAGGCAAATAGGAGACCAGTAGTTGGAATTGTGCTTCAGCAACTATAGATCTGTTATTTTTAAGGCCTATTTCACACCTCTCACCTGTGCATTCTGTGTCAATGATTTGTTCTTTACCTGGCTTATTTTTGCCAGAGGTAAAGTTTTTTTATCCCATTGCTGTTTTCTTTCTTGTCTATTAAGTCCAAAAACAAAATTGTTCTTCCATTGTCTTACTCATCATCACCATCCCCAGTGCTGAAAATATAGGAAATCTGTATGCCCAGAATTTTATTAAAAAGTATTTGGAAATGCACAAACTTTCAGTAGTAAGTAGGATAGTTTTCCTTCGTTCTAATTCTCTCTGGTTAATTTAAAAATTCTGCTTCATGTGAGTAGAATTTATTTAATTTAATTTATAATTCACTACTTAATGGTCAATCTTCTTTGGTTGTTTTCACTTTTTTTTCTAATTCCACGCAGAAAAGTGATCTCATGTCAGAAATCACATATTGCAGAATGTCGAATTTGGAACTCTTTAGCTTGAACAGATCCTTGCAGCTCTGTAAATTATATGAAGTTACACAGTTTTAACACACAGTTAAGTGCAGCATTTGACTGTGGAGCCACAGAAGTGTCAGAACCCAGGGTCACTGTGCACCAGGTGAGGCTGGAGGAGATGGTGGGGAGAACAGGGAGAAGAGTAAATGTTCAAATCTGCTAATTTATGCATGGTGATTATTTAATTCCAAGTCTTTGCCTCCAAATTATTGTACCCATGAAGAAAATAAGCTTGTGAAGAAATTTCCTAAACCTTGGTGTTACGTATCAATAAGAATGTGTTGATTATCCTGGAAATCACTTATAGCTCTTTGCATCATTTGTACCAAAAGAGGGTTGCATCATTGTGCTCTTCCAATTTATATTTGGCATCACTTGCTGAATAGCACATCCCACTGCTTCCCTGTATTCACCCCTGGTTGTTTCTACCTTCGGTATTCTATGCATCTTCATACACTTGGATTGTAAATATGTTTAGGATCTGTGTCTATGTAGCACTTAACAGAGAAAAAACCTAATTTATATTACAGTATGTGTGAAAGTTCCCCAGTAGGTATGGTTATATCCCGGCTCCATAACCCTTTCCCTTTCCTTACCCAAATTACCCCTTTCCTCTAATGATCTTACAAAATAAAGTCAGATGTACAGATGGACATCATGCATGGAAGGTGGCAACAACCAAGCACTGGACACTTCTAGGGGGTGCGTATGCACAGCTTCTCTGGCACAACTTCTACAGTGCCTCCCCATCTTCTCAGTAAAGAATTCCTTCCCAGTATCTAAGCTAAAACTGCCTTATTTCAGTTTAAAGCTATTTCTCCTTGTCTCATGACTACATGCCCTTGTCAAAAGTCCCTCTCCAGCCTTCTGGTAGGGCCTTTTAGGTACTGGAAGATTCTGTAAGGACTCTGTGGAGCCTTCTATGCTCCAGGCTCAACAAGCCCAGCTCCCAGCCTGTGTCTCCATAGGAAAGGTGCTTAAACCCTCTGTTCATCTTTGTAGCCTCCTCTGAATTGACCAGCAGGTTCATATCTCTCCCCAGAGCTGGATGCAGCATTCCAGGTGGGGTCTCACCTCACGGAGTAGAGGGGCAGAGTCTCCTCCCTCACCCTGCTGGCCCCACTGCTCTGGATGCAGCCCAGGACATGGTTGGCTTTATGAGCTGCAATTGCACATTGCCAGGACATGCTGAGCTTCTCATGAGCCAGCAGCCCCAGGTCCTTCTCCCCAGGGCTGCTCTCAATACCTTCTCCACCCAGCCTGCATGTTTGCTTGGGATTGCCCCAACCCACGAGCAGGACCTTGCACTTGACCTTCTGTTGAAGGATTGAACTTCATGAGGTTCACACAGGCCCACCTCCCAAGCATGTCCAGGTCTCTCTGGACGACATCCCTTCTCTCCAGTGTGTCGACTTCTTGGTGTGGTTGTCAAACTTTCTGAAGGTGCACTGGATCCCACTGTTGTCAACAAAAACAGTGTTGAACAGCAGTGATCCCATTAGCAACCCCTGAGCATATCCATATTGTTTGTGACTCTTACTACTTGTAATTGATGATAAAAACTCTAGTTAAAACAGTAAACAATGTAGGTGAAGCAACAAAATTGGGAACACTGAAACAGAAAAGGCAATAACAAAACTCCCCATACAGATCAGGGCTGAGGGCTATGGCACTGTTCGTGGACATGCAATGCTAAGCTCTCTCTTAATTAGAGCCAGTTCAGGAGAAGAATGTAGTCAATAAGTAATGAAAGAAAAGCCTTTCAGTTGCCAATTAGCAATTTCTGATCATGCATATTTTATGAAATTCTGAAAACATGGGTAAACATGCAGCAGTAAGAGTGGTAAATTATATGAAATAAATGATAGCATCAGGGGCAGATGAGTTTGGCTGGCATTTAATCATACGTTTATTTTGTTATATAAATATATTGCAAGTCGTTTTTACACAGACAAGTTTTTATAGGTTTGATTATGTGCGTTCTCTCATTTGCCAACTGTTTTCCTGAATTGCACCACTCTTGCTCTTGAGTAATGTTTCAAATGAACAGGAGTTTCTGATTTAAGAAGTTGAGAAAGACAAGATCGTATCTTTCTGTGCACTTATACAAGATATCTCTGCAATGCTTTTGTAAAAAAGGGTTTTCCAAGAAGAATTTTTTTCAGAAAACCTTATGTGTGATACCTCCTATGAAATATATTGCATTAATTACATTTGAAATTTTGTTTTATCAGAACTAATCCTGCTGATTTGACATGAATGCAACCTGCTTAGACAGGAGTATTTCCCCATGACCATAAATTTCAAAGTTTTATTAGTTGTAATTTTTGCTGAATCGTATCAGGTGCTTTTTCCAATACTAATTGTAGTCTAATGCTATCCTAGTACATTTTAAAAAAATATATTCCTTATATTAGTCTCTGCTTATTTTCTCATTATCATTAGCTGTCCTGTATACATCATAGCTCAAAATAAGTCTTTATTTCAACTAGCAGTAAGAATACCATGCAGTTCTTTCTTTGTACTTCAGCTTCTTCCTAAGAATTGCTGAGCTCTCTAGATAATTATCTTCTTTTTCTTCCCATACCTAGGTATCGAACAGAAAGCAATTATTGCTTTCTCTCTCCCTCTCTCTTACACTGTCCCTCTCTCCCCAATTTATTTCATGCAATTTAAATGCTGATGTCAAGTTCCTCCTTTGGTGAAAGACACAGAAATAAAGGTAGTATCTGCACAGGTTTTCGGGATTGCTTCAGTTTTTCTTTGGCAATATGCCCCTGCTGCCTAAGGATCAGCTTAGATAAGTGAAGATAGTGTGGTTGCAAGAGGAGATTTGTTGCCCTGTCTCTTGTTATGCTGTGTTTCTGCTTTTTAATGACTGTCAAGTTGTAAATGTTAATGGTCAGAGCAAACACCCAGAAGCCTCAATGCAAAGTGGCTACTCTGAGGCTTTTCTCCAAAAAACTCCACTATGAACCCTTCTAGTACTGAGAATACCATTCTTCATCCTTTTTTCTCAGCTGCCTGCTCTCTCATTAAGACATGTTGTTCTCCTTACCTTCTGTCCACTCTCACCTTCTTACTTGCTTTATTTAGTTTCCTAAAGACATTCTCAGGCCTCTTAAAAGCTCACCCTGTGTGCATGTGTGTTCCTAAATATCCTCTTTGTCCCTCTTTACCTTGTCTAAGCAGTTCAGCTTCGTGCCACATCTGATATTCAGCATCTGACCTATTTTGGGGGAAAAATTCCCTCTGCAGGAAAGGGTAAGAATTCTCTCTTGGGAAATTTTATGGATACAGTTTATGTTTGTATAACGCAGTCTAACCAGAAGATGTCCAAAGCAAAAAGACTTACAGACATCTTCATTGAATATTTGTTAAACCTAAGACTCTAAAATTTAACTTCTTTTCTTAGATTCAAGTTTATTTAGCAGCGTCTCAAGTGCTGTTTAACTAGACCTGATATTAGGTTCCCTTAGATTTCTGTTAGATTTAATTATACAGAGATTGCAGTTTCTTACATTATTTTGACACTACAAGAAAGCCTGAATGCATTAAAGTCAGTATCAGACAAAATAAGAAACCCAAAATAGTGTAATTACAGGACTTGTAGAGAGTTGAGAAACAGAAATATGGTAATGAAATGCTGAAAAATGCTCAAGAAAGCAGGAAAGTGTTTGTTTTGTTTTTTTAAAGAAAACATTATGCAGAAATATAGAATCATGAGGTCATTGAATTGAAATAGGGATAGAACAGAGGTTAAGCAAAGAGCAAGACTTAACGGAGTGGAGAAGTGCTGGGAGATATGGAATGAATTAATTTACTTTTTAGAAATGGATAATACCTAGGTTTACTTGAGCAGCAGGCATTGGGACTGGGGTTAGGATGGGATTGCATTAGGACTGAGTAGCTGTGCTGCTGGTGGTGGCACACCAGCGGCATATGAACAGTAGGTGGACCTTTTTGGAGCTATTAATCATCCTGTTTTCACTTCAGTGCTGTGATGTGCACCTAGGCCAATGCCTTTTTAGACAAGGCAGTCTTGTACCTCAGGTACCTCCTGCTATTCCTCACTTCTGTTGGCTTCTCCATCCTCTGCTGGAAAAATCATAAAAAATCATAGCTGTCGATCTCACCACCTGGTTTTGAATTATGAATGCAGAATGTGATCCAGTGTTTTTGCTAGGAGAAACTTAGCCTAAAATGGGAAAAGTAGCAGTCCTGGGAGAAGAGAGCCAGAGAACATGGTGATATATCCTATTTCATCAGCTTTCCTCAACCAGGAAGGGTCCTTGGCAATACCTCTAAAAGCTGCTCTCCCTTCTGTTGAAGAGAAGCCGAGTAAAGGAAAAAGTTTTCTGAAAGGTAAGCTCCCAGTGAAGAGTTGTAGGTGCACAGGATGCATTCTGGTGTCAGCTGTGCCATCTGGAAGAAAGATTGCCGTGGACTTTGTTATCATCATTATGAGGTTTTTAAACCTTAAGAGGAAAATCATCATTTTGTTTTCTTGAGGGACTTGGTCAACAGAGTGCTTTGTTCTTTCACAAGAGGATGAGATTTAACTGTAGGGTAACTGCAGCAATGCTAATGTCAAAAGAACACCACGAAACAGCCATGAAAACATGTTTTAGTAGGTATCACTTGAATGACAAAGTACAAAACTAAAACCTGAAGTGCTAAATTACTTCTACAAGTTGTCAGATAAGATTTCTCTAAAACCTCAGATAGTGGAAAAGAGCTAAAGGAATTTAGAGTGAAACAGAATTTTAGCTTCTAAATAAAATGAAGGAATCATCTTCTACCAGAAGAAAAAGCCAAACAAAAACTTGCAAATCATTCTAGAATATGTGTAAGTGTTCTGAGAATAGATGTAGTGAGAGCAAGCACAGATAAACTAACCTTCTGAATTCTGGTGTTAGAATTATTATGCAGGATTTGATAACTTTGGTGCAAAGGAAAAATGAAAATAGTTGCAAGCTTTATGAGGAAGAATGGACTGATTAAGTTGACACAGTAGTCTTTTTAATCACTGGGGAGAGTAAAAATTTTGTGAAGCATTGTCAAGGAAAAGTAAACAGGCCAACTGTACACTACCAATAAGTACTAACTAATCTTGAATTTTCCTGCTGAGAGAGTAGGTAGGATGCCTACTGTATGACATATTCATTGTAGGAGCCTGATCCAGAATCTTTTTACCTCTGGAAAATCAATGCAGTTATTCTTGGCAGAAGAAGTGCATATGGAGTATGTAAGTACAGGATTGGTTCCTAAAGATGGAATACCTTTAAGCAGTTTCCCTGGAGCATTTAGGCACATCTATGGAGGGTGCTCAGTCTCTGAAAGTGCTCGTCTGCTCTTTCTTGCAGTACAATGTTCCATGGCCACGTTTTTCCTAGGAAACACAGGCTGTTATTGATCTAGGTATTCTCATGGCTTGTAAACAGCTTCTTTAAGAACCTGGCTTACTGAATCTTTGTTGGGCAAGGGAGAGGCTGTCTGGAAGTATAACATTAATGTGGAACCAGTACATCTCCAGAGTTTAAATTAATTTCTTAATTTTTGTCTATTTAGTGGCCGTTTTAAATAGAACTGAATTTAATCTTTTATACTCAGCAAAGCTGGAAAAGAGGGCTATTCTTTTTATCTATTTGTAATGACTAAGCTTCATATGAAATCTGGAGGAAATCTTATATGTCCACTGGGGTATCATTCTTTGAGACAAAAAGGGTTTTATTCATATTTCCATGCGCTCATATTCTTCCCTTTCAATTTTATTTGCTCAACAAAATATAATCCCCTTTTCAGTACAGTACCTTGTTTGGAAAAGTCTACAGTGCAATTAAATGAAAGCTAGTGATCCTTTTTATATTATTTCATAAGTTGACACAGTAAATTTAAGTTTGAAAAGTTTTATGAAATATAGTTATGGGATTCTTGAACAACAGATGGTAGATAAACACTCTACACTTTGAAATTTGGTATTCATAGCACTATTTCTGTCTGAGCTGTGGGTTCACTCTCTGTGGATGACTCACGCAAAAATATGCGTTCACAGATAATGCAGAACAAACTTAAGTTTAGATCTGAATTTTTTGTGCTTTCCTGACTGTGTGTCTAAATGTTCCTAATGAAGCAGTCTGACTTGCTGCTCTGTGTATGCCATGCTACTTCGTTGAAAGGAAGAAACTTTTGTTAATTACCATAATGATTTTCATCTTTGTGCTGGCATTTAAAAAAAAAAATCATGTTAATTAAGAATAATTGTGTGAAACCAAGTGACAGTGAAAAATGTATTTGTTCTTGTAAGTTAGTAAATTTTAAAAAGGCATTCCTCAGTGAAGTAAGTGGTTAGTCACATGCTTGCTCCATTTCACCAAAGTGCTCTTTATTCATTATTGTTAAATTTGACTATTGTTAAATTTGATTTTTAGATAATTTTGTAAAAATAATTTAAAACAACTATTGCAAAAATATTTAGATTTAAATGAAACAAAGCTCTTTAAGCATCTTGTCTCAAAATGTGTATTGAACACTTTGGGAGAACAGAGGGTGGATGGTGATGCCAGACATGCAACATGTTCTGTTCTCTCTGTGGGGTTGGCATATGTGGTGCTGGTGTAGGCTCAAAGACAGGGCATGTTGAAAATCTTTTAGGCTTTTTAGAAAGGGTCAAGTCAAATTTTTTTTTTACTCAAGTGCCCAAGCATTTTGTTTGTCTGGTATAATATTAATTTCCATGAAAAATGATATCTCTAAAATCTCAGTATCATGTTGCAGCTTTTGGCACAGATCTAACAGTTGCTTGAGGTGCAGGTTGCATCCTTGTCTACTAGAGTCACATGCAACACTTTTAATTTGGTTTCAAAAGTTTCAGAGATTTCTCTGATATTTTTCCAAATCCTCATACTGTTTTTTTCATTTGTTGTTTCAATAGCATATCTTGAATTCTATAAATAATTTCCTTGAAGCCACTAGTTACGTTAATTGTAATGCATATTGTGGCAAATTATATTTTGTAAATTAATTTAGTATTGAGTAATGACATTTCTGTCTCACTGAACTGAAGTATTAATCAGAATTAGAATTTACTCTGTTTAGCTACATAATTATAAAATAATTCATTTTTCTTTTTCTGTATTTCTGTGGCATAAAAGTGTTAAATCATTAAATGCATTGAAATTTATTATCACCTTTGTACTGATGCATATACTTGTTGTAATTCAGAGTAGGCAAAGCCCATGATGTGTTTCTGAATCTTGAACAAGGGAATGGGACAGGCTAATACTTGCCCATCACTGTGTGCCCTTGTCCTCTTGTGCAAACTCTGTCTTGAAGAGGAGAAAGTTTTAAACCTTACAAATCTCTATGGAAGTGACTGCAGGGGGTTATGGAGATGGATGCTAGAGGGAAATATCTAGGGGAGTTTCATATGGCTCAAGAGTCTGTAAATTGCTGCAGCTATATTGGCAAGTGTTCCACCTAAATTTAAAAGGAATCAAGAAAAAAAGTGTCAAGATATGTTTTACTTATGCATACACACCCACTGTATTTCCAAATGTCTCAAAAAAATATTTGCCACTTGTAAAGTGTTTTCCATTATTTAATTGAGATCTTGGGTATGCCCAATGTACACTGACACATTTCAGGTATTGTTAAAACTGTCACTTTATAGAGAAAGCTGAGGCAACCATTGAAATGGATTGCTGCATGTAGAACAGCCATCCCCTCTTTCCTGTTCATCTCGCCACATCTGATTACCAAGAAAACGAATATATTTTTAAAGTTTTTCCCTCTTAAGATCAGCCTTTAACAGGCATTTCATTTGGCAGTTGAAAAGCTGTTAACTCACTAATTGTTGCTTTTATTCAGAATCGAACCCCTTCCAATGGTGTCAGCTCTGCCATAAAACAAGCATATGCATAACTTAGAGATTTTGGTCATGTCTTATGCTACCACTGTGACAGTACATCCCACAGGCTTCCTCTTTCAATGTACTGTTCAGTGGTGAGCTTCTTTTGATTGTTGATTACATGTATCCCACGAGTTTCATAATTTAAAAAGTCAATCTTTAACTTCTGCATGGATCTTTTTATTTGTTGGATAACCCTTCGGAGGCAATGAAAAGCCTTAATAGATACCAAAAATAATATTACGTGATACTTACATTTTTATTTGATGGATTTCTACCCTTCACATATATTTGTTAAGTAGCTTGCATTTCAGTTGCAATGTGTAATTTATTTATTTTCTGAATTCTGTGCTGAATTTATTTTCTAGCTGTAGAATTTTAATGACAAATTTTATTTCAGATAGAAAATTCATTCCCACCCCCTTTGCTTTTTAAGGAGATTGCCATTATTAGCAGTCATTTGCACAAGTATAATTAGGCATGTAAAATAAAATTCTGATGCAGAACAGAGTTTGTGGATTTTACAAAGTGTAATGGCAAGGTACTGTGGAAAAGGCATATGCATTAATGTATGTTTAACTTTTGATTACATTGATACATATCATGGGAATGGGGAGATGCTTAATGTTTAAAATTACCCTGCTTGTACTTTGAATAGGATTAAAAATAAAAAAAAAAGGCAAAAGAAAATAAATATTTAATATGTGTTAATGAAAATAATACAGATTCCTTGTGTTAAATATTTTGGGACAATACCTACTATCTCTGTAGTGAATTTCTGGAAGGAATTGTGAGAAAAACAAGCCAAGGTAGTGGCAATGGTTTCTCCAAATTGTTTCTACCTTTGGCTGTATATAACAGATGCAGGGTAAAAGTTGGATGCAGAACATTCATCACCAACTTTTTTTGAGGTATCTAATATTTTTTTAATTTTTTTTTCTTACCTCTACTTCACTCTGGCAGAAATTTTCTCTTTCACAAGTTTTCTTGGGGGAAATATGTAAAGTGGAAGGAAGAGTATTCACAGTCACCATAGGAATACTTATCCAGGGTGTGGGAAAATGGGATTTTCATGCCTCCCTCTGCCTGATCTGTAACAGGGTTTTGTCCATGATGAATGCGTACTTTTGCTCAGGTGTGTCTTTCTCCTGTTGGACCTGTTCCACTTTGAATATACAATTATATATTCATCAGATCAGAGATAGTGTGCCTGGTGATTAGGGCACTCATTTGAAATGTAAACCCCAGTGGTGCCTGTTCAGAGCAGAGTTTGGTTCAGGTTTTGCAGCACAGATGAGTTCCTCATCACCAGCCTGCTGGTTATTCTGGTCTCATTCTCTCTTTTTCTTGCTTTTTAAAACTGCTTCTTACCTCAATTTTCTGTCTAATTTTAGAACACAAATTGCATGCCAGGACTGAGAAACTATTAAATGAAGGTTGATTGCAACTGATAAATGTATGTGAAACATTTTGACTTGTGCCAATTTGCATGTTGATGAATTGCAATGCAGAAGTGTCTCTTTCTATACAGTGTAAAGAGAGGGTATGTGGCGTGTTTATCCTAATTTAAAATGTTCTACTGAAGATGTTTAAAAAGACAGGTAAAATGTATTACACCTATTTTGTACAAAAGGGCATAATCATCCAAAAGAAGATAAGATTCTTTCCTCGTTCTTGCAGCTTCATATATTCTGCCGATGTTAAAAATCAGGATTTTAGGGGTGTTATTCCTTAGGGTTTTAGTATGCTGGTAATATTCAGTGCTGTGCTTCAAAACCCAGTACAATTCCTTAGCTCTGAAGGGGATATGAGAATTCCCTCTCCTTCAGGAAGTGGACATGGGAATTAACAAGTCTTGAAGTCGCAGTAGTTAATATGCATGTTTATGAGTAAAACAAAGAGGGAAAGTTTCACTGCTAGGGGTACTTAGAAATGCTGATTTAGTAATAATGCTCTTTTGAGATGAAATTGCTTCCTTTTCTAAATTTTTCCTGTTTTGTTGAAAAGTTAGCATGAGAGAGGCTATAGTATCAGGAAAATACTGCTTCTTTTCTGTGACTATTTTATGAGTAAATTTCAAACCATTTGCCTTGCTGAAGTATACTCACAGAGTCTCATAGTTCCTTTCATTTCCTGAAGGGTTATTTTTTCTAGGTTTTAGTTTGCACTGTTAGTTTACTGTCTGTGTGATATGTGGAAACAACATGTTCCAGGAACACAGTAGAAGCTGGGCTTTCATGCTTTTTTCATGCCGCCAATAACAGGAATCTCATCTTTATTTCTGATAGTAGTTACTCCTAAAATGAACCAACAAAAGGGGTCTTTGGTGACAAAAGCAATACAGCTAATACTGAGAACTAGATCTGAAGTGCTAGGAACTAAGATAAAAGGTTGGGTTTTCAAAAAGTGTTTACCTGTTGCCTGTTTCTTTTGAAATAGGAGGCATTTCTGTCATACGTGAATAGGAATAAGTTCATTCTTTAGAAAATTCTTCTCATCAAACTTGTTACTGTACTTAAATATGCTTATCTGTGAGTGAGCCACATCTATGTTTGACCCAGAGGCATCTCCAACTGTGGTCTTTCCATGGAGAGTCTGAGATCAAGTGAAAATGTCTGTTGACTTTTACCTTTGTTCTTTAAAAGTGTGGTTTGGTAATTTCTAATCATACCTCTCTTCTTCTAGTAGGAAACTTGGCTCAGCCTCTGTTTCTTTCCCAGCCTGCATTCCTACCACTTCCAAAAAGGCAAAAGTGGTATCTGTACAGCTGGAGAGAAAGGGACTTTCTTTTCCTTTCCATGAATCATAAGACCATTATTCTCTGCCAGTGACTCACTGACAAACACCTTTAAAATAATGTTACTAAACTTGAAAATTTGTTGTTACCTTATCCTTGGTATTTTTAATATGACTCAATATGATTTCTGACCATGACACTTACAAGAAGTAGAACATGGGACTTTAAAATTCTTTCAGATTTCCAACCAAAAATAAAATCTGATATTGTATGTTATTGGATGACTGCTTTGGGTTGTGGTAGTCTAAATCTGTTGCATAGCATTGTGTGTACTGGTCTATGTATGTGCTTAGTGCATTGAGTATAGGACCAAACATTTGACAAGTGTTGATGTAGGTAAGGGAACAGAGAATCTTATCTCAACTGATTTATAGAAAGACAGGAAAATATTGCCTAAGGAATGTTTTACCCAACTATGGCTAACATACACCTGGTTAAAGATTCCTCTTCGCTTCTTTCACCCAGAACGACACTTGCAGGATTTGATTTTTCTAATGTAAAGAATTGTGCATTTCTCATTTGACAAAATTAGATTGTTTATTTCCAATAAAACTGTGTGAAACTTATACAAGGTGCAGTTTTAGCCATGAGTTTCTGCTGATATTTATAGAGATCATGTCAAAAAAAAGTCTCTGCACCTAAGAATTTACAGTTATAAATCTTGGAAAATTAATTTTTGTGGAGATATATATATACATATATGTATATACACACAAAGAAAATCAGTATCATGTAATTGTTAAGATAAAATTAAGAAGGAAAGTTTTTAGTGACCAAACTATTCCTAGGCTGTTAGCAGATTTTGAAAAATGTTTCGTATTTGTGACACTTGTGTTTCATAGAAGCAGAGAATAATTCAGTTTGGAAGGATTTTGTGGAGGTCATCTTGTCCAAGCTCTTTCTCAGAAACAGACAGCTTTGAAGCTGCTTTAGATTGGTCAAGGTCATAGTCAGGTTTACTAAGAATAAGGAAAAAATGGACACTGAAATGAAATATTACAACAAAATAGGGTCACCACAAAATTATGAAAATTATATTTAGATGTGTATCTGTGAAAATAAATGAATTGTGTTTAATTTATTCTTCTTTGTATTTCTTCCCAATAAAATCTATAATTGAGCATCATGGGAAATGCCTGAAAGAGAAGTCTTGAATGTTATTCAACATATGCATATGTTTCAAAAATTTGCTTTAATTTATGTTACAAGAGAAGGTATTGCTAAGCTCTGCATGCTTAGCCACTGGAGTAGTGCAGTGTTGGAAAGGTAAGTGATGCAACAGCAAGAATACTCAGTTATTTGCCTCTAGGATTTGTGCTTGAACTTCTAAGCCCTAGGGGCCTTTTAGTTCATTAATAGTTTACCTTTTTATTCCGGATTACATGCCTTGAAGATCATGATTTTGAATAAGGTAGCAAATGAGGAGTTTTACTTATGCAATTGCTTTGATGCAAGGTTAAATAAGATTTGGAAAGAAAATAGTATCAAAATCTTACAATGGATGTAAACATTTCAGAGTTTTAACATTCATGATTAAGCACATATCTATTCCAGTAGAAACACAGAACCCAAGAAATTGTCAAAGTATGTTAAGAAGATGCTAAACAAAAACCACCAATCAAAGTGCAAGAACAACTAAATACACTCATTTCACGTCTGTGAATGTGACAGTCAAATGGAAAAGAACAATAGTTTAGACAGTAGCTTAGAACTTGGTTTTATTCCAGCACTTGTGATACTTCAGGGGTCTCAAATTCCCTTAAGTGCTTTGCACAGCAATGCTGTAGTGATCGTGCAATCTGTCAAAATAAACCCATTTAGACATGCAGCAGTTTTTCAACACAAAGACTTAGAGCTACAAACTGGTTTAACCAAGGAGTTTCCACATAATCTCAAGACATCCACTGGGCTTTTCATAGTGCTGAATTGTCAGCAGAAGGGGATGAGAAGTGTCATCATTAGAGAGGAACTGAAGTCAGCAGTAGGAGTTTTCTTCTTTCCTTTTAATTGCTCCCACTGTATGCTGAAACTGTTGGTTTCCATGGCTTCAGTAAAATCAGGTTTCTGTTCCCTAAGTCCTTGTACAGGATGTGACTGTCTACTTCTGTCATAGAGTTACATTTAAACATGTCTTAATTTCCTCAGTTTTTGCAGATAATTGCATTGTGAAAGTTTCAGTGACGATCCTGTCAAAGTTTTATACCTAGCTTGCTACTTGAAGAAGCTTTGCTGTTCTTTCAATTCTTTTTAGTGTTACTCTTTTACTCTGTTCTTCCCCATCCCCCTTATGTCAAGTTGCTATAATCACTTAGCAAGTGCTTTCCTTTCCTTGGTCTGACTACTTCACTTTCTATCCTGTAGCCCTGGGAGCTCAGAAAGCTCTCAGGTCTGGCTGATGCGAAGTCTACAGCTAGCCTGGAGTTGACACCACATGACAAAAAGATAGACACATACATATATATATTTTTCCCCAAGTGAAGTGAAACTTTTCACTCCCCAGGACCAGCATTTCCCTGCTCCAATTTTATGATAAAAGTTTTTGAATATTTTGTTTTCTCTCATACTACTTTTCACATATTCATCAGATTGCTTGTTGTGATGTTTGTTTGGTATCACTGTAGCCAACTAAAGGAGGACATATGTTGCCCCATTTCTCTGAGATAGAACAGGCAAGGTCATATGGTCCCATAATGCTGGGAAAGAATTCCTACAGGAAACACATTGAATAAAAAAACTAGGCACACGTCTGCCACAGCTCAAAGGCTGTTAATATGAGCTTAATAGAGATAAAATAGAGAAAACTCAGCCTGGAGAGAATTCACATCTGTTCTTCTGTTTCAATCTGTGTAGAAACAGAGGACACACTATCACTTTTTCATGAGCTCCTTCACTTTGGGAGTGGTATCATTCCTTGTCTAGATATGCTGTTTTACAGTGTTGTAGATTTCATGTGTATTATGAAAAATAAAATCCCTTGTTTCATGTTTTGAAATACATATTTTTTAATACTGTACTTGGTCTGTGCAATGTTGAGAGAACAATATCACACTCACTCAAGTGAGAGTAAGCGTACGAAGCAGTTGTAGTCAAGTGTATTGTGGTTTTGTAATGAATGTACTGAACCTGGTAAGGGGCTTGAAAACAAATGGCATTGTGAGAGATGAAAATCTCGACCATATGGAACATGATATAACTATGGAGTCTCAAAACTCTGACTCTAGGGAGTTTGCCAGTGTATGTGGGAGAAGTGAGAATTCCATGAATTATGTTACTCTTGAGTAGATTTGAAAGTAAAAAGAGTTCAACAGTACTCTGATAAATATGCAAATGTTCTTGTTCTCTGAATGAGGCATAAATGCAGCTTTGATGTTTAGGTTTTTGAAACTGGGGCCTTGGACAAAACACTGGAGAGAAGTACAATACAGTATAGCACGTGAAAATACCTGAAAACGTCAGTGGAATGATTGAAGTCTAAAGACAGAACAAGATGTGTCAGGATTAGTGTTGGGGTGGGAGATGGCAAAAAAAGTCAGACACTGACTTCTGTGTGGCAGAAAGTAGTTTGGTTATTTAGCATGTGTTACTCTTTCTTTAGAACATAAAAACCAATGCTAATATAATTGCCAGATTGTGAAAGAATTGCAGAGCAGAATCCTGTCTTAAAGATCTTAGTGCCTTGAGTAGGTGGGTTTAACATTTTCTATCAAAACCCTGAACTAGATGAAAGTACATTGCATATTATAAAATCAGCTATTTGTTTCAGTGGGTTGAAGCATTAACGTGTTAAGCTGTTGTTTGCAATGTGGTTGTGTGCTGTTGAACTGGGCATTGCTGAGTGACAGCTAACACCCCCACTATATATGTGATGTTAATCTAAGTATGGCTGAGTGAAAAAAACCCTCTATAGATTCACAGTCGGGTGAATAAAGGAGAGCTGTATTTTTTAGGTAAGAAGTACTTTGTGGAGAAAAATCTCACTGAACAAAGTCTGCAGAAATACTCAGATCTTTACAGCAATCTCACATGATCGTCCTTTTTAGACTTGGTATATTTAGAGGTATTTCCTCTTTATAAGCATCTTAGGTGCCAAACTAAGTAACCTTATCTGCTTTAATACAGAGAAAAAGAGAAAGTCTTTCACAGACTGTTTCAGAACCACAGCAAATCCTGGTCCGTGTATAATTCTCCCATGCCAATTAAGGGAAGAGTTGTCAATCTTTTCTCTCATTTGTAGACTGTGTTACTTGATTCATTCTGCTCGCCCACAGCACTTCGTATTTTTTTTTCTTCTGTCCCTTTCCAAAAAAATTAATTCCCCACAGTTTTCTAAGTTTCTCAGTCTCATTCTTAGCTTTCACTTTCTCATGCTGTCAAGTACTTGGAGAAAACTGGTCTTGTAGAACAAAAGTGAATGTGATTTTTGGAAGGAGTTTTGGGGTTTTGTTGGTTTTTATATTTTGGTTGGTATTTTGCCTCATGGGAGAAAATGTTGTCTTCTTCATCTGAAACAGAAGTAGCTTGAGGCAAGAACCCAAAGCTGAAGATGGTAACAATCTTAGCCAAGATTCAGGTACTGCTGTTTTATAAAACAGCTTTTGTTATTAAAAAGGACTCTGTGAGAGATTAATTTTGGACATGTATTTGCTGAGTAATTCAGGCTAACTATTTTGAAAATCTGAAGAAGACAAGTTTTGGTTTCATATTTTACTTTTTAAAAGAAACCTATGACTTCATTAAGCAGAAATATGAGAATTAACAATGAGTAAAAAAGAATTTTAAAACTTCCTAAAGTGTATAAAAGCAAGTTTCAAATGAAAATGTCTCACAGTATGTTTCATAGTGCAAGGGGATTTTTTCCACTACCTGAAATAAACTCAACAATGAATTAACATTTCTTGCAGCAACACTTACTTAAAAGAATGTGCTACATTAGAAGACTTGAAAACAAAACCAAATATTTTTTTTTTTTTTAAAAGCGTAATTTATAAACCAACACCGTATCGGAAAACTACGCCTTACAGAGTGAGAAAGTGCCCTCACTGTAATAGCCAAAGCTATTGAAAAGCTTTAGCATTTTCATGCATGTATGTGAAATTAAGAAATTCTGATAACAAATGCCAAGCCTACACTGCCTTCACAGGATACAGCTTCTTTGTATTTAAGTATTTTGAACTTTTGCAAAAATAAGATAAAACCAGCATTGCTTAGACTCAAGAAAGGTTTGGATTTTCTGAACCTTCAGATAACGAGTGCTCTTGAAAAGATGAAGGATAATTCCCATTGTAAAATGCAACAGACAACTTTTTAAGGAGCACCAGTAACAAAGGTGCTTGTTGAAGACCCTTCTTTAACAATTGTAACAATAGAAGACAATAAAAAATATAACGTGTCTTCAGGAATCTGGAAATGAGTCAGTTACCATTCTGTGAGCATTCTCTTGATTGAACTTGCTCTGACCAAACCTGCAAGTTTAGACAGCAATTCGTACTTTAAATTCATCTGTAAAAGATGTGAGAGAGAAAAGCATTCCAAAAATTTGGCTGTGAACACCAGAGTAGAAGTAGTCTACAGGCAAACAAAACAAAATGAGAAAAAAAAAAGAGAATCTTTAAACCAGTGGGGGGAAAACCCCAAAATTAAACACAAAGATCATTTCAGTAATAGAGGTTTCGGGAGTATGTGTTGTCCCCTAAAACAGCTTTCATCCTCTAGAAAACATTTTGGGAAATACAATTACTCCATCTGTCTTAGGCTTTTTGCTGACTGATGGACTCTGAAAAAGGCCTGATATGCTGCAGTGTCAGGGAAAGGTTGCAGCAATAGTTAAGTGAATTCTGTGAAGTTCAACTATTTTTTTTTTCTCACTTGAATGCTAGAGATTTTCAAAATCATGTCACCTCAGAAGAATATGAGAAATTATTTTAGGTGCACTGAAGTAATTAACTCAAAAAGCATCCATGAAAGTTCTGCTGTCACCTTATTGATTAGAATTAAAAAGAAATTTAAATGGAGAACAATTTCCAAGTGATTGTGGTAAGCCTGTTTAATACGATCAAGTACAAATCACTTGTATTGAAGAATACAATCCCTTTTTCAGGGAAGTACTCGGTCTGCTCTTGATATGCAATTCTGATCTTCTTTCTGCTTCTTGGACTTACATTCTTCTGTGATTTTGTTAAAGACTGAATGACTTTACATCATTCTTAGTCTAACTTTCTTCTAAGGCAAATGCAGCCCTTGAGCAGAAAAAAAAAAAGAGAGACAAATGAAACAATTTAAGGACAAAATAATTTGTAGAATTTTAGCGAAGGTTATCATCCCTGGTGAGCTGCAATGTCAAAGAAAAATAACTCAGTAGCTCTTGGTGTCAGCTAAACTCTGTTCCTACAGAAGTCAATGTGGAGTGCTTCTATCAACTACTGACAAAATAAAAAGGCTGCAGCCTTATGAATTTGCAGCCTGATATATGGCTGCTCATAGAGGTGTGTAGAAGAAGAACACAAGATGGAAGGCTAAGCTAGAAGAAGAATAGGTCTCAAGGCCTTCTGGCTACCCCAAACTAGTCCCTGCTAGAGGTTCTTATTTATTTTTGTGGTCCTTATTTGTAAGTTTAGTAGTCTTGAGGGAAGAGATTCAAACTGGCCACAACTTACAAGTTTTATTTTCTTTCCCTGGCATATGAATGATCCGTCATGTTACTCTGTCCCCAAGTGCTGTGTTTCAGTGCTGGGGTAAGGTGTAACACCAGGCATCTGCAGTCCTGCTCTGTGGCTGTCTGTCTGCCACCCCACGGCCAGGAGAAATACAGCCAGACCTCATCTCTGCTCAGGCTGACCTATAAAGAATTCAGATGGTCCTTGTGTTGTGCAAAGCCCCATTTGAGAAAGTCCTAAAGGAGGCAGGCAGGTATAATAAACCCCGAGACAAAGTGCTGACCTTCCCTTCATAGGAGAGCAGGAAGGCGGCCTCAGGGGCTGGGCTGGGAGAAAATCGTTCTGGTGTGGTAGTTTGACCTAATTTTCTGTGTTTGAAAGGTAAAGCTGAGCCAAGAGACAAATAGGAGCTTGGTGGTAAATCCCTGAGAAGCATGAGATATCCAGCATGAAACGGAGGGAACTCGGGCAGTATTTTGTTCAAACCAAACCGGGCATGTTGTGCTATGCTAAGCCTTTTGTCAGTCTGTGTACAAGACCGCAGCCTTGTAACAAAAGGCGGGGAAGGTAGTAAGAAAGTAACTAACAATTAAAAAGTACATTCATCCATCTATTCCTGTGCAATTTTGTGCAAATCTTCCTTGTACAATCAGTAACTAATTATATGAGGTTTTTATAGTGGTAGAAATTGAGAGCTTAGACAAAGACATGGGAACATTTACATCAAGAGATAATTTAGCTAATAAGAATTGAACGTAATTTGGATACAAACCCTTATGTAGAATCATAGAATTATCTATATATGTATGTGTGTGTGTATATATATATATATAGAGAGAGAGAGAGAGACATGCTAATAATGATGTTTGAGCAATACCATTAAAAGTTTGTAGGTCTGAGGTTTGTTCAAACTTCTCTTGTCCCTTATGTGTGTTGGGATTTTTGTACAGATTTCTTCTATTGAAAGATCCTGAAATAAAACAGGCAAGGATTTTTAGGCCTAAATATGAATCTTGATTAAGTACTAGTAGTGGAGTATTCTGAAAGAGGAAGATTTTTTCTCCTCTGCATCAGCTGCTATTACTTCTTAGTGTCTATCTGCATTGTCACCAGGCCTCTTAGCTCATTGTTAACTTGCTTAGTAAGCATCCAAGAGATGTAAGGCTTGGAGTAGAAAGACTACAGTGAATTAACTTGATGTATATTTATGGGGAACCACTCCCAAACATGAATCAGCATGAGAGAAAGCATGAATGTTCTACTTTGGAAAATGTCATGCCTAAGTGATGGTGCAGTTGTTGGTTTGGGCTGAGGGATGACATTTTCATTGGTTAACGTGAAATGGGAGGGAAACAGATACACCAAGAAAAGGCGTGAAGATAATTACCACACGCTTTTGTTTTTCTGGAATGGGGACAAAGGAGGCGCAAAAACTAAAGGGTGGGGAACCAAGCCTTGTGGAAATGTTCGGGGAGCATTGCAGTAGTAAACAGTATTTACTGGAACTTGGAATTACGGCTTGACAAGGGCAATGAGATTTTAGTACAGCAGCAATATGCTGGTGAACCTGCATCCTAAACATAGAGCATGGAGCACAAGGAGAGATCTGCACGCCAGTACTGCTGCTCAGAACTGAAATACAGTAGCTTTTAACTGAATGCTCCTATTGCAATATTTTTTCAAGCCAAGGCTCTCAAAAAGCCTTGAGTGATTGTAGCTATGCTTTTGGCCTTGTTGGCTTTGATCTGAGGTACAAAGAAGATTTTTCCATGTAGGCAAGGCAGACCCTTCATAAACCATCGTGGGGGAAAAAAAGAAGTGTAATTGCTCTCAACTTTTGTGGGAGTTTCTGGTGCAGTAAAGCCTTACAGGGATGTACCTATTTGTCAAGGCAGCTCGTGCCTGACAGCTTGTTGATCCTGTTGATCAAGTCAAGGACTGCAGCCAGAATAATTGCATGAAATTTTCTAGATACAGAAGTGCCAGTGAGGAGGTGCTACCCTGTGCTTCTAAAAGGTTGTTCCTAAGGGGCAGAGTCAGAACAGCCTTGCAGTATAACAGATGTACATATAGGGATAAATGTCAAGGATAGCACTAATTCTCCCGAGAAGTGTATTGCAGTGTTACCACATCACTGCTTACATCCAGCATTGCTGTAGCATGTTCTAACTCTAAAATGTTAGTGAGAAAAGGTACGGTAGGAGGAGAAAAAAGCACAGAAATTATTTCCTCCTAAAAAATCTAACGCATTTTATGTGATGAACTGTAGCTAAGCACACCCCACGTAACAGGCAAGCTTTGATAGACTTTTTTAAAGCTCTTCAGACACATTTTTTTTAATTATAGTGTAGCTGTCTGTGCCTTGTGCTAATAATTATGCCCAGCTTTGTCCTTGTTACCCTCCTCTTTGCCTTTCCCTATCAAAACTAGGTTTGGAGATTTGGAAATCTACTTCTTTTTAGAAACACATATTACTGCATATGTTTTAAATCTATTTGAAGTTAAGAATAAACACAAAAAAAAATTTAGAGGTTTGTTGGGTTTTTTTGATTGCAAATCAAGTATTACTCAAAATTTCTAGGAATTTGCCCTTTGTTTTACTACTGTTTCAGGGGTTTTGTTCCAGGCTTCCTGAAGTATGTATAAGTAGTTGTTTTTTTTTTTCTTTCCTATATGTTGGACAGTTAGCTTAATTAATAATATGACATATAGGAAGGATCTCAGGAAAATACTTCTTAAGTATATAGAGAGTGCATGTTACTGTAAAATGTGCTGTATAATTAGGCATGTGTTAAATATGGGGAGAATAACCTGACTCTGAGATGATCCTAATGATGAAAGGGAGATTAAATCAAAGATTTATAATGCTGGCCTGGAGGTGTTTCCTAACTACAGAAAACATATAGAGAGTGTTTCAGTACTATAACGATTTCCATATTATAGCTGGCTGAGAAGCATTATGATATGTGCAGTACAAAATCCATTTCCTTGGATTATAAATTAGTTCACAGTCATATGCTGATAGCAGAGCTGCACACTGAGTGTACATTTCTTGGGTAACGAGAACTGCGTCTCTTGTGAATGCAGAATACTTATAACAGCATTCAGAATCTTGCATGCTGCAGGCAGGCAACACGTAGGCTTTCACACACAAAATATATCACATTGGAGGCATTGAAGTCTAGTTGAAAAATGCATAAGTGGCATTTGATTTAAATTATGTAGAAAATAAATGTATGGAGGTGCCATTTTTATTAATAAATTCTCTCAGTAGAACAGAAAGTAGATATGTGACCATAAGCAGCAGTAGAAGAAACAAACTCCTAGCAGTCTGAGAAGCTGGTGAAAGAAAAGTATTTTAGTGCCCTAAATATGCTTCATTTCCAGTACATATTCTGCAAGATATATGTAGTTATATCACTGTGTTAAGTCTAAATGCATAACTGAAAACACTTTTGGCTGAGAGACCCTTAAAGAATCAAGCATTGCATTGAATTTTATGACACTCCCTATGCATAGGGGGGTTTTAAATCTGCATCTACCTTTTTATAAATTAGAAAGAATCCCTTGGGGGAAAAAAGTTAATTCACAATGGAAAAAAAAAACAAACCAAAACAAAAACACGTACTTAAGGTTGACTTATAGAAAAGCATAACCAATATATACTTCCAAAAAAGAATTAGAATTGTGGTTTCGAAATATGTGTGAAAAACAGTAACTTAATTTGCAAGAGTATGTATGTGTGTACACATCTATTTATCTTTCATTATATTCTTACAAATATTAGGAACAATAAGTGAGATTGAATAGAGTCTTATAATGTCTTTCAAATATTTTTGTCCTAGCAGATCAATAGGATGGAAGAAGTCTTCTTGTTGTGTGGATTTTTTTTTGTTTGTTTTTAAAGCATGTCAGTCTTCAACAGAAACTAGTGTAGTAAAATACTTCAGAGTTAAATGTTTTTCATTGTTTCTGTTTATAAATGACAGCCATTTTGAAAGTCTTTTTTCAAAGCTCTAAAATGTTTTTAGCCTCTAGCTCTCATTGACTTGGATGAATTAATATCGGAGTTCAGATGCTAATTTATGTGACTGCTTTTGAAAACAAATTTAGGTCAAATCCTGTTCCTGTAGGAGTATCCATTAACTCTGTCATTAACTCCAGGAAATCTTTCTGTTCACAGCCTCTGTTCTTTAACCGACAATTAATTTTTTCTGACTGAGTCACCTGCCTTCAAGTTTGAAGTTGCCAAATAAAGCAAGGATACTTTGTTCATGTAGTGCAACGAATTCTGTAGAAAACTAGCATCTGAGTGATGGGTTTACTTTTTATTATATTTCCAGGGAAATTCTGGCCTGGGTTTCAGCATTGCTGGAGGAACAGATAACCCACACATTGGGGATGATCCTGGGATATTCATTACTAAGATTATACCAGGAGGAGCTGCAGCAGAGGATGGAAGACTCAGGTAAAAACAAAATTATTACATGTGTTTGGAAACAAAATGCATAATTATTATAATTGTTCTCTGGGAGCCACATGCCTACTGGATCTTTCATGGGTCAGGGGAAGTAAATGACCTGACTGGAGTTTCCTTTCTGCTAAGACAGCTGATTGAAGGAGCTTAGAGCAACTGAATAGGGGTAGTTATATCCTGTATGATAGGGGGCATTTCATGGTGCCACCTCCTTCTTAGTACCAGGTATTTACTTTAGTGCAAAAGGTAAGGTGAGGGCAGCAGGAGGAAACCTGAATATCAGCATGCAAGTCTTCTCTGCCTGGCCTGTGTGTTCATGGCTGAAGAACTACACACTGGTCTTAGACATTAGGCTATCAAGACTTCCCAAACTACAAAGCTATTGCTAAATAGTTATAGCTATTTGTAGATGCTTCCTTTTATTTGGCTGCAGTAGTGAGATGTGTTTATTGCTGTTTCCAAACATTATTTTGTTCCATGAGGATATGATGGCTGTGCTGTGTGTTCTGAGTCATCTCCAGAGTGGTCTGTTGCTTTAGATCCTGAAACAAATATGCAGATCACTTGATGGGGTTCTCAAATACATGGCAGCATCTCCCTCAGACAAGAGGAACCACAGAAGTCCTTATACTTGTCTTTCCTTGTGGACTGAATACAGAAAGGCTTCCATCTATTACAGAGGATGCCACCTTACTGTTGGTTGTGCAGCCTGCTAATGCTCCAAAAAGCCAATTTAACCAGAGAAACTTGGGAAAAAAATTCTGATGCTTTCATTGTCTCAGCACTGAAATCAGCTCTGAGAGCCTTTGCCAAAAAAAGATGGTATAAAATTCATAAAATGTACCAGATGGTAGCAACATTTTTTTCCTGAAACCTTTCCCTTTAATTCAAAGCTAAAAGTAAGGGGAGTTGGCCAGTTTAAAGTGCAAGTTTGGGATACTTCTTATGCTACATTAATAATTTGATTTTAGAAATTATTATTTTATTTTTTTTTTACTATGATAGTGATGAAGAGTCATGGTGGTTGGCAGTGCCTGAAGAATGTAGTTTTAACTAAGACTGCAGATAAAAGGAATGGGACTAATATCATGTAACTTTGTGACTAAAATGATGCTATCTACCCCTAAGCTAGTCTCACAATAGTGAAGAAAAACCTAAGCATTTCTAGGTTGTGATTCACTTAATCCTAAAGTCAATGCCTAAAACAGAACAGAATAAAAGAGCCTATATTTTCATTGGTGACTCAAATGAAAAGGAGTTTCTTTGCCTAGACCAACTGTATTGATCTGTACTGTAAATGTCTGCATTGGGCCAGATGAGCTTCATAGAAAACACAGCATGAAGAAACAGCAGTATTTGGAAATGATGTTATAGAATTAGACATGATGAATAACATAAAGCTGAAACTGCCTTTCTGCTAAAAAGAAGGAATTCCTTGCAAAAAAAAAATGTACCATTTTAGTAGAATTTTTAATTACATATTAAAACTTTTTTCGTTTAAGCTATTAAGAGGACAGGAGCAATTGCAGTATTTTGCTATCAGTGTAAAAAAATCTAATATTTCATAACTCATCCCTGTATTGAATAACAACTGTAGATTTAATTCATGATTATGTCTGTGTTGTAAATATCTTGGAAAGACCTTCTAAACCCACAAAAAGTAGCATACTGAGGCAATTCATTAATCTATTTTAAGATTGGACGTGGCAAACTTTGTGTTTTGTAATAAAAGTTTAGCAGTACAAGTATAGATATCTAATTACTAAGAGTTATATAATGTTTTAAGCATATAGTTGGCATGGTCATTATTCCTATTCTCAGATTTTAGAAAGATTCCTCCTTTCCTTGTTTTATCTGGTATGTGGGTCTCACTTCACTGCAAAGCTGCAATTCAGTCACTTTCTAGGAACACCTGAAAATGTAGTTATCAGTGGCCATTACTGATATGCCACTGAAGGGCATATCCTGGTGCACTCTTCACTGACTTACACAATAATTAATTTTTCATAACAGAGTTTTATCATCTAGGGCCACGCTATAGTAACAAAAACTTAACAACATGAAGTAACAGCTACTAGGAGTAGTGATAACATAAGTTTCTTAGCAAAAGCCCCATTTTTAATTACCTGAGAATGAGAGATGGGTGCTTATAGACTGAAAAAAATATATGCTTTTTTTGTCTGCTTTTCTTTCATACTCTGCCTGCAGATACTCTACATTTTATAGCAATGTGGGCTGTCTGAACTGGCTTCTGTATCTACTGTCTGGTTTTAATCATAAAAGCCTGTAAAATCACTTCCACTGCATTTTACATGACGTCCCTTTGATCTAAGCTAGCTGAGTGAAGTTCTTCAAACAGCAAGACTATGAAAGCGACCTTTGAAAGAAATTGACTTCATGCTCCAGACCCTTGGGAATATTTTACATTAATGTATGGATTGACAGGGGAGGAGTAGGTCAACTGAAGTTTCACATAAATCCAACAAAAGCAAATGCAGCCTACTGCATCTGGGAAGGCGTAACTCTCCAGTGGTAGATGTATAGTTATAAGTGCATAAATATCAGGTATAAACATCTGATGGGGGGGAGTGAAGATAAAGAAGCCAGACTTATATCAGTAGTGTCTAGCAACAGGGCAAGAGCAGTGGGCAACAAGCACATGAAATTTCATCTTATCATCAGGAAATTCTTTTCTGTGGGCACAGGTAACTCAGGGAAGTTGTGGAGTGTCCGTTCTTGGAGATATTTAAAACCTGATGTAAACATGTAAACATGTACCTGGACAACCTGAAGCAAGTAAACTTGTTTCAGTGGAGAGGGTTTGACAATAGGATCTCAAGAGGTGCTTTCCAACTTAAATGACTCTGTGATTCTTTCATTTGGCTTGAGCCAGCAGTGTGCTCTGGCAGCACTGAAGACCAGCATCGAGGTGAGCAGAGATGCACAAAGAAAGCATTGGAGGCAGCAGTCACATGTTGCAATAAGGAAAATTCCAGTTGTGTCTGAGGACAAAAAAGATCTCTTTAATGTAACAGGTGATTCCATGAGATTATGGAATCTCTCTGCTCTTAGAGAGAAATTCAAAATTCATCTTGATGAAGTCCTAAGCTATGATTGAACTTTCAAATTGGTCCTGCTTTGGGCAGGAGATTGGACTAAATAACCTCCAAAGGTCCTTTCCAGCCTGAATTGTTCTCCAATCTGCAGATTACTCTTGTGAATCAAACCTGTGTGTGAGACTGAAACAAAGGTGGTTAAAATCCTGGGTTTTTCTTTAGTGGAGAACAATACTTTTATTGACAGTAGGTACAGTACATAGTGCAGATTTGTATCATTTCATGACCCATATCTCTGCTTTAAAAATAACAATAATTATCAGCCACTTTAGACTTCACTCATCTTAATAAAAAATTCCCCTCTTTGAGGGACTTCCTGAACTCTCAAAAATTGGAGAAGCACAGAACCACAGGATATCTCAAGTTGGAAGGGACCCATAAGGATAATTGTGTCCTCCCAATGCAACTCCCTGTTTATCTCAGGACTGCTACTAAAATTGAACCATGTGACTGAGAGCATTGTCCAGATGCTCCTTGAGCTCTGTCAGGTGTGGTGCCACAAACACTTCACTGAGAAGCCTCTTCCAGGGACAGACACGCTCTTGAGTGGAGAATCTGTTCCTCATATCTGGTCTGAATTCCCCCAGAGCAGCTTCATTCCTTTTCCTTGTGTCCTATTCCTGGTCACCAGAGAGAGGTGATCAGCACCCCCTCCAGTGCTCTCCTCAAGGAAGTACTAATGGATATGTTTATCTACTACTTACTCCCTCTGAAATGCCCTGACTTGTAGAACTAGTGTAAGAACCATCACACTACACAGCTCAGATTTTAGAAGACATTTGGGTCAGTACACTAACTCCTCATCTTTCAAAATAAAGCTGTGGAATCTCTTATGAAGTCCGTATAATATGCAGAAACTAATTTCATGTATAGTAAGTAGTATAAAATTTATCATTTATTGGAATTTTAAGAACTATTTTAGATGTAATTATTTAGCTAAATGTGACTATAATAACCTTGGAACTAAATAGAGATTATTTTTTTCTCTGAATGCTTCATGCCATGGTTCTCTGAAGATGTCGGTTTCAAGTCAGGGATAGACAGAGAATATAAACCCTCTGAAAGTAGCAGTTATTCCCACTGAGTTGAAGGAGAATTTCTCTCAACAGTCAAATTGTTTATGATTTTTTGATGCATAAAAACTTCTTTTTGTATCTCATTACTGTTGGTTGTCTGTGGGCAAATAACTACTTTTTAATAAAGAAGTCTGAATTTAGACTTATTTTCTCCTCTGTAAGAAATTATGGCTCAGTGCCTTTTTTATTTGCATTTGTGTCAGAGGAAAAAAAAAACAAACAAACAGCGTTTGTTTCCTTTACCTACATAAAGCAAAGAACCTCAGTATAATATTCAGTAATTACTCCTTTTGTCTTATCAATCATACGTGAACCTCTGGCTTCTAAAAGGCAACATGTATAATACCATTCATCATTCTGTGAGAACAAAAGTGATCAGCTTATGGAACTGGAAGCACAGTTTAGTGGCAGAACTTGATTGAGGGAAAAAAACACTTAAAAGGCATAACACAAAGCTTTCAGTTAAAAGAGCTTAAAAGAGCACAGACTCACAAAATATTAATACATTTTTATAAATCATGAATCAAAACTTTTTGAGTCCAGAATCACTCTTGCTGATTATAGTTTCTTACAGTCTATATTTGATTTTGAGATAGCTTTCTCAAAAAGCTTTCTTGCTCTGCAGGAATGAGAGGGTCATACATGTCCCATATGTATTGCTATCAAAAATACACTTTTCCTTCTTGAAAAGACAAGATTGAAAATGAGAGTTGTAAAAGGTCTTGGGAATCTAAAAAAGTTGCCTTGGTCACGGGAAACTTACAGAACCTGTGCTACAAAAGTCAGTTATTGTATATGTGATGGAATATGAATGAGTTAATTCACAGATAGATTTAGATAGTGAGATAGTGAGATAGATTTAGACAGTCTTGGGCTTGACTTTCAAGGGTTAATGTTGTACCAGAGGTTATTTTGGTATTTAAGCCTGAGCTGTGCTTAAGAGAAAAGATGGTTGATGAAAGGCTGAGTCCAAGGGAAGAAATTGGTTGTGCCTGGGAGGTTGCACATTGCCCTGGTTAGCTGCCCAGACCTGTGGCTGTTTCATTCATTCTTTCTTCAAAGAAACTGATTTCCTGTCTCTTCCCATTTGTGAACCTATCAATTGCTTTTCCTTAAGAGTATGGACATTTGTAAGGAGAGCTTAAATAGGTTGAGAAAATCAGATCAATTGAGAGTTACCTTTGGCAGACTAATCAGAAACAGCACTGGCACTCCCAGCTAGCTGAATATCATAGGCTAAAAAGTTCTAAAGCTGTGCATTGTTCATCTTTCCTTAGTTAATGTATCTTTCATTTTCTTTAATTACTGATTGCTAGGAGGTTTAGCATTGCAAAGCTGCAGCATTTTTTGGGCATGCTGTGTTGCTCTACCATCACCCTGTCAGTTTTCCCCATTGGATTTCCCTCCCACCCTCAGCTCTTAAAGCGATTTGGTGTGAGGAAGGGAACCTTATACACGTGCTAATGGCAGGAGACAAGAAGCACAAGAACTTGCCTCAGTCATCCAGTAAATCAGGGAGAAAGCTTGGAATAGAGTAGTGGTTCCTTCTCTCATGTTTCTGTGCCTTAAAGGCTTCAGTTAAATGCCTACCAGCAAAGGCTCTAAACAAATTAGATTGGTGTTCTTTTCAGTTGTCAACTAACCCACTGTGAAGTGTCAAGGATTATAAATCTAGCTAGCTATATGTGGCAAGAGAGGAATTCTGAAGACCCTTTCTCATGGATATTTGTGGGGGGAAAAAATTGTGTTCTGATCAATATTTTAAAATAAGTCTGTGTTTCACTAAAATGAAACAGGAAAATTTGTGATTTTACACTATTAATTTAAAGATTGAAGACTGGAATTGAGAAACCCTGATATTGTGCGCAGTTTACCTGAGGAAAGAAGAAAGGAAGAGAGAAAGTAGAAGTGAGTCCCCACCTGAGAGCTGGTTAGATAATAGACAGCCATGGGCTGTGCTTTGCCTCTGAGGAAAAGACTGAAGCCCAGATCTTTCAGCAGCAGGCACACAGTTGTTGCCCACTGGTGTCCATTTATAGCTCCAGATTGCTTGTTAAAAACTGAATTGAGATTGATGCTGTGGGGCCTTTTCAGATTAACATGAAGAGCCCTTCCCAGGAGAGATCATGTTCTTTACAAGCGTGTCATGTGCCTCTAATGCAGCTTGGGAACTGGCTTTATTCCACCATCCTTATATGTCAAAACAGAAGTGTGTCTGCTTTGTGATTAGCTGCCCAAGTCCCCGTTAACTTCTGATCTTGTACTAAGCCTATCGGTACCAGGCCTTTGCACATTGCAATGGCACACGGCTTATTCAGGATGTTATTATAATTATGGTGCTACCACGAAACACTGATTCATATCTGCACTGTTTACAGGCCTCTGACAATGCTATTAGTTCAGTACATAATTTAGCAATAAGTTAATAAAGAGGCATTCACCCTATTAGGCAAAACATGCTTGCTTTGCAGACAGTCATAAATTAGATCATGAATTATTGACTGTTCACTATGTCCTGGTTTGTGTTAGGAAGTTTGATCTTATTAACTCTGCTTGTCTGTGTAGCTGTATCTTTTTTGAGCTACCATGGAATTGAAAAAAAATAAGAATTACCATGGAAGATCTACATGAAAAAGGCAGGTCACAAAATCCAAATATGATTTTCATACGTTATTTTTGAAGCTGAACATGTCTTACCATGGCTCACGTTTTAAGTTAACAACTTATATGTCTTATCACCAATGGAACATTCCATCATGTCATTTTGTTCTCTGTTGCCTGTACCACTTAATTTTTCATTGGCTGAATCCTTCTTTCTCTCTTTTTCCTATCTGAAGTTTGCATTCTTTGTTCAGTATTGCAGATCCCCAGTGTTTGTACTGTATTATTTATTGTTATTTATATTATGCTTTTCTTATTTTGTAAATAAGGTGGTAGGCTGTAAACATTTTTATGAGATACAAGGAAAGTAAAACAATGTTTTAACAGCTAAATTGTCAGGCAAAGAGAATAGAAGTTAGTGAGTAATAAAAGGTACTTCTCTGGATTGTGGTGTTTGAAACTGATGAATTTTAGGAACCTCTTTATAGACATCAGTGATGGACATTTTTATAGTTTTCTTTTGTAACACAAAGCATCAGTATCTTCCCTTGTACATTTCTGAGCTGTTTTCCACTAATTGAATTACACTGCTTGTGACTAACACTTAGGCAAATTAGCACGGTACTAGGACTCTAGCTTATGTAATGCCAATTGCAGTAGAAATTCCAAGCTATGGTACTGAACTGGTTAACAGGTCTCTCTCCAAAAAGTTCCTTTATTACTCATCCTGCCTGAATTACAGTCGCCCCAGAGTGCTGCAGTAGCAGAACAGCACCATGCAACCAAATCCAAGTGATTATTTCATCAATGTGTTTGCACTGATACTGCAGTTATGAGTTTGAATATCTCAGTGACAATTTATTGGAGTAGGAAGCTTTCTGTGGCTGCATACCTTAGAAATCATCAGCTTTCTGTAGACTCTGGTATTAGTCAAAGAAAATATATTTAATGTCTCTTCCTGTACTCAACAGGTGTAACCCTCTGGGGTACTATTTAATTTTTCATTTCTTTCAATTTCCACAAAACCTGAAAACAAGATTTTAGATGAAAAAAAAAACTGACTTTAAATGACCATTAAAAAAAAAAAAAAACTTTTAAGCAGCAAAGATCTGATTTTAAAACTTCTAAGAAAAAACTTGGTCAACATTTTGTTTCTGACAGCCAAAACCACCAGTACATGGTGAAACAGTTCATACTCTGTCAAAACTCCTGGCTGTGGTTTGCATAAAGAATTTGGACTTTCAGACTTTAGCCAAGCCTATTTTCTGACAGTACGTCATCATTGTTACATTCCTTACTCCACATTTTTTGCCGTTGTTAGAGCAGGGGTTCCCCATAGCCTGGGAGTTTTAGTATCAGTATCAAACTTGCAAGATGTAGGAAATCTTTGTCTCAATGTACTGCTCACATCATGGCATCCTGTGTAATACTCCAAATCATAGCAACACCACACCAACAACAATCTTTGGTGATTTCTCTGTAAGGTACCTATCTGTACTCTACTCTGAGCTGCAGCTCTGTTGTATGCAACCTAATGGTACTGATGCTCTGAAGCTGGTGGAGTTTCTTACTGAACTTGAACAACGTGTTTTTTTCTCCTCCATTCGTTTTAAGGCTGCACCTATGTTGGGAATAGCTATTCCGATCACGCCAAAGCATGAGGGAGGGTTTTCTGCTTGTTGGTGCAAGCACAGGGATGGCAGCGCTGCCTTGTTTTGTGCTCAACTTGCTGGGCCTGATCTTTGGCAACACTTTTCTTGTTTTGTGCTCAAGTTTCCCCATTTGTAAAATGGACACAGTGATCATTATCTTTGCCTCACGGGGGTTGTTGTGAAGCTAAAACGAGTTCATATTTGCAAAGCCCTTTGAGAGCCCCAGATGAAAAGTACTTGTAAAAATCTTGAACCTGGGATTGCCTGCTGGGTTATCTGTTGTAACTGGTTTTCCTGCACAAACCTGAATGCTCTGCAGACACTGCTGGTGTCAGCTGGGAGGATTTTGATTTGGATTGAGGAACAGCTGAGCAGTTCAGTGCCTTCAGCAGGCAAAGCACACCTTGGTCCCAAGTCAGCACCGTGGCTATCCCCTGGCTGGACACGGCACAGCCTGGCCCAGGCTGCTGCCATTCCCCGGGCTCTGGGCCCTGGCATTCCCTGGCATTGCCTGGCACCCCCGTGGCACTGGGGACAGCCGGACCAGAGGGCTCCAAGGGAAAGTCAGGGCTGGGAAGCCGGAGCTGTCCCTGCCTCTACCACACCTACAGCGCCTGGCCCGCGGCACTTCCCAGTACCTGCCAAGCAGCCCTGCAGCTGGGAGGAGTTTGGCTGCTTCCTGATGCCCTCAATCATCCCAGGCTTTACAGAGATTTGTTTTCTTTCCCTTTCCTTTATCCCAACACCTTCCTCTCACAACACCCCACAGCTACCTACACCTCCTTCTGCTCATCATTCGCCTCTCCACTGTTCCACTCCAGCCTCAGCTGCAGAAGGGCACATATGACTCCTTGTCCTGTGAGCAGCAATTTTCCTTCTGGCCTCCAATAGAGGCTGCCAGAGCCGCCCGGATCGAGCCAAGCCAGCAGCAGGGGCTGGATGTACTGGGAGTTCCAGCACTCGGGTGCTAGTAGGAGTAGTTTCCGAAGGAAAGGATCGTTCATGGCAGTGGCAGGAGACGGGACGCAGAGAGACTGAGGATAACGTGGGATTTAGAGAACGGACAGAGGAATGGAAAAATGTGGTAAGAGCAAAGGATACCAGCAAAGAGCTGGATGAGAAATATAGAGGGAGAAGAAATACAGGGTGGGAGAATATTTTGGGAGAGGGGAATAGGAAAGGTAAACATTAGTTCCTGTAGATTTTGCAAGAAGTTAATAAAACAATTTAATGCAAGTTTGAGCCCATTTAAGAGAATGCTTATGGAGCCCCTACCAGTCCTAGCATCCTGCCCACCCTTTGCATACCCCTTCCTGCCCTGTCCTGCCCATGCTTCCCTGTCTGCTTCCTCAGCCATCCCCTTGCTTCCATGAACCCATCATGGAGCATGGACATTTAAGCACAACTGTGGGCTGTCCAGGGCTGCTGGTTGGGCAGTGTCTGGCTGGGCATTTGGGCAGAGTCTGGCCAGGCACTGAGGCAGTGGCTGCTGGCTGGGCAGTGTCTGCAGATGTTACCTGGTGCAGCTGCTGGTCTGAGTCACCTTGCGCCTGTGTCTGTGCTGCATTGCTGCAAAACTTTTGCTTTTAGTGAAGTCGTGCTTTATTTCCAGTAAGCTGAGGTGGGAATCAGGTCTGCAAAGTACAAAATGGTCTTCTATGTTTGGACAATTGTTTTGATTTGTTTTCTGTGCCTGTGTGTCCAACCCAGAAGCTTTACCTTGACATATGTTTGTGTATTGCAGTCCCAAACTCTGTTTGAAGAGGATGCTAATTATGCAGAGAACATTCTAAAATGAATAATGTGGGAAGTGTAAGATCATAAACTTTGCACGAAATTACCACAGGTGTGGCTTACCTAGCAAGAGAGTTAATTTGCTTTGAGTTATTCTGGCCAAGCAATAACTGAGAGCTTGATGGCACAGAAAATAATTTCATTATAAATTATTTAGAACCTCTGTACCTCTAAAATCATTATACAGTGACAGGATATCATTCTGTTTTCAGGATATTTGTGATAAGGCAAAAAAAAATTGATGAAAGAAGAGGTGCTCCTCTTGTCGATGTACTTAAACTTGACTTTTATTCTAGAAGTTTATGCTTGAGTCTGCGTGCAAATTGAATGGGTGTCAGCTGCTCCTCCCTCAAGCCCATGTAGCTACGCCCTGTGAGATGAGCTACTATTAGTTAATAACTACTCCCCATGCTCAAAGTGTGCATAAGGAGATGCAGCTCTTCTGGGAGGCATCAGACTGAGTGGGCTTTTCTCTCCTTGCGCTGCATGGGGCTTGTATGTGAAACATTTTTAACCTCTGGCTTTTATCAGACACAGAAAAAATGGTCCTTCCTTTTAGCAGTTTTGTTGGCTCAGCCTTCAAGGGCTATATGAGAAATTTTATCTGCATGTTCTTTTTGGTTTTTTGGGTTTTTTTCCAAAGTTGAGGATTTAGAGAATTACATTTGGAGCTGATTTAGAATTTACTGACATTTTTAGCACCTGAATATTATTGACCATCTTGCATTCTGTCTTTATGAGTAGATTTGAAATAATACCAAGTCAATATTGTACCAAATTTCAAAATTAATATTGATTTAGAAATCAATAATGTGACACTATTATTATCATCATTTTCATGAGAATTATTATTATTTGAAGCTGAAGTTTCTTAAATTATAAGAATGCTCATTGTATGGTGTTAGTTTTGACATTTTGGTAATGAATTCATTCCTGCAGCTAAAAATTGCCTTTAACAACCAAGTGGGGTTTTTTTTATTTGTTTTGTTTTGTTTTTAAAAAATCAATAATTTAAAATACAAATACTTACTGCATTTGGCAGCAGTACATTTTTTAAAGTTTTCAGTGCATGTGTCAACGTATTTCAATTACACTGTTTCTTTATTTGGCTCATAACAGTTCAAATAGCCTATTTTTAAAGTCTCTCTTGCTATCATTTCTCAATGGAGTGCTGGGCTGCATTACTGCATAATTTTAGCTTTCTTCAAATTCCAGGTCTAAGAAGACAAGAATATTATACTGAAGCTGAAGAAACTTTTTTTTTTTTTTTTGGTACAAAATTAGATCCAAATTGCTTTTAAATGCCAAAGGGAAAGAGAAAATCAGGGACACCTTCCACTAGTCCAAATTGCTCAGAGCTCCATCCAACCAGGCCTTGAACATTTCCAGGGCTGGGGCATCCACAGCTTCTCTGGGAAACCTGCCATTCTACCTCACCACTCTTACAGTAAAGGGTGTCTCCAAAGGGTCTTCTCAGTATCTCATCTAAGTCTACCTTCTTTCACTTTAAAGCCATTACCCCCTGACCTGTCACTATGTGCTCTTGTGAATTTCTGTAATGCATGTAAAGATTCCATCAAGTCAGAGCAGCAGGCAGAATTTCTGCCGTCTTGCTATTGAGGATGCTCCCCTATTGAGAATGAGTAATGGGGTACTAAGACTGCAACCTAAGGAGAGCATTACGTAATACAAAGTGCAGCAGGTTCAGTGATGGAAACAGAGGCAATGAAAGTGTTTTTCTGAGATGACATTGGAGACAGCAGATGGTTGTTTTGATTTTTGATTCTCTGACTGCCTAATCTTTTCATTTATTCAATTTTGTTTTCATTCAGAGCTTATTAGATTTATTTTACTTTTTTTTTAATTAACTGGAAAATTGTTCATCCTAAATCGATGTCATTTTTGTCAAGGCAAAGGTATCATAAAAAAATTTGCCTTAACTTTCCATTTTATTTCAGAGTTCAGTTGCAAATCTGTAGGTGTTACAGCCAAGAGGCATTCAGATATATAGAAAGATGAGTGGTTGTGTTTCCATCTCTGAAATTAAATCAGTGTTACTGGCAGTTCACCTATATGCCTTTGGCATGAAGAGCTTGTCTAGCAAGGCCTTTCAGGATGAAAAATCAGGTGTCATATGTAGGAAATTGCACTGACCAGGGAACCTCTGTTCGCTCTCCTAACAAAAAAAATTTGGGGACATCAAATGAAACTAATAAACATCAGGTTCAAATATCCACAAGAAGAATTTTTTAACTGATAGCAAAGCTGTGAGATTCATTGATAAAAAGCGCTGCAGATGTTAAGTTTACATGAGTTTTGAAAAAGGTTAAATTTGTGTTAAAAATTGTCCAGGGATATTGAATCCAAAAAAAAAGAAAAAAGTGGTTTTGGCTCAGGAAAGTCCAGCAGCTGAAAAAGTATTCTGGATAAAAAATTGTGTTAATATTTTTCCTTTACCATCTGCTAAAGGACACAATTGGAAAGAAACCCCAGGCTGGATGAAATCCTGTCTGGTTTATCACTTCTTGTAACTTTTTTCTTTTAGATGAGCGAACATTTGAGTTCCGACCTTTCCTATAGTGGAATCATTCTGGCCATAGGGGCAGCACTGTTTCCATTAGGCCAAGGGCTGGATCTCTCTGTGAGCCACTGGTGTTTGGTCAGGATGGGGTCAGAAGGTTCAGCCGGGCAGCTGCAGTGCAGGTCTCCTTGCTGGCTGTCTTGCCTTGCTGCCTTGGTGTGTGCCTGCAGCAGTCCTGCTACCAGGGGCCAAGGTTTTCATCTTCTGCGCAGGGTTTTGCACTAAAGGTTTGTGACTGCTCTCTTTTCTATTCCTGTTCCTGTTGGGAGCCACTAATGGTCCCCTCTTGAAATCACTCACTGCATGTCAGGATGTGCAGGAGCTCAAGGCAGTGCTAAAAGAGCTCAGCATTGCAGAGCTGCATTAATATTGCCATTTACCTGTGATAACTGGCTGTAGACATATGGAAGATATTGATCTGGCTGGATTTCTGCTTTAGATCTACTCTAGCAGTGTCTGAGCTGGCTTGGATGTCTCTGCATGGGATTTCACTGTGCCAGTTTTGATGCAATATGACATGTCTTTGGGGTCAGATTCCAGATATTAGGTTGGGGAATATTTTCAGCCAAGAGGGCTGTGTGTGTGTGTATATATAAACATATATACACTCTCAAAAACAGACACCCTGTGATAAGGGCATTCCAAAGACATTCTACCCAAAAGGACAAAAGGATCTCTTTGGGGTGGCAGAAAGAGTAAAATGCAAAGAGAGCCCCAGCTGTATTGAGGAAGTTTTAAGAAACAGAGTAGAATGCAGAAAGGATCCAAAGTCCTTTAAACAATAAATAAACTGCTTTTTAGCCAATTTATGTCTGGAGCTGAGTTTAAGGTCTTTAGGGGAAAAAAATAGAGAGATTAAAAAAAAGGAAATGCTGATGCATCCTCTATTGAAACTGTGTGAATAGGAACATATTCAAGCTTCTAAATATATTTTTTTCTAAGAGTCTAAAGGCTGCAGGGACTTTTCCATTCCTAATTATATAGTGCAGTCTGTTTCTGACTTACAACTTCAAAAATAGAACTTAGAGTCATAAATGAAACACAAGGAGAGGGATAAGGAGACGCCGTGTATGATAAGGAAGTGCTCTACTAATATTTTTACTGATGTTGTAGCCAGTCACTTGGGTTTTAAATTCCGTAACTGTTACGCAAACCCTTTAATATGCTGGCATTTCATTAAGAGGTTGTTTAAAAAAAATATGTGGGTAACTAAGCAGTAGCAGAAACAGTCATTTCAGGCAATAACATATTCTGAAATTCAGAAGCATTTCCTAAAATCTGATTCATTCCCTGACAATTTGAGCTCCAATCTCTGTTCTGGAAGTGAAGCTCAAAGTCCTCTGGTGGGACACCTGCAGATCATAGTGGTAGGACCTACAGCCTCCCTGGATGTGGTCTGAAATTCTTTACAGCATTATAGCAGGTACTTTTACCTCCAAAACCATCCCTAGACTCCTGATGTACAAAAGAGGAATTTCATTTGTACTTTTTTATTTCTCATGCAAACTTTGTGAGGACAAGAAGTAGGACTTAGTGCTAGTGTGTCCCTGGATATGGGAATGAGAAAAGTGACTGGGACTGCCCTGATCTAGAGGGATCCACACAGGCAGGCTTTTGCTGATGTTCTTCCATGTCTTTCACCTTCTGCCATTCAGGCAGGAATTCACTAGAGATCACTTTCACTTGGAAGGGTAAGTGGCTATTTTCTGTGCCCAAAATACTGAAAAAAATTCAAAGGTGTGTGTGGGGATAACCAACACAATTTCAGATCCCCCTCTAAAACGTTATGGGCTTTGAAGGCTGTGGGTTGAACAAAGGTGGTGTGCTATAGGATCATTATAGGTGTCCATTATATTGTAGTAATATCTGCAAACATACTTAAATGGGAAATATTTTATAAGAGGTTTTTAGTGTTTTTTTCATTTCAGTCTCCGGAAAGATAATCATTCCAGTTGCTGATATGAGTTGTGAGGTTGCAGAAGCACTGCACTAGGCTTGAGCAAGCACACTCTGCTTTTCAACAAGACTTGTTAGCTCAGCCATCCACCAGCCTTTGGACACTGAAACTGGTTTGCCAGTGCAAGGGGAGAAACCATCTGCCCGGGTGAATCTACTTAGGGAAGTACTGTGCAAGTGTTTAGTTCCTGTCTTTGCACACACCCGCACACACAGCTGCCTTTGTGCTTGGTTGAGGTGTTTGCCTTTCAACTCTTGCTTCTGAAGACTTGTTGCAAAGGCGAGTGCAGCCAGGAAAGGCCAGAGACTGCTTTGGTTATCCAGTGTTTATGCTGAGCATGCCTGGGGACTGCTGTGAGGGCTAATCCCTGTTTGAGATGAGCCAAGAAGGTGTAGACTCTCCTCTGGAAAGCTTGTTTAGACTGTAAACAGGAGACAAAGGAAGCAGGATGCAGGTGAGGATTTAATCCTACATTTGTAGACTATGAAAGAACCTGGTGGAGATTGCACACAAAGAGTTGGGGTGGCACCAGGCCAGCATTATTGGAGAAAAGCTTATATTTTATTGAATTTATTTCACTGCAATAGATTAATGCCATGGATTCAGAGGCTTGAAGGATGATGTTTTTCTCTCAGAAATGAAACATTGTGGGTTTAGTCCTCATTTATTTTCCTCTGAACTAAAGACAATTCTGTTCTTGTTCGAAGCATAGGTTAGATTCAATACTTCAAAAAGTACCTTCAAGTTAAATACAGTTTGGTTTACCATTTTATTGCACCAATATTTCCACATATTTTTAAAATCAAAATCAGTCCTAGGATCTCAAATTATTATTCAGTTCAGTTCTAATTCTGCTGTGTCATTTGTAAGTTACAAACCCCTCCCCCCATCATAAGTTTTATCAAGTAGTATTTTCATTTGTAACCATGAGATATTTGGAATTTCATTATAAACCATATAAGTGTCAAATTTTGAGTTAGGATGGGCTGTTACCTTCATCAGACACTTTCATAGGCACTAGTTCCCCTCCAGCTTCGAGAGACAGACAAGAATTTTCTTCCACTGATGATATTTATTTTTAAGTAGTTTTACACTACTTCACAATGTTAGGAAGTGGTCTAAGAGTATACATGAATTTGCTACAGAAATTGGATCATGTCTCTAAGGATCATTATACATAAGGAAACTGTGCCCTAAGGTACATACGTGTCATTGGCATTTAGTGTTAGCTCTGTAGTCTGTGATATTAAAGTCAGATCTGAAAACTGATTTTGTAAATGTGATATCCTTTATTCTGACTTCTTAGTGGAAATTTAAAAAAAAATCCTCTTGGAAGGAAATTACATGAGTATCAATGTGTACATTTTTACTCCATATAATGTAAATTCTAGTTATTATAGAATAGGAAGGGTGTTTACAGAATTTGAAAAAAAAAAAAAAAGCAAAGTAGGGGAGAGTCATCCTTCTCTAACTAATGGACTAGACATATTCTCTTAGGGTCAGTAAATAAATATAATTATTTACTGAACTCTTGAAGAAAAGATAATCTTTTTAGCTTGCAGCCTAGAATCGTGTGTTCTTGCTTGAGGGGCTGTGCTCTTGTGAGTTCTGGAAGAAAGAAAATATCAACAGTTTTGTAGGGAAACTTAAGCTAAAAAGGCTAGACAAAGAAGAAAAGGATAAAGTTTAGTGTTTCTTTGTCTTATTCTGTAGCCTGATACCACTATACTGATATATGGAGGTATATACCTACCTGATACATTCTGTACTTTTGCATTCATTCTCCCATTATAACTATTTTTATCTTGATTTCTATGCTCTGACTCAAGTATAAATAAAGTCCATATCAATTTGAGTTCTTCTGAGGAGGCAAATAAAAAAACAGTTAGCATTGGTTAGAAAGAATCTGTGAATGCTGGCCATTCTGCAATGGAAAGCATGATAACTCGACTTTTGAAAAGCAGCATTGTCCCACTAATTCAACTTAGCTGGAGGAGTCTGGATGATAACTAAGACCTGTGGATTACTACTGGAATTAGTGTCATGATGTTGATGCACAGAATGCAGATTACTCCCTTCTTCTATAGTTGGTTCCAGTTAGCTTTGTTATGGAGTTGCAAGTGGGCTAATATGTGTTGGCAGGACCATTTGGTCGTCTGGGGCTCTGCTTTGGGTTTCCCTCCAGGGCACCATATTGCACAGAACAAGGGAACAGAATGAGCATTACCAGTTGTCATCTACGATATGTCCAGTAAGTGCCTAAGGATTGTACTCATCTTCTTTACTTACAAGTTGGCTGAAGTGTTTATCAGCTTCTCAAGGATGCCTGCAGTTTCTTGAGAACAGTAAAAGTCAAACTCAGATTAATACAGTGAAATTTAAACCCTTCAAAATAGGGTTTTTTTCCTTACTTCAAGTCCTTATCTGCTTTGAAGATAGCAACAATTGGCAAACCTCTAAGACCCTGACCTTCCCCCTTAATAAAGTATCTCTGATATTTATTCTATCATTTTGGCATAATTGTTGCATGTTCTATATTTAACTATCCAGTGTCCTTCATATCGAATTTCTACTACAAAAGTTTTGCAGAATATGTTCATTATGTTAAAGAACTTAGATGAGACAGTGTGCAATATGAAGGGCTGCCTCACTCATTTTAATTTGTTAACCTGTGTGGGGGATTCTGCAGACCTGAATCAATTTGGGTTATATATAATATTTGAGAGCAGGCCTGAGGAGAACAACTTGGAGATATTGGTGGATGAGAAACTCAACATGACCTGGCAATATGCACTGGCAGCCCAAAAAGACACGATGTATGAGGTCCCTCCCAACCCAAATCTTTCTCTGATTATTTGACTATACAACTACTGTATGTATTGTGGAACTACTAGGATCACTTCTGCTGGACTTGTGTTATCTTGGATTATGAGGCAGATCTTCCCCTGAGCACAGGTCTGTCACCCACCATCTGAAACTAATTTATAGGTATAATGCATATCCAATAAATGGGAAAAGAGATCACAGAAATAAAATTTTGCCATATATTTGGCACATGAATATAAAGCCAGGAAAATGCATTGGAGAACTGCTTGTAAGGACAAAATAATTTTATCCCTAAGGGGTAAGACCATGTACTTAATAATCTGAAAGAATTTTCTTAAACTGGGTTTACTGACTTTTTCTGCTATTATCCTTTCAGGTTTATTTTGCTGCAGCATGTGCATACGTGTTCTTGAATATTGCATTTATTTATTTAAAATGAAAATTTAACCTCCTTATGAGGGAGAAAAAAGCCTACAGGTGTGAAAAGGCGTACAATCATAGTAGTATAGTTTGGTTTGGGTTGGAAAGAACCTTAATGATCCCTTAATTCCGTCATTCCCATCTTGGGCAGTGACACTTTCCATTTGACCAGGTTGCTTAAAGCCCCTTTCCAACCATGAGAACTTCCGGCATTAGAGTAAACCACCAAACCTGATCTTTCAATAAGATCTGGAAACTTCACTATATAGTACTTTTTATCAGAAGGGAAGCACCAGCTTTGTGTCCTTTCCAAGTTTGACCAGTTTCAAGTAACTGTGTTCTTTTTGTTTTGATTTGGGTTTGTTTTAAACAAAAGCAGCAGCACAAGAACATGACAAAAGTCACCCTAAATTCTCAGTATTCTGATAAACTTATCAATACACAGATCATGTGTTCTTTTGCTGTAATAAGTAACATTTGATAGTTGATTTTTATGTATAGAAACATAACAGAAATGAGAATATTTTTAGCAATCCATATTTGCTTCACTGATTGTCCTTTCAGACATGCAGAAGGACACATTCATTTAAAATATGCCTTTTTCTTCTATACCCAAAATACTTAGAGGCATCTCACAAAAAATGTACTGCACAAGAGCAGTAGAGACTCAATTAATCTAGTTCTTTGGAATTTGCTCTTTTCACTTGTCCTCATTTGCAAAGAAAGGATGGCCCAGTAGTTAAATCATTAGCCTGCTGCTTTGGAGATAGATTTTGCTGTTCTTAAGTTGTAGATTTCCTTTCCAACTAGGACAAATCTGTCAGATAAGAAGAATGTAGCTCCATCTAATGAGGACATTAAGGGTGATTATATGTTTGTCCTCAGATAGTTAGTAAATGCTCAAAGTAAGACTATGAGGGAATTTTATTAATGTTCTAATAAAAAAGAAAGCATGCTTACCATACAGCAGGTCTTGTAGCCTACAGTCAGTGTTTAAAACAAGGAATTTTACTTGAGTAAATTATTTAGCATCAAGCATTCTCTTTTAAATTGTCTGCTTTTTTGTAGGGCAGCATTTTTACTATGACAGCTCTTGTATCACACTATGAGATTTCCTTAAGAGCAGCTGTAGTTGATCTTACTATGGTCTGTAGTAATTGCATGGACCATGAGTGTTTTAAAGCAATTATATTGTTTAGTCAAAACTGTTTTAATGAAGTCTGTAAAGACAAGTTATTACTGATTTCTATCACTATAGTGCATGTAGCCCCAATTTATTAAGGAACATGGTAGGCATGAGTGATTGGGTAGACTCCAGTTTGAATCAGGTATGTCTTTTGGAAGGACTAGGTGCTCTGTCTCATTGCTTGTGAAGCATATTGCATTAAGTGTGTCATCTGGGAGACTTGGACTTGATGACACTTTTGGGTCCCTTCCAGCTCATCATATTCCGCGATTCTGTGATTCCCAGTGAAGTATTCTTCATTTTACAGCACTGCTGACAAAACTGTGTTTGGTCCAAAGTAACAGCTGAAGCACTTAGTACCTGAGACTCTTTGTTTTTCTTGTAGGGTCAACGATTGCATCTTGCGAGTGAACGAGGTTGACGTGTCCGAAGTGTCACACAGCAAAGCCGTGGAGGCCCTGAAGGAAGCTGGCTCCATAGTGCGCTTGTACGTCCGGCGGAGAAGACCTATACTGGAGACCGTCGTAGAGATCAAGCTGTTCAAAGGACCGAAAGGTAGACAAGGAAATTAAAAGACGTCCATCTTAAACTTGGTGGTTAACCTCTCTTGTAGCCTAAATGGCATCTGATCTTCTCGATTTGCTTACTGGTCAACCTGTCAGATACTGAAATGTAGTTCGTTTAGGCTGGTAGAACTTGAATTCATGGTTACGTCTCTTCCTGTAATATAAAGGAGTTGTGGTTTGCTTTGTTTGATGTTCACTGCAGAGATGTGTCATTACGTTCTGAAGAGATAGAGATACAATGTGGCAGCACATATACTACCTCTGAAGCTCCTCTACTCAAGGCCTTTCATTTAAGGCACTGTTGAATGTGGAGTTTCTGAATTCTTCCTCTTTTCAGAAGGGTTTTGGATTATCCACCTTACCCTTTCTACTTTTATTATGCTTTTTTCTAGTTATCTTTAGAACATGAAGATGAGAATATCAACTTACCCTCATCCATAGAAGAATTTTATTTTATTCTTAACAAAGTTATGTGGAAATCTAGCACAAAACCTTCCCTAGTCTAAATGAGCTTTATCGCTTCCAGCAGAAACTTCTGGGTATGGAACAAAAAGCCAAGTTCCTTTCTAGAAGCATTTTTCTTCATAGCTGATTTCTGGAGAAAAAAACACCTATTTTCACAGTACATGTGAATAGAATGAACACCAGTTAATTTTTTTTTTTTTTGATCCTTAATACCTATTTCATAAGAAGGTAATATATATATATATATATATATAAAATATTTGCAGTGCATGTGAGATTATTCTCTCTGTTTTATCTCTAGTGAGTAATCTGCAGCTTTTTCAGTGTTCTTCCTTACATGTCCCCTCATGTGAATATTATAGTATGCTTCTCCATAGGGATTTTTTATTACCAGTAGTGGAGTATATTTAATATATGGAGACATGTTGTTGAGATTGACCTCCAGTACTCAACAAAAACAGTACAACACTGAAAACAGTGCACTCTTAGACACTGCAGTGTATTTATTATGCTTTGCTCTTGGAGAAGAGTAAGATATATTTAAACATGCATCTCATGGTAAATCCCCAAAAGTCTGGATTCTTGTGGTCAATTCCAGTGCTGGATTGTTTTTCTAATAGAAAAGCATTTCTAATGGTATTCGGTATGCATGTGAGTTCACAGTAATAGTGCAGGCAGTGTTTTTAAAGATTTGTGATTAAACTAAGTGCATGAAGTAATAGTCATTTTGAGAGACCTAAGGCTGAAGAAGCTAAAATTAACTTGTCCTTTCTGATTGTGATGAAACAGTAAAAAATATTCACCATGAATAAATTTTTGCTACATTGTGGAAATAGACAAGAGAGGCAATCATTTTCTAATCATGGGTTTGCGTAGTGTTTGTTTAGAGTGTATGCCTGAAACTACTTCTTTTTACAATTATTTTCAGAAAACAGAATGGATACCAAAAAATGTACCTTTCAGGGCAAGCTAAAAAACTTTTGCTGCTTACTCTGAAAATATGACTTTGTATCTATATTCTTATATGACGTTTACTACAGATAAGTGCTATAAATAATTAATTTTATTGTTAAGTTGAATATATTTTTTTATACTTTCACTTTTATAGGAACAAGTTAGCTGGAAACTTGGATAAAAAATAAGTTGATGGGCTAGTTTTCTGCAAAAGCCAGGGGTTTTACCTTCATAATTCAGGCAGTAAGGAATCGTGCTCTATTAGGCTTTCTGTATTCTACAGATAAAAAAAACAAAATGAAGAAAATAAATAATTTATAGTTGGGATGAAAAACTTACCAATATTATTTTTAATATGTAGAGCATTTTTCCTATGATTTTTTTTCAAAATCTTCCATGAAAAAATTTATCCGTTGAGAGGCATCAAACTCTTAGCAGAAGTTGAGAATAAAACCTGCAACTCTTGGCTGTAGTCATTCCTGTGATGCTTATCTCCTCATATTTCAGGTGATTTATCTGTGAACTCGTCTTTCACACCATTACTCTGTGACATAAGAGCCATTTAGTATTTATACAAACAACATTTCTTACTTCTCAGAGTGAAATCGGGCTGTTTTGGTGCCCAGAGCAGGATCTGAAAAACCACATGGTAGCTTCCATAGAGTTCCTTGTTTCCTACTCACAAAATTAATAAAGAAAGTAAATCTGTTTCTGAGACAAGAAGGTTGTTCCATACCAAACTTGTAATAGCAAATATCTTCTCAGTTCTTTTCCTGGCTGTCTCTGTCAGTATATAACCCAGCATTTACTGATTTCATTCCTTACTGCCCTGAGAATTTGCCACATGAAAGCAAGTCTTGGCTTCCCTAATGCCAGGTAGATTCAGAGATCCCTAACTTGCCTGTCTATGTCTACTAGATTATAACTTTAAGCAGTTGAAGTTGGTGAAGAAGGAAATTTGCAAGGCTTTACATGTAGAGGTACTTTTCATTTCATCTGAGGATTCAGGATGAGGGCTTTTACAGTTATTAGTCCATAGAGGTTAGTTGGGCTTTTTAATAGGCGTTAATTTTTGTAGCAAGCAACCACCATATAAAAGACATTGATTAATTTGGTGAATGTATTTTAAACATCAGATATTAAATAAGCATTGTCTGGTGATGGTTTGGGGCATGTGACGGGGGAAGGGTGAGGTTGTGTACTGCCAGGAGGTCCCTTCTGAATGCAGACACCCATGTGGTCCCTGTTGCTTTAGAAAAAGGCTCTCCTAGTGTCATATGTGCTAAACCTGTAACCCTTTAGTTTTATTTTTGGGGGGAGAAGAGGTAAACAAAGACACAAATGAGTTGTGTAATAGGAGAAGCAAGGGTTCAAAGAGAGCTGCAGCTGTATAGGCATTTAAAGCTGATCATCACTTTGACACACCTGATTGCAAATACTGGCAGATAGCCATAGTCTGTGTCTTGAAGGTAATTGCTGTCATCCTTGCAGGCTCTTCCTCTCTTTCATGTGCTTGGGAGATTGTCTTTTGTATGCTTCTTGGATGTCTCTTCAGTCAGGCATACAATTCACTGTATGGCTTTGCAAAGGATGGAGTGGCCAACAGTAGATGTTTTGTTTCAGTCACTTCCAGGACACTGCAGATTTTAGCAGCCAGCATCTCTACAGTGGTTGACAGCTGTAACAAATATATACTTGCAGCTTTCTTATTTAAATCATTGGGATTTGACTACTGAAAATCCTGTCATTAAGTAATATGCTTCTCTTGCTCTGTATTGAAACAAGACCAGCAGTAATGAGAATGGATTGCACATGCTGCAGTGTTTGTTCCTGGGGAGCAAAATGCAAGCATTCAAAACAAAGCAATTTAATGACACTGGCTGGCTTTATAATATAACATGTGCATTAGCGTCGTGTAAGACCCTGCAAAGAATTGTGTTTGGGCAGTGAATTGTGAACTTCAGTCACTGTTCAGGGATTCCAGTGCTCCTTCCCATTTAATTGCATTTGACTGGAGGCTTTCAAACCAAAGTAGTTTCACTGACCTCAAGATTTTCATGCTGTCCTATCACACTCCAAATATACTTTTACTAAACCCAGAAGCATTGAGTAGTATGATGGTGCACAATTAGTTTGCTGATGCACAAGTGACAGAAGTGAAACTTGATTATTTTTTTTTTCATTTTTAAACCATCAGCATAAAAATGTATTTCTACCACTGTAGAAAATTTCTGGTAGTCAGAAACTTGGGTAAATATAGAGGTCATGTAAACTATTACCTACCTACTTGCCTATCTAGTTGATAATGTAAGCTCTGATATAATCTACCAGAAGAAAAGAAAAAAAAAATGCAGGCAGAAAATAAGGATTATCATAACTACAGGAATGTTGGATCAGATGATAAACTTTTGACCTCACTTCTATAGGAAATGCATTGTCTTAAAAGACATCAAAACGGCAGAAATTATGTTCAGGGTATGTGAAGCAGAACAGCTGAGTACCAGAAAACTTCAGAGGAGAAATGTCAGACTTAAAAACACCCAGAAAAGGAACAACATAAAGGACAGCTAATTTTGCTATGTGGATATTCTGGTGGCTTGAGTATAAAGTCATAGAGAAACAGGATTACTTTCCCACACCCTTCATGATAATAGTGCCTATCATTACATTGTTTGAGCCATGTCAGGATCCTGCCATGATGGCTGGAGCTGCCCTTCTGTTCATGACATTTTAGATTAAAAGGCTCTGGACAGAACAGCAGCTCTGTCACTTTTTGATTCCTAAAAGCATGCCTTTTCTCATTCCTGATGAATTCAGTCAGTTACACATTCTCATGAGGTCCAACTCACACTGCTATGGGCACTAAAACATGTTTGGGGCACTTAATCCTCTACCCTTTCTGCTCTCAGAATCAGGGCCATATAAAACTTCTCTTTTAATTCATTTGGAGTGTGATTGTATTTTGGGGCTTCAGATTAAAAATTAATGCATCTCTTAAGCACTGTTCAGCCCCATTCTATATCTCCCTTTGGATGGCTATTCTTCTTACCTTTAATTTCTTAATCAGCAAAGACTAAGATTCTAAACCAGACACCTCAAGAAAATATGCAAAAATAAAATGGGATTAATATAAAAGGCATAATGCGCACTTATTTTGGGAGTTATGTATATCTGCCTAAATGTTAGACTACGTCACTGGGCATAACCAGTTCCAGAGTTCCCATTTCGCTGTGCTCTGTGCTGAACTGAAGTGCATGGTAGATTTTCTTTTCCTGTAACTATTTGTTTTATTTTTGATGGCACTGAATAAAATCTGTGGATGGTAATGAAGCTTTCTTACTATACTAAGAAAAGAATCAGTATGGTTTAAGTAGTGTATTTTTTAACTCTCTGATAAGTTATGAGATTTTCTTGAGAAGATGCAGAGATTTTTCACCATCAGTATAAGGTATGATTTCACTCTAGATTTATCTTGAATTGTTGCTGAAATGTCCTCTAGTCCATTACTACCTGTAGTTTCCTAGAGGTTCATGCTTCTTTTTTCATAAGAATAGATGTATTTTAATTTGGATTAATGGCTTCATTGGAAATATCTTGTGTGTTCTGTTGCATAGATAGTATCCCAGCTTGCAGTGACAACTGAAATAGTCCCAAAAGTACAGTTCAATTATGTGTATTTCAAAGTGTCTGCTAAAAAAAAAGTGTTCAATTCAGAACAGCAGAATAGAGGGTTCACTTAAAAAAAATTGTAAGTGCTGCTGTCAGTAAGAAAGGAGGAAACTTACGACTTTTATCTAGCAAAGCAAAGTCAAAAGTTATCTTTTTATCTCAGGTAATAGCTACAGCACTTAAAATGAAAGAAGAGGCTTTTTGCAAACAAAGAGCCCCAATTATTTATTTCCCGATTTGAGAGAACAGTGAGAGCTTTCAGATCTTGCTGTTTGATAACTGATTGCAAGTGCTTGCTTTAGACTGATGATGATATTTTTTCTTCTTGTTATATTGCAGCTATCACTTCTACTACTTTAATGATCTATTTTCTCTAATTTAAGAGATACTAAATATGTCATAGCAAGCTTTAGCATGTGGGAATAGGGGGGTTTATGGCAAGTTATGCAGATATTTTCTTAATTTAAAAAAAATTAAGAAATTTTTTGTAAGATCTGAAGTGCTTTCAAAAAAATCATTTTTTCACATTTTGAACAGAATCCTTATGGTCGTTGAAGAATTTTGGTCTTATGATAATATCAGCTGTGAATTTACTTATGGTTTTCAATGTTCTCTTCCTTCTGTGCTCTGTTAATCCTCATCTAAAACAGAGCAAAATGGGGCAACTTAACAGACAGAACCACATAAAAATGAAGAAGCAGACAAATTTTCTCAGGACTGGGTTTAAGAAACTATTTTGGTTCTCAACTCTAATTTAAGTGCTTCACTTCATATTACTGTAACCATATCATGTACTTCAGGTACAAATAGAAGACCACCAGAACTGAAACCAAAATATCATTTTTTGTGAAATGCCTTTGTTTGAAGGAACTTGTATTCCCCCCAGTTAGCAGAAAGTGCTCCATTAAACACTAATACATAATGTTCCAGTTTTAAGATAGTGGCTCAAATTTGTAAGTTAACATCACTAAAAAGCAGGGCTTCCCTGCAGGCTAGGATTGCCTAATGTAAGAATATGTGACTATCTGATAGTTTATCACATGAAAATTTTATTCTCTTGAAAATCTATGCTATAAAAGCCCCTGCTGTTTTCCAGACATATTTTGACACAGTCGTGTTGCCCGTGCCTGATGTGGTAAAAGTGATAGATTATATCTGCACCTTTATATTTCCCAGACTGAGGATCATGTTCTCTAATTTAAGTGATCATAAGTGCATACAGCTGCTATTATCATATTCTTCTTTATGGTATAAATAAAATATCAAATATATTATCTGCCTTTGGTCACTAAAGACTTGCCATCTCATTTGTGTAAGTTACCTTACATAAAGTTTTTCTTTAAAAAAGCCCACATTGATTCTGTGAGGAGGTTCCTTCCATTCCTGAGGAAAAGCAGTTCTTGTATACAATTTCACAAAGTAAAAGTTATTATTAGAGTTATACGTTAGTTCTAATTTTTCAGGCTTTTTGTAAAGTCCTTTTGTCTTTGTGGAGAAAGAATGTAAATCTGTTATGGTTTTTTGTCAGAAATGCAGTTTAATGGAAGGAAGTGGTGAAATCAGCTTGTCCTCACATCAGACCTAATTCAACCATCTTTGAAGATTAATAATCAGTCATTTAAGAAATAATTTTCTAAGTGAAAAAGGATAATTTCAATGAGAATTCAAAATTCCTCCTTCTGCCTCGTTGCCTCACCTAAAACTGGAGCTACCCTGTGAACTGTGGGATATTACTTGCTTGAAATCTTTTATATTTTCATTATAACTATGATTTTTCCCCTTTCTATTTAACTGTCATTTTCCATTGGCAGTAAAGAAATAAAAAGCATTTCTGGGAAGACTGTCTGGCAATATTATATGCATGTATTTTGTCTGTTTTTCCCTTGAAACCATGAAGCTCTTAAGAACTCTCCAAACAGGTCCGAAGAATCCTGTGCTCATATGCAAAATGAACATCTAATCTCATAGTAGATTTTAAGTATCATTTTCCAGAAATCATTCACAAAGAATAAGGTTACCACTGATATGAACATTGCTTTCTGCAGTTCCATCATGCTAACTATTTCTGAAGTGGTGCTGTAGCAATTTCAAAGTGCAGTGCTGTATTTTTAATAGCCAATTGAGATGGCTATAAAAATCCGGTACTGTGCATTAAGATCATTACTAAATTGCTTCAGCAATGCTTACTGATGAGGCAGCTTCAGCAGAACACATTTCATCTTAATGAACTGTGGTTGCAATAGAGCAAAAACAGCAGCTCAGGGAAAGATAGATGTGCAGGTAGGCTTGGATGCCAACAAACTGGAGATTTTGTTTCAAGAAAAATAAGTTTTGGTTGGTTGCTTTTTGTTTTCAGTGGAGAAAGAAAAGAAATCTGTCATCTTTTTCATTACAGTTGAAGTTAAATGGCAGAAGACAGGGCTATGAAATTGTGTCACATCAGACCAAATTCAACCATCTTTGGAGCTAAGTAGATCTTTGACGTTTCAATTGACAAAATTTTCTGTGCTTGTCCTTTCTGAATTAGGTAGGATTTTTGTATTATTATCCAGTTGCTTAGATAGTTTCATCAGCTCTGAGCAGAGACAACAAAGGGTATTCTATTCCAGTGTGACCTTAGTTTTTGTTGATCTGTCATGAGGTGTTGGATCTTTTGCTGTGGTCAGAGTTACTTCTGAGGCTTTTGATGCAAATCAAGAGCTGTTAGCATGGTTTACTAGATTCCCCTGATAATTTCTCAGCTCAGCTGTTGGATAAGTGATGAATGCATCTCCAGCTTTTGTTCATATGGCATCCTTCTGGGTGACAAAAAAGCCAACCATTTAAAAATTCTGTACTTGATTTATCCCGTCCTTGCGGAAATGCTTCAAAGGAACTTGCTTTCTAAATGGATTTCCCAGTTACATAATGATCTCCAGCATGCTGCTGGAAAGTTTCTTGGAACATCTTTTGTCTCAGGCTTGTATGAAAAACTGTGATGTATGTGCTTAGGGATTCTACTTGACACTGTGTCCTTTTACTCTCTGCAATTTTTAAAAATCCCAAAGACTAAGTGCTTTTCTTGGATTTTTTTTTTTCTGTCTATGCGAAATTTGAGGGCAATTCCCCGTGGATCTTGGCCTGCTTCTTTTTCAGTTCTAAATTTTTGTCCTGACTAAATGTAATACAGTAAGTCTCATAATTTTGTCATTATAGCATGCCTTTGTAGTCCTTTTTTCCTCTAGGTTGTAAATTTCTGGGTCAGAAAATAGTTTCATCATTCCCCTGCCCATTCTAGAGTGCTGTGTAAGAGTTAAAAGGGGAGTTAGAGACGATCCCTTTCAAGATGTTTGCCACTGCTATTTTCATCAGGAGGACAGGAGATTCAGCAGACAGTGTAGCTGTCTGGAGTGTTAATTGTCTCATCAGAATTTCCAGATACATGATAAATCAACAGATAGGGAAGGACAATGGTGTCATTTGCTAAACTACTCAGCTGAGCATGGAAAAACGTCTTTCGGTAGACAGGAGACCAACATAATTTTTTCTGTTTCTTAGTGGAGGAGTGAAAATTTCCTATGGAGTGGCAGTTTTCTTGGCCTTTTTCTCCTCTACCTATCTGATCCTTGTTTTAAATTTTCAGGTAAATTTAAGATTATTATTATTATTATTATTATTATTATTATTATGCTTTACCTTTCACCACTTTAATAATAAAGTTATATTACAACTATTGTAGGAGCCTGATTGACATCCTGATGCAACAGAAGATGGGAATTAGCCTGCGGTGTAAAATATGTTCATTGACACAACATCTTTCATTTCACCTAGGAAGTCTGAAAATCCTTACATTCCCTTCTTTGGAGACCTTCAACCTTTTTTCAGTATAAAGCCCAATGTGCAAATTAGTCACATGAAACTACAGAACAGTGTTTTCATCCCTTATTTTTCAGTTAAGGATATGTAGCAAGTACTGTCTTCTTGATAGGTTTTAGATGTCCAGATCTTTTTCAAGACAGCTGCTGTCTTAAAGGCAACACACATCAGCAAAATATTGCACTGCCATGAAGAGCACCTTTGAAAGAATAAATGGTATTTAATTAAATTTTTATATCATGAGGAGCTGTAGCTCTTCATTTTTGTCTCTTCATTTTTCTTGCACCTTTTTGCCCAGTAATTGTAATCATGGGCAGACAGTATTTTAAGTCTTCTGACAAAGGCATCACAGATTCTAATCACAATGGAGAGACAAAGCTGGCTGCAACTTTAGAGATTCAAGTGATGTGGTAAATAAAATACCACACTGCAGCCTATTTAAAAATTATTTTAGATTGTCAATATTATTTTGTTTGCAGTAATTGGAAAGAAAAAGGAAAGAGTTACATTGAGGTATCTCTGAGCATCTAAAGGGAATAGCTGTCTTAGAAGTCAAACACCAAAGTGATTAATTACAATAGTTGTTCATCTGGCTATTTCCAGTCCTTTCTGGACAACTCTAGTCCTATCCACAGGTCTGTCATCTTCATTTTGTTTAAAGTATCTGAAATTCTAGATGAAATTTAGAACAAAAGAAATAATACATTTGTCATAAAGAAATTTCCCTATTGTATTTTAGCTTTGTCTTGCCATTTGTTATTTTAGAACATTTTTCCAACAGCTTTGAAGAACTGCTCTTCCTTCATCAGTTAGGGGCAGTTTTGTTTGTTTGTTTTGTGTCATTAAACATTATATTAGAATTCCTAGAAATGGCAGCCACTTTTTGGAGCTGAGCTAGAAGACCCTTTTTGTTTGCCATGGAACACACTACACTGACTGTGCAGATGATCATTCTTTGCAATTGGCTGACATAAGATACAAGACCAGAAAGTGCAGGCTCTGGGACTCCAGTGCAAAAATGTTCTGGTTCTGCTTGTATCACATCAGTGATGTGTACAAAGGGCAGCTGAGTTTTTACATGCAGTGAAGGTTCCTCTATTGCAGACACAGTGAGATTCTTACAGAAACAAAGTAGAGCCTTGCTGTGCCAAAGTCTTGTGCTCCCTGACACGTAGACAGCTGTTCTTCAATTCTTCTTCTTTTGAGTTGGCAGTAAAGCCATTGATTTATGGGAGTATCACTTGTTCTTCTTACCTTGCAGAGACTCATTTAAGATGTTTTTCATTCAAAAATTCTGCATCTTGGTCCAATGGCAAGTTGATAAATTTTTCTCAACATTAAGCTTTTGGTGTGTTTGGTAGATGAAAAAATTACTGTGACCTCTTCAAGTGCAGATTTTGGCTGTTGTGTGAGAAAGGCAAGGAGATCTCTTGATATTTACATCTTTAGTGGCTAATTTTGGAGAAAAATGAAACCTTGAAAGCTTGAAAAAGCAAATTATATCTGTGGAGGAAATCTCCATGAAACCAAAAATACTTGGGAGTATATCCAAAATATTCTGAGAGCACAAAGATCTGTGTTCATTACCTGGGATGTTGGCTTATGAATTTTGGGTAGTAACTTATATGAACAAATAACAAACCTGCTCTTGGATTCTTTAGAAGAAAAAAAAATTGCCCTGTCATTATTTGTTGATAGGAAGAAATAGTTGCAAAGCAAGATCTTGGAGCTTCGCGACATGTAAGAAAGGGTATAATGAAACAAAAACTCTTTAGGATATGATAAAAGATACATTGCATAAGCTAAAAGAACAACAGCCCCAAGATATGCTTGACATGTTTATTTTGGAAAGTGGTATGTGCAAATAAGGACATGATATACTTTTTCTCAAAACTGTGTTTTGTTTTGTTGGGGTTTTTTTTGTGTGTTTCTTATGCAAAACCATTTGTAGGCTGTCTTATGAAATTAACAGAAAGGCATATTATTCACTCCAACAGAGAGAACTGAAATAAGGCAACATAATATTACAGCAAATAATTTAGTGGGATTGTTTATTGCAGGCACATTTACATTGTATATACTGTAATTGAAAAATAAACTCAGTGTAAATGGTAGGCCAGTGATAAATCTTATCCACAGTCTCTAGGTCAGATGTGTATAATTTCTAAATTCAAATTATTATCAAATGTCAGAGCCAAAATTTCTGAAATTTATTTTTAAATTGCACTTTTAAATAACACTATAGCAAATCCGACCCCCTCTGTAATGCAGGATTGTAGTTTTAGAGATGTATTTGGCAGTCACAGAGAGATGTTGTCATTGTAGGTGCTGTCAAGACAAGATGTGACAAGTACCAACCTTTTTGCTGGCATCAGTTTTCACAGAAAGGTTGTCTCTGATACAGTTACTATCATGATCAAAATCAGCAACAGTGGGACAAGATCTCAGCCTCAAATGAAGAAGCAATAGGTCTGGCAGCACTTAAAGAAGGTAGATACTCACACACTTACAGGTCCTGATTGTCTTGATGGCAGACCACTAGAATTTATCTGATGACATCTGAGTGCTGACAATGGTTGGGCTTGAACACCCATGGGGAGAAGGTAAGGTGAAAAACTGGAAAGATGAAGCAGAAAATACATCCTTATTGAAGTGAACAAGAGGAACCGAGGGACTGTGAAGCCATCAGTGTATTTTTAGAATCTCAGAAAAAGTAGAAAAGTAGAAAATCTCTTTATAGGCATCTAGAAAAAGGTTGAAAAGTAATGATAACCAGAAGAGACCATATTTCTCTTCTGCAATGCTTCCTCGTTTTTCTCAGATGACTCCATGTGCTGGGAGGCTTCCACACTGAAAATGCTCTGAAAAAGCAAAGACATAATTGAGCAGGGTCCGCTGCAAGGTGCTTTCAGTAGAAATAACCACATAATCTGCTAAACAGTGCTAACATATAACTGTAGGAAAAAGAAACATGTGGAAGAGTAGCTAGAATTTTGTTAGCTGTAACATCTTGTCTCTAACACATCCTGCTGTGATGAAACATTCAAATGCTGTATTTGGTTTTATAAATTGAGGTATGGTGTATAAAACATAGGAGCATTCCTTTCATCCTTTACAGATAAAGCTTTGAGCTCTGTACTTCGAGAAGGGTGTATGCCAGTTGGAGCAACTCCAGGGGAAAGCTGTAAAAATGATCAGAGATTTAGAAAACCTGTCCTACAATGAATAAATGAGTGATCTGGTGCCATTTACCTGAAATACCAAAGACTAAGTAGGAGGTGGGGGGGCAGTTTATCAGCTCCTGATAGCAATCTTGCCTTGCAGCACATCTTTGAAGAGTGAGTTTGCTCTCTGTGCTCCCTAGGGAGGGTGTGAAACAAAATTTAATAGACAAATAATAAACAATGTTTGTACTAGATGTAGAAGAAATTAGGATTGTGATTACCAGGGAGGACATCAGGTCTGTAGCATGGGAAATACATAGGTATGCCAGACAGCCATTTGTTAGGCATAATGCAACTGTAGTTGCTTCTACCTCAGGCTGAGAAGAATAATGATCTATTGAGTTTCTTCCTGTCCCAAGATTCATAACAAAATTTTCTCATTTCACTATACTTTGAAGACAAAGATAAGGCATTGGGCTCTTTAAATCCTCCATCTGCAGAAATGAAGAGGGTGTCTTCCAGACCAAAAAACATGTCCTTTTTTTGTCCTCAACAGTAATTTTATATTTTTATTTTCCATCTTTTCTTTCCTTTAGGACGGATAAAACATTTTGGAAAAATCTTCTGAGCATGGGAAAATAGTAATGGATATTAGAACAGATAATCTGGTATCTTAATCTGCATTTCTCTGTCTTTTCAAATTTCTGTTGCTCAAGCCAGGATCATACTCCTTAGGAACAATTTGATTTGGCAGGTGGCTGATTCTTCACCAAAGGGTGTTTTCACAGCATGTTTCAGTATTTGGAGGTTGGTGAAAAACTGCCTTGCTTTGAACTGCACCAAGTCCTTTAATGCTAAGTCTTGATTACATATAAACTGTTGTACATATAAACTCAATCAGAGCTGAGTTTCTTTACACCTAAAATCAGTCTTGTAGGCTTTGGGTGAGTCTCACTGGTATGAATCTTTCATCCATCTTTTCATCCAGCTGCCTAAATTTTCCAAATGGGGCCAGAAATGGCCTGTGAATAAATCAAGATGTTAGTACATTCATTTTTTTCCCCCAGGGTTTCATTTTTCATTGGAAATGCAGCATATATAGTTCCCAGACACTGACCTACACCCTGGCTCTGGCATTGCAGGAAAGTTCAGTGTTTAATATTAGCTGAAATAGCTGATGGAAAGGCCACATTAATATCCCTCCTAGCTAGAACCCCTCAAGGGACTAACAGCAGGGTCTTGTGTTGTGCTGTATCTCATTAAGAGGGAAACTCTTGCTTGCAGAAAATCTGTAGTGTAACTCATGCTTGAACAACCATATTTTTTAAGTGTTATACTCTGCATTTCAATTCTGCTAAGCACAAAAAAAATCTTTAATAGTCTGGAACCAGTCTGAAAAAAAATCTGCAATTTTGTTTCAAATTTGAGTTCATATTCTCTTTCTAGTTAGGTATGCTAGAATTCAATTCCCTAAGCAAATATTTGGCATCATTTCTGAGAAGTAATAAAATTACACAGTGATTAAAGAATATTTTGGGTAGGAAGGGAGCTTTAAAGGTCATCTACTCTCAGCTTTCTTGCAATGATCAAGGACATCTTCAACTAGACCAGGTGTCTCAGACCCCCATCCAATGCACCCCTATCCTTGAACACTTCCATGGGTGAGGCATCCACACCTTCTCTGGGCAACCTGCTCCTCACCACCCTTACAGTAAAGAGTTTCTTCTCAATATCTAATCCAAATCTGCCCCCTGAGTTTAACGTCATTACCCCCTGTACTGTCACCAGAGGTCATGTCCTCATCTCTTTTAGAAAGACACAAGTGTCTGACTTTACTCATTTTACTCTGTGAGAGTATAGGGTGCTTCTCACCGGCAAATAAAACATTTTTGCTTTGCTTTGCTTCCTAGACAGCATCATCAGTAAACTGAACTAAGGCATCAAACTACAGCTTGAGAGAGACAAAAACAATCGAAGTGCAATGACTCATGAATCCATTTTCTGAGTGGTTTTGCCTTATTACTTCTGTTCAATAAGCACCATCTATTTTCCTTCTCAGTATTATTTATATACCTGTTCAACTTTTAATATCATGGCTCCATAAATTGACTTACATAAAAAAGCAAAATTATACGTACATTTGTGCCTTGATTTCGCTCTGTGTTTTTAAGAAGGAAGTAACTGAATGGATGACAGATTGATTATTTACGGGTTGATTGCAAACAGATAAGAGGCTGCAAGATGAACTTTGATTTCATTTTGTATTTTCAAGCTTCAACATAATTGACAGACAGCTTTTCAGTAAAGTATTTCTGCTCAGCTTTGCAACAGGGATGAGAAGATAAATGTTCCATTTCCCTCATCAGCTGGAGGACAAATAAAAGAAACTGATGAGTCTGTCCCTGAGATGTATGGTTTTTAAACAGATCCCAAACTGAAAGACTGGTCCTTCTTTTTCCATTTTATTGGTGACAAATTGTTAAATATTTCTCAAGGAGCCATTCAATTTGGCAGAGACCCAGCTATACTCATTTAAAGATATATCACCTAATGTTATACAAAGCAAATAGCATCTCTCCCTGAATTGGAATAATTTTTCCTGTGTCAAATCTGTAGATTTCAAAAATGAATCTATATCAGAAAAAAAAAAAAAGGGCATACGTAGTACAAAGCCTTAAAGAAAATAACTTCTCATCACAAAGTAAAAACTACTTTAAGGCAGATCTTGATGTGCTCATCTACAGGAACAAATGCTTTTCATTTGCATTATTAGGAGATGAAATATCTTGTTCTGCTGTCAGTAATTACAGTAATTTGTGCAGAAAATGACATAGGTACTATTTGTTAATGACTGGCAAACTGTGATTGAATGTCAGCATAAATTTCGTTCCTACACCTGAAATAGCTGGTGTATTTTGTGCATGGAAAGTGAACCAACCATGTTTCAGGATTTGAACCCAAATTAATATATAATGTAAAGACAATAGCAGGCTCTGGATCTTCTCATTGCAGTCGTTCCAGGTGTCTATAACTGCCTGTCTCTTGGCACTGCAGAAGAGTCACACCCCTGTTACTTTTTTCCTTTGCTCAAACCTTATGTGTCTGAATTTATGTAGCATCAGGAATAAAATAAGATCAAGTGAACTTTAAGGTCATGAGCAGTGAGTGAAAAGAGAAAAAAAAAAAAAAAAGCCTCCAAGATTTTGTTGAATTGCCTGTGGAAGAGAGGAGACCATCAGGAAATGGGTCTTCTCTTGGTTTTACACCTGTGAGATCTAGATCTGCTGTGTTGATCCCATTTCCAGATACTTGTCTTCTAAATGAAAACCTTAGAGAGCTGGTTGATTGTTGCTTATGTATTAATGAAAAATGTCATTTATAACAGGAGATGCAAAAAATTAAAATAAATGTGGCTGTAAGGGCATATTTGTGGTAATGAGGCTAATTGCCTTACAAATTTGGGAAAAAAAAGGGACAGTAGAGATAACTCCATTTCCCCCTTTTTTAAACCTGTGTGAATTAACTATACTCTAGATTAGACATTCTCACAATACATGCAAAGGTGGTTAAATCCAACATTCTCAAGCTTTATGCTTCTCTTGAAAGGGTGGGCTGAAGACTTCATATTTGATTCTCTAGTCAGAAAAAGAGGTTCATAGTACCAGTGTATCTTTCAGAACAAAAAATTGCAGAAATATTGAATAAGCATTATTTTTACTACACTGTTTTCTTCCACTATAGATCTGGCTTAGCTCTTGAGAGCCTTACTAACCTATGATTGTTAACTTCCTTTTCTCTCCCTTAAGCTTAGGAGAGCAGTTTCATTTTTTCCTTTCCTCCCAGCAGGACTCGTGCTGTAAAGGCATATTTTTATTGACTGTTTCTCAGGTGCATTACTAGCCTAAACAGTAATTTCTGTCCTACTCTCTTCAGCTACTTGCTCACGTCCCTGCATCTTTCCTTCTTCCCACATAGTTCAAATTGAGTTTGCAGGGAAGCAGTGATGACCTTGCAGTGCTCGCCATAGGATCACAGATCTCTAATGAGGGGCCATGTACAAAAATGTGCTGCCAGCAAAGGGGATGTGTGAACCCAACATCACCCTCATCTGCCAGCTCCTACTGCTGCCATCTCTGTGAATGATGGTCAGTACGCACCTGGTTTGTGATTCAGGTTAATTTGGCTTGGTTTTCATGCCATTTTCAATTTGCCATTTGGTTAGAACATTTTTATGGCTAACACAAGGCAGGCAGTGGGAAAGAAGGCAGGGAGCATATCTGAGTTGTCTCTTTTGATGTTAGTGACTTTTTAGGTCCGTGTATGACAATTTTAAAAATGCACTGTGCAGCCTCCCACCTGGCTTTTTGCTGCTAATTGGGACAACTGGCTGCTTGAAATCATGGAATGGTTTGGGCTGAAAGGGACCCTAAAAATCATTGCATTCCACTCTACATGCTATGGGCAGCAACACCTTCCACCAGACCAGGTTGCGGAAAGCCCCATCCAGCCTGGCTTTGAACACTTTCCCAGGATGTTTTCTTCATCTGTAGTCTTGCATAGTCCAGTTGATTTTTGCCCAAGTGAATGAAAGAGCAGGGGTGAGGATGGGATTAAATAACCCAAAACAAAACCAAAAACCAAAAAGAAAAATGCTGGTAACATAGAAAAAAAGTATGAGAAATAAAACGGGTAGCCTTTAGCATTCCCTTCATATCCCATTCAGCCATACAGGCCACTTATGCTGTGTTTAACATTATTCCCTGCAAGATATAAATGATCCTGTCACCAGGCAGCCAGCCAGATGATGTCTACCCTGAACAAAAATTCTGGCTTTTAGCGCCTCTGGATCTGAGGATTATTTGTCCTTGTGGGTGCGCCAAAAGTATGCAAAAAGCTATCTGCATGAAAAAGAAGTGACCATTCATTCAGGTCAGTTGTAGGTATATGGAAATGTGAGAAGAGAAAGGCATTTAAAAACTTCAGATATAAGCAGTTAATCCTGTTCTTATGTGGTAGATCTTGAATTTTTCTGTTTCAAAACACTAATCTTCACTTTTTAAAAAACCTAATTTGGCTGGTCTTAACATGAAATGTTTAGACTTGGTGTATTGTGTTTATTTCCAAAAGAACCAAACTGCTTGCTATAATTCAGTGTATGTCAAAAATGAAATAATTTTCTTTTTCTTGCACTTCCACTGGTAAAATTGTGACAGTGTGGTTTAATATGATTTTCAGTGAAGTAGAATCTTCATTAATGCTTTGAAAGTCAGATCACTGTGAATAATTAGGAAAATTCCCTGATCTTTTCAAGTCCAATTTTAAAGTATTTTTATGAATTACTGTTATGCAATTAGGCCAGTGCTTGTTGTGAACGCTTTATGGGAATTTTATTCCTAATTAATTTGAATAAGTGTAAAAACACAGGATAAACACAAGTTCTAATGAGGCTCTAAGTGTATTTTCCTAACTTGCTGTTTCCTTTCTTTTCTGCTACATGTGAGGAGAATGTATCTTTAGGGATAAATATATTCAAGCAAAAAATAATAATGGGAAAAACATTAAACTGCAAAACAATAGAAAATAAGGGATTGTTTACATTTGCCTGTCAGAGAACTTTTTCACAAATTCCTACAAATTTGTAATTGTAATTTAACAAGATGTGTTTTTGAGGCTTTATGAAAGATTATAGAAAGATTAGGTTTACTGTTATGATGATGTAAACCAGTGCTTTATTATACCTACAGCATGATTGTTTTTAAACATGTACTCACTGCCTTGCAGCTTTATTAACATTTGCATCATAATCTCAATTTCCCATAATTTCCTTTCTGGCTGGAAATACATATATATTTTTTTAAACCAAGCAGTGTAACGTCTTCTGAGAACAGATTTCTTTCTTTTGTTTTTTAACCTGTTAAATTTGGCTGCAATGTTTGATTTTGATGCCCCAAAAATGAAAAAGTAGTTGGAAAAGAGTTATTTATATTTGCTTCTGAGGCTACAGCTGAGTAACTCAGCAAGAAAATCCCTGAAATATCCAGATGATGTTTTTCCATATTCTGTACTCTTTTGTGTTTCTGACTTTTATGGTCTCTGATGACTTTGATGAATGCTGTGTCCAAAGAGAAGATGTAATACTCGGCATTCCTCTGGCCCCAGCAGAAGAGCAAGCTCAGAGAATGCAGTGGTGGACAGGGATTTTCCAAGACATCTCAGCAGGAAGCTGTTTTGGAACAGATATAAGGAACTGCTGTTAGCAGCATGGTAGCCAAATTTTAAAATTATACAAGCTAACAACATGCTTAGATATTCTCAATCAAAGGTATGGAAATCAGCCTGCCATCCCTCCATCACCAGATAGCAGCTACCACCACAGTCTCTCCTCTGAGTTTTAGCTGGCTGCCCTTTTTCCAAGCCTTCAGTCCTTCAGAGAACTCTTTGTGATAGTATGAATGTCCATATGCAGTAGTGTCTTTAAGCCATTTTAATCTCGAGATCAGTATCTCTGTTTTCATCAAGAATCAAGGACACACCTCTGCACATTCTTGCATTGGGCTGTGCAGCAAGTTTGCGTTACTATAATGCTTTAAATGTCTATGATCTTTTTTCTTTTTTATTAAATCAAGAATGGTTGAAATTAGAACTAACTATACTCTTGGAGTTTACTTTGAAAATTTGAATTTGAGAACTAAAGATTCATGCAGATAAAGGCAAATAAGATGAAAAATGTTACTGTTTAATTTCTATTAAAACCTCACCCAAAATCTGTCTCCATAAAGAAAAGTATCAGTGATCGTTGCAAGTAAAGGATTCTCCTTGCCTGTTGTATAATTCCCAGCTGCCAAGCAGCATCCAGCTACAGCATCTCTTGTGAGCACACTGGCCATACTCTGTGGGAGTGCTGTGTGTGCTGCTCAGTTTGATCCTCAGTACAGGCTGTAGTAATCTGGCATCCCTGATGCTTCAGTAGTATGGAGAGGTGATACACTGGGGAGACAGAATGTAGGGATTAATGAATATAATAACTATAAAAATGGCTGTGGGCAAGAACAAAGGATATGTGTAAAAACAGTTGGATAAATACCTGAAAGCATGAATATATAATGCCACACAGTGTAAGGAGAACAATAATTTTCACTTTGTGTAAGGTGGTTTTGGACAATACTCTTTCTTACCTACTGTCACTATACATCATTTTTATTCCATCTGACATCAACTGGGAAATAACCTGAAACACTAGATATTTCTGAAAGAAAATGTCAAAACAATAAGGAAGATGCTTGAAGTTTTTAACCCAAGGCCATTAGAAAGAAACACCAGATAACAGTATGCTGTGTTAGGACTTGGGCTGCCTTTGTGGTCTAGGCTATTACCCAGTTGTTAGCTACTACACAAAAGAGCCCTCTGAAATTATCTGGGAGCAGGGTCTGAAAAAAGAATTAACAATGGCAATGAAATTAGACAGCTTTTAAATATGTTATGAATGTTAGTAAAAGTTTTATGAATCATACTGTACTTTAGATTGACTTTTTCATGCACAGAACAAAATGTAGTCAAATTTTATTCACATAAGTCCTTCTGGCATAAGATGTCACATGCATCAGGCGTAAGACTTGCTATATGAACTCACTCAAATTGATATTTGAGGCTACTGCTACAACGTGAAGGAGATAAGGTAAAGTGACTTCATATACTTGGGATTAATAGTTTCTCAAGAGCTGATTCCTAGGATGGAAGAGACAGCTCTATAGAGGAAGATTGGTCCCTCTTTGTGACATTGTATCATTATTGTGACACAAACTCTTAATTTTTATTTTGTGATGAATTTTATTTTTGTGTGCACCAAATAAAAGAGGAATCTCTTGTCAAAAATGAACAATAGTAGTAAGTCACAGCTATAACGAGTGTATTAAATATCCACAGTTGTGAGGTGTAATTGTAAGTATTTGCTATATGTATCCTCCAGGAAAGCTGAAACTGGCAACAAGAGGCTTGAGCAAAGGGCGTGGGGAGACATTCCCTGGTAGTCCATTATTTATGATTAAAATTTTTATAGTTTGTTTACTCATATAAACTGGACATAACAGTGGTACCTGTCAAAACAAGTCAATCATTCTATCAGTCAAAGCATTTTATATTACCCATGTTCCTTTCCTCCCTGCAAGTGGAGTTTGGTAAATTAGGAACCTGGATTGGGCATCCTTGTTTCAGGTTTGACAGTTTTAACAAGCTACATCTTTTGTAGCTGTGTTGTAGAAGTGGCTGGCCCTGGGAAAAGCAGGAGCTGCCCCAGCTTCGATTCCTCTTTGCCACATGCAGTTATTTGCAGGAGTATGTGTCATATGCCACAGAGCAGCCAGGCTTGCAATGTCAGGTACGGGCCTCAGTGGGGAAACTGACTGGGGGTCCTTTCTGGCGCTCCTTTCTGTTTTGCTGCGTGAAACAGTCCCTTAAAATCTGAATTCACACGGTGCTCTGGAGCAAATCCATTTGTTTCACACCTTTAGAAAATAAATATGGCAAAAACCAATTGAGAGAATGTATAGGGAGGGGTAGTGACATTTACTCATGAAATCTCTGAATAAGTTAACCATTTGTGATCTTCCTTTCACATATTTTATTCACTCTCTGTTTCATCCACATCCCCCAGGGTGCATGTGCCAAGGTGGTCTGGCTCACTTGTGCGTGACACAAAGGACGTGGGACATCAAACCCTTAACACATCTCTTAGTTGGCAACCATGAACTGACAGGTTTTTGGATAAATTATTTATACCCTCTAGGAGTCTTGTGTTGTTATGGGTGGTCCTTTATATTGAATACTTTCTTCAGTCTCTAAGCCACCAGGTGGCTGCTCATCTGCTGATGTTTTTCATTTAGCAAACACACATTTTTATCGATATGATCTGCTTCCTTGATAGGCTTACAGGCAGGAGAATGGCAGGAGTCACATGCTGCAATCTTGCTGCCAACATCCCACTGTTACGGTACAGGGTCTTCTGCTGGCAAGACACCTGTTCAGTAGTCTTACACAGTCCAGACATTCTGTCCTGGCTTGACAGAAATGACTCATTTTGATTTTTATTGCTTGGAATACTCTGTACTGTCAACACACGATTTCTCTAACCTTTGGTCTTTCTTCTAGTGCTTCTATACCTACTCCCATTCACGTTTCATTTGTTAATATGTTAATATTTCTGTTTAAAGTCCTATGGCAGTTGTGGTTTCATTAAGTCTATGCTCACAGGTCAGTTATGAGGTAAGGTATACTGTGGTATAGCTAGGAATTAGGAATTGCCCGTTTTGTGTCTCTAAAGCACAGTCTTGGTTAACTATCTGAAAAACAAACACTTCTTAACTACATTTTAATGTTATGACTTAAATGCTGCTTTCTTTGGTTTCCTCTTATCGGGAGCTGTGAAACTCGTATTGGATTTGTGTTTTAAAATCATCAGTCTGATGATTTAAAATAAGCTTGGTTCTCTGTGTAGAATAGTAGCAAAATGCAGCATCCATTTTCAGTGTTCTGACTGAGTTTCTTTAACTTCACTTCTCATTAGAAAGCTGACATTACATAGCTGCAGTTGATATTTAGGTTCCCTCCCTGGTTACTGCAAAGTGGTATGCCTGCAATGTAATTAACCCACTGTGTCTTTAACAGAGGTTCTATTATTTATTATTTATTAGTCCAACTTTTATCTGGTATGGCAAATAATGCAAAATATATGTTAAGAGTAAAATATTTTAACATGTTCTTGCTAATAATCCCAGGAAAAGACATTACTAATTATCTTTGACTTATTTATAGTAGCAGGGTTTTTCTGCCGTTTCCAGTTTTGGTGGCATAGCTTTTGTTCCTGTTCCTTTTCCTCTTTCTTGTACCAGAAACGTCTACTGTTTCATGGGATTAGTACACATTTTTGTTCACAGGATCAGTGATCAGCATTTGTGGAACCCAAAGGCAGAATTTTACAAGCACATATCCAGTGGAAATGGAAAAAATGAGGTTTGACTCAGCCTTCCTAGTTTACACATTGAGTCAATCGTATATTGTCAAGCCTATCCTCTTCAGTGATTTTGAACGAAGCTGAATGGTACTAGGATGTGTACCACTGTTAAATCCAGTTCGTTCTTTTTTCCCCTCTTGAAGTAGTCTCTTCTTCACTGAACCATAGAAAAATGGAAAGGTTTGGGTTGGAAGAGATCTTTAAATTCCAACCCTGTTACTCACTAGTCCAGGCTGCTCAAGGCCCCATTCAACCTGGCCTTGAACACTTCTAGAGATGAGGCATCCACAGCCTTTCAAGGCAACCTGTGCCAGTGCCTCACAACCATCATCATAAAACATTTCTTCCTCAATTCCATTCTGAATTTATCCTCCATCTAATTCCTGTTGTGAGGAATTTGAGCACTCTGTCCAAGATCAGCTGTTTCTATGAAGTAGATTGCACATCAGCCAAAGAGGAAGTGATCAACTCCTGATCTTCTGTGTTCTGATGGAAATGTTTTCCTAACAAAGGAGTCAACAAGAAAAAAGCTCTGCTGTTAAATATGCTCTTTTATTTAGAGGGGGGATTTAATTCAATGGAACAATGAAAAATACCATTTAGAAAACATACCTTATGCCATTCCTCTCACTTGTTTTAACGATTCTCTGCTTTTAAAACTGAGTAAGAGTCTGATATAACACTAACTTGATGTAATGAGTGACCAGGGATTGAGCAAACCTTTCTGAAGTCTTCAAACAGAAACCCTCAGTCTACATGAACTCAGATTTTGAACTTTCGTAGCACTGATCTTCCCACTCGCCTCTTCCCACATCCAGACCCCAGCCTTTCAGAAACCAAAAGTGTGATTCACCTCATCTCTTTCAGATGTCTTGCTGAGATGAGATGAATCACACTTTAAAAGCTCTTAATGTATTTTCAATTATCTTACAGGTAGTATAAATGATAAGCATAGCTGTCTGATGTCATTTGGTCATATGAATCCTACCCAAAAGTTTTCGTGTGGTACACCTTTCCATGTGCCCTAGCAATTAGCAGAAGTCATTTAAATAAAATTAAATGGGCCATTATTCCATTCCCTGTTCTTTCTAAGAAATCTTTTTAAGAAGGCAAGTATGATTAAGCAATGAAATTAAGTCATTATTGATTGACATGAAAAATTCTTCTCTTCCTCAGTTTTCTTTCCTACCCACTCTCCCTTTGCTCCCCACAGTATTACCCCATCTTCTTCTGCTCTTTTAAACCTTTTTATAATCACTGCTAGTTTTTTTGATGCCTAAAGTCAGACCCTGCTTACAAATACAATGTATCCCACGCATTTTATCACATTTAAATTTTATGTAAACTGCAGTAGAAAAAGTTACTCCTTTCATTATTGTAAGCTTCACTTTTTTAATGGGAGCAGCCTGTGTTAGTACTCCTTTGTTTTATGGTTTCATACGTCCATTGTACTACAACCATGCAAACTGTAAGCCAAGCACCTCACTCTGCACTGCAGGAGTTTCAAGTGATTATTTTGGCTATTACTTGCTTGTGTTGCAGCAGGACCAGGCTGGATTAGAGTCCACGTTGTGCAGAGTACAGAGCAGTTGTGTGTGCAGCAATGACCTTGCCCTTTACACACACACACAGAGCATCAGTAGAGGGGAGAGGAGGGGATGGAAGTGCACCACAACCTAATCCTCCCAAGGTCATGGCCCAGGTGAGCAGTGCAGCTGAAGAAAGTTCTCTGGCTGAGGTCTAGCCAATTCATTTGCTCCCACTGGAGTACTCTCAGATCTTTACTAGTAGATGGGGTTTAGATCAAATTGATTATAAATATATCACCAATAAATATTATTCAATCATTGTTCCTTGTCTATCACTACTGTTTTAAAGAAAAATTCCATTCTTAATGCTTTATTAGAATATCTTTTCTTTGCTACCAGTGCCAGGAAAAAATTCTTCCCTGCTGAAAAAAGTCATAATCTTTTTATCCTTGTACTGACAGTAGCACATAAATAGTAAGAGTGATTGCCAGCTTTAGCTGGAAATTCAATAAAGCTTTATTTTAATTATCCCATACTTCTGAATTAACTTCATGTGTATTGTTAATAGTCAATTAATTAAGTAGTGTTTCAATTTGAGATATAAATTCAAAGGTTTCTCTTTTGTGTATTACTGGTTTGGCATTATCCATTAAGTAGTCCATTATGGTAACTGACCTCACATCTTTTTGACGCTAAAATAATGATTAAATGAAAATAATGTGGGAAAAAAATAAAATATCGAATTCACTCAAACCCCCCTTATCTCTGTACTCACACATCTTCTAAAAATGTTGTGTGTATTAATATACACTATCCCTTATTTTTTATTGCCCAAGCAGTCTCCCTTTTGAGTTTGTGATGAAATGCCAGATTTCAGGCAACTTGCTTTTTACTACTGTGTTTTGCTGCTCAGGCTACAGCAGTAACCAGCATGTTTCTTTTAGGAATGAGTGAACAGCATAGATTTCACAGATAAAACTGGTGATTACTCTCTAAGTAGATATAACTGTTTTTCTGTACAGCAGAAAGATAAATCCCTAGTTGGAGCAATAATCTAAGCAGGATATTGTCAGAAACAGTTTCTTTGTTCAGATGGAAGTTCCCATTAGCTACACAATCTCTGAAAAATTAGCTGTATGAAGTTAATTTTTATGGAAATCAAGCACAGTGATTTCTGTCTTTTCTTTGACTGAGAGATAAAAATATTCCTAAAAATTAAAGCAATTATTTGCTTGGATATGCAATGTGTCAGAGGATAAGAAATACAGGAAGAGGGGAAAATTGTCTTTTTTTCCTTCCCCCATAATTTGTTTATTTTTCCTTCCTTGAATCATATTGGAATGTATTATTGACATTGTTCCATATTTTGGGTCTTTGAGTGTTTATCTAGGAATTTCACAGATCACTGAATAGAAGTTATATATTTACAAAGGACTATTGCTTTCTTACTTTATGTATCCATATCCACAGATTTGTGTCCTAGAAAAAAACCCCACACTTCAAATCAAACACCTACATCTTTTCTCTCTTACTTTCACCAACCCTTCACTGTGGTGCTACGTGAACTTGCAAAACCTGTACTAGACCTCTCGGAGTGTTTTTGAAATTGTGTAGACAAGAAGACCTTTCATTTCGTTCTGGTAGATGGTGATGGATTTAACTCCAAAATAAACTCCAGGTTTTGTTGTTTTAATGCTGATCAGCTGAAAAAGCTGACCCAGAACTTCTTGATGTAGTCTGCACTGGAACCCAGTGAGGAGGGTGTATAGAATCATCACTGGTTCCATTCTTTTTGTCTCTACCTTTCTCTAATTGTAAACGGCAAAGAATTTCCTTACTTTAGTTCTGGCCCTGACCTTTCAGGGAAAGTGAAAGAGTATGTTATTTGTATTTCTGTAAAAAATATTCAAAGTCTACATTGTATATGATACTCTTCCACTTCTCTTTAATGTTATGTGTTGCATTGCTAATGTTTACAATATCTTTTCCAGGTCTAGGATTCAGTATTGCAGGAGGGGTGGGAAACCAGCACATTCCTGGGGACAACAGCATTTATGTCACGAAGATTATTGATGGGGGAGCTGCACAAAAAGATGGGAGATTGCAGGTTGGAGATAGACTTCTTATGGTAAGTATGACAAATTTAAATCCCATTTATTTAGCTGAAAATTGTTTTATATAAGGACTTTCATTCACCATACATCTTTCTGGAGTTAACCAAAACAACTGCTATAACAATTATATTTCCATTATCTTCATTTTACCCATTTTAAAAAATGTATATCTGAGACTGAAGTTTAAAAAAAGCATTCCTCTGGAAAACTAACTTTTTATGAAGGCAGTGTATTATATTACTTTGACAAACCTTTTACAGAGAAGAGAATAAATGTATTATGCACATAAGCAACAAGTCAAAATGCACCATGAAACGTAAAAGATTTCAGACAAACTGTTTGTTAAGGTAACACTGATTGTCCTGTTTGTTGTAAGCAAATTGAAAGATGTCAAAACACGCCAGTAACAGTCCCATGTAGCAACTGTCAGTGGACTACTGCCTACATTTCAGTACCTGTAGGAATACTTTATGTAAATGATCCATATAGATGTTAAAAAAACCCAAGCATTTACCAAATTTTCCTTTAAGGAAGTGTATTCTTCTGATGGAAATCAAGTCAGGAAACTCTGCTGCTGTGTGCCGTGCTGGTTCACTGTTTCTTATTGATAATGCTTTCCCACACACAGAGTTTGTTTAATTCAACATTGAGGGGGAAATCCTGACCCTGGTGAATCAGCACAAGTTAATCTATGTCAAGTTGTATTCATGGCAATGCATTTGCATAGATTTTAGCAGGTAGAGAAATATTTTTTTAGTAAGTGCAGTGAAAAAATCTTGTACTGCCTTAGCCCTGTTTTGTGATGTAATATTTGAGCAGTAAAAAATTGCCTCAACCTTTTCTGCTGCCTGTGAAGCTGTGACTAATTGAGGTTCTCTTTATTTGGCTGGGGACACTGTGTTCCAGTCATATATGAAGATGATCATTAATTTTATACAGAGTACTAAACAGAACTGGAAAGCCACTTGGTTGCTTGGTTTGTGACTCTTTGTCTTTTTTATTTAACCCAAATGGATAGATAAAACAGTTTAAGGATCAACTGGTGTTAGCAAAAGCAGAGCAAAACAAAACTAGAACTCAAAATTTCTTGGGCATTTTTTTCTTTGCACAATCTCAGCAAAGTGAAATTAAAGTAATTGTTGGATAATGAAGTTTTGGCTTATTTTGGTGCAGAAATATGTACTTTATTTGTATTTTTTAATTTGCATTTTAGTTATTTTGCAACTTGTTGCAAATCTGTTTCTCTTCAGCTGTTGTTTGTTGGTTTTTACCCTGGTGAGAATTCTTTGCAGTTTTTATGTTATCTGCAATCTTTTGTTACTTTACTACTAATTTCCTCCAATTCACAAGGTAGTAAATATATATATATATATCTGGAAATCAATTAGATGGTATCTTGGTTTCATTCAATTTCATGGCCAATGCACCAATAAATGTTATAGTTTAGATTTGCCAGTTTCAATATACTCATTTTCTGTTATGAGATAGAATTAGGAGCAAAAGCAAGGCAGGCCTAAAACTTAAAAGGGTGTAAAGAAAAACTTTATTAACAACACAAAGTAAATAACAAATTCAGAATAAAACCTTCAGACCACCCCCTCCTCCCCCCTCCCACACCTTCTTAACAACAACATACAGAAACACTTCAGCCAGTTACCAAATTAAATCATCTTTTTCAGTTCACTTTAGAGAGAGCAGTCTCCTCTTTGTTCGGTTTAAGGGTTTTTTCCACAAAAAGAAAAAAAAACAAAACAACCAGTTCCCTTGTGGCTTCACTTTTCACTAACTCCTCCCATCTTCACAGCTCTCCCAAACTCTGTTTATGGGCCATGTTAAACCCATGGGGTATTTACTTTTAAGAATGAACTGTTCAAAAGCAAAAGTCCTCTTCATCTCTCTTTTTTTCTCTGTTCATCCTTCATCTCCAGGACAGAGATCCCCTTTTTCCCCTCGGGGCAAAGGATCTTCCAAACACTCCAGCCCCCCGTGTCTTTTTCCACGGTTTGTAGGAATTTTTAGTGTAGTACAGTCCATCCCTATAGCTTACAAAAGGATTTTCAGCCAACCTTCCCGATGTCTCCTCGCTCTCCTTCCATCTAGAACTTGGCTCCTGCTTCACTGACTTTGGTGCATCCCCTCCGTTCCTTTTCCTCTCGCTCAAGGGAGGATGGAAGGTCTGCAAGCCTTACCCGAGCCTTGGAAGGGTTACAATCGCACATGGAGGATGTAGCGGCTGCAGCCGGGCCATGCCGGAGCTGTGCCGGGATCTCGGGACCCTCGGGCTGCTCTGGGGCGCTGGGCGAGGGCCGCACTCCAGCGTTCCTCTTCCCTCCGCCTTGCCCAGCAAGCCGGGCTGTGGAAGGGCTCTGCCAGAGCGGGGCTCGGCCGCCTTCAGCCCCGGCCCGGGCCCGGTGGGCACCGGGGCAGGCTCGGCCACCGCAGGCTGCTCCGAGCCGGGGCCGGGGCCGGGGCCGGGCTCTGCTGAGCCGGGGCCACACCGGGGAGGAGGGAGGGCCGGGATCTCAGCCACGGATGGGCCCGTTCTGCCCCCGGCCATCGGGGCCCCCGGCTGAAAACGGGACCCAGCGCCCTCCCGAGCCCGGCCCGGCCCGGCCCGGCCGCACGGGAAGGCCCCGGGGCTGGCCGGAGTTACTTGAGAGAGGCTGGAAATGAAAGAGGCTTTCCCGCGGTTTACCTCCTTCAAAATGTGAATTCATGGAAGCAAACTGACTTCTTCAATTGGTTTCTCATCTGTCAACAACCAAACCGGCCTCCAGTTGGTCCCATCACCTCACAGAGGAAGTTCTCAGGCAGAAAAAGTTCCGAGTGTGCCTTCCCCCAGGTGCCTTCGACGCACAACCAGCGCAGATGCAAATGCCCCACATTCACCCTCTTCAGTGTAATTTCATCAGAATTAATTTAAATAGAAGTATATATAAACAATATATAGAATTGTATATACCACTGTGCATAAATTAATTATTTTTCAGATTTTTATAGGAGTAGTCTGTTGAGCATCTCAGTCTTCAGCCACTGATTCAGCAGTCAGATATAGATATTTCTTCATGGTGACAAGTTTATACATCTGAAAATGAGCAGAGGTCATTTGCATTTATGTTTGATGTCTTTGTTCTTTCCTTTCAGTCTGGATTGTTTCTTTATTAACTGTTGTCTCCTTTTATCACTGTATGTAAAATGGGCCCCAAAAAATAATTCCAAGTATTGCTCTCCTCTAGTCATGTGCTTCCAGACCAAGCTTTTCTTTGTTGCATAAGAAAACACTAGTCAGGTTACTCTTTGTGTACCATTATCATTGCGTATTTGGAGAGATGTTTGCAAGTTTATAATATGTTTCTAAAATTCATGCAGATTTCAGCCACGTTTCTTGATTCTCTCCAACAAGACACCCTGGTTTGTTTATAACTTCTGTACCTTCAATATTTTCCTATCCTAATTTGTGAATTATCTGTCAGTTCATGGCATTAACTTCATGTTCCTTTATGAATAGCGAGTGAAAAAATTATTTATTTTGGCAGTGTCTCAACACAAAATTATCTTTGTCATCTATGCAGTCCTTCTTTGCTGATTTCTTATTGATTATATATTTGAATGGTTCATAGTTTTTTTTCTTTCTCAGTAGTGAATCCTTTCTTGATCTTTGTTTTTTTCCATCATTCTCTATAAAATTTAAAAGATTTTTTCATCCTTCTGGAATTCTCAGTAGCTACTGTGGATCTTTTAAAATTTCTATATCTGCATTCTAATAATTTTGTGTGAAATGCTTTCAGATCCCAAAGAAAGAGCAAATCAAATTAATATAAATTTAAGATGTAATGGAAGTGTAGATGCAAAATAAAAGCTAATATTGAAATGTAAGACAAGAAGGGGCCACCTGAACATTTTGCAGCTTGATGACCCTACTGTTATTGAATACAGATTGCACATAGTGTGTTAAGCATTTCAGAAGATGTTTTATGCAAATAATGCATTGTGGTTATTGTGAAATCTGTACAAGGGCATGTTATGCCGTTATCTTTCTGTGTCTCTATGCCTTCACTTAAGACTTACTAAACTTACTTGCACAGGAAAATGCTCCATTGTACAATAATTCTGAGGTATCTGTTTGGAACATTACTGGTGAAAGCTTGAGTGTTTAAACCAAAAACTGAATGGTTTTTCTAGGTATATATAAAAGGAAAAGACCAAAGCTCTTCTCTGAAGACTTACAGCTAGGAGAAAAATACTTCCTCACTGTGTTCTGCTGGTAATGACTGAGGTAATGTCTCATTCTGCTGGTGGTAATGCCAGCAGCAATGCACTGGGTGACATTCCCTCTGCAGTGGAAAGGAGCAAAAGTAAACCACGTACAGAGCATTACAGACCACCATGGTAATTCAGGGTCAGCTATAGGGCCAGACAAAGTTGCTCAGGGTTTTATCCAATTGCATCTCAAAAGTCTCCAAGGTTGGAGGTTGCAGAGCATTTCTGGGAAATCTGTTCCGTAGCTCAGCTGTCATCCCGAGGAAAAGAAGTCTCCTGATAACCTGTTTGATGCTGTCTTGTTTCAATATGTGCCGGCTCTCACTCATCCTGTTGCCACAAGTGACTCTGAAAAGCTTAGCTTTGCCTTGATGGTCTTCCTATAAGCACTGGGGGTCTGTTATTAGTTCTCTTCAGAGGAACCCCTTCTCCAGGCTGAAAATGCCAAGATACCCCATTTTCTCCTCGGCAGGTCAGTGCTCCATCCCCAACCATCCCAGTAGCACACCTCTCAATTCTCCTCCTTTTGTTATTTTTCCTGTAGTGCAGGAACCAAAACTGAACACAGTTTCCAGGTACAGGTTAATGAGTGTGAACTATTGGGGAATAAACCTTTGCTTGTTCTCCAGCCTCTGCTCCTGCTCATCCAGCCCAGGATGCCGTCGACCTCTTTGCTGCCAGGACGAACGGCTGGCTCATGCCCAGCTTGCCATCCATCAGGAGCCCCAAGCACTTTTCCATAGAGATGCTGTCAGGCTGTCAGTGACCAGCCTGTGCTATTGATGGGGGTTAGTCTGTGCCAGGGGCAGGATTTACTGTTTCTTCCTGCTGAGCATCATAAACTCTTCTTTAGGCCCTTCTTCCAGTCTATGGCAGCCCTTCCTTCAAGTATCTCACAGTGAAGTGAAATATCACCTCCAAATATGATGCACATCTCACCTCTTCAAGGTTGCTGCTAATGGTGATCAGGAAAAGATGAAAAATTGTTTCAGTTATTATAGCTCAGATAATAATTATTTTTATCAACCTCATACCTTCATCTTACTTTGCACGAGTTTTTATCTGCAGAATGAATAAATGAGAAATCAGTATAAAATTTGTACTAGTCTTTTACTAGTACGTAACAACACTTATAGCTTGAAACAAGACATTTTTCAGGGAAAATGCTAAAACCATTGGGATTTAAAGAAAATTTTAAGCTAATATTTATCTTTTATAACTATTAGCTTTTCTAAAATATGTCTCATATGCCAAAATACCCCTGCATGTTTGGGCCATATCCTGTTGCTTCTTGGCCCATGTAGTCACAGAGATCAGTGATTGTATACAACAAGAGATTTAATTTTGTTCTGTTTTCTTGATGAAAACAGGAGGAAGAAACAGGAGTCACTTTCCTTTTCAGAAATTTATGCTGGCTTTCTGAAAAAAAAGTGTTATTTTCTGATAATTTCATAGGACTGCAGTGAGGTTGTGATTGTGCAATAGTTGATGTGTTCCTGATAGGGTCCCCTACCAGTATCTCTTTCTTTCAGATTGTGTATGAAGTTTGTATTAAGGTGCATAAAATCAGAGCATGTCAATCAAGATGCATCTAGACTGGCATTTGGTTCTGATCAGAGGTGTTCTTTTGAACCGATTTTGGCTTTGTGTGATCCTCTTTTTAGAAAACAGCCCAGTGCTTGTGCAACTAACTCACAAGTCCGTGGGATTATAAGTATTTAGTTAAGGCAAACAGATTTATATCCTTCATGCAAATCATTTATCTTCAGCACTGGAAAGAATTTCACTTTTTGTAGCCTTTTAAGTGGGTGAGTTTTGAAAAAGGCCATCAGCATTCATTCTAGATTTACAGCTGGTGGGTTGCAGGTGTTTGCTGGCAAATGTTCACCCAGGAAAATCCACTGTCTGAATGGAAAGTCGAATATTACAGAAAAGCAAACATTATCACTGGTAAGGTAAAGATCACTGCTTTGTCTCATTCACTGAGTGAATCAAATCTTTCTTAGCCTAAATCAATGGAGGAAATGAACAAATCCCCTTTAAAAAAGGAAAATTAAACAAGACAGACTTATTCCTCTGGAGCTCTTATTCTCCTATCAACTTATATTGTTCTGAATGGAATTATTCTTTAGAGCACTTGTACAGCCGTTGTGGGGATTCTAAGCTTTCCTTGATGCTTTTTGAGGCTTTTGATTTTCAGCATGAATCTAGGAAAACTTCCAAATAAAACATTCTTGCTTAGGTTTCTACTTCATTGCCCTGATTATGCTATTTAGGGAAAAAAAAACACCCCAGTCTTTTTATATCTCTTCGGCATAATTTCTTATTGATTTCCCCCATCACTCAAATAGCTTCTTTGATTGGACTTGTATCTTTCATTTCCTTCTCTAGTGCGATTTTATTTCTCTTATTTGTTTCTCATGTTACTAGTATATTTTATATCACATACTTTCTATTTAAAGAAAAATCTTTCCTATTTTTTTTTCTTCACATGCTGTTTGCATTTTTAAATTTTCACTGCATGGAACTTTTCCCATTAGAGAAGCCCCATTTATTCTATGCCTTTTTTCTTTCTGACTCCTTTCCTTTGGGTCCTGTCACAGCATTTTTTGTCTCAAATATACAACTTTGTGACTAAACTGACCACTCAGATAAATATCTTTTTTAGTATTTGCCTTAAGTGTTTTTTTTTTCCTTAATTAATTGCTACTTAAATTGGCTTCTTAGATCCAGAAAGCTGGCATGCAGTACCCATTCTACCCACTCAGAATTAAGTCAGTTCTTCTGAACTAAAATTCAGCCTCTCAGAGCATTGCATGCTCTATACATTTTGATTTCTTACTTTGTGTGCATCTCCCACTCTTTATCTTCTTCACCTCTAACTCAACCCTGATTTTGCAAGCTATATGCAAAAATATATAAGGCTGTCTCTACAGGAGGAAGTAAAGCTTTGCTATGATGCATTTATTGGGCCAAACCACCGTAGAAGCCAAATCTAGTATTTGCAATTCTGTTACAATAGGCTTTTATGGAAGAAACAGCTCCAGAAATAGTCTCTCTTGGCATAAATCTCAACATAAAAGTCAACTACAACTTCATTTTTCCTATTAATATCATCTCTCTACAATGTTTTAAGGAATTATGTCCAGAGATATTCCTATGAAAAAAAATTGCATACTAGAGTCATCTTGCAATAATATCTAGGAGGCTGAATATTCTAAATATTCAAGTTTTTTGTATATCAGAATACATACAGATGTCTTTATTTTTGATGACTATTTTATGCTAAAAAAGTAGAAAATATATTGATAAATGCACACAGGATTATTAATAGGAATTGTAGATCCAAAGCAAGGACTGTCTTCTGAAGGCAACCTGGAAGTGTAAGTCTAAGCTGATGCTGGTGAATGACTAAGGAAGATGATCTTATGTCCTTCCCAAAGACATCCCAATTAAAAAAGTCAATATGACACACTTAGGATCTTCATTTTTGTGAGTGAAACAACAGGTTGGTTTGTTTGTTTGATTGTTTCTCTTGATGTACGTTGAGTCTCTATTTCTTTGTTTACTGAGAAGTCCAGGACAAAATTATTTTACATAAACTTTGCCATGAACTCTAGCATCTTTAAATGTATAAAGATAAGCATAATGCTGAATTGCATTGACTTTAAATCTTAGTTTAGAATTGATTGAACTCCTTAAGTCTAATTTTCCGGGTTTCAGTCATTTGTACGGTGTTGGCAAAACATGTGTCCCATAATGTTATTGTCAGAGACAAGATGCAGGACCTGCCATATCAAATGTGTTTTCTATGCATCATACTTTACTTTCTGTTTCTATAATGGCTTTTTGTCTTTACTGCACAACAGTGACATACAAGTATCTTGTGTGATGGATTTTTATCAGCTAGAATTCCCCCAAAAAAAAACCCCAACAAAAACCAACAACCTACATCTTTGGACCAAAAAAAAGTTGTGTCAAGTCAATTTGTGTCACTTCTAAAATGACCAAAAAGTCAAAATACAGAAAGTTCTAAGATATTTCATTTTCTGTCTTTTTTTTTTTTTTGACTGAGAACATTTTTTACAGCAGCTGTATAGTGGGTGAAGTTATGTGAGATTTTCTCTACTTCAGAAAAACTTAGGATGAAACACACGAAGGTAGATACAATATACAGACAGCGTGGGAAAGGAGAAGAGGTAAAGGGTAAACCTTGTGGTCATCTTTCTAATATGTGAGAATCTGAAGTGTCTGGCAGTTTTGAAATACATAAACAAGAAGGGCATCATTTCAGTCACTTCTTCCTGCCAGCTTATTAATTTAAGTCTTTTTTTAATTAAAGGTATATGTAAGTTATTGCTCTTAATAACAAAGAAAGATACAGAAATTTATAGAAGTCAGGTATAAGATTTTTATTTAAATGTAAGACCTGTCAAAGTACCGCATACCCTGTCAGCAGATCCCTTCTGTGTGTTAGGCTCTATCACTGCTTTTCATGTCAAATGATCATACCTGCCATTGTCTCTTTTAATTACCCTTAAAACCAAGTCTGAGAATTATACAAGGAAAAAAGTTTAGACAGAATCCTTACATTCAGCAATACTGTCCAATAGCAATCATTTTTTCTTGGTGCTGATGGAATCGTCTGGATGTGACGAGTCCTCCAGTGATTTGTAAGAGCTGGATTTCTTTCTAGTTACCAAACCCTTTGACTGTTGCTTATTGTCGCATTCAGGTTTCTGATAATTTATTGATATTAAATTCACAATAAATAATATTTTTTTTCTGCAATATACTGTAATGTTGTGCTATCGTGAGGAGGGAATTCTGCTTCCTTTAAAAGGAATCCTTGCAGTAACTGTGGAAGTTGGAGGACGGCAATTTAAATGACAGTAAAATGTTCCATATACAACATTCACTGTGAAATGTAGGTCAGTGGAACAGGTTCCCCAGGGGGGTGGTCACAGCACCAAGCCTGCCAGAACTCAAGGAGCAGCTGGACGATGCTTGTAGTCATGTCGTTCAGTTTCAAGCAGTACTGTGAGGAGCAGGGAGCTGGACTCAATGATCCTTATGGGTTCCTTCAACTCTGTGTTGGTGTTCTGTGATTTTGTTATTTCTCTTGTCTTATGCCACATGCCTGAAACCTTGATCTGCACCTTTTCCTTTTTTCTACTATCCTATAATTTCTCCATTCCGGAGGTTTATACATTTTGAGGCGGGGAACATTCACGATTCTATTTATAGGAGGAAAACCTATTGTTGACATTCTGTGAATACAGTGGATTTATATGTGAATAAATGTTATATGCCTCCACAATGAACCATTTCTGGTACTATTATGATTTTCTTTTTGTGGGATTAAAGCATAAATAAGTAAAGCTTACTGCCACCATTTCCTTACCTACTTTATTTATTATTTTTTTTAACTCTTATCCTTGCTTGAGTGTTTTTCTTTTCTAAAAAAAAAGCACAGGACTAGTACTATATTATCTTAGTTTTTCAATGTCATTTTCCCATGCTTCCAGAAAACTGATGCTTTCACAATGAAAAAATACCTTTTCCCCATCCTGAACTGCCCTTTTTCAATTCCTGCACCTCCTAAGTATTCTATATGCCATTTTTTGTCTCTCCTTATTTCAGTGGTCAATGTCATATCAGTGATGCAAAGATTTGGGTGTGTTGGGTATTTCTGAGGTCCCAGCTATGGAGGCTGAGATGAATTAGGTAGTTTATTTTGTTAGGTCAAATAATGTAGACAGTTTCTGTAACTGATGTGGTGCTATTTATTATTAAATATGATTTTATATTGGTGATTATAGCAGTACCAGAACATCACAAAGGACTTTTCTGTTGTCAAAAACAAGTGCCCTCTTGACCTATTTTGTTTCTGTATATCAATATTGCTACATCAGTCTTCGAATATGCATGTGCTAAGAAAACTGTGCTTCCTCCTCTGCAGTAATATTGCTTCTATGATCTTTATAGTGTTCTTGGTTTTCAGCAATGTTCAAAAGATTTTGAAAACTGCAAAGATGTGTCATTTTCGTATCTATTTCTGCATTTCAGCTCACCTTTCTGATTTTTCCTCTAAGGTAAATAATTACAGTTTAGAAGAAGTTACCCATGAAGAGGCAGTAGCGATACTGAAGAACACATCAGATGTAGTGTATCTGAAAGTTGGAAAGCCCACCACCATTTACATGACAGATCCATATGGTCCACCAGATATTACTCACTGTAAGTTACTTCTGCAACTTATTTTACAGGAGATATTTCAGTTTGTCAGATGATTGTATTTTTTCATCGCTTGTTCAAAGTACCCCATTAAAGTTTATGGAACTTTATGAAATGTTTATTGCCACCCTAAGTGTGCTACACTCAAGAAATATTGCAAATAATTAATTCTGCTTAAGTATTTTTCCAGCAAAAGTAGCAATGTAGAAGATGCATGGCTGTGCTGGTTCCCATTAGTGATTGTCCAGGTGATCAGACTGAACTGTAACTCTTGTGAAGATTACAGCAATAAGTATATGCAAATGCATTTTGAAATATGATTACATTTGTAGCCTGGAGTCCTGTGTCCACTGAAAAATTGGAACAAGCAGCAAACCATCTTGTACAAACTTAGCAGAAGCCTGAGGCAAATACATCTCGTATTTGAATAAAATATTTTACTGGAATGTAAAAATCAGTGTTCCACTTACAAAACTTTACCTATTTTCTCCGGATATCCAATTCATGAAGACACAGAATGGTTTGGGTTGAAAGGGACTTTAAAGACCATCTAGTTAAAGTCCCCTTGCCATGGGCAGGGTCACCTTCCGCTAGACCAGGTTGCTCAGAGCCCCGTCCAGCCTGGCCTTCAGCACTTCCAGGGATGAATGGCATATCCAGGGATGGCTTCTCTGTTCCAGTGCTTCATTACTCTCATAGTGAAGAATTCATAAATCATTGGTCCACTTTGCTTTATTCTCAGTCTATCCATTAACTTTATATACATTCGTCTGGGTGCTTGTTTTTTTGCAGAGGACCAAGCCCTTATTTGTCCTTACATTCAGTGCACACTGTTGCAGGAAATTTTTAAAAATAATATGGTAAAAGTCAGTGAAGTATCCTATAGGAAGGGAAGATGACCTCATTTTCAAACAAACTGATTTCAATCAGTCTATCATATCCATGCACTCAAAAGCACCTAGGCTCATGTCCAGCACTCAGGTAGAAAGATGTCCATCCAGGTGCATACCCAGGACTCCCTGTGGTGCCCATGTGCAAGGGTTGGTGGCTGGCTGTGGATTCTTTATCATACATATATATAGATTTTATGCTGACAACCTCCTTGCTGGAGTGCTTTCTGTACTCTTAAGGAGACGACAGCAGTAAGGATCTTCTGTCTCTGCCATCTGTCCCTACTCTGCATGTCTTTAGAATTTATTCACATCTCTGTTGTCTCCTTATCTGAGTGTCCTAGGCTCCAACCTATTCTTTATCTCCCATCACCATCTCTTAATGGCTTGAATATTTGTTTTAGTTTGGGTGTAGGCTTTCCTGGCAAGTTGCATGTAATTATACTGAGTATTGGTGACTTATTGATGAATACAGCTTTATCAATACATGCCACTCTTATGCCCTTTCTGCCAGTCCTCTGGGTGTCCATACTCAGGCATTTCCATTCCCTTGTCATTCACACCAATCTTAAAATTTCAACTGCACTCTCTATACCACTGGTGCCCCATTAGTCTAAATAGCTCATTACTGAAAACTCCCTTTCTTCATTAGTTGTTCATTAAAAACTGTCTGCCTTGGGTTCAACTACCAACAGGGACCAGCTGCACTATCCAACAACTGGATGAAAATATAATCTTTGACAAGAGCTTCAGCAGTTGATCCATACGCATCATGATTTCCTGCTAATAATTCTGTGGACACTTAAAGAAAACTGAGGGTGGGGAAATTTACCGAGGCCAGTAAGTGCTAAGGTTTTAGCACTTTTCTGCACTTTTGCAGTGTTGCTATTGTGGACTGACAAAGTTGAAGGAAAAGCTAAATATCCCAAATTCCCCCTTATTCAGTCTGCTCCATGAAAACAGAAGGGAAGGTTTTGTAACATGCATGTCAGTGGCATGCTCAGCTGTGCTGAGGATGCCTGTTTAGTTAGCAAATGTTACGACAGATGGCAATCATGTTGTTCAGTTGCAGCCTGCTCTGGATCTTAGCAAAGCCCAGGAAGTAAAAGTGCTAAATGTCCCTATCCAATCTCCAGCTTTATAATACTTTCAAAATAATAATTTTTCAGTTCTAAAACAGTGTGGTTTATTATGTCAGATTATAGATCAGCAGCATATGAGAAGACAGAAACGATTCCAAAGGGAGAGTAAAGGTTGAAAAGATTTGCAGTAGCCCTTCCCAAGCTGTTGGTGCGTACAGATTCATTTATCCTCAGGGAACCTTTCATTATACCTACATGTTCAGAGTATTTCAGAATGCATAATGGCTTTTCCCTGTAGGGAGATTTTGCTTTGAAGCATTCTGTATCTCAGCATCTGAAAAAAAAAAAAAGACTGAAACTAATACTAGAAAGTTAAGCTGTCTTCTTCTCATGAGAAAATTAATCGTAGCTCACTGCAGAAGCATGTAACATTGTTTTTTCTATTTATCATTTCTTTTTCTAATTAAATTAACTAGAGATAGAATACAACTATTGCTGCATATCTCCAGTCATAAATATCCCAGATAACTTCAGAATAGCAAAAAACACACAAACAACAAAGCCTGCAAACCCGATATATAAACAGACAACACAGTACTGTAACTTTCATCATTAATCATTAAGAGATTTGCATTCATTTTCTATTTTAAGTATACAGATTTACCGTGGTCTAAATAACATCTATGTTGATACTGAAATTTCAGTTATACTGGGGATTTGGGCACCTTTAGTAGGTCACAGCTTTGAATTTATACAGAATTCTTGCTGCATAAAATTCCTACTTTTATCCTGCATTGAGTTCCTACTACATTACTCCCATTACTGCACACTGGAGCCAAAAAGATTTCTTTTAATCTCATTCTTTCCTAATTGCATTTCCTTCTGCAAGTTAGTCCTAAGTGAAAAAAATTATTCCTGTCTCCCAAACAGGAGACCTATTCAGGCTCCCTCTTCAGGAGCTAAAGATCCTCTAAAGAGTGAATCCCTGCAAATAAGACAGCATTACTGTTTTTGGGTTTTTTCAGGAAAACTCCAGCTGTTAATTCTTTCTTGCTATATTTTAAGCTCTCTCAAGCTAGAATTGTTTGTTTTGCTCTTATTTACAGCACTGAACATGTTCTTGGTACTGAAAGCAAAAAAATTATGTTCTTGTGACATCTAATGAAACATGAAAGTTGCTGACTAGAAATATTCATTTTTATCATCAGCTTATTCTCCACCAATTGAAAATCATATACTCTCTTCTGGAAACAATGGCACTTTAGAGTACAAGGCATCCCTGGCCCCTATCTCACCAGGAAGATACTCACCTATTCCAAAGCACATGCTTGTGGAGGACGACTACACCAGGTCAGATGCTTCTCTTTATTTGTTGCCTTTCATGCAATTGTAAATAACGTAAGTTAAGCATTCAGTGTATCTCAAATAGATTACATCATACTGTACATTTCTATTCAGACCTTTTTTTTTTAATAATCCCCAAAGAATTGTGACTACTGTCTGGAAGTGCAGCAACAGAATTGTATCTGTGTAGTTAACTACAAGGTAGAAGAGACACATAGGAAAATGCTGGGAGGGTTCTTTTATGCCTTGTTTTAGATGAACACTGAATGTCACTGATGAGACAGTGTGTATTTATCTTTTTGTTTGAAGAGCACTACCATTCACCTAGAAGACAGAAGTTTTTCAGTTTGGAAAATGAGCCCTCATTATAATGTCTAATGCCAAGGAAAATTAGAATTTATTTTTTTTTTTTTTGTGCTAGGAGGGGGCTGTTCTGATCCTCTAACCTGACTTGCTGTGTCTTACAAGTCAAAGAATCTCACGCACTTATGTATTCATCAGCTTTATAACCCACTAATTTGCATTTCATTTTTCCTGTTGCATGGGATTACTATCTCAGGCAGCTTAACTTGTTGGCTCAGACAGATTCAGAGTAACTAATCATGATACACTGTTTAATCGGGACATAAATGTGTGGAAACCACACCTTTCTTCCCCGTCTTCGTTAAAAGAGTTTCTTCTGTTTTGATTGAGAATGCAAAGCTGAAATTGATTTTCTTTAACTTATGAGACATTCAATTAGGATGGATTTTATCTGAATGGTTCCAAAAAGTTGAATTTTTAATTAATAGTTAAAACATTGGTTTCATTAAATCTGCAGCAACGTTTTTACCTGATCTAATAATGTTCTCATAATTTCTGGAATACCCATGTATAGGGAGAATACCAATACTAAAATATCTGGGTTGCAATGATGAAGGCTTTTTCAATAAGCTCGTAGGGCTAAAATGGCTTCTTCTATAATGAGGTGTCAGCACCACTATTGCTGAGAAAGAGTTAGAAAAGTTTAAAAAACAACAAACAAATTGCAGCCTTAAAAGTAAATAACAGCTAAGGACATCACAAAGTCACAGAAAGTGAAGGGATTAATTCAAAAAAGGGAGATAAGCCCTCCTGGCAATGAAAAGACCATTTAAACAGTTAGAAGGTTTGTAAGGTGACAAAGAAGTATTGTTAGTCCTTTTTCTTTGTGTTCATGTAGCTGATTTTAACTTTCTAGTTACTTCTGAAAAAAAAAAAAAGAGAGAGAAAAGAAAAAAATAGTCATAGAAGGGACGGCAGTGTCACTCTTAGCCCAGTAGTTTAGCAGATATCCAGTAGAAAGCCTACAAAGAGCCATGCAGGATATGTATTGAAATTAATTAGGATGTCCTTTTGACCTTTTTTTTTTTTTTTAGGAAGAAAGATGCATTCCTATGCTGATATTTTTAGAATGTTTTTAAACAAGCTAGTTGTGCTGTTTAGCTTCTGAGAGAAAAATGAAATACTTGGAGTTTGTTTCTTGTCTGAGGTATTCACACCAATATCCATTTTGTATAATTTGGAAGGAAAAGAATGAATGCCCAGAGAAGCTCTGTATATTCTGTGAAATACTCCATTCCTGTGTTCTTTTTCCTATCTGGATTTCCAGATTAATGTATAGCCTAATGAAGGTCTGATATACAGTCTTCATGTGGCATTGGCACAATCAAAAGGAGCTGCTGACTCTACGAGCATTACCTTCTGTGACAGGCGTGTGGCACCAACAGAAATAAGGGTGTCAAGTGATGGGAGCAGACTCTGAATGCCACAGCACAAAACAGATGGAAATCTCATATTTCTGAACAAGTGCTAACTCTGACCTATTGAAAAGGAGGAGGCTATTATGACCTTCATTTTACTAGTGATAGTAGTCAATATGATACATCAGGAAACAAAAGCACAAAGAGAAAATGAACACAGTCATAAGACAAATTACTCTTCTTGAATATCTTTCGTCACTGGACATGCACATACATCTGAAAGTCACCCAAGCAAGAGCCAAAGACCAGTTTTGTTCTCTGACTACAATGACTAAGAAGCTCTGACCTTAAAAACCAAGCCATTTAACCCTTAAATGCTGCTGAGATTTTTTTTTTTTGTCCAAGTGTCTCATTACTGCCTATTGATTCAAGTGGAACTACTGAAATGCAGCAGTTAATTCTCACAGTCATTTTCACACCTATAAACTCAGAATAGTGAATGCATTCTTTCTGTTCAAGGCCATAGGATTTGATGATGAGTCTGCCATTAAAGTAAGAAGACATTTGGGAAGTCTTTGTTGCTGACCAATTCAGTAAATCTTTTGGGAATTCAATTATCATATTGATAACATTAGTGATACCTATAGATGCCTTGCCTTGATTGCAGCATTTACAATTAGGTTTTCTCACATAATGTTTTATAATTAAGATGTTAGCCAACTACTACAATGCTGTCCATTAAGACTACCTGGTCCTTGCTGTAATAGGTTTACAGGGCTAATTTACATTGTGCTCACATAAAGAAATTTATTACTCATGCAGTCTTGCAACACTTTTGGCAGATTTTCATTTGTGCCAGCTAAAAATATTTGAAACAATAACTTTTCCACTAAAAAAGGTAGTTTTGGAATTCTCTGTACAAGAGATTTGAGTGAGGCAGATTACAAGCTTTCCTTTAACTTACTTGTGATAATGAAACTATCAGTAAAGCTTAAGAAGTTGAACATTCAACTCAATTTGCCCACCTCCTCCTGCTGGTTTTGTATTTTTTGTTTGTTCATTCCAGTTCTAAGGGGTTTTTTGTATGTTTTTTTTTACCTAAATAAATTTTTTTCCTAACAAAAATAAGTGTTTCAACTGATAAAAAGCTGTATTTTTTGGTGTCTGATATTGAATCTGTGCCTGAAAAGAATTCAGTTTCGTCTATATAAAAATAGCCTAATCTGAGCACAAGGGATAGAAAAGTAACAAATCATCTTCAGCCATAAATTTTAATGAAGCTGAATGTTGTATCTTAATTACTCTGTGTACTGTTGTTACAAAATACTGTCAGTGATGGGCATATTTTACTTCTTGATTTTTCCAGATTTACTTTAAATTTATTTAGAATGGAAACTTTGGCTTCCTCTATTTTTTACAGCAATTATCACTTTTTAAATTAAATAAAATAACACAAGTTCAGGTTAGTAGAATGTGGGATCAAAAGCAGATAAAAACTATGTATCAATTCCAACAGTGCACATGGCAAGTAAGACCCTGCTTGTTTTAGTTCCTAGTAAGATTAAATTGTTGTGCAGGCAGTGAAGGGGTTTCATTGATTGTACTCCTGACCAGTCCTTGATACTGCTAGAGGGTATAAACAGGATTTGTGGCTAAGGTGGTGATAAATAACAGCTGGGATCAGAGTGACCATGAGTTGGCTTAGTTCTTGATTCAAAGGAAGTACGGAAAGATAGTCAGCAAGTTATAACTGTTAAGATTTCAGAATAGCAGACTTCAGCCTTTTTGGAGAGTTGCTTAGCAAAATCTCTTGGCGTACTGCCACAGAAGGGCCCATGAAAGATGGATGGTTTCTAAATAAAACTTACTGGGAACTCAGGAGGAACCATCTTGTTGAGCAGGAAGGAGGGGGACTCAGCAGAAAGCGTTCATGGCTGAGCAAAGAGCTTTCTGATGACCTAAAATGCAACATATAGACAGGCGTTGCTTGTCTGCTTAGTGTCAAAATTAGAAAGTTGATTGATTTGAGCCAAGACTTATCCTCAAGGGTCATAAAGGAAAACAAAAGTGATTCTGCAGATGTGTGATACTTTAAAAAATGAGGGTGAAATTTGAGGAAGGAAAAAGGTGATTAATAGAAGTCAATGCAGTGACAGATAATATAGAAAAAGCTGAAGTACTCAACAACTCATTTCCAGGCACTTAAGGGCCCAAAAGGTAATTGGAATAGATTGACTAAAAGCAGTTTGTGTGCTTGTCCAGACTGGTTGACTTTCCTGATGAAATTTCTAACTGCTTGGATGTTGAGAGAGGAGTGGCTGCCCTTCACCAAGCAGTGGCACAGCACAGGTGCTGCCTTGAGCTGGAATGCCTCTTTGCTGACGGAAAACACGGCTGACTACAAAGTCATCCCTGACCTGTGTCATAACTCCCACTAATGTGCATCTGGGATCTGCTGTGGGGCACATGATAACTCCCTTTCTCCACTAGTTGTCATGGGGAGTGGCTGCAAAGCTATTTCTCACACCTCTTCTGTGGGCAGGAAAAGCTGTAACATGGGCAGCACCCTTTAAAACTCTTCCAACAGCCTCTCATCCAAACACGAGGAAGTGTTGGATGAACGTGTACAGCTAATCAGAAAGAAAATATGGTTTGGAATGGTTTGAAAACCTTGTGTGTAGCCTTTAGGGTTTCTCCTGGATTGTGTACTGTATTACCTTGCTAGTTAGCCTTCTCCCACCACGGCTATGCTCATTTGCACTCAGTGGTGTTGGTAAAGCTTCAGACCTAGTCTCCTACAGCATGCTTTGAAAGTTGAGAAAGAGTAGACTAAAAGAAGGCACTGAGTTGGGAACTGACTTAACCAGTAGGCTCAAAGGGTGATGATCAGCACTTGGAATGTGTCAGTTGGTCAGTGATGAGCACAGGAGCTCGGGATACCAAGGGCATCAGTGAATATCTTCATCAATGACCTAGATCATGACACACAGTGCACCCTCAGCAAATTTCAAGTGCATAATAAATTGAGAGGGAGTGGTTAACATGACAAACAGTAGAGCTGCATTCTAAAGGGCTCTTGATATACTTGAGGACTTGGCTAGCAGAAACCTCATAAAGTTCAGTAAGAAGTCTGCATCTCAGGTGGAAGAGCAGCACACAGTTGTGCAGGCCATGAACATATGAATTACAGCTTCACTAAAAATGTCCTGGATGTTACTGCAGACACCAAGCTGAACATGGACCCAGATGTGTACTCTCACTACTAGTCAGGTAATCTGCATACCAGGCTATCTTTGGAGCAGCATAGCCAGCAGAAAAATACTCTGGCCAGTTCCCATTCTTTGACTTCAGGAGGGTTGTGGAGAGGGTCCAACATATTCTGAGAGCACTAAATCACATGGAGGTTGGAGGGGTGTTGAGGGAGCTGGGGCTTGTTTAGTGTTGTGAAGAAGAGATTAAGGGGCAATCTAAGAGCACCCTATACTGAGTATAAACTCGGTAGCAAAGATGATTAAACCAAACTCCTCTGAGTAGAAAAGCACCAGTGCCAAAAGGCATTGTTTTTGGATGTTCTGATTTCAATTTGAGAAGAAATTAAAACACGAGATAGATAGAATAGTGTTGGAGTAGTGCTTGCTATGAAGGGTGTGAAATATTCACTCTTTGAGATTTTTAAGAATTGGGTAGATAAAATCTAGTGTTGTCAAAATAGTCCTGATTCAAGCACAAGATTGGATTAATTGAACTGTAGAGATGCATTCCAACCAAATTTTATATGGTAATAGTAAGAATTTTTTTTTTTCATTTTCATAGTTTTGTGGAACATGTGTTACTAGTATAGTAGAGAGAGATGTTACAGTTTTCTATTTAGCATATTTCTGCCTTCCTATTTTCAGAAATATTAAAATTATATCCTAAAAATCTTGTAGCTTTTAAGAAAAGTTCCATAAAAAGAAGTTACCATCTTAACTTTTTACTTCCTTTTTAGCTTCATATAATGGTAACATCAAACTTCTGTGCTTCAGCTGATAAAAATTCACTTTAACATTTAACTCTGGCTAGATATTAAAGATTCATGGATAAAAAAGCTGAGTTATCTGTTTTGCTGTGTAAAGCATGTTTGATTTTTTTACATGCGTTTTTGCAAAATAGCATTTTCTGGATGCGGAAGAGGTGCTGGGAATTGGATGGGAGAGAAAAGAGAACCATTAAGTTGAAGTCTCAGGGGATTTTTTTTTTCCCCCTGTATTGAAAGTAGTATTCCTCAACTATTTCTTGTTTACTTATTTAAACCTCCTAGTTGAGTTGACGATGTTTTATGGAAGCACTTTCAAGTTTCTGTTGACACATAGAATTGACCTAGTATTAAACCATTGCAACAAATATTACAGTTTTTGTGTTATGAAATTATCATTAACAGTATTCTGATGATGGTTTTAGGAAGAAAAACAATACAATAAAAGAACTGCAGCTTTTAACAATGAGTTTTGAAAACTGCTCCTTTGGGATCTTTAGAGTTGACTTAGGTCACAATATATTCTGCATGTTTCAGAAGTGTCCGTTTGCTGAAAGGGGTCAGCAGCTTTTCCTGTCAGTCTTTGTGTGGCAACAGTTTACAATCATGTTTCATAGACCAGGACTTTGACTGCTTAGGTAGAACTTTCCAATGAATTTTGCATCGCATTTAGTGTTACCATACATGTGATAAGTAAGAGACATAGAATCCGACTGACAGAACTATAGGAACACGTGTAATTGTGAGCTCACAACAGTCACCGTGCCTAACCCAAACTCAGCATATTATCTACCCTAAAGAGAATAAACCATATGTAGTAGTATGGAAAGACTGATGATGTCTTTTATTTATTCCTCTTACTGAATAACTAGTAAATTTGGCAGATTAGATGTTCAGATGAGTATTTTCATGCTTAGCTTTTGCCTGGGGCAGAATTTTTTATCTAGATATAGCAAAGGTTTTGATAGCTTTTCTTTAAAATTTAGTATAAAATATATCTATTGTTACTAAAGTCATTTTAATTAACCAGCATTATTATTAAATTAAATTGCATTTATTTTTAACCATACCAGTATGATGATTTAAAGGATAGAGGGATAATTAATTCCTTAGTTTATGTTCTATTCTATTCTCTGTTAGAAATTGCTGTGCTATATTTTAAATACCATCATATTCCATACATAGGTTCAGAGTGTTGTTATTGAAGCTGATGAAACTGAATCCAAACAGTACTTCTAATGCATTTATGAAAAGCTATGTAAAAGCCAACAAATGTAAGTCTTTGGGAAAACTGCAGTTCTTTTATCCTCCAAAACCTGTTTGATGTTTTTTGCAGTAGAACTCTTTCAGATTCTGTACTCACACTGCAATATATCAAAGCTTCTCACAATTTTGTCATGCTGATTAGATTAACTAGCCTGCATGATTGAGCACAGCACTAAATTGCCAAATCTAGTTTTCCTCTCTACTTATTTCTTCCATCCCTTTCTGACACAGGAACATAGTCAGCAGGGATTCTGTTCTGTGCTATGAATGCCCAGTCCTGTCATATTTTACTATTGAAGAGACTGGAGGAATAAAGGAATTGTGTTTAGCAAGGGATAAAGGTGAGAATGGGTGTGAAAATGAAAGAGAACTTGTCACTAGTATGTGAGAATGGAAATCCCAAGAAGGGAAGACTGGTATTTAATCAGGTAAGAAAACTTGGATTTGGAAGTGGAATTCAGGACAAGACAGGACATAATAGAAAAATATGTGAGGAAACATGAAGAAGCAGTGGATTAGGGCAGCAGTGGGGAAGGCATTTCAGGTTACTGAACCAGCAAATCCCTCAGAGAGTGGCACATGAGGTTTGGGATGATCAATAGTTGCACAAGTACACTAGCCAAGGAACAGAGATACAGAGCAGGTAGGAAAAGCTGCTGATAAGACACTGGCAGGATCAGGTTTAGCCACCTCCCTTCAGAAAAGTGGAGAAGCAGCCAAGGTTTCTGGTGCGTGCATGATGTAGGTGTGATCCCACCAGGCAGTCTGTCATGTTTGTTCATTGTGTGTCTGTCTGTCTGGAGGATGCCAGCCTGCTGCAGTGACAGGTTACTCTCTGTCTCTCACAAGCAGGGATCTCGTTAAGATGGTTACTTGTTAAGCTGGCAACATATTGAATCCAATATGGTATCCCAGAATATAATTTCTGTTTGGTTTAGTGTTTGATCAATCTAAGAAATTATGTTTTTTGAAAAAAGTTAATTAAAAGAAGACTATTCAAGTTGCACATGAAATGTTCAGTTAAAGGGGGAAAAAAAAGTTTATCTACATAACCTTAAACTGGACCCCTGGTAAAATGCATTCCTTAGATTGAAGCTTGAAATTGCTAACCTGAAAATCAGTTGTTTAATATTTTTTCTAACTAAAACACATATTTAATCTTAAACTAATTGTTAAATGTTATAGATGCATAATTGTCTGCCTAGAGTAAGATTTCATTTTGTTATCCAAATTTATTTTAAGTATAATAAGTCTTGGCTTGGGAGAATAATTTATGTTAAAGTAAAAATGTAGTCATTATCAAGTCACAGATAATCTCTTACTCCTGAGTTATCCTTGCATATTTAAATAGGCCTGTCAGAGATCCCCAAGTAATAGGATTTGACTATTTCTAATACAATCACTGGCAGCTACTTAGTAGTTAACACTTACAAAAAAACTAATAAAACTAATCAAATTTTGGAATACACTTTAGTGCTTGTATGGAGATTTTTGAAATGAGACAGTAGGATTGGCAGTGATAGGGCACACGGAAATGGTAAGTAGCCTTCAATAATGCAGAGAGGAAAGGATAACCTGAAGCACATACAAAATAAAACATGGACATGGACCTTTCATGCAGCTCTTGCCATATGAAAAAAACACCTTGGGGTGACTGTGGTTAGTTCTGTGACGTTGTCAGCTTAGTACTCAGGAACAATCAAGAAGAAATTAAGAATGAAAATAGGAGCTGATAGGAAAGGACAAGACTGCAAAATATAATGGTTTTCTCTGTGAATCTGTGGTGCATTCAAATCTTGAATCCTACATGGAGGCAACTGAAAATAAAACCTCAGAAGAGGGTGACAGGGATGAGCAGGGGTGTAGCATGATTTCCAGGGAAAGATAAATAACAACTCCAATATAGAAAAAAGGTATCAAAGAGAGACAGAACAGAGAACTGCAAAGGTACCCATAACACATAGGAGGCAATGGGCAAGGGCTATTACCACTTCCTTACAACTCAGATACAGGGAGTTTACAATGCATTGCCAAATTTAAAATAAGGCAAATAGAAGGCTTTCTTAAATGTCACAATGTGAAACCAAGTAACAGGCTTAGAGTACACAAAGGTAGAGCTTTTTGGGTATGTCATGATCAGTTGATGGGACTCAGTGCCACAGAGGGTTGTGAAGCCCAAAAGTATAAAAGTATTCAAATATGGATGAGAATAAGTGCTGATTCATGCTGGACAGTCCTACTGACTACAGCCTTCTTGGATTTAATTTCTGGTCTGTGTGGTCCTTGCTGATTTTCAGCAGATGATCAGGGAAGTTTCTTTCTTTGCTGGTGCCTGTTTCCTAAAGAGTCCCTGTGGGGGACTTGGGCCTTTGGTCTGAGGGTCTCTCTATTCCTGTGTGAAACAACCTTCTTTTCCATTACAGCTACAGAAAATTATTACTGATTTTTTTTTTTTAATTAAGCAGTCATTTCCTAATTCCTAGTGGTTAAGAATAATGAGTGTAGAATTGGGTGGAGAATATTAAAAGTTCTAAATTATACTTATGCCTTCCTGTTGGCTGTTTTGTTTGAAAACTCAATTAAAATGTTCAAATAGTATTGTTAAGAGGAACCAGTCAATCCTTAATCTTCATGACTGTGCTAAAAAAGCATTTGTTTTGTAGTTCAAGAAGCCTTTAAGGCATATGCAAACAGTTAATAACAGAATAGCTGTGAAATTATTAATTTTAGGGTTTCCAGAAAGAATGAAAGTACTGCACTAAAGGTATTTTCCTCCAGCTCTTCATACTCCTCCTCTGTCTTTCATTTAGTTGAAATAAACATGTCATATGAGTCATTTGGTCCAATTTAAATTGCTAGTCACAACCTATAAAATAAATCAACTATCAGTTCCAATTACCCTTTTGAACAATAAGGTATGTGGTTTTCTTGGAAGGTTATGTGAAGAACAAGCTCAGTCAAAGGACATATATGTAAAAAAACTCACTGGTTATTAGAAGTGGAAGATTTTATTTGTATTAAATTGCCATTGATTATTGGTTTAATAGTGAAATACTTCTTATAAAGTTCTTTGTCTACTTTCCAGCAACATTACATTAGGAAAACTAATATGATGTTAGATGTCATTCTGGAACTTGGATACAATTAAAAATTGCTATTAAAAAAATTGTAAACTTTTAGCGTTGGGAGGTTTATTTTCTTTCAGCTTGAATTTATTTTCTCTCAGATTATTTCCTGGCTATAGATCTGCATGCTTATTATGCTGTGAGAGCTGAGCTGGTTTCTTTCCATATCATAAAAGGTTTTGAAATGTTTTAAAACCTGAAACTGTTGACATTTACTGTGCTGTGTGTTGGCAATTAATCCCTACCAACAGGATTCTGTAATTAAAAAAAAAAAAAGTTAATTTTAAATTGAGGACCCTGCGTGATGCTGAGGTGAGAATGGTTTTCAAAAATGTTCTTTTTTTGTAACTTCTGTTCCACAATTAAGTCAGCCTGAAACAACAAAACAGTGATGATCTAAACAAGGAATAATGAGGACTGCAAAAACAAGAAAGCTTTGCTTTACACAATCTGTTATGAAATAAATAAAACCAGTGTTGGATCAATTTTCTACCTCCCACTGTTACTGTTATCTTTTCCACCAATTAGTTCTACGTTTCTGTGAGAATTGTGCCTCACTGCTGTTATGTCTGTACTGAGTAACAATTCCAGCTATCAATTTTTTTATTTTCTATTTTCTTGCTGGAAGAGTGGCTCTCTGCTGTTCATGTTACCACTGAAAAGCTTACCTTTGGCATTAAGTGACTTGATTCTCAGTCCTGTGATTCTTCTGAATTGTCTACTGAGGCATGTTCAAGCCATGCTGTGCCGCTACTTACATTTTCTATTGCCTTCCCTTTACTATTATGTGCTTTATTCTCAGACTAATATAGTTGTTTCTGTCCATGCAGACCTAGCAGTCACTGCTCTTATTTGTCTCAAAGCTTTGTTTTTGGCTCACTGATAAAGGCAGAGAACTGTAATGACTGATTGTCAATAAATAAAGAGCTGAAAGGCAGAAGGGGAGCAGATCTGACTAAGAAGTTACAGCAGTAATTAGTTATTTTTCAGAGTAGATGCACATTACATAATTACTCTTTAAAAGAGATACTGCAATTATCAATGATGTATACGGTAATAGTCACACATTTGGCATTTTAAGGAAAATTTTTATATATAGGTACCAACAAAAATTAAGATAATGGACAAAAGAAATTCCATAATATAGTTTTGTTCTTCCTCCAAAAAAGTTTCAAAAACTGCTTAACATTTATTTTTAAATTAAACTTCTGAATCTATACCTGCTGCATCTGAAAGAGTTGCAGTTGTACATAAACTGCAGTGAATTAGTCCTTAAATAATATATCTCTAGCCTTTACACTTTTCTTAAAGCATTTTAAATGGCTTGCTACATGTTTTTAAATTCATTTGAAGCATTAGTGCATCATAAAGTAAGGCCTCGATGTTTATGTTCAGTCTGGCTCTTAATTATTTTTGCATGAAAAGTTGAGGTGACCTTGGCTGTATTTTTTCATAATGGCACATTAAAAACTCTTTCTAAATAGCATTCTCATTATCCCATGCTTTGAGACAGGACAATCTGTCTCTGTCATAGCACTGAAAAAGATGTGTGAGACAGGATTTATCAGGTGGGCTGATCCCTTTGGAGAGAAGTTCTTTCTTCTTTCTGTGAGAAGAAATATAAATGACACGAGAAAATGCTGCATTAGAATATTATTTCATAAAGCTGAGTGGTCTTCATAATCTTTTTTTTAAATAGGGTATTGTTTTCTTAGTCGTAGGTGGCTGCTATTGTAGTTAAGTCCTAGTTTGCCATAGAGAAGGTGAAGAATGAGGAGGGTATTTGAAGACATGCTGTTGCAGCAAATATCTCATATTACTTCTTGTGATTAATGGCGTACATGGAATATAGTTTGTATGAGCAGGACAGTGATCAGCCCCATATCATCTTAGTAATTACTATAGTTTATGTTTTTTATCCCAACTTTTAAATATTTTTACACTACTTAATTTGTATTTACTACACCAAATTGAGAGAGAAAATAAGATTATCTGGGACACTGAATGTTATGTAACACTTTTTATTTTTCAAATTATTGCTTTTCTGTGCCAATAAAATATGCAGTCATAGCCCAACTATGAAGCTGGCAGTTGTTAGCCCATGTATCTGAATCGGATAGAGGCATCTAAAGGACCAGTGCAGTCCATGCTCTCAACGATCTTGAAGGAAGTGACATCTGAAGGAAGTAGATGGCTGTGATGGTCTCAGACCATTTCATAGGCCTTATACAAAGTGCACTCGTAACTGGAATTAGCTGATATCCTAAATCCTCTTCTAACCAAAGAGTCTAAGTTTTAAAAGGATAAGAAGTGTAAATTCCATTTCTTAACCTTAAGACCTCTCTGTGCAGCTCAAATACGGAGGGTGTGATGTTAACGAGCTCACAATATCACTTATATAATATCAGTGAGTACAGGACTTTAAACGCAGACTTCTTCCATTTTCCTGTTATCTTACATCCCAGGAAGACTGAATGGAGCAAAAAATGTTTCAAAAATTATTTGAAACATATTAACATGTGCTAAATGTTTTAAAATTTTCTGGGCCTTGTAAGACAATTTGTTAGGACTCGGTGTTTATACTTGAAGTTCTAATTTGGTTCCAATATCTAGGTAGGTATTGAATGTTTAATTTCATTTTGCTTTTGGACACAGCTTGTCAATTAACAAATTCCTCATATCTACCCATCTCTGTGGCATGATTTGTGTCTCAGCATGAGATGGAATAGTCACTGACTGATGACTCGGTGTAGTTAGAGCATTCACAGTATATCCAAGGGGTAGCAACACTCTGATGTTGTCTACAACTCAGAGACAACAATTAATTTGAATATAGGATATAAACAGTTTTTTTATGGACTGGTTAGTGTTTTAAGCCATGGAAGAATCTACAGTTTTTATTCATCTTCCTGCACTGAGGCAATATTTCTTCAGTTTTCTTAGTAGGTATCATTTTTATTTGAAATTTATACTTGTTCTCTGGTATATTGCCTAAAAGCAAAAGTTGTTTCTAAGGGAATAAAAGGCAGTATTGGACAAAAGTGAAATAGAATAGTTTTTATCTGCATTTTTTTTTTAATTGAAAGCAACAATTGATTTAGTAAATAAATTATTAAATCCAGCCCTCTAAAACAAGTAGAATATACTGATAGAATATGATTGCTACCTTAAACATTTTTAAAGGGATTTTGCTAAGTGCTTGACACAATGCTTTATAAACAAATGAGTGACAGCTTTGCTATTTTGCTATTTGGTAATCTAAAATTGGTTTTTTAACTGTAAAGTTTTCCCTGGGAAATTCAGGCACAGAGAGTTCTCAAATCATGTGACAGATTGCTATGAATAATGTTATTAACATTGAGTAAGAGCAATTTTTAAGTAAAGCAGCTACTCCTTTTCCCCCAAAGGACAAACCCAGAAGCTAACAAAGGAAATTAGGTTCTCTGTATCTGCCAGCACATCCACGACTGTAATAAATTCTGATACCTGTGAAAGTCGCAGCAAAACCCACACCCATGTGAGGCATAGTGCAGCCAGAAGAACAAAAGTTCATTAACTTCTTGGCCTCTTGATATTTTCAGGCTCCTGAAATGAGATTTCCATCAGGCTAGCACTGTATGGCAGTGATGAAAGGCAGTGGCATACCCTACATCTTCTGGCAGAAGCATGGATATGATAGCAATTGACCCTTGGCACTCTTTAGAGCAGAAATGTCAGGAAACAATGAGTCAAGTTTCACAGTGCCAGTGGGCCCCAAAGTATGTCCTGGGGCCAAGGCAGGGAAGTTACAAGGTGGGAGATGCACTGTGGATGTGGTGTGGGTTTGTTTTGCTCACTGTTCGTCTCCGCGGATCCCTGGCTGGTTGGTACTAAAGGCTGCATTCCCTTCTCCCCTCTCCCCGACGGCTCCTGGCAGGGCTGTGGTAAGTATTGCCTCCCCGGGCAGATGGCTCTAGGCAGCAGGAGGGAAATTTGTGTTTTAAGATCTTACTCTTTGTATCTAACTTCACAGGCTGCCTTTTGCAAGTAGGAGAAGCATTGCAAGTGCGATTGCAGTAGCCTTGCAGTGAGGTTAACTGTTTCAGATGTGGTCTGCATAATCAGATTTTGAAGGCTGAATCTGGAAGGAGTGCAAAGAACTCACGAAACGCAACGAATTGCCTGCCAATGAGATTAATTGCTCACACAGTTTGTTACCATCAATGTCATTCTAGGATATGGGTCAATTTGACAACAGCTCTACTTACAAAGTCCCAGCTCACTGGGACGGGAGTGTGTTGTATTAACAAGCAATATGTACTTCATCTATATTGTAAATTAATGGGTATAAAATACTTTTTCAGGTAACAAATATTTTCTTCTATGCTGTACTCAAAATTAAGATCACAGAAAGCTGTGTAGATGTTAGATTTTTTTAAAAATAGAAAGATTATGGGGAAAATGCATCACTTTCTCAACTCCAGACATATGATATTACCAACTTCAGCTATAAGATATATTTCAGTGCCACACTTCCCGTTGGGGAGTTTTATGATTCAATTTGTGTATATCTTTATATGCAGCTACTTGAATGCCATGCTACTATCAAAATTTACCAATTCCTTTAATAGCACACATTACTTGTTGGGAAAGCCCCACTAAAAAGGTCTTGACAGATTTGCTGTGCATGCTTTTAAAATGAATGCTGTGTTTTCTCTATATTCTCAGCAACTAATATGCACCTGATCTTTTACTCTTGTCTCTGTATCACCAGGCCTCCTGAACCTGTTTACAGCACTGTGAACAAACTGTGTGATAAACCACCTTCTCCTAGGCACTATTCCCCTGTCGAGTGTGACAAAAGCTTCCTTCTTTCAGCTCCCTACCCCCACTACCACGTAGGCCTGCTCCCTGACTCTGAGATCACCAGGTACTGCATGCGCTTCTTCCTCACCTCCTTTGTTAGAGTGCATGAACATCACTGGATTTATCTCATTATTTGCATCTTCACAGTAGACCTTCTTTTTCTACAGCTTGTGCTTATTTTTAACCATTCTTTCACACCTGCACCACTGGGAGCTACATGCTACCTTGGTATATAATTTTGGTCATCCAAAATCCAGTGATGAACACAGGCAATGTTTCGATCCATTGGAATGGTGCTCTAAAATAGGGTACATAATATGTACCACATTTTGCAACTGAATTCAGTGTTTGTTTCTCTTTGAGTACGGAAAGTGACCAAGACTTCACTGAAAGCTGCAGTAATTTGTTTTGATTCAGTCACTTTATTCCTTTGTTGTGCTTACTTAGTTCACTGAGCATCTTTGGGTTTATAGGACAGCTGCCTAAGCCATTCAGAAGAAATAGAGCAAAAAATAATCACCTCCCTCACCAAATCATGGTTAAGAATGCATCTAAAATTTTGCATTCCCTAGGCTAGCTGTGCTCTGAGAGGACAGTTAGGAAAGCCTAAAATGATGAACATTTCCGTAACTGAAATAATGGGAGATCTTTCTGTAAAACATTGTCGGTGATTGCCTCCTGATAAATATTTAATGAAGGAAAGCAGAGTATTCAAAACCGTAGGCTGGTATAGCCCAGCCATTCTTCTATAGACTACAAGGAAGTAGTGAATCATTTGCAAACAATATTTGGAAGATAGAGGAAGAGTTATGCACAATTTTTCTGGAGTGCTTCCTTTGTTAGGAAAAACTCTATCATCTTTTATATTCTGGAATAAAAGAAAAATAATTGTGTTTGGAGCTTTGATCATAGACATTTTCTACAGAAAACATTTTTCAAATCAAAAAACAATGTTGCAAGAGAAGAGCAGAAGTGTGTAAGTGGAAAGTAAAATGGTAAATTAATGTAAGATACACTAACAGGAAAGAAACCCCAGGGATTAGGAAGGCAGCTGTGAAAGGCATTGCAATGCTCTGAAATAGAAAGCTCCATTAAAAAAGCAAGAAGACAAATACTTGCAAAGAATGTTACAGATGTGGAAAAACCATGCAGAAGATGTCAGTTTATTGGAATGAAAACTGTAGCTTTGAGAATTTGTAAAAAGATGCTTAATCAAAGTGTTTGAAGTGATTAGTCAAGGTGTCCAGCCCAGCGCAAGTTTGAGTGAAACACATTAATTAGTACAGTGTTTTATAAAGGTGTAAATATCTGCACAGAGCTGCCAGGCACTAACAGAGCTACCCACAATATTTTAATTTCTCTGCTAACGTTGTCTTAAATTGCATAAGTGGGCAAAAAGCAGTAAAATTACTCTGGTTCTTTAGGTAAAGTATAAATATGAGTAATTTGTCTGTGCATGGCAGTGCTTCTGAGGTTTTAGAATGAGGCAATGGAAGAGTTCATTATAGAAAGACTCTTATAATGGTCCCCTTAGAAAGAAAGGTTCCAACTTGAACTAGAAAGTTGGGTGAGTGGGTTCTATGGGTGTTGGGGCCATGGCGTTGAGTGCCTTGCTAACCACAGAGAAAGGTAATTTACTGTTAAATGTTTGATCTCTGTAGACATGCAGAGAGGTTGGGGGAAAAGATTATGTTAAGGCTGCTTCCTGCAACACATACTTGGAAGTCAGTAATCAGTACAGCTCTGGAGGGCTCATAAAACTAGGCCATTTTGGCACCTGAATGTGCAATTCTATACATTCTTTTGTTTTATGATTGATTGAATACTTAGTTATCAGATATTTGATGGCATGACATCAGGACTTGGAAAGCTGGGTGTTATTCTACTGAGTGTGAGTTAACAATTCTCTTTAAGAGCAAGGTTTCATTTATCTTCATGCTACTTTGATGTAATAATGAACTCTAGTCCCCGTATATTTAATCAGTTTGCATAAATCAGCAGTCCAACAAAAACTGCAAAAAGAACATGAAATATGAGAAGAGACACAACTCATGGTTAAATGTTCTGCGCTATACTCCTCTACATGCTGTTGCAGAGGCAACTGATTACTATAATTTGTACTTCCTTCACACTGTGAAATAACATTCAGATGGAAAATATGACAGTTTTCCATGTTCTCAATACTGTCATCTTTTCCACAGAACTCTGAATAGTTGAGTGTGGAGGAAGACATTTGAAATAATATTTCAGCAAATGCCGTTGGTGAGGAAAGTGACAGCTTTACAACGGATCATGATTCAATTTCCAAATGGAGTCAGTATTCACAGTTGGAGAACAGATTTTAGAAAAAGTACTGATCTCATTTTTATCCTAATGCAAGTGGCTGTTCTTGCAAGAGTATTTATTGTACAGAGCCTTAAATTTCCCAAAGGGAATGTGCTTCAGGGCTGTATTGTGTTGAAAATTTTGAAGAATTAATCCAGGAAAAGACCCTGGTTTAAATCCACAGCTGTGATACCACCATCTCTATTAGAAGTCATACTAAAAAATACCTTCCAAATACTGACCAGGTATTTTGAAAGGTCCCCCTCTATTCACCTGAATTTCTCAAAGCTCTTTTCCTCCGCATTAAACACTTCAGTGAGCTCCAGTCAGAAATACAAATGTATCTCTCTTCATGCAGACTTCCTAGAAAGAGTTCTGCATCAGCATTTGTGAGCCTCAAATTTGGGGAGGAAATGGCTGGGATTGTTTACTTGTTTTAGTAATTACAGTTATTGTTGTATCTCAGTGCTCCAGTATTGGGAATCTGCTGTTGCTCTACAAGAAATTTGGTTTGACAAATGACTCTTCCAGAGGAAGAGGAACATGATGCCATACTCTCCCAACTGAAATGTTTGTAAGGCAGCCAACGCCTTTCAAACTGCTGCTCCAAATAATTTGTCAGCTGCTCCTCAGATGATTGTTTTGTCAAGGCTCATTAACTTAATAGGCAGAGAATTCACAGGGCAAAGCTTTATTTGTCTATAATAAATTCAAGTTTATAACCCTTGCTTTTATGGTGGTCTGTCAAATCCTGCGAGATTTTGAGGTCTAGAACAATGTACTTCCATTTCAGGATGAGCATGATTAGTTTTTTAATTGAGTTATCGGTTCATATGAATTTATATTATGAAGGCCATGTCAATGTGCAACAGCTGAAAATCCATACCATTGAAGGCAGGAGTAGAGAGAGAATTTTGGAGTGGTAAGTTTTCCTTTGAGAACACCATGTGGGAATGGATGTGGAGTATTCATGTTCTGGCCCCTATCATTATTGACTGTTATGTCTACAAATAGAAGCTTATTGGCAGTGAAAGGAAACCACAGCTTATGGATATAACCCTTTTTCTACAAACATGAGACTTTATTTCAACACTGTAGCACAAAATGTTCCCAGGCTTTGCACTGAGAACTTCATTGCATTCAAGTCTACAAAGACACACTTGAAAAATGCTTTGGTTTTTCCCAGAACTCACTTCCTTGTTTTCACTGAAATCTTTCTGGCACTCTAGTTGCCAGTATACTTTTTGGTAAAGGGCTGCCCTGAAACTGTTGTTTCTTTTTTTATTTTTTGTTTTTACTCTATACATATTTGCTTTCTTTATAAGTCTCTGGTCACATGATTGCTTTTTTTTAATGAGTACATGTAGAGAAGGAACTAATGGTTTGGTTTCATTTCAAGATATTTGATGAATCAGATCAATGACAGCAGTTTTGAGAACCACCTTTCTTTGAGATGGGGATTAAGAAGAGAAGATAATGTTGGTATGAGGCTGTAGGGCAGAATATTGAAGAAAACTGTGCCATTTGCATCAGTATTCAAGGGTAACTGAGAATTGTGTAATTCTTAAGAGCCACAGGAATCAAAGTGTGCTGAAATGGGTGCAAGCATATGGGTAAGGAGACTGTAATTCCAAATTCTTAATGTAGTGTGATGCTGCTTCCAGTGCGTGGCTGAGTCCCCACAGCCTCCCAGTCTGCACGGAAGGGTCAGCACACTCCTGCAGCCAGCCTGGTGTTTGTCTGCCCTAAGCATTGCTGCCTGTGGTCCTCCCCTACAGTTTTAGGGATCTCTGCTATCCCTCCACAGGCCATGGAGGCCACTGATGAGATGCTGATCACTTTTCACAGACCCTGGGAGGAAGTTAAGGTAGCTGCACTCCAAGATGTGAATGGCGAGTCTGTCTGGTAGTCACTTTTTCATTACTAATATGTGCACAGCCTTTTCCTTCCCAGAAACCTGCTGGGAGCAAGCTTATTGTCAAAATGATGCATATAACTGTACTTGTGTGTGGCTGCCTTCCAGGGAGGCTCTTGTCATCTTTATTGAAATTCACACTGTACAGCAGTACTCATCGTCCCCTGTTCAATCCCATGTGTTTAATATGGGAATTATATCTCCCAAAACACATCGCACCATATTTTGTGTTTTTTGAAATGCCTGGAACCTAAAAATGGGACCTATTAAACAAATAGTAGAATAGCAATGATATTATGAAATTGAGTCCTCCATTTGGCCTACATAAACACAACCACTTTCCTTCAATTTAAAAATAACTTCTAAAAATAACTTATACTGTTTAGTTCTCTTTGTTTACCCTTTTTTTTTTTGTGGTTTTTATGTTTGTTTGGTTGGGTTTTTGTTTGACTTTTTTTGGTTGGTTGGTTTTTTTGAGTTTTTGGAGTTTTTTTGGTAGAAATTTCAAATACTAAAACAAAATGGGATAATAGTCCAGGTCAAATGAATGTAAATACTCAAATTTTAAAACAAGAATTAGAGCAGATTTGTGCTCCTTATTTTAACACCTTCAGATCAACTTCTGGACTGATCTGCATTTTACATAATCCAACCACAGACAGCAAGGTTATATATAATGAAGTACTACTAAAAACCATTGCTTGAAGACAGTGGAGGGAAATAAGTACACAATTCTTTCTGTGGATTTTTGAACATAAAAATAGGCACTACTGAGGTCCGGCTTATTCAGTGTCAATGAAAACAACCTTATAGTCACAAAAAAACCCCCATCTTTTGAAAATATAAGATACCTGGTTAAAATTATTCTTAGTGAAGTAGCTCCCTGAAAGCATAAGATGGCATTTTAAAAAGTGAATACTGTGGATTTTTGTTTTGTGAAGATATTTTTAAGGCATACTTACAAATTTAGGCATTCAGAGGCACAGAGCACATAGCAACCCCTAAGCAATTTGAGATTAAATTGGTCATCACAAGGGTTGGCTTGGGTGCTGATGTTCATACTGATGGGAATTGAAGCATCTTGTTGTTGATTCAGTGAGAATCAGCTATGTAGGTGCTGTAGCCTTCTTTCCTTGAACATCTTTAGCAATTCAAACACTTCTTTAACTCCTAGACCTCTCTAAAATTAAGCCTGGAGACCTTGACTCACCGGCAGGAGCACACATCACAGTGGGTGGCAGTATGCAGCCCAGATGCATACAGCTACATGCACATTATGCTTGACAGGGTTGTGCTGTTTCTGAAAACACCTTCAGCTCTGCAATATTTTATAGTTATAAAGGAAAACACAATCAGCATAAACTGTGTTGATTAACTGTCTACAACTTAAATGCAGTGTTCAATGTAGATTGTCCCTGCTTGTGAATCAGCCTCCTGAGGCCTCTAAATTATTTAAGGGTCTTTTGAAAATGATAGAAGTTAATTGTGTATTTTATTTATCACTTTCAATTAACAAATTAGAAAGTCTTAACTGGAACAGCTTCCTATAATTTCTGTTTAATCCTGACTGAAGTGTTCTCTTCAAGTAAATGATCCAGTCGTATAACTGTTAGGGTTAATGAAAGAAAAGTGATGCTGCCTTTCAATCTCAGCTCTCATGCTATTTTGCATGCGTGAATCTCTGACCCTAATAAGCGCAAACATTCCTATAAACTCACTTATGTGCTTTCATTTTTTTAATGAGGCATCTTCTATTTTGGACACTATTAATTAAAATTGCTAGGAAAATGCAACTTTCAAAAACTGAGAGATGCTTGCAGGAGAATCTTAACCTGTGAAGGCATAAAACCTCCATAGTTCAACTGCTTAATTATGTAAAGTTGCAGAAGTTGTTCAGGTTAAGATGCAGTGCTTCAGGTTAGAGCTGCTGGGTTTTATTTGCAGTTGTGCTGCTGGCTAATTTTCTTCAGTTGAGCACGTCACTTAATTCTATTTGCTTTGCTTTGTCAGTAAAATAATCTTCTCAGTTATATTAAGAACAATAACTATAATCGTTAAACAGACTAGAATAAAATTTTTAAAAGAGAAAATTTAAAGTATTTGTTCTGCTCTGTCATTTGGGAAATGTTTCATATTTTTTTAATATGGTTTGATTTTCAGAGATAATGTGCTTTCTTGTGCTACAGATCTCCTTTTGTTCACAGTCTGCGCCCATGAAAATTAAACTGTATATTTTTAGCTCATAAAATGGACAGAAATATTAATTCAGTTCAGTTAAGCAGCAGTATTTTCTCTACTATGTCTTTACAGAAGGAAAAAGAAAACAGTTCTCAGTAAGAAAACATCTTTAAATCACTAGTATTAAAATTTTCCTGCTGTTTTGATTGCAAGTAGAACTACAGAGAGACATCTGTGAACAAAGGAAAGATGTCTGCTTCCTTTCCATGTCTGTCAGCAAGTTCTGAGCCTCAGTCTCTAAGTAAGTCACAGAAAATGTTCCCAAAGTACCAAAGTCAGTTGGGATATATCAGGCTATTTTTAATGGTTTTGTGCCTAAGGTTTTTAGCCAGGGCATTCCACCACTGGGCATGGGGAGCTTGTGGTGTACCATGACCTTCCAAACTGAACCTGTGCCTGATGTCTGTCTCAGAGGCTGCCGTTCATTACTGATGCTGGCTACAGCCCTGAATACAAGGAAAATATGAAAACATCCAATGAAAACCCAGTCAGTTCCTAACCAAGTTCACACAACTTTCTTGTTTGAAATGGTCATATCTGTCAGATGTGTTATTGTTGTCAATATACATAAACAGACTCTCAAGCATCTCATTCAGCTCTCTGAAAATCACCTTGAAACAGTCCTTCCAAAATGACAGAGCTAAAACCCGAAACACAATATTCAAATTCTTCTGAATGTTGGGAGAAATTTAAACCCATATATTGGTTTCCTGTCTTTTTCAAATACATTCAGAATAAATGACAAAAATTTGTCAGAAAGTGTTGCTCTGCTAAGGAATGTTGCAGTAACAAGTTTCTGGAGCCATTCACTAATTCAAACTTCGTCCAGAGTGACAATTATTACCTGGCAACTGCCTAAAGGCCTCTGTGAGAAATGGGTTTGGTGATTTCCATTTCATTCCTGTGGACAAGTTTCCACATCATAAAAATCATCACTCCCTCTGTCACAGTTATTGCTAGAGTCTTGGCTCATCAGTAAAACCAAGAATAAATGTAACCTGGAGAACAAATTACCCTTTTTACCCCATGAGAGAGTACTTTGAGCTTAGAAATGAAATATTACTGTGGAGGCAGGGTAAATAAGGCTATGCTGTGGCTTCCTATGCTGTGCCTGTTGGGAGAAAAATACTTTCCAGGGTTGTAACTGCACAGAAAAGAGCAGGAAAGATTTCTGGTTGGAGCAAAGAGCTGGAAACTGAGAAATTTGCCTGTGCCACTGACAGGTTGTATGACCTTGGAAAATTAAAACTTTCTTTCAGTTTTGTCCAGGTGTGAAATGGGTGGCACAGACACCCCCAGCAGCCCTTGGGGTTAAAAGATATTTCCATCAGGTGAAGGTATGCAAGATTTTTTTCACTGAATAGAAAAGAATAGATCATTAGTGTTAAATAGAGTGAAAGAAGGCGTTGTGGAAAGCAGGTGGGACCTCTCGTTAGAGTAGTGTAGTTTGTCAGGGAAGTGTGAGGGAATTATAACAGTAATAATGACCTCTCCCTCAGCCCTGCAGTAGTCTTGTTTTGCACTACACTTATCTCAGTGGAATAATGTAGTGCTGACTCAGGCCACCAGCTTGTGTTGTATTTACTTACCACCATTTATTTTTGTTGAAATAAGCTCTATATATTGATACTTTCAAACATGTCAAGTTCTGTTCCTTTTGTCAAGTCCAATAAGGTCTGACTTTACCCCAGGATATATCTAAAAACAGGTTTGTGAAGCAGAAATCGGGAGGAAGCAGTCTCTGAGCCTGTGCTAGACCAATGATACTGCAAGCCTATTGGAGGACACTGTTGTGCAAGACATTGCTAAACTGAATGAGTTATTTAAGTTGGATCATCCTCTCTTGTAGTTGGTGATTTCACTTTACATCTTCAGTCCAAAAAGTATAAAATACTAATTAATGGACTAGCCAGAAACAGAGAAATACAAACTTTAAGAGAACTCTGGATGTGATGAGATCCACATCCTGAGTCTACACTGCAATTTCTACATGATTTTGTTTTCCTTTTCTATTTTTTCCCCACTATCACAACATACAAGTATCAATATGTGTACCTATATGTGTCTATAAGGATAATAATTCTTTCCCATTATAAAGGGAGAATTGATTTTAGTAACCAAAGGTTGAAAAATTGGGGTCACATTTTCTGCCATTTCTTTGTTTTTAAAAGGCCATGCAACCATCATTAAGAGAAATGTTATGAAGTCTATTGTTTACTTCTCATATTACTGCAGAAATATTTATTGATCAGTACTCTTTTCAGTTCCTGTTTCAAAAAAAGCATTTGTTGCTCTTTGAAAATATTGACTATATAACTGGGACTGTCTGCAGAGACTTCAGAGTGATACAAGTAATGAAAACCATAACGCTCAAAACTTTTAAGTGCTTGTTTCAATTTGAGCTGGACTGAGTCTCAACATAACTTTGAGAAATTGTTCTGTATTGTTCCCTGATTCAGTCTAACAATACAAATACTACAAAGGAGGTTATCCAAATGGGGAGAACAGGAGGGAAGAAAAGAAGAGATTCTGGAAAAATAAACTCCCCTTTACCTATGTAGTACATTTATGTGCATGTGCTACAGTTAGCAAGTTGTTTTTAAATGCCATTTGAGTAAATATCATCCTTATTTTAGGTTAAAATTTCATTTTGATATGGAGAGGGTTGCTGAACTTCTTTTCTTATTGATTTAAATCCATTTCGATGTAAATAAATCTATATTTGTGAGAGAATTTCCTGTCATAAAATGAAAGATAGGCTTTCAGATAATTCATGAGTTAAAGTCCAACTGACTTCCAGTAAGACACAGATTTGGAACTACCTAAATTATATTCAAAAAGTGAAATTTGAGCCAATGAAACACAGGCCAAAGATCTATACGCAAGAATCTCCATTTAAATCCCCTGGATTGGCATGCACTTGCTTTGCAAACCATGACATTTTTCCTCTGTATCTCAGTTTGGTTATTGACTTTTCCTTCTCTTCACCTTTCAAACAGAAAGAAGCCTGAGCATATACTTTCTAGAGCCCTTTACCAGCTCCCTTTAACTTCCTAATTAAAGCTATTTCACTCCAGTTCATTCATCTCAGTATTTTCTCACTTTCCTTTTTGGTGTGAGAAACAGTAACTCAGTTTTTCACAAGGAATATTTTGAAGTTACGACTGTGGTGTTTGGGTGGTTAGAGGTGCTATGTTTCTGACCACCAAAATTATCTTGTGATTACTTTAAAATTATTTGGTTTGTTGATTTTTATTTTGTTGTCTTCTAATGATATAATCTAAAGTGAGATCTAAATATTACTTCAAATCTTAAAAATTACTGTTGTAGATTCCATTTCAGTTCAGAAGATAGATTCAGGGCTGGAAGGATAGTTTATGTTATCCCAGTAGAATAGGGTTGTGCCTATTTTCAATCCGTTTCTCTTCCATCTCCTTAGCTTTTTTTGACAAATTTGCACACTAATTTTTTTCTTGTTAGTTCAGTATTCTGAATGTGTGTGTCTGTAGGAAATAACAAAGTCATGCTATGCAGGAAGACAGAAATGTTTAAGAACATTGGTTCATTACTGGGGGCTGTTCAGACACCTGCTGTGCAGCTCTGAGGTTGTAGAGCTCACCTACCACTACTGTCCTTGATACTTGCATCCAAAATTTTCCCCAAATGTAATTTTCAAAAACCAACACAACAAATGAAAGCTATTCTGAATTTCCTGATTATCAATGTCTCCAAAAGAGAGGGACCCTTTCTTACTGATACCTGTGGAGGACCTTGGGACCTGAACCAAAATCCTTGTGAGTTTAAAAATACTGAAAACTTGTTTTGAAACTGAAAAAGAGGGGGGATTCAGAGTTAAAATTTTTGTCAGTGTAAGTTGCACACTTATCGTACTTCAACATAGTTTCTTAAGTGTATTAATTTGAGAAGTAGTAAGGGGTGGGCAGGGGGCAGGGAACAGAGGGAAAGAGGAGCAGAAAGATGGATGCTTTTTTATTATGCACAAGTACAGGGGAAATGCAAAATCCTAACCTTGAGTTTTGGTAGGAAACATTGAAAAGGCCAGGAAAGAAGCTGCCCTTGATAAGCCATATGCAGACATGCAGAGATATTCAGTGCCAAGTTGCAATAGTAGACACATTGGCATTGGAGTTCTGCATAAGCCATAGTGATTACAAGCTGTCGTAACAATATGAAGTCACTGGAAAGAGGTTTTCTGCCAAGAAAGAAAAGAAAAAAAATCTGTACTAGGTATGCAAAAAGAGTTACAAGCTCTAAACGTCCCTGAATTTTATAAAGGTCTGGTTATGCAACTGACCTTTCTGGGCTGAACCTAAATTTAGCCAAGTTGTCATTGTAAATTTGTATGTAGAATTTGTTAATGTTTTGGGATTTAAAATAATTAATTCTTTAAACAGTTTTTATTTCATTTTTAAAGAATAGCACCAGTAGCAACTACTTTATCTGATTTTTTTTAATAATGCTTATAATGCATGAAATTACTACTGTTACTGCAGAAAAAGCAAGGTCAGTGAAAGTGACAAGGTATTAAAATACATTTTTTAGCTGGCAAAGGGAAGAGGAATTTTTAGTTTGACTTTTAAAATTAAAATTTCAATATTGTGAAGGAAATACAGGAAAAGAAACTTTGCAGTCCCCAGGGAGATGCAAAGACCATGTCTTTTTCCAGTGTATTTCCATACTCCATGCAGAAAATGCATAATTTCACAGATAATTGGAGTTGTTAACTTTATCTTTTGAGGATCACTATAGTTCTTGCTTCTACGATATTGAAATCACTATACTTATGAAGTGGGAAGAATACAGCTCTAGCAGCTGAGTTCTAAATAGCAGTGACTGTATCTGCAATCAAGCATTCCTAAATAGCAGAGTGAAGCCATCACAGTACAGAAAGAAAGCAAGATAGGATGTGTGCCTCAAGTGCACTGAAGCCCACATGGGTGAAGTACACAATAGGGGAGCCAAATACCACTTGCTACTACTCACTGATAGTACAGTGCCCCTCAGCAGCCCAATCCAGCACCACAGTCCTGAGCTGCATCCAGCCAAGGCGGGTTAGCTGATGAAGCAGAATAACCTGCTCCCAAAAAATGCCCACACTGATTAATAGCTGACTTGGGTATAATCTGCAACACGTGGACTCTTCAGCTAGTGATCTGATGAAGAGTGCATAAACTATAATCAGAACTCTGAGCCCATTCGAGGTACAGTGACTAAGTGTTGCAGGTAGGAGGACTTCCATATTATCTGTGGCAAGAGCATGGCTGTACAGGTTGTGTTGGAAGCAGAAATCATACGGGTTTGGTTAGGATACATAATGCTGTCATTGCACCACGCAGAAGATAATTCAGTTTTGACATTTCAGACCCAGCAGTATGAGTGAAGGTTGTTCATTTTTCATAGCAAACCGTTACAACCATTTCATTTATTGTCCTACTTCAGTCAAAGTGTATAAGAATTACTGTGTTACAAAGATGTCTGATGAATTCACCAGTGTCTTTAAAATCATAGGTGCTGCCTAGAATATTGAGGCTCAAATGAAACTTCTCCTGGCTGGTATGTCCACAGCATTTAGAAAGGGAAGTATGCAAAGAGAGGAAGTTTACTCCTGACAGAAATTTGAGTGCATTTTTCCTAATGGTTTTTGCCTGGTTTCCCTGATAGTTCTTGTAGTCGTCTCTCAACAATTAGTATTCACATTGTGTGCCATGGATTACAGAAGTAGGTCTTTCAGCTAGGGTATTCAGTTGTTCTTTGAAATAAAATGTCAACAATTCAAACAATTCTGATAATGAAAAGAATATAGGAATCATGTTCAACTGATTCCTTTTCTCCTTTTCCTTAGTTTTCCTTTTTTTTTTTTTTTTCTTGCACAATACCATACTGATTTGAATTAATTGGAAGAAGAGTAGAGTTTTGTGTTTTGACAAAAGTGGGATTAGGCAGCAGGTGTCTGCAAAGGAAGATCATTACAATACCAAAACCAAATTATATCTCAGTAAACACAAGAGAATTGCATGACTTTGCTAGAGTTAAAATAAGAATAACTTGGCAACATAATACTATAAGCAGTTTTCATGTCAAGGCTGACTGCCACACCACATGACATCATTTTTTGTAGCATCACAGCAACTATTTCTCAAATAGCCTCCATCTATTTAAATTTACTACTGTGTATCCTTCTTAAAGAATAGCATCACATGGCAAATAAATTCCTAAATAGTTTGAATGGCAAATCTATTTGCTGTACTTAGTTCAAGTAGTATGGACTGTCATTTTTCAATAAACTTGAAAACACAATGCTGCAATATAAATTTGTGGTTCTAAGTAATCAATATGTAATAAGAAAGGACATTTTTATGAAACTGATGTAAATATGTTCTTCAGTAAAACAGAATATGCTTTAATTTTTTTGCACTGGGTTTCTTTAATTTCTTTCATGTTTTCATGTTTAAAGTTTCCAGTTCTGCTATTCTTGCATTACCACTTTAAAAAGAAAGAAACCATTTAAATTAGTTTCAATTAACCAAAATGCAACATTGATGCAGCTTGGAAAATGACAGGATTTCTTCAGCTTGCAGACAGCTTTCATCTTATATACCTTAATATTATTCCAATCACTGTAAGAGTCTGGACCTGTCATTTATCTTTGTTTTCTTAGAGACAAGGAGATGGCAAATGTAGAGACTAAATAACTTTACTAAGCTCCTAACAGAAATCCTCAGTGAGACTAGGAAGTATCAGACTCTCTTGCCGAAAGGAACAGCAAACAAAAAATAAAAATCAAGAGTGCCTTGTGCAACTTCAAATTTTAGTAGAGCACATGGAAATTCAAATCAATGTAATTGTCTTTTTAAAAATTTGACAGAGCTTCATTTGAGTTATAAAATCAATCCATGGCAAAAGGTGGAAGCTACCATTTGACTTGGGAGTGTTGATTCATAAACTGATTAACCTGTATCCAGGAATTTGGTAGTATTGTAAAGACCCTTTATATTTCTAACAAGAAAAGCAAAATTAATTTTAAAAGGTCGTAATAAATTAATTTTAAATTATATTAGTATTTCATCACTTCAGGCTTAGACCAGTCTCTATGTAGAGAGTAAGATGAAGTGTGATGTGATAAATTATCTTGCATTTTCTTTTCTAAAATGCTGATAGTTTTACCTCTATTCGCAATTGGAGATGTGCCTATCATAACATTTGCTGTAACAAACAGGTCTGGGTTGCCATCAGTGAAATATATAAATTGGAATAATTACTTTTTTCCAGCACTAATTTACACATTCTGCATCCACATTTATAGGAAGGAGTTTTTGTTTGGGACTGCTGTGTAGCAATCTCTTGTTTGTATATAAAAGGATTCTGCAGCTACCATTGTTATCATAGCTTTAATAATATGATACAAATTTAAAATTATTTAGATGCCTCAAAGGTGTAGAATGTATCCAGGCCTGTCTTTGACCCTGAAGAATAAACAGGAATGAAACTATCCCGCTTAACATGGGTACAAAAGTTCTTGGGTTTTTTTGTATCCAGAAGTAATGAGTAACAGAGCCTTCATTGGGTTACTTGATGTGTATTTACTCAACTGTATTTGGAGAATTCCACTGGTTAAAAAATATGATTATTTCAACAGGTATTTTCTATAATAGTCTATAAGTAGACTTCCCTGGCATGTTGGAAGGGAGGTGTAACTTGGAATAAAGTAGTGTATCAAAGGAATTCTAAACACAAGAACCTATTGCCATGGAATTTCATGGCAATCTTGTGAATCCAAGATTTGAAAATATGGATGACCATCCAATGCATGGGCTTATCCTCCATAATTGTTTTCTATCATCTAAATAATCCATATTTCGTATGTGAAGTGTTCATTGATTTTAGGTACTCATAGGTTTTCAGCAGAAGTGCTTTCTCTTCCAAAATAACAGGGAGAACTGAAGCAAAATGCTGCAGTGATAGCTCAGTTATTGTGCACAGGATAAATATGGACACAAGATACTCATGTTCCAAAACAACTTCCTTGTGTGGCTATTTCTTTTTACAGTCCTAAAAACAATGGAATTCTGGTTTTAGTGCTTGTTAAGGTTAGATGAGTTGTTGGTATAAATACAACTGAGACCATTTGTATTGATTGATTCATGTATCCTTGTGCATCCCTGTCTGTCTGTTATTCAGATACTTTCTCTTCAGCAGTATTTTAAATCTCAGTTGACCCTGTGCAAATGGTCCACATGTGGAACATGTGTGAACCAAAGTACAACAGTACTTGCAGAGGGAAATAATTAGTAGGTAGCAGCAAAGAGAGATTTACTTCTAGATGAAACTCTTTATTTAAGAAATGAAACATGAATATAGAAGAAACATGGCAGTGTCTTTATATACTATAGTTATAGGTTACTGTCTGTACTAAAGTAACCTTGAAATAACCCAAGAGCCTTGGGTTTGCTGGCTCACTGATGAGAAGGTTATAATTATAAGGAATGATCCCTAACCTCTAAGAAATACCTGTAAAGTTTAGCACAGGAAACTCAGGCTTTTGTTCAGGACTTACACTATTTTATCTTAGTGATGTTAAATTTGTCACCAGAAGGACCACAAATTGACTGTGTATCAGCTCAGTTATGTACACATGCTTGATAGTTTAGGAAACCTTTCAAAACCACTTTCCAATGTTTTATTCAAATTATTTAGGCTTGTAACTAAACAATTCACCTTAATGACTGTCACAGGCGTAGAGTCGACTTCTTCATAAATTCCTTTCACAGTTCTCTCTTAATTAGCTAAATATCTCTTCAAAGATTGAATTTAATAACCATTTTTAAATAAATGGTGGCTTATATGTCAATTTATGAATATAAGGATTGACATAATGGAACATATAAATAAGTAATATAGCATCATCTAATCCAGTCTTGGGCCTATAATCAAAGCCAGGCAAAATTAATTACTAGTGTGGTTAGATAATATTGCAGTCATCTTCTCTGGGAGATGCTTATGCTTGACAATTCCACTGGGAGTAACCCCAGAATGAGAAAAATGTATACAGTATTTATATTTTTTCATGTCTAGTTTTAGTGTATGCTTCATTAGATCCCATGGTATAAGACACTCAATGTTTCCCATGAAGTGCTAAGTCCAGCTTCTCTCAAATTAAAATTATTCAAAAATCACGGTTCATACAGATTAGATTAGAAGCAGAAGAATTTAAACTGTTGAATTATTTCACTATTCATCTTTCATTTTGACAATACAGTGTTTATACTTCTGCATTTTCAAATTGCCATTCCCTGCTGTTTGTCTTTATCCTGTTGGAATGTTGTTTATGTGTATTGTGTTATTTCTGCGTTTGCTTTTTTTACTTTGTGTATTTTTCTAGGATTGTTGGGTTTATGCTTGGTATAACTGCACATGCACACTTGCATGCTGGGCTGCTTTGAATGACAGAGGAAGTGAGACTAAATGGCTGCTTATGTAGGATTACATTCTCACCTCTATTCTGTTAAAAAAAGACACATTCGACCATATTCCTTGTTTACACAGAGATAATGTATATCCAGATAGGAGGGATAACATTATCAGAAGGTATCACACAGGTGCAGTAAACACAGTATCAGGAGTATCTGCAATATAGAGTGTGCTTTTCTGATAAATTGTAAATTAATAATCTTTCTGTTGTGATAGTCCTATTTGTCTCATTTCTGTAGAAGCTAAATGTCTTCCTTCTCTATAATTCAGTGCAATGCACACATGAAGGTTAGTAAGCACGGAGAAAATAAACTTGGTCTTATGCAATATTAAACTTTAATTTCAGTAGGATTTTTTTATTATTATTCAAATATTATTATACAAAATCTCATAACATATAGAATAATTTAATAATGGCATGGTACAGTTTGCATCAGGCAGTTTTTCATTGCTGTTTTAAACCACTTTAATTTCCATATACTTTTTCTTAAAATTTAGTGCAATGACTCCAGCAGAAGACTCTTATGTGCTTGTTTTTCTTTGGATGGAGAGGGCTAGAAACTTTGCATATTAGTTTAATGGGTTGATGTTATTTTAAGTCTGTCCTTAGGCTTATTTACCTGTGATTTCCCTACCCTTTAAGAAACAACCAGATGTAGTATGGAAATTCTAGGAATTATTTTTCAAGTGTCATCATAAGCGCAAAGAAATTTCATTTTGTAAATGACATGATTGCTCTGACAGAGTTCTGTGTTAAAAGCACATTACACTCCCTTTTTTTGGATCCTGGATTGGAATTAGAAGTGTCTGGTTCCTGAAGGAAGATCTCAATGGTCTTTAAGTGGTATTCCTAAATTTAGACAAACTTCTGTGGACTGTGGTGGAAAATTGAATGAAAATGTTAGGTTTTCCAGATTTTCAATGTCTGCTTAACCATTTTTTTCTTATACTCTTAAAGTACAAATCTCCCACAAAAATTTATTTTGACAAAAATGCATTTCATTCAGTTCCATTGACAATAATAAACCAAGTCATCGAGAAATTATGGTCTTAACGCTTTCTGAGACTCAAGGCTTGCCGCCTGTTAGCATTGTTAGGAATAATTTATTAGTTTCCAGTATTTCAGAATTTATTATGTATTCACAGACTATAGAATAGATGAAGTTTCCTTTAGACAATAGGATCAGTTTTCTTACTGGAAAACTTAGTTGCATGGAGACTTAATAAATTTTAAGTGCAGTAATGTGTTTCATTATGAAAGCAATGCACAGCCCTAGAAATCCATCAGAAGTGGGGTTTATGGGACAGTGGTGAGTGCTGGGTGTTGCAGCTGCCACAGAGCAGCTACTGATGGATATTGTGCTATGTAGTCCCTGTGAAAGACTATATGTATGCATTTATTCTTGCTTTCCAGGGAGAGATCAATCACCATCACAGGAAAAGCAGGTTCAACTCAATGAAAGTAATTCAATTAAATTGAATTTAGTAGGGTAGTGAGAAATAAAACCAAACCTTAAAACACCTTCCCCCAACCTTTCTCTTCCCTCTAGACTCAGTTTCACTCTTGATTTCTGTACCTGCTTTCCCTGAGTGGCACAGGGTGACAGTGAATGGGGGTTGTGGTGAGTTCATTGCAATTTGTGTCTGAAGCTTTGAAAGCCCTACTGCTTGGGAGAATTAGGAGTGATAATAACAGGGAATGAGGTACAGCATTTGAGTGTATGGCAAAAATCATTAGTGATGTGGACGTGCGTACGCATCATGCCAAAGAGTAGGAAGGATGGTGACAGCTGCCCTCTCCATGAGGAACTGCAAACCCAGCATTGCACTGGGTGTGGTACCAGGTACCACAAGCAGCAGGTGATTGGGAGGCCATGTGGAGCGCCACAGGAAGTTTCCTGCAGTTCCTAAACAAATGTTCCCTATTTAAATTCATTAAAATAGCTCTACATCCTCTTCCACAGCTGTAATTAGAGACAAAATCAGGTGTTATGTTCATGGATAATTTCCATCCAATACTGCTTAAGCAACTGAGAGTGTTGGATTTTCCCTCTTCTACCATTATCCCTTTTTTTTCCTACACACCTCAATGTTTTTCACTTGTTGTAAATATTCTTCCATGTAAACCTCAGTCCTCAGCTGGTATAATTTTTAAACTAACTTCATCAGGGAGTATTTCAGCTCCCAGAAGGAGCTTTATAATTCTTCATAATCATTACAGTATCGTAAATAACAATGATAGCAATAATAACAACAGTAATATTATAACTAGTAGGAAGACTTAAGCTTACTTTTTTTTAACAATAATAGAATGTCTTGGAATGTTGTGGAGATTTTAGGCACACCACTGCTAAAAACAAAACAAAGGTTTGTCCAAATATGAAGAGATGAACAAGGAACATAATCAGTTGGGGTTGGATTTGTTTTTTTCTAATACTCTTCACTCAATATCCCTGATCTATTCAATGCTGAGTTCTTAACAATACTTTAAGTCTGTATTTACCCTACATGGGAAGTTTACATGTGGAACTGCTTTAAAAATATATCCTCTCCGCTCTACTCTATTACACAGCATTCCTAATTACTTTTAGCTCCCCCCACATCTTTTTAAACCACTTCTGCTCTTCTAAATACCAGTTCTCAAGCTGGAGGAACAAATCCTCTCAAATAAGCAAGATTTTTGTATTTTAAAGGTTATCATTATCTCCTGCAATTACCTCAGCCATAAGGAAGTCGATTTGAAGGCAGTGGATGTTTCACCACTTTGAAGATCAGGTACCTGACTTAGGCACACTGCTAACAGGTGGATAATTAGCTTTATTCCAGGAACTGAAGCATTCCTCTGAGTCACTGCTCCACCTTGCATTCTTCCTTATTGCTAAATGATGCTAGTTTAGGGCTGCAATAACTCAAATACTTTAAATCACAGAATGTGTCTTAACCACTTCTTTGTGAACACTGTTTGGGGAAGGAAGGAATAAGTTGGCAATCTTTTATACTTCAGTTGTGCAAGTGAAATTACCTCAGAGAACCTGAATAGAGACGCAGTGTGGCCCTTATTCTACATATTTGTAGGCAGAATGACAGCCTAATCCTTCATTTTGATATTTTTCTGTTTTCCAATGAGTAGCTCTTTAGCCTAGCAATGCTATTTGTACAATAGATGTACAGATGCCATTTTTAAAATTGAGTTATGTTGCTAAAATCCTCACTGCATGTGCCTGTGCATGAAAACAGCATTACATCTCATATCTGCCTTTGTTACCTGAGGGTGATCTGAACACAGCAGGTTGAATTTCCTATTCCCTGAAGTTTCCTATTTGCCTCTGATGAGAGACTGTCTGGTTAGTTTGACACTTTTAATATGGGTCAGTAGCTGTCAGTACTGGATATCATCAAACCGTTTGTAGCTGAGATAAAATTAATGCCCAAAAAAAAGCAATCTCTGGTCTTCTAATTAATCCCACAGGAGTGCAAAAACTCATTTAAGTTAGGAGTTTAGCTGTTGGCAGCATCAGGAAAAGCTGGTTTCACTTCACTGAGCTGAATTAAAACTAAACATTAATGGAATTAAAGTGTGTTGCCTTCCTAAACTCTAACATCCATCAAATCAGAGGGTTAGAAGCTTTATAAACAATTTCAGTGCTTCCTTCAATCCTTGATGTAAGAAACAACATGCTGAGAATACATCATAAAAACAAACAGAATTAGCGTTCCCTTCACTGGCCTCCAATGGGATTTTTTCAATATTGAATTTTTCACTCTTTTCTGTTTTAGTATTGTGAATGACAAAGAACAACCTGGAGCTCTAGTTTTGGGTTTGCTGTCGTTGTTTGTTTTCGATTATTTTTTTTCCTGCAGAGAGCATATTGATAGACAAATGGAGTTTGTATATTTTTCTTCTGTTTGGCAGTTTCAGAGCTGGGAGCTGAAGAATGGCTGCTCCAAAGCTGGTGTACAGAAAGGTCTCTATCCAGCCCGTGCCACAGCTGGTTTACTGCTTCTTTATGAGAAGTTGCAGGTCAATTTGTTTTAGGAAGCAAATAACTTTAATGCTGTCAGTTTTGACTTGTCAAAATAAAGATACATGGAAACAAAAGGTTTCCTAAATCAGGGCTATGGCAAATAGAAGACAGCTGTTCTTTGTTGATAGAGGTTGAGAGTTGAGAGAGGAAAGCTAATGACTTTTCTAGTACTCTCTTTGTAAAGACAGTGCGTCTTTACAGAAGAGGAAAAATTTTGGATTGTAACAACCTTATTTCTTCTACTGTCAATGCAACAGGCAGGCTTTGGGATGAACTGATTTGAGCATCATGCAGTCTGATCCCTTAATGGTGGTTTGTCCATATTCTTGCATTATAGAAGTTTAAAACACAATAAATATTTCCCCAACATGATTGTTTCATCCCAGATAGAGGCTTCACTGGTCTATTGTGTATTGGTGAAAGTGTCATTTGGGAGGGGAAGGGATGGTTCATCTGATCCCTGTGGGGAAAGAAGAGTTTATGATGCTGCCTCCAGTTTTAGCATCACCCACATAGCAAAAGTGCCTTCGGAGCTTTCATGGCCTAGAACAGAATTAAAGCTAAGGAGACTGGCTACTCACCTTTTTGTTTCTATAATACTTACTAATATCATTATTTTCATAATAAGCATTTTTAAAAATATGCAGACAGCAGGCTGATCTATCTTTAGTATTTAATGAAGCCACGAAATGGTTCGCCTTGCCAGAGAAATAAGTTTAAAACAAAAAGGAATTTAACCCATTAAAAAGAGAGGTTGGATTCTTTGCTCCCAGTTTTGCACCTTATTTACAATCTCATTCTTTGTTCCTTCACTCTTATAAATTGTCTTACAAGAACAGTATATTCCCCTTTTATCAACAAACTAAAATAAAACAGATTTGAGTGAAAACTGGTCTTTTACATAATGTAAGATTCTTTTCTTCAGGGAAAATCCATCTTGTGTGGCTGTAGTACTGGGTATGATATGGAAATATTGTTGCTTTGTATTATTAAAACTAGTAGGAGGTTCATTCTGTATAATTTCAAAGAAATGGTAGCATTTTTATAAGCCTAAATGTCAAACTTTGAATACTTTGTCACTTTGAAACTATGCCACTTGCATATCTCAGTAGGGATATGTTTAGGCATTCATCACTGAAAGTGTTGGTAGCAGTAACTCAGAAGCTTTATTTCTTCTGTGCTGCCAAAGACATGGCAAATGCACAAGTGTATCAAGCATGTGATGAAAACAGCTTCTTTCTGCTGGTTCCATCAGTTTGATAGAATTCACCAGATTATCTTTTCAATAAGTCACTTAGGAATCATATCAGACTATTATTCTGTCTCCAATAGCAACTTGTGTCAAGCAAAGATTAAACTGCATTTTAGACTTTAAGGTGTCATTATAGTCACAATGATACCTTAGAAGGCACAAGCTTATACCAATCATCAAGCTTGATTTTTATAATTATGTAAAAGAAAATGAGTTTTCATATGACCAGTTCTGAACTATTTTCACGAAAGAAGGTGAGAGCTCATTTGAATACTGTGTCACAAATCCCTAGGATTGGAAAAGGTTTTCTAATGGGTGGAATATTACAGACAGATGAACCCCTCACTTTGCAGGAGTGGGGTGTAAAGTTCCTTGTACATGCAAACTTAGCATGAAATTGTAGCCAATGTTCATATAATATTCTGCAATATTTGTCCAACTCAGCTATTCTGTTCACACCATGTTCCCAGAAACTTACAATACTTCAAAATAAGTTTTGCTATAAAACAAAGATCTGCAGCTCTTCTTAGAAGGGGAATATACTTTTCCACAAACCTTCTGCAACTTTCTCAATAAGGATGAAACACTTACAATAATTTACTAACATAAAACAAGAGCACAATTGTCACAACAGAATACCAGCAGGAAGCAGCAGGACTTTTGTTTGTCCAGTGACATGTGTCACAACTTCATGGGCTACACATACACAAAAAAAAAAAAACAAAACAACAAAAAAAAAAGACATCTTTTCCATCAGACAGTATGGATCATGCTACAGGATGACATTCATGTAAAATAAGTCTGTTGCTCACTAATGCCAGATGCAGTAGCTTTTATTGAAAATACGATGTGTTGCTTCTGAATAAACAGCCTGAGATACATACAAAGCTTGAAAGCAAGACAAAGTCTTCAGTTATTAGAATCAGTGATATAAAACTGACATAAAGATTTATTTTTTTCGTGTACTTTGCATTATTAGTACTGGGGCTCACTATGTGCTTTAGTCATTTAAACTAATCAGAAAATACACCTGGATGCTTCTGCTTTATAATATTTTATTTAAACAGGTTGTCTTGGATGAGGAGTACAATTTATTATCACAAAACTGATACTCTGTTTTATCCATTTGTATGTGCAATACTACTATACCATAGTATAATACAAAATTGGCACATACTGTGTAGTTTTAACATAATTATTATTATTCAAGTTTCTTAGTCATGTCAGTATAGCATATTAGAAGCCATTAGAACTCAGGCTTTTCAATCATGTTTTTTTTCCAGGGAGTCTGTGTTTTGCTATAGGAAAATATCACATTTTTTCCTAAATGTTGCGTCCTAGATTAATAAAAATCCATGTGGAAAGACTCAAGCTGCTTAAATATGGTAAAATTAGTGTTGAAGTTATATCAAGGTGCAATTCTAAGGAATGAATGTCCTCTTTTAATGAGAAACACTGAGGATTAGATTGATTACATTATCATTTGCTGTTTTACCTTTTGCTCTGAAATTAAATTTGCATTGTATGTTTAGTATATCTAGTGGAGTAATTAGCATTTAAGTTATTTTAAATACTAAACTCTGTGTGTGAGTATATATATATAAATTAGTAGGAAAGATAAGGGGGAGTTATTATCTTAATTTTCTGCTCTTAAAGAGAAATGAAAGCTGAATTTAAACAAGAGAGATTGTACAATTAAGCCCTTTTTGAACAGATGAGCACCGCTGAATTCAAAATGCTTTAGACAAGTGTAAAACAATCTGATTGTTATATATATTTTGGCATTAGCTAAAGTGCTAGAGACAAAAAGAGCAAGAGAAACTTCTATTCCTTTAACAAATGCTTTTCTTTATTCTTCCTTGGCCGTGCAGTCATTCCCAGCACAGCACTGCAACGCGTCCACCCACAGTGAGCTTGCAGCGGACCATTTCTGTGGAAGGGTAAGATGATTCTCTGTTGAAGCTGCTGTAGAGGTGTCACATACCACTGAGCTACCCACCTGCACAGAGCTGTTCATTAGGTGTGGGTTTGCACACCACGGTGTTTAAGTCTGTGAGATGAAGCAATGAAGTTTCAAATTAGAGCTGATCCTTTCTTGGTACAAACACTGAAAGGTTTGGTTTTCATGGAGATGAGAATATCTGTCATGGAGATAGACTGGATACCATTTCTTCAATTCATCTCACTTGACTAGTGTTAATATTTACTTGTGTTATCCCTAAAATCTTCCCACTTATCATGGAAAAGTCCAATGAAGTCTCATTCTGTTTTCTTAATGTACGCTTGAGTTCTTTTTGACAAACCAGTATCCAAAACTAAGGATGAAGAAATACTGATATGTTATTATTAATATTAATCCTGTGCTGGTGAGTGTCTGTGTTCATGAGTGTGTTAACTGTAGAACACAGCTCTCTGGGTGCAGAGATGCCTCAATTTTAACTAAGACAATGGTGTAAAATGTGAATAATTGACAAATACAGAATATAGTCTTTCATCTTTACAGTATTATACAGGCTGATATTTCAGACAGGAACACAGATTTTGTTTGCACTGACAGATATAGTCTAAAAAAATGTCAAATTCTTTTTATCCTCTCCCATAGAAATGTGGAACTCTGTGGGCATGGGTAATAACTTACCATTGGCTGCTCTCAGTTCATATTTCAAAGCATTTCTTTCTTGTGTTAAAAGTGAGACTATAAAGTTTCCATGGAGGAAAGATATCATCTTGTTGTCTTTTGGTTTCCGTTACAGTTGTACCATGGTGGAGTCAGGAAATAAAGTGGTCAATGTGTAAAATAATCCTGTCCAAAGTGAAGCCTGAAATGGTTTTCTCAAAAGTCTTAATTTTTCATTTCTTGTCTAGATCTATTATTTTAAAATATGATTATTTAAAATATGTAAGAGAGCTATGGTAATTTTTCATTAAAATTAGATTGAATAATGGAATTACGCAGGAAAAGTGCATGTGGCTCAAGGGCTATCATCTGGAAGATAGTTCTATAAATTAAGCCCTCATCATCATCCAGCCATCATGCTCAAAACAGGACCAATTTTAAGGTAGATCAGGTTGCTCTGGATCTTGTCCAGTGAAGCTGTGACTGTCAATAACACAAAGATTGCTCAAGTCCTGAACAAGCAGTGCTTAAACGCCATCCTTTTAAAATTTTTTTCTTTATCTCTCTAATCCAGAGAAAGTCATAATAAATTCCCCTGACTCTTCTTCAAATCATCTTATGAATAAATTGATGTTCGAAATAAAACTGAGCTTCAAGAACAGTTTGGGTGGTGAAAAAGAAGAGGTAGGGGAAGAAAAAAATAATTTGCTCGATTGAGATTTAAGGAAGGATATTCTATTATTATGTCTTTGGCTTGGTCTACTGGACCAATTCAGGAATCTTCCTGAAGTTTTAAACTCCCACTTAAATTTGGAGATCAATCTGTCTAAATGATTTTTTAGATAAATGGCAGAATCTGTACTGGCCACACAGGCAGTGGCCACACTGGCTACAGGCTTGCGTATATTGTGTGTGAATAATTAGAGTGCAGAAAATCTGCCATTGATACCACAGGTCTCCTGTTGTTCAGGAGGTAGAAGAACATCAGGTTGTAATTATTACTAATCACCTTACACTGCATCATATTTCATTTCACATAGGACAGTGGGACTGTTAGCCTATTCCACTGCTGAGCAGAGATGAGTAATCAGCTTAGCCCTAAATAGTTCATTATGTTAAAGCTCGATTTATTCTAATGTTTTTGTGGAGTCCATGCTGCTAAGTATGTTTACAGCTAATAGAATTGGAGGACAAAACAAAGTTATTTTTCTCTTTTAGGAACCGTGTAGAATCCTGTATTTAGGAGAATCACTGTATTGCTTTTGAGATGCACTTTTTAAACAGCTTCTTTACCTGCAAGGCATCCTCGGCACACTCTGACATTTGTACCCTGCATGCTGGCTCTCTGACTGACTGGAGTCACTGAACTGATATAATTATTGGGTCCTATGAATGAAAAATTAAATTTCGGAGGATTAAAGAAGTACAGATGGAATTGCATTTGCTGACATTTAGTCCTTTCCACCCTGTTGAATATGTGATAATAGAGCTGGGCAGAATAGATTTTGAAAGTACTGAATAGCTTTTTTTCAACAAGGTGATGAATGAACACAAAAAACTATTTATTTTTTTTATAAGAGATTGCTTTTGTGGACTTCATGTTCAGCAACAAAATGAGTGGCCAGGTCAGAAAAATAAAGACATCTTTAAGGCTTATTTTTCCTTTATATTCAAGGCATATATTCTTCACAGTGTAATAACAGTACATGAGGTGTACAGATTTGTTCTGTGTATAGAAGCATGAACTTCAGAGATGTTTGAGGTCGTCATTAGCAACTTCCCTAATGTTTTATTTGCATGGTTTAAAAAACAAGAAAACTCCAGTATTTGAATTTTAAAATATTGTTGTTTTGAGTCTTTTGAAGTGATTTTTAATGAATAATCTTAGCTGTGACTATCCAAAATAGGAAATATATTGGTTGCAAACAGCCCTTGTTGTGTATTTTTTTTTTAATCCTGCCATACTAGCACACAAAGCTTTAATGATAGTGCTGTCTGACAGCTATTCTCTCTACTTTTGGCATCCCCACTAAATTTAATTTTGTATGCTACCATACAAAATAGAAACTGGAATTTCAACTTATTTGATCAAGTGTTTTTGCCTTATCAATGTGTCTGAGCATCTGAAATATATATAAAATTATTTATACATAAATAAACAGCAGTTGAACCATGACTAAGGATAAGAATTTTTATTTTGAATACGACAGATATTTCAGAATGCTTTTTGTTTTAGAAATGTCTTCTATAAAGTAATTTCAGATGCTTGCTACTAGCAGCCTGTGTATTGATATTTCAAAACATGGCTTAGAGGCACTGCTGTTTTTAGGTATTCTCTGAGCATTTGAATACTTCCTGTCTCCTGGTGGTGCAATTCTGCTGCCTCTCACTAGTTCCATCTCCTCCAGCTTTGCTTACAAACTATGAGGCTGGAGCATTCATGGTAAATAGAGCTATTGAATGCTGTAAGTAATGGTTTCTAGAACAGTGGTTTCAATATGGAACCAATAGTTATTAAAAGCAAGATGCAAAGCAAACCTTTCTAGTATGGAGTTGTCTCTGCTGGGTGTAGCAGGTGGTACAGAGATGCAAATTTCAGGATTTATTTTGATTATTAGCATGTAAATTATATACCTCCTGGAAGAGGGAAGAGAGATAAATGAACAAGCAGACAAGAATAATCATATCCCTGATAGAACTAAAGAGTATATTAGCTGTCCTACATTATCTCTCCAAAAATCAATAAGATTTCTCAAACCCAGGAGAAGACAGATTATTGTGCATTTGAAGTAAACATCAGGTGTCATGGTAAAAATGCAGACCAGTTTTTCAAACCAGAAAGATTATTCCTGTATGCCAATTCCATCTTGGTGTCTGCAAGCAGAAAACTCTTCCTGGCGTGCAGGCTTTAATTTCTTTACAAAAGATAAAATGAAAGATTGCAGAAGTCCAGAGGTCTTCCTACAGAACAAAACCAGTGGCAAAATATAACCCAGCGCAATCACACATGGATCAGTCAGGTTAAAGCCTGGCTTCCAGTGGGAGTTCCTTATGTTAAGTATACTTAAAAGTTTGTGACAATTTAGGCATGATGTATGCAGAATAAATGCATTAAAATTGTAGTCAGTATTAAAATTATAATAAACCCTTGTTTTGCATGTTTGATGAACAAGAAATGCCAAGGAATCCATAGTCAAATAAAAAGAGAAAATACTTGTTTCAAGCAGACAAGGTAACTTTAGTGGGCAAAGTGATATTTTGCTATGTAATCTGATAAATGTACATCTTATTAAAGGCTGAGTGCTTAGTTGTTAGTATACCAATATTTAGTAAAATGAAATACATCACTAATCAATTAGAAGGCAAAAAACATTGTTTCAGTTTATGCAGGCAAAGTTACCCCTCTGGACTGTGATGGTCAATGTCAAAGCAGTAGATAAGAGGAAGGTTTCCTTATTTTTGTTACTTTCAATCATAATTGAATGTAGGATAACACTAATTAAAGTCACCCTCAGGGATCAGACGTCACAGGGTCAGATAGGTCACATATAACACTGGTGGTGAAGAACTGGGAAATGAGAAAGGAAGGTCTGTAGCTCCTTAGCACTGCCAGGTCCTGGTGCTTTGGTTGCTGCAGCAAAGGCAAATGAGATGGAGGGCTGGGGAGGAAAGCAAGAGGTGGGCCTGTTTCACATAATAGTGGAAAAATTTTTGCCAAGCCTAAGACAAGGGGTAAAGTAAAAGCTGAGATGCAACAGAAGTGATATTGCAATAAAACAATAGATGAGAGCAGTACAGACAGATTTTTCTTCTGCATGAAGTGAGTTGTAGATGTAAGAAAAGTTGCAGAAGTATAGAAGAAAATCTTTATAAAGAAAGCTTGGTTTCAGCAAAACTCGCAGCCTTTTAAAAATATGTGTGTGTCTATTTCAGGCCTTCAACTACTAAGAATCTTATATTATCTATTGTTTTATTAATCAGATTTTAAACCATCACATGCACTGGCACATACTCTGTCCCTCCAATCTTCCTGTGTTCAATGCTGTGAAGAAGAATTAACAATCTGTTTGAACCACCTTTTTTCAGGTCCCTCCAGTATGAATGTCCTTTGGCTGCCAGAAATAAACACATAGGTATTTATCAGAAGTTTCTGAAGCATGAGAGGAAAACTAGAATGATTGTAAAAAAAGAAATTGCTTGATTAGCCAAATGACTCTAAGGTAACTCAGTGCTCACACTGCAGTGACTGCATTGTCAGAAGACAAACATATTTCTACTGCTCAAGGGAAGGGGCCTTCCTGCCTTAGATTTGGAGTGTGTTCTTTCAGAGGATCACAGAATGGCTTGGGTTGGAAGGGACTTTAAAGATCATCTGGTTCAAGTCCCACCCCTGCCATGGGCAGGGCCATCTTCCACTAGACCACATTGCTCAAATTCCCATTCAGCCTGGCCTTGAACACTTCCAGGGGTTGGGTATCCACAGCTTCTCTGGGCAACCTGTGCCTCTACCAGCCTCACAATAGATATATTCTTCCTAATATTTAATCTAAGTCAACCCTGTTTCAGTTTAAAGCCATTTCCCATTGTCCTGTCCCCTGTGTGCTCTTCTCCCTGATATACTAATTTGACTTTACCCAAATATTACAACTTCTTGCAACTTCAACTTTCCCTCCTGCTGTTTGCTGATTCAAGTAGCTGGGGTGGGTTTTCTTGCATGATATAAGTGTACAAACGTTGTGGGTCCTGACTTCTATATTGATGTTACCCTAATGCAAGCAGTAAGATAAATATTCTTCTGGGCTTTCTGTAATCTGTATTACTATAACACCAAAGCAGCACCGTATGCATGAATTGATGTATGCTTTCAACATCCTTTGTGAAGAAAATGGCAAGGAAAGAAATGGGTGGGGAGGAGAGAAGGCAAAAACCAACAACAACAAAAAAGAAAAAAAAAATTAAAAGTCAAAACAACAAAAAACTGCAGCCAAATCAAGATCAAAGCCATATTTCTAAACCTCTGCAGATTTGAGATACCTCATTGATTGTATAAAACTGAAGAAATCCCTAGGGTCTGATAATTTAAAGCACCCGGTGTTGCTTAATATTTCTGTAGGTATTTCAAAAAGCACAAAACTGTGTCAGCACTCCAATTTTATAGATGGTACAAAAGAAACAAAAAGAGTTGTGTTGCTTGACATGAATACTAAAATTCTTTTCTTTATTGTTGCCAGCAGCAAAAATAATTAATTGAATCATGGATTTTCTTTCAGTTAATTATTATAAGAATTACTTGTTTTTAGAAAGTACTTCCCCATCATTTATCAGTCTAGTTTTAATCTCTTAAATTAGATCGGTAATTACTATGGATTCCAGTCTATAGAAGAATGATAGTAATAGTCACATTTTTTGTCTTGTCATTTTCTGTTTGTTAAAAGTAAATTGATCAAACCAAATATTCAGTACAAATGTAGTAAATAAAAAGCACTTGCTGTTTTCAAGATAGTGATCAAATTAAACATGCTTAAACAAAAAAAAAAAAACCTGTTAAGGACAGAAATGTTGGACTTTGCTTTATTTTTGGTCATTGCATTTTTATGACAGAAAATGTTTTCTTAAGTGTTGACATTTTATCTGCTCTGGTTTGTTACTACTTATTGTTTTCAAATATTAATTTAGTAATCCTTTGCTCTTACATCAGGCCTGTAATTTATAATGTGATTTACAGAATCTGATCTGATGCATTCCCTAAAGCAAGTAACCAAGTCCATCCAAATTGATTCTGCCATTGATTTTTCAGTCTGTAAATTTGTGTGGATTGCAGCACTTTATTTGCTCCTTTACTTCTGAATCTATTAATGTAAATCTTCCTTTCTTCTTTCCCTACCTTTTTATTTCCTTCTCTATTCTCCTTTACAGAGACACAGTCTCCCGTTATTCTGATTTCTCTCTTCTTTCCTCTTTTCTTTCCTTTTTTCCTTCTCTTCTCACCCCCTCCCCCCCCCCCCCCCGCCTTCTGTCAGTCCAGGAATGTTTTCATCTTGCACTCCTTTCTAATTTCTGCTTGATTTCCCCTGCTGCTCTGCTCTGTTTGTATGTGGTATAGAGCTGCAGGAGGGTATAAAACATGCACACACCAAATTAAAGTGCTAGTACGCTTTGTTAGCACCTACAAAGTTACCTTCAGCTGTTTTATCACAGAAGAAATTGTAAATGGGATAAATAGTTAAAGCTGGAGGCTGAAACATGAATTTCAGAGACACTGGATATCAGACTGCTCCTTTTTCTAGGGTAGCTACAGAGTGCCATCTATTGTCTCCAAATAAAATATTTTCATATCATCACAGAATATCCTGAGTCGGAAGGGACCCACAAGATCACTGAGTGATCAGGCCCCCAGCTCTGGGCCCTGCACAGGACATCCCTGAGTCACACCATGTACCTATTGTCCAAATGCTCCTTGAACTCTGTCAGGCTGCTGCTGTGACCACTTCCCTGGGGAGCCTGTTCCAGTGCACAACCATGACCATTTTAAAATAAATTCTGCCTTAGTTGCTGTTTACTTCAGCATTCTAAGTTCATTGTCTACTAGCAAGCATCATTCACATTTGAGTTACTTTTCTTTCACTTCTCAACTCTCCCATCATCATGTCATCTTTAAGTGTTTGGTTCCATTACCTCCTTTACAGAATTTATCTGCATTTTGTCTTGAGTTCTCTCATTTGTACTGGAACTGCCTTCATAAAGATTTTTAACAGAGGCAAAGGAGTTTTTCCTAATTCAAGAAAAATTTGAAGAGCTGTTTTTAGACTTCCCTAAATATCATATTAAGGGTTGACTGTAACTTATATAACATGCATCACTCTTAAAAGTTCACCTGGACAGTGACTGGTATTGTAGTTGGTCTCCTTAGGAAATATTTTTCCTACTTCAACTTCATAAATTTTATATCAACATTTTTTACCACCATAAGCCCTTTTTGGTTGTCATTTTAAGTACACTACACAAGTGTGAATAAGTACATATTTTTAAAACTGTATTTATTGTATTAAGGTGAGTTGGCATATACATTCTACTTCCTATAGCTTTTGTAGTACAGTAATGGCTAAAGGTTACTTTTATAGTGACAACAGCACTTATGTGTTCTTGAGTCCACCTTTCAGATTCTGCAGGGTACTCAGATTTGAAAGAAATACAAAGGCATTTTAAGGATGGTCAGCCTCTATTCAGCCAAATCTGAGTCATGACCTAAATGACCTGATTAGGTAAAAGAGCAGGGACAGAAACCATTGCATTCTAATCACAGCTTCTGACATTTTCCCGTTATTGTCTGAGCTTCCTAAACATAATCATCCAAGAGCAGAATGTGAATTTTACTGTCAAAAGGCCAAAATTATAAAACAGCACTGGCAGCATTTTAGGCTTAAATCTGCTGACTTGATCAGAGACTGGGATTAATAACTGGGCCAACATTTTGTTGAGCTGCACAGATTACTATTCAGTAGATACCCAGTTGTATTGACCTAGTTTTGCCCATGGCCCTGGCTTTCAACTATTTGATCCAAGCTGCCTGTCATATGTGAAAATATTCATTTTTATTTTGGACAAGATCTCTTCTGATTTCTCACCAGACATATTGGCTTGACTTTGCTGCCTCTTTTGCCTCAATATTCTGGTAAATAATAAATGGCAGTTGCTCAACTCCTGCAAAGTATTTCTGATGTGTAGGACTCAAAGATGACAAGTGTCACTGTATCATTTTGTGGATGAGGAAACTGAAGCTGGGGGAACAAATGAGTTGCCAGGAACACTCAGCAGTGCATGGGCTAAGCAGAGAAGAGAAGCCATACTTTCAGCTCACTGTCCTACTTCTGCTCCAACCCCCAGGCCACACTTCTAATTAAAAACCTGTTTAGACTTCTTAGATTCTGGTTCACATTATGTCTACTCTGCACATATTTAACAAGGTGTTGAAGGAGTTGCTACAAGGCAAATCAACAGCAGTGATGCAAAAGAAAACAAACTCTACCTTTATTTTCTGATTCTTAAAATATTTCAAAAATACACAAACTCAATACAATATGTATTTTGCTCACAGCTGTATTTTTATCTATTTTCTGACTTTACAATGTTAAAATTTAAGCCAAAGAGATAAAGAACCATATGGAGTAGGACTTATACTTTGCTTTATTCTTCTCTTTCAAAAACATGAGGCTTCAGTTTCAGAAAGCTGAAATGTTATTTTAGCATCATAATCAAGTTGGGGATACCATTTGAATATTAGCACTGGGCAAAGATTAGCAAATGTCTGTGATTTCAGAAGTATCATGTCAAGATAAACTCTCCATGTATCCATAAGATTAAACTCGTATCAAATAAGGTTTCCCTCAATTTAATCACTTCTCCTCCTTTTTTCATCTGTTCTTTAAAAACAAAATGGAAATGAAAGATCCATTTGTGTGATGCAGAACTGTGCTATAATATGGAGGAAATACTGAATCTTTTATGCAAAAAGCATTCTGTAGAATGTGTGTTTTCTGTTCTTGGTAACTTTTATTTGTAAACTTAAAGAATGAGTAGAGCATCCTCTTTCTCTGGGAGGAGTCACAGCCACTTATATGTATGTGTTTGGGAGACTTGCAGGGCTAGGCTTAAAATTTACACATCACATTTTAACATCATTTACACTTTTTCTGAAAATTAAATTTTTAGAGGGATTTGAAATGGGGTAAGTACCAATAAACATGGAGTGTGTGTACATATATGTGTTTGTGTGTGTTTGTGTATCCAAGGGAGAACAAGCTCTGAGGCCTTGTATGTAGAGACTGGGAACAGGAATATTTGGGACCCTTTCTCAGGGATGCTACCTTGATTGCTTAGGAAAGTTACCTATTTCTGGATATAAGTATTCCCATCAGTAAATTGCATGCTATGTTGACATCCTCTGGGTCATATTTTCAATTTACAGATGAAAACATGTCTGTGAGATATACCTGTTATTATTTATGGATTTCTATAATAATTAATATTTTTTAATGACTATAGCAAAATCAGGTACCCCTTAGGCCGGTTCACTGGTAAAGCTGCAGTGTGACTTAACAGATGCACAATCCTGATAACGTCAAACTAAAGTTTTGATAAGATTCTGCTGTATTAGCTTGATCATATAAATGTTATTTGCTCCAAATCTGTCAAGATCAAATACAACTGCCATTGCTTTGCTTGGAGTTGTAAGTTTTTTCTTTGTTCATTTGTTGCAAAAACAAGGCTAGAGCTTAAAATAAAAAGGTATCATATAAAGATTGATTCTACCTGGATATATAGTATTGCTATAAATTAGATTACTAAATATATTCAGTGTTTTGTTTTTCCTTTTAATAAATGTGTCACTTAACATAGTGAAGATTACTTCAGTGGGGTAAAATTAATAGAGATGTTTGAATTCAACCATGAGGGGAAAATAAATAATGCTGGTTGATTCCTACCTTATATGTTCACCAGTTAACAGCTTTGTCATTTGTTGCATGGTTTCTTTAGACAATAGCAGGCCGTTGTGTCTTAGGCAAAATATTGTATGCTTAAGATGCTATGAAAAATGCATACACAGTAAGAGTTTTGAGTGCTTAAACATTATCACTTTGTTTCTATACAGAGAGCCTCGAAAAATCATCCTGCACAAGGGCTCCACAGGACTTGGTTTCAACATTGTGGGAGGTGAAGACGGGGAAGGCATTTTCGTGTCTTTCATCCTCGCAGGTGGGCCAGCGGATCTCAGTGGAGAGCTGCAGCGAGGAGATCAAATCTTATCTGTAAGTGCTTCTCTTGGGCTGTCCTGACCAGCTGCTGCATCTTGTTCTTTGTCTGTCCTGCAAGGGGCACACAAAGAACTCTTTCTCGTTTCCATGTTGTGAAATCTGAGCTGCAAACAGTTTATTCCTGGGTATTTTGGTCATTTTGCCCTTGGGTTTTTAGAGCATTTGTTACTGGTGTTACTTGCATTTAGCTGGGAATGAGACTTTTTGCTACTTACACTATGGTGACACCACAGGGAGGACCTAAGCACACTGCAGACCTAAGCATCCCATATTTTGTCCCATCATCCATTTTCATTTTTCCCAAAACACACTACTGAGTCCAAGGCTTTTACCTTTTCTTGGAGAACAAGCAGTAGGATGAAATCATCTATACTCAGGCTGCCATCTAGTGTGCACTCAACTGCTTAGCAAATAGCTCACTACGACATGGAGATTAATTAGGTTATGTTAATTATCTCTCTGCCTCTGATGAATTTGATCATCCCTCTGAAATTATTTTCAAATTTTATTGGAAGAGATGCCTTGTAGCCTGAGGTTATATTTTGAATACTTAGACTCAAAAACATCTTTTTAATTTTTCATTCATGTATATATTGTATACATATTGTGTATATATATATACACATATATATACACATTTTAAAACCAGAACATTTGTGTTTTAAGCTCTGTCAAGTAATTGAGCATCTGACTGAAATAATCTGAATATAAAGAAATTTTAATAACAACAAAAGCTTTGAAAATGTAGTTAAATATCCATTAACATTATTCAGATTCCTCACAGGGAAAAAAAACCCAACAACCTATCCCAAACTGATACAGATGTGACTGCTTCATGTGAAGCACAACAGCCTGATGGGCACACTAGGCTAGAGTGTCTGCCTCTCACTGTTGTGCCTTCTATCCCTGTGAATCCTTGTCTTGGTTTAGTTTTTCATTTTTCCGGCTAACGCACCAAAAATGTCATAGTTTGGGTTTGCCAATTTTAATATATTTACCTTTTGTTGTGAAATAGAATTAGGAGTAAAAGCAAAGCAGGCCTAAAACTTAAATGGGGATAAAGAAAGCTTTATTAACAACACAAAGAAAAATAATAGTAAATTCAGAATAGATGGTCAGACCACTTCCTCTTCTCCCTTAACAACATATAGAGACAAATCAGTCAATTTCTTCCTTAAAAAATCTTTTTCAGTTCACTTTAAGGAGAGGAGTTTCTTCCTTTCAGCTATAGGGATTCTTTTCAAGAAAGGAAGAAAAAAAACCAGTTCTCTCCTGACTCCACTTTTTCATGAATAACAGTCGCCTGGGATCTGCCATTATGAAACTCCTCTCACCTTCACAGCCTTCCCAGAGCTGTGCTTGTGGGCCATGTCAAAGTCATGGGGTATTACTTTAAAGAATGAGCTACTGAAAAGCAAAAGTTCTCTTCAGCTCACTTCTCTCTGTTCATACTTCATTCCCAGGAACAGAGATCCCCTTTTTCCCTTGGAGCAAAGGATCTTCCAAACACTTCACACCTCACCCCACCCCCCATGTCTCTCTTCATGGTTTAAAGGAATTTTTTTCGTGTAATACCGTCCACCCCTATAACTTACAAAAAGATATTTCAGCCAACCTTCATGACGTCTCCTCATTCTCCTTCCATCTAGAAACTTAGCTTTTGCTTCATTGACTTTGGTGTATCCTTTCTATTTTTCTACATCTCACCCAAGGAAGGACGGGAAGTCTGTAAGTCTTATCTGAGCATTGGTAAAAAAGTTAAAACCTCACTCACAGAAGTTGCAGGGGCTGTGCCAGGCCATGCCGGAGCTGTGTCAGGATCTCAGGGTGCCCGGGCCACGCTGGAGGGGCAGGACGAGAACTGCAAAGTGCACGCAGAGGAGAAATGGGTGCCAAGGCCGTGTGTCCGTGGCTTTCCCCCGGCGCTGCCCGCCCCCAGCTCCAGCCGCAGCCCGGGGGTTCTCCCTCTGCCCTGCCCAGCACACAAAGCCCTGGGGGCTCTCCCGAACCGGGCCCGGCTGCCTCCCCCCAGCCCGTGAGGGCGGCCGGGCGGGCTCGGCCACCCCCGGGCTGCTCCGAGCCGGGGCAGGGCAGGGCAGGGCCCCCCGAGCCACGGACACACCGGGAAAAGGGCCAGGATCCCAGCAATGGGCTCGGCTTCTTTTGGTTATCGGGGCTCCTGGTTGGAAACGGGGCCCGGCAGCTCCTGAGCCCAGCCCTGCCTGGCCCGGGCCAGGTCGGTGTTACCTTGGGAGGGGCTGGAAATGCAGGAGAGCTTTCCCGGGGTTTACTTGCTTCAAATTCATGGAGCGAACCGACTTTTCCAATTGGTTTCTCAGGCTGTCAACAACTAAACCAGCCTTCAATTGGTCCCATCAATTCACAGAGGAAGTTCTCATGGAGGTGCCTTCATGGCATAAGCAGCACAATCCTCATCCCTGGCTGTTATTTAGTTAAAGGGTGGAAGATGGCTTCAGCCTAGATGGTTTGTGATGTGGTTATGCAACACTTTCCTGGTCAATGTTTAAATTCGTGAGAAAGCTGGATATAGTCTTCCTAGATTGCTACGGATTGCCTTGGCCTATTCTATGAAAAGTGAATTTACCTTACACCTATCAAAGTTTTGTAAAAAGTTGTAAAGAGGTGACTGGAGGCGTTTTGCAATGCATAGCAAATCTGGTTAAGTTATCACCAAAGGGAGGCAGTAACATGACATTGTGAGGATCACAACAGAGTATTTTATCTAGAGCTGTTCCTTAAAAATGCTGTAAGAGAAAATGAGAAAGAGCAAGTAAAGGGTGTTTAGGGAGTCAGCACAGGCAGGCAGGCAGAGCAACCAAAAGACTGCATCTGAAATGCAAAAAAAAGTAAATTTATTTCATTACCTCTTTAACTGGAGGATCCCAAAGCAACACGTGGGCAGAGAAACAGGAGTGAGAAGGCAGGAACCATCAGGCTCAGCCCATGCTGAGGGGTGTCAGGGCTGTTCTTTGCACCCTCTTATTGAGGGCCCATGCACACAGAGCTTACCACCATGCTGTGATCTCTGTGTTTGTTATGATCTCTGAGCTCTGATCTTCTCTCTCCCGGAGCAGGGAGCTCAAGCATGTTCTTGAGAGTGCCTCCAGGTCTCTCCAAACACCTACAGCATCTCTAAACAGAAATTCTCAAAACAGACAGTGGATAGAAATTAGTGGGCATAGTCTAAGGGGTATATTCCCACGCTGGTATTCTCCAGACCCTGGTATTCTCACCTTCAAGGTCTCTTGGAATCGCAAATCCTCCTCTGCAATCTCTGCTTTTAACCCTTTCCTCCCAACAGTGCCTTAAAAAGCTCTCGAAGTAGAAAGTTTCTAGTTCAAATAGAAAGTTTTTCTAAAAAATCAAAATAGATTCTTATAAAGTTAACTTTATGAAGAGATAAGCAAGTCAAAGGCCTGTGTCAAGAAGCGCACAGACAAGAAACCCAAAGAATAGAAACAGGAGTTTCTTCAGGACAATTATGCAATTTATTTTTCTTTGGTTAGATGCAGCAAAATAGGGCTGAGTAACAGAGACTAATGAGATAAAAGCCTTTCACAGCACATTGTATTCAAAAATCCAGAAGTTCAAATACAAATTTGAAAGTCCATTTTCTTTTCTTTTTAATCAGGATATATTTAGAACTCTATGCTACAGCCATGGTAAAATTTTTAAGTCTAATTTTTTCAGTTTTGTAGTGATGTTTTCCATAAGTTCTAACATTACTAGTGTTGCATCAGCACTTACTTGTCATGCAAGAGTTGTTTATTTGTTCATTGAGCAGAGAGGGATGGAAATTATTACTAAATTAGACTGCATACGTATCCCCAGGCAATCACCCAGTCAGGCCCGTGTTACTTATTTAGTCACAAATAACTATTATGGATTCATTTTTCCATATTCAAATAAAACCAGCCTCATGCACAGAGTTCATTAATCTTGTGCCATTGTCTAGTGAAGGCTCCTAGGCACCTTAATTTTATAAGGACTTCAGAAAAAATGTCTGTTTCTCTCAGTTGGTTCCTTCTTGTTTCATCCCTCAGAAACTCTTATATCCCTGCAGAAATACTTTTCCCTTTTCTTTCTCAAAATATGACAAATCTGATTAACATGAACAAATAGTACCCTCAAAGCTATTTGTAATCATCTAAAGCTTGGTTAAATTTCTTAGAGACAGGAAGCATAGTAAGTGATTTAGAGATATGAATTTAATTTCTTATAAAATCGATATAACAGAATTACAATGAAACCACAAGAGTTCTTTTACTGCAATATTTTACATGTCTTTACAATGTGCTGTGACCTGCTTTTCAGCCACTCCCTCTAATATTTATTATCTTTCAGAATGCTACCTTTTTCAATGTTGTCCCTGCCCATTGCAAGGGAGTTGGAGGAGGTAACTTTTAAAGGTCCCTTCCAATCTAAACGATTCTGTGATTTGGTTTACTTAATTTAATCAATTTAGCTGGTGTCCTTCTGTGTGACCATAGGCAGGGTGCTTCATTTTCCTAAGCCTCAGTCTCCCAGGCGGACAATGAGGATCACAGGCTCTCTCCTAATTCCTGCCTGTGCTGTGAATATGGCAGTGTTGACTGGTTGAGAGCTGTGTATTCTCACCTTTGGGAATGTAACTATAAAAATACCTAAAATAGACTGCAAATCCACCAGTGAGACCCAGCAAGGCTTTGCCTTTGCATTGCCTTGGAGAGATACACTGGGTGTATGCATCGTCCCAGAGTCAGCCGACAAGGCTTGGACAAATCCCACGATGCCTCTCCTTGTGCCTGGCTGTCAGGATGTGAGAGGGAGGGGGCCAACCCTACAGCCCTCCGGGAGCACTGGGAAGGATGGTGCCGCAGCCTTGACCTCCCATGGACGCGTGAAATTTGAATTTATTTTTCCCAAAAGCCACCAGGTGGCGACCCAGGATTAGTAATGACAGCGGTCTGCCTTTGGCTGAAACTTCAGGAAAAGTGAGGATAACAGGTTTTTTCCTGTTTTCAGTCAATTGGAAATGTTTGGAAAATATCTCAGAAAGAAGGCTGATATTCCCGATGCTCCTGTGCAGAGAGAGTGCATGAATCGTGTCTGAATCTTGAAGGTCAATTAAAGAATCAAAAGAATGGAAAATTTGTGTTAGATAGTAAAACATTTCAAATAGCCCAACAAAAATGAATTTTTGTGTTACGCTCATGAGAAGACCCGGTTTCCTCCCTGAAAGTGTTTCCTTAAAAATCTGTTTTCTTCTGACTATAATTCATTATACTCCTTTGAGTCACCACCCGAGTAAATATTTTTTTCTCATTTCTGATTGTCTTTAAAATGAAGTAACACGCGTCACCAATGTAAGTTCGTCACTGTACTAGAATATATCCTTCCCTGTAGCATTTGCCTCTTAGTAAATATATTGTAACTATTATCAAGCTGCATTTTGAATTCAAATTGGCATTAATGCTTGATTTACTACATGTGCACACCCAGATTAATTTTCATCTCAGATATTTATAGGCCAAAGGAAATGGTTCAGAATATCCATGGAAAAATAATTTCCATTGTAGAGCAGCAGAATTGAGGTGCCAGTGTGTTAAATGATTTGTTTAAAATCGTTTTATAAGTCTGGGCCAAGTTAAGAGACTGCTTGAACTCAGATCTAACCCCAAGTTCTCCATCTGTCATGAGAATGCAGTCTGCAATAAAAATAAAATGTAATGTTCCTTGATGCCATTCTTGCAGTTTTAAGTTCTACTTCCAATGCTAAGGGATATTTTTCCTATTAAAACAGCAATGAGAAACCAGTGTTGGTTAGTCAAAACCACCTGCATTAGACCAAATTATTTCCATGAGCCATATGCATAAAATGACCACCCACTGTGCATACACCCTGACAGAAAGCAGTACAAGTCTTATAATTTTAGGAAAGATGTACATAGTGAATACATTGAAAATTTTAGGGGAAATCCCTGGGGAGGCAGGAAAAGCAATACAGTCCTTTTCAAAGAAAAATTGCCACATCATTTTCTGCATTACAATCTCAAATCAAAATCTTGATAAAACATAAGTCTTTCTTTTAGGTGAATGCTGAATGCTTCAAAGCATTTTCAGTGCCAAGTGGACAACTTTTTCAATAGGTACAGGAGCTAAAACAGAGATAATGGGTTTACACATGCAAGTTCACCAGCAGAATTCAGATTTACAGTTTCACATAGTTAGTGCATATTGCTCCTTGAATACATATCATGACATTTCTTTTCAAACAGTTTCATAATTTTCTGTAAGGCCCTGTCAAGTTGTATACAAATGAGAAAATTACGGTGAATTAATAGGCATAGGGAGTTAACATCAAGTATTTGCATTTGAATCCTGACTTTTTTTGAAGTTACTGAATTTTATGTCTTTGTGCAAGATTAAACCTCAGACGGAGATGCTTTCATTGAGACATCCACATGTTTTCTGGGTGCCTGGTTGCCATTAATGTCAAAGGAGGCAAGAGAACAGTTCAGCTGGCCAACTGTGAGCTGTATAGAGCAGGCTGAATTTCTCTGTAAGCTATGTTATCTGTATTGACTTTTAAGTTTAAACACCACATTAATTCATATCTATATTTAGGTGTCTTAAACTGCATCTCACATTTCATGTGTGTTTGCCCTTTAAATATATATTTGCTTTTTCAGCTAACATCGTGCTTCCTTAATCACAAATAAAAGTAACATAAAATTGTGAACCATAAAAGCAGTATCGGTTTTATTTCACTCTCCTCTAGAAATGCCTTATGTTCACAATGGCTGGGTGCAGCGTGACTTGGAGCCGGGAAGTAGAATCAAGAGAAAAAGTTGACTGCTTGCTCTGGAGCAAGATGACTGCTCCCAGGCAATGCATCCACAGGTTACCTTAAGGGAATAAAACAACTTTTCTGCAGGGTTATTGCTCAAGAGCAGCAGGAGAGAGTAGAATAAGAACAGGCTGCACTGCAAAGAGACACACAGCACTCTCGTAATACTTTAATTTCCCCTCTCATCTAAACTGAATCAAGTGAAAGAAGTTAACCAAAACATTCTGTGTGATTTTCCTGTTGATTTGGTGTGGTATCAGGATGTACTCATATATGGGGACACTGTTTTTTTTTTTCCTGTGCTGCTTTCTCTTTTCCCAACTGTGGGTTGGGAAGGGGCGGGTGGAAATACTCTGTGGGTTTTTCTGTCACTGACACATGGCACTATATAAACCTAGTTTGCAATGCCGGTATTTCGGCATCTCGCTTTAGTATTGTCTCTGGTGTCTTATACAAGGTTCTCCCTTGCAGAAGGATCTTATATTAATCAGATTTTGTCTTGTATCTGTGCATCATCCTGCTGTTGTTTTTTGTGAGACATTTGCTATCCTTTATGAACAGTTTAAACATTTCATTGTATTTGGTTCCTCCCCCACAACTCCTCCCCACCTTCTCACTCACACCTGTAGTCAAAAATACAATATGCATTTTAAAAAACAGAGTGTTCTTCAATTTCTACTCCAAAGATATCCATATAGAGCAGGATAGAATGTAAGGACTCTCTGCTTACTTAAAGCAAATATTTATTTTTTATATTTGCTAGTTATATTAGACGTCCAGACTAACTTCCTTTACTTTGGTACACAGAAGCTTTCAGTTTTCTAATTTAAAATGGTTATTTTACTCATGGTAAAAGCAGAAAAACTACTCAAGGCAAATAGTGAGTGCATTTTGTTACCTAGTTACAAAACTAAGATAAATAGCAAATACCATTTGGTTTTCCTTCTCAGATTTTCTTTTTTCCAAAATGCAGCTGTCTTGGAAAATGTTTGAAGCATCTCTATAGGACATGGTATCTTTTCTCCTTGGATCATCACTTTGTCCCTCTTGTGTAGTAGTGTCAGAATTGTAGCACATGTTCCCTTTGCCCTAAAGGAATTGTTTGCAGAGACACTGACCATATTTTTAGGATGCTTTCTTCCCTGTGGTGGTGTGAGTGGTATATGACTGTCCTCAGGCGTGGGACAGTCTATCAATTTCTGAGGCCTTTAGCTGTGATTTTCTATGGACTTCTGTAATGTTTTTAACATTAATCCTACTTAATCAGTATGTTAGCTATGTAAACCTGCTTTGTAGTAATGTACAGAGCGCTGTTTGGTAAATACTGAAAATTTTAATACATAATCAGAGCAGTGATTTAAATGGGTAGATCAGTGCATCTGACTGGACTTTTTTAGAGTAGAATTTGTTGGAAAATCAAGCAAGCATGTGTTGCTAAACATCTCCAAAGGAACAATACTGACTGGTAGGTGATATTTGTGACAGATCTGTGAAAAGAAAACCTCTGGAGCAGAAAGGAGCTGAGAGCACACACACTGTCATATGTTACTGGGATGACACCAACTAGAAGGACAGGTAGATTAAGCTCCTTAGAAATATTTAGTGGATTAATCTAAATTCAGGATTGCTCATGTTGGGAATCACACAGTATATAACCCTTCAGGCCCCCTCTGTAGCTAACAGAAAGGTATAGCCACTTCTGAGTACAACTTACCTTGCCCTAAAGCAGACATTCTACTTGGGTCAGATAACCATACTGCTGTAAAAATTTATATTTCTTTTCACATATTATATAGAATTTGTCATAACTTCTTCCCTTTACTGAAATAAATCCTGTCCAAACTGACCAAACATTCACAAATCTGTTTTTGTTGGAGAATATGGAAAAACAAGTATAAGTCAGATAATTCTAGATTTTATTCTCACCAGTAAGGAAGAATAGCTGAGAAATGAGAGAATGAAATAATGACACACAGCTTGCCCTTGAGTAACCCTATAGTGTAGTGCAATTTTTATGATTTTGTGCTGAAAGGGTGTCCTGGTTTGAAAGACAATTATTTACTAAGAAATGCAGAAGCCTCCCTTTGAAATGAAGAGCGTGATCCCTCCTCCCTACAAATTATTATGATTTTGAAATTAAGGGAACTCTCAGGAAAAGATATGGGGGTAGGAATAACAATGCTTTACTAGTATATCTAACACGACAAACAAGAACAACAACAGCTATGAAATTACCCACAAACAGAAGAGTAATTCAGTCCCAGTGTTTTTTGGCTGCAGGCACCTTTTCCCTGAGCTGCAGTTCCCGGTGCTGGGGGCGGGCGGGTCCCGCAGAGCCGCAGGAGGGCTGGGGGTGATGGCAGAGCTGTCCCAGGGGGAGAGAGAGATGGAGAGAGAGCCCTCTGCTCACGGTGTGGGTCCCGGTGATCAGCAGAGTGCTGGATGGTGGTAGTTCACAGCGAGAAGAGAGCCGGGCAGGGTCCGACAGCAGTGAGGATGGCTCCTGGCGCTGAGATGGCAGGAATGGGACACAGACGGCGATCGTCCTTCTCGTCCGAACTCCGCGGGGGAAATGGGCCGAGCCAGAGCCTTCCGCTTCCTCTTCTGGATTTTTGGATATTGAGGGGTTTCCCTCTTCCCTGCCCTCCCCCCTTCTCCCTGTCATTAGAGCCTAATCAACAGGTATCTTAGCATGACAATGGGGAAAATTCCACAGAGGGAAAAGGGAACCAACCCCCAACAAAGGGAATGAGGAAGTAACATGAGCTTTAAAACCAGCTTTCTGTGCAGTCGCAGTTGTGAAACTCAAGTAATCAACATTGAAACGGTGAAAGCTGAGTTAGTCACTGTGGTAATAACAGACCAAGTCTTAAAAATCTATAAATGCTAGGTAAAATCTGGGGGGAAATTCAGAAGGGGAAGACGTAAAATGGGCTGTACTTTCAAGAATTAGCAAAGACATCAAGAAAATGTTTGATGGAAATAGAAAACCAAGCAATAAATTAATTTCCCAAAGAGTTTGAAAAAAGATTGTTTAAAAATGTAACCATGACAGTTCAAAACGTTAGTGATTTTTGTTGTTTTGTCTTTAAAAAAAGATGGATCTACAATTATCCAATTAGGGCAGTTATGAAGAAACAAAAAAGTCTTTAAAGTGGACTTAGACAAAATCAAATGAGAATTTAGACGATTTAGATGTTGTAAACAGATGAAGTCAATTCTCATATACTTACGGAACTATTAAATCCAGACCATTCATAATTTTATTGAAGAACTAAAGGAATCTTTTGGAGTATAGAACAAGTTGCCCAATTTTCAGGGGAAACTTCTGTGAGAAACAATCAATCAATTTGCAGATACTTAGAAAACAGCAGAAGGAGTAATAATCCTGATGAATTTTTCAAGAATAATTTGTGAAATGTAATTTTTCTCTTGAAAGAAACATAAGTCACAGAGAAGAAGTCATAAATGTCATTTTACTGCAAACGTGCAGCCCCTGTAATCTACCTATCAACATTTTTATGGAGAAGCAGATCATAAGCCTCCCAAAAACTAGAGAAAAGCAGAGAAAAGTAAAGATGTTGTTATGGCAAGATCTAATGGAAAGGTCTGGGCAAAGAAGCTGTTTAATATAAGTTCAGACATTGCTGACAACACTCGGAATTCTGGGATTTGAGGATTTAAGTCTATATGGGATCATCTGGGTGCACAGTGCTCTGCCTTTTCCAGATAAACTCAGTTTCACCCCTCACAATGCATGCAGACATGTGTTCAGTAGTCACTGTCATCATGATGAGCCAAAAACATTTCACGAAACTGAGACACTGGTGAAACTTCCCTGCACAAGAGAGATTTAAAGGTACAGAAGGCAACTAGGAACCCAGTGAAGAGAAGCTGGGTGCCAACACTTATTTATGCTCTTGAAAAGATTCTCTTTTATGTATTTAAAGAAATGGCTCTCTGAAAGTAACAAAGTCTCTTTTCCCATGAGACTGTGGAGTTTGGAACTCATGTCAGAAAAACCCTAGCATGCCCCTTTGACAGTAAAAATTCATTTTAATGTAGTATGAACTGTGTCCATGTTCACACTTTCATCTGGAAATAGTCAATCTTGGGGATGAGAGCTGGTAGCAAATTGTTTTTCTGTGTTGTTGGTAAATATATCTAATCTGATGACTGGAAGGTGAACTTAGATATATTCAGCCTCAACAAATGAGGCATTTATTTTGTAATCAGGGCAAGTGGTTTTATTTCCAGAGAAGCTCATAGATTTACCACTTTGGAACTTCAAAATAAAATAGATTATTTTCAAAAATACAAAAGCTTAATGGAGATTCTAGGGAAAAAAAAAATCACCAGCAGCATATTCTGGAATGCTGCATATACTGCTATATAATTTCATCTCATTAATCTAGAAATTTGTCTTCCAGCTTGATTTCTCTCTCCCCACCACAACTCCTCACCCATATTTTTCTGCAATCTGTGACATAGAGTGGAAGGTCTTCACGCAGTAACTGTTTCCTAGCTGAACTCTCACATTTCAAGCACATGATCAGAAGCTAATAAATTATACCAACAATTCTTTTGAATACAGTATATCTTTTTTTTCCCCAAGAGCGTTGCCTATCAGACCGGTCAGTTCTGTGTCATACATAGCTAGTAAATTGGCGTAGACTAGAGGATGTATATGATTTCTGTTGTAATGAAATCATCAGTTACCTCTTAAACATTCATTTTACTAATGCCTCAATGAGTAGAAATGGTCCCATGTCAGACTGCTTGTTCTTCAGCTCCTTATAGTTTAAAGAGGAGTGCACATTCAGTTCAAACATTGACTTGGCAAATTTTGGTGTAACACTGTCAAGCAGAATTATATCATATCTGATACACTAAAGATTTGTAATGAGGTTTGCACCCCTCAGTGTTGCTGCGCTGCCAGGCTAACAATGAAAAAGTGAAAGCCAAGCTGCTACTGCTGGCTAAAATCCCTGAGCTTTATTCATACAGAACTTTGCCCCAGGCTGGACCTTTGCCTTGTGCTCAAACTAACTAGTCTTCAGGGATCATTCTGCTCTACTGCCCAGTCAGTTTTGGGTTTCTGAGGGATTAAAAAAATTATCATATGACACAAGCTGCAAAGTAATAGAAATTGGCCATCCATTAAGTAGGGTATTGAAGGGATATCTGCAATAGTTTGTTGGAGGAGTTTTCTGAGATCTTTTTGAAAAAAAAAAAAAAGAAGATAGATATGCCCTGAATCTGAACAAGCAAGCTACCAGAACCGTAACAAAAGGAAAATCACTTAGAGAATACAAGAGCTATTTCCTTTCCACTGGTTATAAAATATATGGTTTATTTGAGAGAGTGGAGCTCTGTCTGTTCAAAGTGTCTGTGTCATAATCTTCATCTGTAGAACCATAAATAAATTTTGAATGTTGTGATTCAGGGAGTTTTAATATGAAATGTGAGCACTGAACATTTACTTACTTACATCATTCTAGTGAGACAATCTACCATTCAGCCATTGACACGTTGCTTCATAGTCACTGGGTTGAGTTCAGTATGGATTTGCCGTGGCACAAGCCAATGGCCACAGTGCCATACTCTGGATGTGGAAATATGAAAACACCTATCAATCAGAGCTCAAAGCAAGTATTTCAATTTTTGAATTTAACTCAGTGCTCAGGGTCGCTTCTGTCTCTATGCAGCCTCTAAAATTGTTTTGCCTTTTTATTTCAGTTCCTGAGTACCTATTTCTTGTTGGCTTCAGCTGAAATTAAGTTCTTATCACCTTTGAGGTATAAGGGACCTGTTAAAATGGAAACCTTTACCTCATTTCAGAAGCAAGACAGTTTCAATCATTATTTCTGCTTATACTATCCTTTGAAATTTAAATGTGAAACAAAAACCCTGCAGCATTAAGAGTAATACTGATCAGTGCTGGCTTAGTTACATCCATTCACTTACGCTTGCAAATGTGAGAGATAACTTAGGAAACAGTTACTGCCTAAGGAAAAATACCTTTTAGATATATATGGACAGCAAAGCATATTATGGAAGAAATGGTTCTAAAAGGGACATGTCTAAATTACCCTGGATGAGAGCAGGAAACAAGTATAAATACTGAAAAAGAATTACAGTGAAAAAGGAATATTTCAGAGAGACGGGGAAATTAATAGAAGTAGCAGTCATGTGTAAATTAAAAGCTGTAGGAGGGAGAAGGGACAGTTTGATATTTTACCAATTCAGAATAAGAAGGAATGTGTGAATGCTTAAAAAGATGACACTGTTGTGAGATCCATGAAATTAGGTACTGGCTGGAATACAAGGGGTTTTGAGTGACCATACAGGAGTTAAAAATAAAAAAAAGTAGCAACTAGATTTGAATTTAAGAGCTAATTATGAGCTCTCCATTTTAACAGTAGTGAATACTCTTTCTAAGAATTGTATTTGATGGATGCTTCACTTATAAAATGGATGAAAAATATTATTTATAGTTATTTTTAAATCAGCTGATAGACACTGTATTATTAGCTGGTACAGTACTCTTATGGGTATTTTTCACAGGTAATACCAGTTGGCTTAATATGCAAGAAGTAGGTGTTCCTTTGTCTCGACTTTACCACTTAGTAATATGACAAAATGCCATTGATCACCTTGTAGTTGCTGAATCACCCCCAGTTCAGGTTGGTACTTGAACAAGCTGGTAGCTATTCAGTGATCTGGGTAAAATAATGTTCATATCCATTAAGGGTCCAATAAGTCCATGTGTCCTTTTCATAAGCTGTCATTTACTTCTTAAACTAGTTTTATTCATGAAACTAGTTTTGAGAAATTCTGATGGAATTGATGATTTCAGTCTCAAAGTTTGTAAATCTGGCATCATTCATAAAAGCTACAATCACATGGGAAGCATATCTTGTGTCAGAATTTCTGTACAGTTTGGATTGTCTATGGTTCTAGTCTTAACAGGTGCAGTTTGGAATGATTCATGTGGTCTGGTGAGTCATAAATCTTGTTGGTGTCCACTGAAAAAGGTAGTGTATGCAAGACACCTCTTCAAGAACACAATATTATATTTTTTTTCTGCTCCAAATATGCTTTGATATCTCTCTCTTTTGGCTTAGTTGCCTCCTTAAAGTTCCTGACAGAAAAAGGCATGATACATCTCATACCCCCACAGTGGTTCTTGTTTTCCAGAGGAGAGTTTGCCTATAGAATGTCCAGCTCCTCAGAGCATACAAACCAGCTTACCAGAGGCAAAAATTGTAAATCTAAGGTAGACAGACAAGGAGAATTGAAAAGGTCACTGAAATTGCTGGCTCATAAGAGCAGAGAAGGAGGGTGCTGGGCATGGAAAACAGTGGATGGGACATGATCCTATGTTTTCAGCAGAGTTCAGGATGAGAAAACCACTGTGCTTCTCTGTGCAGCTCTTACTAAACAGTAGAAAGTGTAGGCTCAGAACAGATCAGAATTGAGAAAAGTGAGAGAGAAGCAATAAATCTAGCCTGAAAATACAGCAGAAGCTAAGCTGGAGAGTGGAGGCTCCTCTGTGCATCTTTCTCCTTCCTTCCTTCCTTCCTTCCTTCCTTCCTTCCTTCCTTCCTTCCTTCCTTCCTTCCTTCCTTCCTTCCTTCCTTCCTTCCTTCCTTCCTTCCTTCCTTCCTTCCTTCCTTCCTTCCTTCCTTCCTTCCTTCCTTCCTTCCTTCCTTCCTTCCTTCCTTCCTTCCTTCCTTCCTTCCTTCCTTCCTTCCTTCCTTTCCTTTCCTTTCCTTTCCTTTCCTTTCCTTTCCTTTCCTTTCCTTTCCTTTCCTTTCCTTTCCTTTCCTTTCCTTTCCTTTCCTTTCCTTTCCTTTCCTTTCCTTTCCTTTCCTTTCCTTTCCTTTCCTTTCCTTTCCTTTCCTTTCCTTTCCTTTCCTTTCCTTTCCTTTCCTTTCCTTTCCTTTCCTTTCCTTTCCTTTCCTTTCCTTTCCTTTCCTTTCCTTTCCTCTTCCTTTCCTCTTTCTTTCCTCTTTCTTTCCTCTTTCTTTCTTTCTTTCTTTCTTTCTTTCTTTCTTTCTTTCTTTCTTTCTTTCTTTCTTTCTTTCTTTCTTTCTTTCTTTCTTTCTCTTTCTTTCTTTCTTTCTTTCTTTCTTTCTTTCTCTTTCTTTCTTTCTTTCTTTCTTTCTTTCTTTCTTTCTCTTTCTTTCTTTCTTTCTTTCTTTCTTTCTTTCTCTTTCTTTCTTTCTTTCTTTCTTTCTTTCTTTCTTTCTTTCTTTCTTTCTTTCTTTCTTTCTTTCTTTCTTTCTTTCTTTCTTTCTTTCTCTCTCCCTTTTTTTCAGTAGGAAGGCAAACATTGTCCCATATCAACATTTCCCCTGCTGGGTGCCATCTCCACAGCCACATCCCAGAGTGTCCGTGGTACTAAGCCCGCTTTAGTTCCACAGTTCTTCCAGCAGAGCCTTGGCCTCAGGTTGGATGAGTGGCCATTGCCTTGCAAAGAGCTGCTGGAAGGCTGTACTTTGGCCATGTGTCCTGGTTTCTTAGAACTGTGCTTTTTGGTGTGCTGTGTAAGTTGTCAAGAGGTGTGGGGGCCATTCTGTAGAATGGTTATTCCACCTGCTTCTGAGGAACGTTTTCCTCAGACATGTTCATGGCAGATCATACCTAATGGGGTTTTTTCCAGTGTTTCTTGTTTTACATTCCCAGTGACTAAACAGGGCTGCTGGAGAACATGGCCCAGCTTTCTTCTCATCACTGGATAATGTACTTGAGAATACTTAATTTGATTAAGTATTAATACTTAATCAAAATACTTAATACTTAATTTGGCTGTGCAGAATTAAGGCAGATAAATAGGGTTCTATGTATATTCTCTTTGTGCAAACAATGGGAATTCTGGCTATAAACAGTTGTCATTATTCAGACCTCTGTTTGCTTTTTCAGTTGCCAAAAGCTCTTATTTTATGATCTCAACAAATAGAAGAATTTAGACAGAACTTGAAAACTCTGCTCTATTGTTTGTTCCCTGGTAAAAGAATACCTTTCTTCACCTTTTAATTTACTGTATAGAAGTCTGTACTGTTAGTGACAACTTAAAGAAGAAATTAAAAGAAATCCTTTATGTTTCCTCCCCAGTGAAAGGATATGTTTTCCTTACTTTTCCAATCCAACAAGATGTTCCGAGTATTCATTTAACCACAGTACAAACACAAAGTAAGTTGGCCTAAAGGAAGAAATGGCTAAATAAACCAGATTATTCTGCTACCTTCTGTTTGAATGACCCACATACAAATCCTGTTCACTTTCTAGAAGCCAACCAGACTGCAACAAGTCTGTTCAAAATACAATCAAATTTCTGCTAATATGGGCGACTCAAATATTTTAGAGGGAATATAACTCTTCCCTCTTCCCTAACTCAAATAATTGTAGAAGAGTTCAGTCTATGCCAAAAGCAAATCTGATCTTTCAGTTCAATTATGATTCAGTACTAAATGAAAATACATCATGCTTCATTTTGATTCAAAAAATGCAAAGGCCCAGTAATTACTGCGAGTTACTGCTGCATCGTTTTCTCCATCTCAATTTAGTTTTGACCATAGTTTTCAACTGTGGTCTTCTGTTGCTGCACTCCTCTTTCTTTGTAAGCTTTGGAACTGCTTTTTGCCTCTTCGAAACATGCAGAAGAGACAGACTTCAGTATAAGCTGCAGGCTCTTCTTATTTCCATTATGTCAAATTCATTTTGAAGTTAGGCATCAGAAATTGTGCAGTCAAGTTCATTCTGGGCCAGGACATCAGGGCTGTGCAGTCAAGCTCAGAACAGCTACTTTGTTTATTGTGTAATACATTCTAAAGGAAGCAAGCCTATTTATTATAGAAAAAAAAAGCACCAAAAACAACCAAAATACCTTTGATATTTATTAAACTTTCCTGCACACATTTGCAGCTTTTTCTGATTTTTTTTTAATTTTCTTGTACTGATTATTCTTCACATACATTATGTTAAATTAATTAAAAGCAGTAATTTTAATCAGATTTAACAATTTTCAATGAAATCATATTAGGGAAAAATGTCACTGCACACAATTATTATGAGATATTAAATTAAGATATTGTTTTGAAGGAAGAGGCAAGGCAGAGTATTATTTATTTTATTCTCTCCTAATTCTTGTTCATTTTGGTCTGATAGTAAAAATTTGATTAAAATATATAAACTAATGGTGCCTTTCATCAAGATTTAAAGTTCCTATGTGAATATGCTGGTTTTCAACTAGAAGGTTTGGGAGTTGATTATATTTGCTTTTAAATAGGGGGAAATGATACCCAGAAATCAAGTTAGCATCTAGTCCTCTTATTCTTTACAAAGTCAGACTCGATTATGAGCAATTTCTAAATTTAATACCTATTATCTATCCTACAGTGAGATTCTGTCACTGTTGGTGAATAAAATAACATGCAAACAGAACTCTCCCTCCCTGTTTGGTAATGGTTATTTGATTTTTTTTTCCCTGTAGCTGTATGTCTTCAAGAGGTTGCTGTTTTGGCAACCTAATGTAGTTGGATCATTTACCTGTTCAACATTGCTTAATCTGGTTTGCCTAACTTGATTATGATCTAGATAAAAATTGCAGGAGATAGAATTTAAGTGTTATTTTCTCTCTCACATTTCTTCTCTTTGGTCTTTTGATTTCAGCCACTCATGCCTCTTAAGTCTTCCTCAAGTGTCTATCCCCAGCTATATCCTAGCAGGAAAGTAAAATTAATTTCAGGGAAATTAATTTACTGCAATGTGTTGTGCTTGTACCTTAGGCAATCATTTCTTCTAGAACAAGGATGCAAAGGGCAAAAGAAGTCAGCTGGCATTTCAGTGGCTTCTTGTTTTTCTGTGGAGAAGTGAAAAATATTTGTAAAACAACTTCAGTGAAATTCCTGTCTTACATTCACAGTCTTTATGTGTTATTAGGACTGTACTTATTAGCTCACATAGACATAGAACTATTGTTTCTTAGAGGAGAAGGAGAATAAGTATTTGATTTCCTTATTCTTTCACACATTCTCTCCTTTTATCTATAGAGAGATTATTGAGATTTATTAATTATGTTTAAATCTTCTGTACTATTAACACGACTTTACATACCACCACAATGTTTTCCTATATTACTTAAGAAAGGCTTGTGTCCTCTCATAGTCTTTGAGCTTAAGCCTGAATAAAATTAGTTTTCTTTCCCTTGGGACTTTGTAATGCTGACCAGATGACATAATCCATATCCATCTCCCCAGCTTGGGCGAGCTCAGCAATTCAGGAGTGTTTCTTTATACTTTTCTTGAGATCATCTTATGCTTTTGTGGGACTCTCTCAAGGACTCCATTTATGAAAGGGAAAATCACACAGATAAAAACTAAGCTCTCTCTTAAAGGAAAGGTTACTTGGCTTCAAAATTGTCTTCTTTAGACACAGAATCAAGGCTGATGTTTCATTTGTGTCACGATATAGGCACCATTCTTAAATTTAGAAATTCTGCTCAGACTTCACAAAACTGTGACTATAGTGTTCAGTTATTGACTAATTATAGTGCTGGTACATCTGGGCTCAATGCAATGCAGCATCAAGTGTAATAACACAATCACTGAGAAAAAAGTAGAGAACAGCAGGTTTTTTTCTACAGCAATACCCTAATTTGTGTTCCTTACAGGAAGCTGCTCTTCTCAACAGGGGTTGAAAAGTCCTAGTTGACACCATCTTCCTCTTTAGGTGTTTTCACTGTTGTAGATTAAAATGTGGAAGATTTTTATGGCACTGAAAGTTCTGCTTCTCTCCTTTTGTTCTTTTAGAATGCACATAATTATTGCTCTCTAGGGTCATATATTCCTAGACTGAATTTCAGTGAGTATTTCCCAGAGGTTTCAGTGCACAACTTTAATGAAAGCTTTTGAACCTTTGGCTCATTTTTTTTGAAAGCTTCCACCAGCCATTAGAGCATCCCAGGGAGATGGGACAACTGAGGACTCCTGTGTTAAATTATGAAGTTTATTATGTTATATTTTCCCCATGCTCATAATTTCTGTGTACAGTCAACAGTTCCACAGCCTCATGCAGTCTTCTGGATTAGAATCTGTAGTATCTCCTGGGCTTTATATAATTACTATCACAAATTAGTTTTACTAAGAGTAATAGTCTATATTTTGTTTGCATACTAGTAAGGAGTAGATTTTGTCATGCGAATAAGGAAGAAGTTTTCTATGATGACAGTGGTGAGACACTGGCACAGGTTACCCAGAAAGGTGATGGGTGCTCCATCCCTGGAAACATTCAAGGTCAGGATGGATAGGACACTGAGCCACATGGTCTAGTTGAAGATGTCCCTGTTTATTGCAAACACGTTTTAAAGTTCTCTTCCAATCCAAACTATTCTATGACTATGTGATTCAATGGTAAATAATAATTGTGTTCTCAAAACATCATATTCTCTAAAATTTGGTGAAAGACAACAAGGTAAGATGGGCCAGTTTCTAAACATTGTTGATCCAAATAAATGTATTCATAATAGACTCAGTAGCTATTACTTTAAAAGTTCTGTGGAATCAAATTTATTTTTGTAATCCTTTAAAAGAAGTTAAAATTTAAATTATAAAAATCCCTGCTTTTCAATATGTGCTTAGACACCTTGCAATAGTACTTAGTAAACATAAACACAAATATTTGCTATAGCTGAGAATTTGAGTCTAGTGTTTTGGCATGTTTTCTTCATATGGCATAGTTCTCTTTCCTCTCCCTGCCCTTTGTTTCTATTCTTTTTCTTTTCTTCAGTATTCAGAATTGTATTTCTGCCTTGCTGAGTTACATGTCAAAACTGTTCTTCACTAAAATATTATAAAGTGGAAACCCATAGAAGTGAGAAGAAAGAAAAATATATAAATAAACAAATACATGCATACAAACATAAATACATAAGAAATCTCACATACTTCAGTACAGCCAGACAGTACTGCTCCCACTGGAAATCAGGATTCAAGTTACTGGAGCAGTTAATAAGTCTGTATGTGAGTTCTGTCTCTTCCTTGGGATACTGCTGACAAAACGTGTATCACAAATACAAATCCAAAGAATTCTGAAACTGCCCCTGAGTTTTAGGGGTGTATTTCCTACTTGTTCTACTCTGCTTCTCTTCCATTTCTTGTGCAGCCAGAAATGATTAAGAATAAGAAACCATATGGAAAGATGTGTGGATGTTGAACAGCCAGAATTGAGGAAGCTGTGTCTGATAGCAACTCCATTGCTGTCGTGTGCAAGATGCAGAATATTTCCAGACAACAGTCAGAGGGATTGCATGAACAGAAAGGGTTTTTGCTCTAAAAGTTCTGCAGCCAGCAGCTTTTGTTATGTATGTATATTGTATGTATATTTTGTATATTGTATGTATCTCTGTGTATTTTCCCAATGCCACTGACTGGGCCTGAAGAGCTTCACTGAAGGAGCATCTTCCTTGCTTGCAGTATTCTTCAGTGACCTTCAAGCATCACAGAAAATTTACCTTTTGAACCTAATATATTAAGTGACGTTGCTTGATGGGGAGATGACCAGAACTGTAAACTCAGTAGAGCAGGAAACACCCAAAACTAGCAGTCAGAGAATCTGCATGGTTAACCACAGTCAAACTATGGGGTGAGTGGTACTGGTGTGTATCCTCTCAACCAGTCACAGGAAGTTTCCTCTCAGCCTTTTTGATTTTGTACTTTGCTTCTACATCTGGGCAACCGTGTGACCTATACATCCGTCGCATATTTACGAGAGAAGCCCACTTCTGTCTCCCTGTCTCGTGTCAGACTACTCATACGTGTTGTTGTCTTGGTTCCCTGCGCAGGTGAACGGCATTGATCTCCGAGGTGCTACCCATGAGCAGGCTGCGGCTGCGCTCAAGGGAGCGGGGCAGACGGTAACGATCATAGCACAATACCAGCCAGAGGGTAAGTGAAATGAACACCTGGAAGGCAGATGGCAACAGGGAAGTCCTCTGGAGTCACTCATTTAACAGAATAAGGCTGTTGTAGATAGCGAGTTCCCCAGCTATTGTCAGCAGTCATCTGGAATGAAAATTAAAGTGACAATTCTAAAGTCCCAAGGAAATGGCTGTATTTTTGTCAGAGGCTTGGCTTTTAGAAATGTTTTATGCAACACTCCTTAAGTGTGCATATAATAACACAGTAATCGATGCTTAATTAATCATTTTATTCTCATTAGTGCTCATTTTATGTTATTTTCTAGTCTCTTCCTGGGAACAGGTAGTGCAAAAGAGAGAACAGAAATGCCAGGAAGATCTGACATTGCTTCAAACAGTCAGACTGGAATTAGATAAGGGTAAATGCTTCCTGCAGAACGTGTAGAGAGCTTTCCATTATTACTTTTGGATGACAGCATCCTTTTACCTTCAGGGCAATTAAGCCTAGATAACAACTACTTATTAGAGAAAATGACAGCTTTCTAAATAAAAGCATCAGCAAGAAAATTCAGCCAAATATAAGACATGTAAGGTAGGATGCATCTCATTCAAATTTTGATGTCTAATATTTATCTTTCTAGAGGTTAAGGTAGTTTCAGTGGGCAGGAATAGGCACTGATTGGAGTCCAGAATTAAAGGGCAGAACTCCTTGTTGTCCATGGGCAGTGATCCAAATGACAATGAGGTTCTCCAGGAATTTGTGAGAGGAATTCCTTCTGAACTCAAGGTGGTTTTCCTCTTCAGTAGTTGTTTCTTTAAAGTCTTTGCCAGATTAATACAGCAAGTACAAGTGTCTGTGAAGACGTGCTGGCTGTGTTATCATCTTTCAGGAAGCAGTTCTAGCTCAATTCACAAGTTGATTCTGCCTGATTGTGCCCAGCCTAGGAGATATGTAGGTCTCATAGGTGAAATAGCAGCTCTAATAACATGCTCAATCAGTCAGGATTTTTTAGGGAAGATGAATTAGTACTTCCAGAATTTATCCAATATGATATTTCTTTCATTTCTTTGGATCCTGATTATAGCACTCAAGGAGAAAAACAGCTTATATTTTAGTCAAATGTATAATTGTGCTTCAGATCTGGAAACAAGCATCCATTTATTAGTTTATCTGTACTTGAGTCACCAAGCAGAATAAATTAGGCCATAGTAAGAAATGGGCAGATGAGAGCAAATGAAATTGAAAGTATCTCTCTTTAGTTAAATAAATGGAACATATTAATATAAAAATGCATGAGTGATAATCAGGGTTATTTCAAAGAAATATTGAAAAGCAATTCCATTTCAGATAGAGATTTGCACTGGGCTCTGACTGAAACCATGTCCCTATTAGTTCCAGCAATCTTGTTTGCAGCCTGGTGATTTTACACTGCAATTATCACTGTGGTGTCTGGGTACTTGTAGCAATCACTGGCATGTCACAGTTGTTCCATGCCATTGTTAATACACAAAAAAAAAAATACATCACTTGACAGCTTTTTCATATTAGAATTGAACTTTCAGTTGACATACTTGGACCCTACATTTTAGCAGCTCGGTCCTGTGTCAAATTCAGTTCTGGTGAACATAGAATTCAAATGATCCTGAGGAAATCCATCAGGTATTATCTTGGATATCTATTTCGTTTTTCCCATGTCATTGCTCTGTTCACCAAAATCCCTGTTGAGGGCAGACTAGTCCCAACTGCATCACTTCTTCTAAGTGAAGTAAAGCTAATTTTCTGTTTCAGCCAAATAACTCAAAACACACCGTAGAGAGTGAAGCTTGTGAAGAACCGGGCCCAACATTTTTCTTTATATAGTAAATTATTGAATCTTTAAAGGTAGTGAGGATATGCTATAGTTGTCCAACATGTATTATGTTACAGCTGAAATATTTTATTTTAATCTGGGATCCTGGTTAATGCAAACTGCATAAATGAGATGTAAAATGAAAAAAAAAAAATCCTGAGAAATCCCTAACAGCAAAGAAAGATGAACAATTTTTAAAGAGTTAAGTCTCCTTCACAGAGACTTATTTAAAGGTTTATAGGTTACACAGAAAGACAAACACACTCTATATGAGACTAAATACTTATTTTATTCTAAAGTTATTGCATAACTTTTCTTTTTGTCCTGTATCCAAAATTTATACCTCAATTCTTATTTACTGTATCTTATCTTGTTGCATATATTGGAACATAGTCATAAAATAGTCTTAAAATTGCACAACTGTGCTTCCCTCAGGGGCTTCTCACTTCCAAATCTAGTAAAGTACATAAGCTAAGTTGGCTGGTAGCTTGCCTTTTCCATTTTCACAGTGGAAGTTCTGAGTTGTTACTTCAGTTTCAGGTTTTTCTGGGGACATCCAAGAGTAGCAGCTACAAGTGTTAACCAGTACATTTTTTTTAATCTCTTCCAGATTATTAAGGCATTAGATGTTGTTGCAAAAAAAAGAAAAAAAAAAGAATGAATCCTATAGGTATTGATATTTCAGGTATTGAGTGATGATGATATAGGAACCAGTCAATACTGTAAGTGATCTGATGATTAGCAATTAAAATTGTGAGTAGAAAAAGCTTACTATTATGCATTAAAAGAAAGCTTCCAGTATGTTTATCTTGGTATTTTCTCAAAAAAAACCCAGTATGCTATGCTGTGGGAAGAAAATTAGGAGAATATTATAGAAACAGCTTTCAAAGTTGAAATGTCCCTTTCCTTGTTTCAAACAGAATCCTATATGAACTTCCTTCACATTTATTTGTAGGGACTTGACAACAAATCTCATAGAATGGTAACTCCTAGCAAAAAAAAAAAAGAAAAAAAAAACCCTAGTTCTTGCCATCAGTTTGAGTAGCTTTTCCTGTCAATATTGTGGTGCTTTTTTTCTTTTTGTCATCCTGTTTGGAATGCACAAATGCAGAGATGAGCTCAGACAAAACAGAATAGCATCACAACATTTTTTTGAATGCTGTCAAATCTGTGGTTGGTGATGGTGCTCATCTGAGCCACGCTGCTCATCCCTCAGATGAAAGTAGTCTTGGTGAAAATGCTTAGAAGAGCACAGATACTGTGAATAAAGGGAGAATAGATGAAACAAACAGTGATTTCATGCAAAGTTGTTTAATGGAAATAAAAGGGATAGTATAAATGGAAAACCAATTCCTCAATTCTTCTGCTCTTCAGTCCCTTTTTTGCTCATTTACACTCACCACTTTTATTTCCCTCTTCTCTCTGAGAAAAAGACAAGGCAAAGTATTATGAAAGTCCAAACAGAAATGTAAATTCTGGGAAAAATTGTGGATAAATTATTAAGAGCAAGAGGAAAACTAATCACAGAATTTAAACAAAAAAAGAGCTCAGCAACAGAAGTATGTATTTAGGAACAGCCCGTAACCCTGGGCTTTTTGAGTGATTCCTTACTTTTATTTTAAAAACTGAAAATGACCTGTGTACTGTATGTTATGTATACATGTATTGTGTAAATGGAGTACAATTAATGTTAAGCATCATGATCTCTTAATAGTCATTGTGGATGCAGGTCATATGGAGGTTTGTTGATGCATTCAGTCTACACAGACTAGTCCCTGCAGGCTTCAGAAAGACAACCTTTCACAGTCTTGTGAAACTCGCACCTTCTGCATGTGGTTGATACAAAATGAAAGATAATTTAAGGAGCAAAAGCTACTTAGAACAAAATTAGAAGGCAAACCAATCACTTATATTTAGCTTTCCACTCCAATTTTTAATAATCAGAAGAATTTCAACTTTCCTCACAGTTTAACAACTCTCAGATCTCTTCTAAAATATTGCACATATACTAAGTAAATGCAGAATAAAAACCTGAGCCTGGAAGATAATCTTAGGGTGGAACAGTGTGTCCCTATTAAGCAATTAAGTAGAAATTAAAATGAAAATATACCACACAGGGAAACAGATTTTGCACTTACAGGTTTTTCTCCCAGACATATTTTCCTGTTTAGTGGCAGAAGTTACAAGTACAGCCCATTATGGAAGAAGTTAAAAAAATATATATTTAAGCTAAAATATGTTTTTAAGGAAAGGGGAGCTTTGGTTGAAATAGTAACAATTTGTCCTGAAAACCACAGCTTGGGAATGGGGGCAGACAGAACATTAGCCTCCTAATAAAGCTGCTAAAAAGCTTTATTGCACATTATAGCCTCAAAAGCTCATGTTCCTTTCCCCCATAGCAGTGTGAAAAGGTGAAGTGCAGCCTTAAGATTTTTGCAAAATATTCTGTGTCAGTGGTCTGCAAGCTGAGCTTGCTGCATTGCAGTACCTCTGCAGCTATTGCCTCACAACAGTCCCTGGAAAAAGTGTTAAACCAATTGGAAGTTTCATGTGCTTTCAATCTTTCAAGCCAGCCAATTAACCAGCTCCCTTAACAGCTTGCATACAGGAAAAATGTTCATTGATTTCAGTTTGATTAGAGCAGCTGACACTGAAGAGGTTAAAAAGTTATTACAGGGAAAGAATTTGCGCTTTATCTCTTTCTGAGTGAGCTGCTGCTTGGTGCCTTTCGTGAGGTGAGTAGCTGAGCTTTACATACAGAAAGAGGGAGAGACACTGTGAGAGGCAGTGGCTGTCTTTGCTGGCAATAGCTAAGGGAATTTTTGAAGAACTGCACCTAAGCAGCTCCTGGAAAATCTGATACTAAATTAACTTTTTTCATTCTTTTGATCCTAATTCATGGAGGCTCCATAGTGCATTAGAATAGACTAACTTTTATAAGCAGCCCCAGATTTTATGAAAAAAACACCCCTTGTCTTACACATTTACGTGAGCTGCAGATGCTTTTTTGAAAATACCAGATAAAAAAATCCAGGAAATTTTTGAATCCATTCAAAAATTCAGAAGGTCTCTGAAGTGATGGATATTTTTTTCCACTTACCCCTTTTTTATTCCCTATTCCTGCCTCAGAGTGCAAACACTTGTCTCCTCTTTTGGTACAACAGTCACATAGATTCCTGATTCAGACATTTAACCTTCCCAGCTACTGTGGGAATTAGGTAGATAAAAAATACAAAATAAAAAGGAAATAATTGTATTTATTCATCTTTGTCTAGGTTACTTCTATACTTTGAAATGCGACTAGCTGTATTAAATCTCCCTTTCCCCAGCTGTTAAAAAGGAATGTAGCTTAATTACATGGATAAAGTTGCATTACAGCAGTTGGCTTTCATCTGGAAGCCATTGTATCCAGTTGCCAAAGAATGCAAGATATTAGAGTTACATTTCATGCATGTTCATTAAAGAACAGAACATAATCTTGGAATGGCCAAGCTGGATCTGTCCAAAGCCCATTTGCTGAGGATACAGTTTCCAACAGTGACCAGCAGATTAGAGAGAGGGGAAAGACCAGGGCAAGCATATAGTGACACTTGTGCTGTGTATTGTCACCAAGGGGGTGAAAAATCCTCTCTTCATCCTCAGGCAGAAAATACCACCACTATAAAGATGAATAAAAGTGGGGGAAAAAAAAGTTTAGAGGTATGTTTCATAGATTGTTCTGCTGAATTTCAGTGAATGAATTTTGTTGAGAAGCTTGGTCCATTTTTTTAAGTTAGTAAAATTGAGAAAGAATGAGAAATATAAATGACAAAACTCAACAGTATGATAGTATATTTTCCCCCTTGTATTTGAGCCTTTTTGTGACTTGACATCACAAGACAAGGAGCACTGTTCCAAAACTAGAAGAACTTTATTTCAAATCCCAATTTACTGATAATTGTTTATAGTGCACCAGGTTTCTATGCAAGAGATTCTTTCAAATAGCAGTATTAAAGGCTGTTTTTTCCCCCCATCTTTTTACAGTGGTATCTCCAGCTCTACTGTGTTCTTACTTGCCCATAGAGGTTTTTTTAGTATGTTGAAGAATAGTAAATCGTTTTCTCTAGCTGATTAAATGGCAGGCCTATGCCGCTCTTACTTTTCTGTGAAGTGCCCATTGAAGAGAGGTTAGGCAGATCATAGAATAATTTCAGTTGGAGGGGACCTTTAAAGGCCAGCTAGTTCCAAACCTCTGCCCATGATCTTCATGATCTTCAACTGGATCAGTTGCTCAGAGCCCCATCCAATCTGGCCCTGAATATTTCCAGGGATGGCATGACAGATGATGCTGTCAAAACTAATTCTCCCTTCTCGTAGTTTTAACATGTTTTGCTTCAACAAAAGTGCCAGAGTTCACTAAGCAAGAAATAGCCTCTTTGTTGCAGAGATTCTGTGTTAGTGAAGATGTTTAACAGGGTTGTGTTGCTGCAATACACAACTTCGTGTAGTGCACCAAATGGTATTTGTTGTGTTCAAAACTAATCCTTGAGTGCTCCTTGCTGGCTATGCCAGCAGTTAGTGTACAAGGTTAAATGCTGAGAATGGTATTTTCTGCCTTTCTTTTCATCTAATCAATACAATTTTGGTACCTTTGGACTAATGGACAAGTGCCAGTATAGCATCCACTTCTCTGGCCATGCAAGACCTTTGCCTTAGGTTTAGCTTTTGTGCCTCTATTTGCTGCATATTATTTAGAATATACTTGTATGTTTACATTGTTGGAGAAAAACCTTTATCATTTCATTTCAAGTTTCACAATATCTTTACTTCAAATAAAAACCCCTAAAGCATATTTAAAGTGGAAAAGGTAATTTAAAAAATCTCCATTATTAACTTTCAAATTATTTACGCATCTCACAGCATTTCCTTTCTGTTTGCTGGAGCTGTCCTCACCACAGCTTCCACTCTACTGCAAATTAACTCTAGTCCCTGAGTGACTCTGTCTGTGTTCATGGACATTGTCCCAGCACTGGCAGATATTTCTGGGGCCCATCAAATGCCACAGCTGAAGCCTCAGGGATCACAAATGTTCTTGTAAAGTCAAGCCTTAGTAGGCTTCCCATAAGACACAAAAGGTTACATTTTAATTCCTCTGTTAAATTTAAGGATCACTTTCCTAGTAGAGTTACATAGTGAAACCAGTACAACATTGAATAATTTATAAAAAGAATTTTTTTCCTTTTTTTTGTCTTTGTCTAAAATAGTCAGCATTCACTATGCATCTATGCATGAAACAAGTTATGGATATATTTTCTTAATGTTTTTCTGCGGATTCACTTGTGTTTAATGTAGTTGTCCTTTTCTGCTAGACTGTATTTGCTGTTTCCTTATAGACTCCTGAGCTTTCTCAATTCCCATTTTCATGAATGTTTCATTTTAAGTACTTAGTTTTTCATTCAGCCATATTTAACTCTTGTTTCTATCAACAGGCTTTAAATTTCCTTGAGTAGTACATTCTTCATTGAAGAATATACAATTATCAGTGTTGTGCAGGGAAAGTATGATTTCCTTTTAAAACCCATATTTTCTTATTTTCATTTTAAATGTGAAAACATGAAGTTGTATGGTTGGGATTTTTTTCAGTAGTCCTTGAAATTTCATTAGTAGTAGCCTTCTGTGCGTAGTCATATTTATGTACACATAGAAAAAGTGTTTCTGCTAATTCCTCATGCTGGAGATTATGAACTACTTTCCTTTGACAGTTTATTAAGTTCAGTATTTTCCAATTTTTGCTGTTTTGTTAAGGTAGTCATTACTAAGTCTGGTTGGGAATGCAAATAAAGAGTTGGTTTTCTTTTTTGCAACAGGGATAACATTTGCAGCTGCTCATTTAACTGGTGGATATGGGCTAAAGATTGTTCCAAATTTTCTTCCCTGTGTTAGAGTTCACTAAAACTCTGTTTTTGCCCTTACCTGACAGCTTTTTCAGATAAAAGGACCTTTTGGTGGCAAGGACATGTGTGGATATGTCCTGGCCTTTTAGAAGGAGGTATGCTGCTGAGTGAGCAAAGGGGTGCTCAAGGATACTTCACTATAGAACCAGAATAAGGTTGACATTATTTCTGAACCCGTTCCAGTGTTTCTGTTCTTAATTTCTTTTTCTTTCAATTTTTTTATTGTGATTTTCATCTGGGAAAAAAATGCGTTTCATGCCAAAGATGTTGTGTTTACTTTTAATTTTTACTTTTTAAGTGATAAGTCTTATCAACATTTTCTTCTATTTTAATTCTTTCACAGTGACATCCTTTCATATATCATATGACCTGAGAAGCTCCTGTTTATTGCTATCTATTTACTTTAAAATGCGTTCTCTTTTCCTTATTGATGTTTGCCCTTTGCCAAGACATGGATTGTTTGTTGTTTTACTTTTTAGTTACCTTCAATGTCAGACTTTTTTCCTTCTTTTCTTACAGTTAATATGTCTGTCCTATCCTATTGCCACTGCCTCTTCTAGTCTTCCTGGTAACTAAAACAATTCAGCTTTAGAGGCTGTTATGTAGCTGGCACTGGGTGACTGGCCTATTAAAGATGGTGAAGACTCTTCATGAAAATACTCTTTTATCCAAACAGTTTAACACATTTTAGTATATTAGAATTCAAAAACTCACTAGAAACCTGTTTTCCTTGTGCCTTTGGGTGAATTTCTTCTTGTAGAGACATGACTGAAAATACAAAGTACTTCATTAACTGGCTGACATTCCACAATATAGTCAATATTACCAATGCTCATGTGCTAAAAATAATAATAAAATATAGGTTCTGTGCAGTCTTTGTATGTCCCTGGAAAATATGAATACTAAAATTTAACCTTTCCTTGCAGTAATATATGTAAAAATACTGAGCAAGTAAAGTGTTTCAGTTTGAAATTAACAGTATATTCTCCAGGTGCTTCCTGCAGAGCTCCTCTTGAATATGTTGAAAAGGACAAAAAAATTAAGTAGTTTTGCTTTTGAATGTATGCTGCAAGTTCAAGGTGCATTTGTGTCAGTGTTTAGTTAGAAGGAGATACATTGGAGAATTTCTGGTGTTACTTTTTCTGTTTGCAAAACACCAGCAAGAGAGAAAGAGATGAGGCACCAGCACAGGTTGCCCAGAGACTTTATGGATGCCCCATCCCTGGAAGTGTTCAAGGCCAGGTTAGATGGGGCTTGGAGCAACCTGGCCACATGGAAAGGTGTCCCTGCCCATGGCAGGGCGGCTGGAACTGGATGATCTTTAAGGTCCTTTCCAACCAAAACCATTCTGTGATTCTGTGACTGATTGTATGATACAAAGGGATGAAGTTTTCCCAAAGGATGCAGAGATTATCATCTGCTTCTGAAGATCTCATGCTGAGGAAAGATAGCAAGTCTGATAGAAAGTGACAACCATTATGCTGGCACTGATAAATATCACAGGAGACAACAGCATATCAGGGGTTTTCTTGGCCCAGTGCTGCGGCTGCTACCAGCACAAAATTCTCAGTGAGTGTTAGGGACAGTCTTTCATTATTTGTATTTTTAAAGTTTGTATTTCTTGACATATACAGGGATTTTCTTTAAATTATCATACTGAGCTAGGCAAAAACAAACAAAAAAATGTTTTCTTTAAATTAGGCCATTGACTAAGCTGTTTGCCTGATGCCACTCAGTCAAGATGTAATTCTCTCTGGGGTCATTCAGCCTTTACTAATGAGGTGAGCCTTCTATCACCAGCTGTAGAGGGAATATCAATTACTAACTTAGGCTGGATGGACAAAGCTCAGGCAAGATGAATAGACCTTTTCTGGTGGCTCTGCAAAGCAGCTACTGGAAAGTGCTGTGTCAACATCAAACTGCTTTTCCCAGCTCAACAGGTGAACCACTAACGAAGCCAGAAAGAAATTCATTGAGGTCTCTGCCTTTGGTTTATTGCTAGGCAAGAGTTTCTCTCAGGAATAATTCTTGAGGCAAGTTAGCAAAGACATTATTTTGATGGAGGGGGAGAAAAATGGGGAAAATCACAGACAACTTAAAGTTGTGATTCCAGTAGAAAGATAACAAAATTAAGAGTTTCAAGACAAGATAGGAAGTTGCAAGATAATAAAATCTAGATAATTGGTTGGTTAATTTGAATTTATTCCCTATGGGCAAGAATGACAGCAGAGTGTGAGAAATGAAACATAAAGAGTGTGCTTTTAAATAGAGAGGGACAAAGAGGTAGAGGGAAGATCTATTCAGATCTACTCCTATTTGCTGCACTTGCATGTGCAGCATTTTTAAGGATTTCACTTACAACAGTAAATAGTTACCCTGCTCCATGTGCCTTCCCAGCTCTGATCTCTGCCTGCCAAGCGAGAGTGGTAATATATGGGATCTGCAGTGAAAGTAAAAAAACTGACTTGAGGTACATTCGATATTTAGGTGACCATGGCATTATTAAGAACAGAAATCCTGTTGAATAGACTTCTATGCACACTCACACGAAGACATAAACACACATGCAGCCATTGGAAACTGGAATCTGGGATCCACAGGGCCAGATTTTAAGAGCTGCAAAGGATATCTGCAAGAGACCTAATCACAGCTGTCATATTCTGCATATTCTTGGATGCTAGGTGCTTGTGAAGGGTAATAACATAAACAGCTTCAGATCACACACTTATCTGTGCCTGGGATAAAAGTGCTTTTCAGCAAGTCAACTCAATGCCTCTGAAAAATCTTTGCTGCCAGGCTAGTTCTACAATTAATTCCCCCTTTTTCTGTTATCTTGATCTACGTCACTCTTTCTTACATTACTTGCCTTTTCATGACTGTTAAGATGGCAGCTGACAAGAGAAATAAGAATCAGATTTAGACTTCATTGTCAATCTCAATACTTCATTATAGACTTATTGAAAATAATTAACTGCAGAATCACTGAAATAATGCCATATGTCATGTCAGCTTTGGAAAAAAAACCTCTTTTCAATATTAATTTTGAGTAGGAAAACCTTTGCACGACAGAAAAATGTCCTGAAGATACATATCATCTTTGATTTTTCCCTCTCTCACCTATATGGGTTACTGTATAATGGCTGAATTTGAAATTTAAGTGAATACTGAAGTTAATGTTTTGGGGTTTTTTATAATTGAATATTAACTACAGTTCAGTGTGAAGAAGTGTTTAAAGATACAACTTCAATTTATCTACAAAGTTAAAATTTCTCTATATTTTAACCTGAGAATCCATCCTCTTTTAGAAACTCTAGTATCTTGAACAGAAAGTAACTTTATGCCCTGGTTTCAACAATAGTATAGTCAATGTTTGCTAATCCATGCACTCAAATTAAGTTCTGAAATTAAATATCCTGATATGAATTATGTGACTAATCACTTCTCATAAAATTCAGTTTAATTATGTTTTGTAGCTTTAACATGGACGTAGAAGTCTGGCATAAGTCACCTTTCACTAAAGTTTATCAGACATCTTGAAGGACTTTCTTGTGATATTCTGATTCCCTTTGCAGTTTTCAAGGGAAATGTGAGGCTAACCCAAGCAATAATTACTTTCAGCACTTATAATAATTATTCTTAGCACTTCATTTAATAAGCACATTTGCTTTAAAATGGTTTACAGGTCAGAATTATGCAGAAAATCCAGGTTTTACAAACTTTGAACAAAAATTTCTGAATACTGAGTTTAATTGCTTCAGTGCTGTTTGGTGCCTTAATACACAAATGTGTAACATGCATGTTACAAGTCACAGTTGCTTTAGTTTCACTTTAATGCATATGCCTCTTAGACAAAATTTTTTCATCTTGGGGAGACTCAGAGTAGTGGGGATTTTGCTGGCTTGCAGATATCCTTTGGCAACAGGGAGAGAGTGTGAAATGGGGACAGGGAGAGAGATGGTAAAACCCTCATACTCTGGTGTTCTGTCATTTCATTTGTGGAATGCTAGAAGTTTTTTGTACAGCTGGGCACTTCAGTGGTGATTGTAGGAGGGTTTTTTTATGTGTGTGTGTGTGTGTCTATACTTTTCAGTGTTTCTCTTTTAAACCCCACTTTGTGTCACACATGTAGGTTTGTATTTGTGCAAAATTTTGGGTGGTGATTCCCACCTCCTTAACCATTTGAGAAGCCTCTGATGTAAGTTATCAAAGCAATGTCTGAAACATAATGATCTGCCTACATGGCTCAGAGGGTAATACACAGCCAGTCCAGCTTGTGTCCTAAGAGTAATGTACCTGCATTATTTTTCTTCTCTGCAATTATATGACCTGCACCTCTGAAAAATGATCTGAAATTTGCATGTATCTTAGAAATTCATTCTCTTTATAATGGAAGACTACTAAGTGTAAGGTAAGTATCTTCTTTATGACGGGTTGCTAGTTGCTTTTTAAACTGAAAAAGGTTTAGATTAGATGATAGGGAAAAAATCTATACTCATTGGGTGGTGAGGCACTGGCACAGGTTCCCTAGAGAAACTGTAGGTACTTCATCACTGGAAGTGTTCCAGGCCAGGCTGGATGGGGTTTTGAGCAGCCTCTTCGGATGAAATGTGTCCCTGCCCATGGCAGGGGGGCTGGAACCAGATCTTTAAGGTCCCTTCTAACCTAAAACATTCTCTGTTTCTAATCCTTCTCAGTACTGAGTACCAGGAAATAGTTCATTTTATCTTTCTTGATTGGATTCAGCAATGATGTAAAATTCTGCAGTCTGTGGTTGCTAAAGTTCAAAAGCAAGGTGTACCAAACAGGCCCACAGGGACAGCAGAGGTTCTGACAGGCAGTGGATACTAACTCTGTCCTTGAATTTGCATAATTCTCTTCTTATTCTTTTGTCAAACAGCTCAGCTACCTTTAAGGATCAGGAAAGAAAGACAGTAATTATGCTTTGAAAGTAAAGAGAGAGCAGTGTAAGTGGTAAGTGTTAGTCATTGGACAGAAACTCTAAGTTTCAATGTTAGGAGTCAACCTGCATTGGAAAAAAGAATTCTTAAATTAATGCTGTTACTCAAAAACTCTATATGTTTAGGATTGTCATAAAATAACCCAAAAAGAGGAGAAATACCTGCAACATGATGGAAATAACTGCTGCAAAGGAAAATGCTGACTATCTTGAGTACAGTGACTGCCATATTATGTCTTGTCTGTGCATTCCCCATAAATATTTTATTTCAGATAAAATTGCATCCATTATGTCTAATAAGTGACTATGTGAGATGAGCTTAATGTACTGAGAATGAAGCATCATTGGTTCTAGAATAAAGGAATTAAGTCCAGCATGTGAATAGGAGCAGGCCTCGCTGGATCTGGGCCTTCACCTCCAAGCTATTTGCAAGGAAATTAGAAGCGTGGTCAACTGTTTTCTGCTTGAATCCTTTCATAATGGAGACTCAGGAAGTTTTACTAAATTGACTTTTTCACAAAGCTGTCAGGTTCCCATGGAAATTTTCATCTGCCAATGAAACATCTCACTTCAAAACCATAGGAATTCAGAAAAAGCCCAAATTATTTCCATTTGAAAGTGCTTTTGTGTTATCTAATGTGTTATAAAGTTAGGATATCTCATATCGTCACTTTCTGCTTCTTGAATTGTGGTCACTTTTCCCAGCACATCCTGTAAACAGCAGCCCATAAGATGCTTCATTTCTTGGCCTTTAGAGTGGAGTAGAAGTGTAGGGCCATAGCAGAACAGTTTTCCAAATGCCAATACTTTCAGTTGACTGTCAGAAATATAATCAATTTAGAAGTTAGGGAGAGAAATCAATCCTGGTAAATGTGCCCTTCTGAAAAAGGGATGCAGATTACCCCCATCAGGAAATGAGTTTATGCTTTGTAAGTTGCATTTAATTTCTAGATATGCTTCTATTAGAGATTTTTCTGTGATGTTTCAAAGTAAGTCTGTAGATGCCATAGAGAGGCATGGGAGAATCTAAGGGCGGTAAGAAAGTAAACAACGATAAATAAAGATGGAAATAAATATTTTATATATTTATTTGTGCTCCCTTCTACCCAGATTCAGGTGACTTAAAGCCAATGTGCCTGCTAGTGTGCCTACTAATATTATATATTATAGTACATGTAAAAATTTTATAAGTATACTGTATAAGGCATAAAATATATATAAATGTAAAAATACAATTATGTTTAGTATTCTCTCTTCGGCAGTGCCAATACACTCAGTAGGAAAGGCTTGGCACAGGAAGGCTTTAGGCTGTCCAAATCTGGGTCCAAACAAAATAACAAAATGGTTGATATTTCTTTTTTGTGTGAATAAAGGTCCAGGTGTGATACTGTGCTGTCTGTTGAGTTTTATGGTAAGAGGCTGAAAGGAAACATCTACAGAAAATCAGTGTTTGCCACTGGTGTTATTGCTCTGCCTCTTACAATAACGTTTTAACTTCTGTGAAGAAATTGGAGTGTATTGCATGGTAACATGAGTAGATTCCTTCTGACAGTCTACCTGCACTCTCCCATTCTTGTATTTAGAAGAGATTTTGCCTTTGAAATCTCTCAGTGTATTTATTGCTTCACCAAGAATGGCTGAACAAGAGCACAACTTATTTCTCAGCTTTTTACCACTTCCAAGGGATGTTGTATGTTCTTTCATTTAGCATTTCTAGGTCTGGAAAATGACGAGGTGAGAGCTGTTGACACTGAGACCTTAACAGCATCCATTGAGTCACAAGCAGTTCAGTTCACAAAGTTGTCCTAGTAATTTTTTTATAACATTTCTACTAATGGAATTGAAAACAATAACTGCTGGTTGCTGTTTGCACTTGTACTGCATTCTCTCCTAAGTCTCTTAACATTGTTTCTAAGTTTAAAAACTGAGTCATATTTAAATTGCTTACATCAGGATAGTAAATAAAATGGCAGTTACTGAGCAATCTGCTTTCTAACACATTTAAGTGATTTATGGCTGCAGTAGACAATGTTTTAAAATCCTGCATGCGAAATTAAAAAAATAATGGTTGGAAAACTACGTACGAGCTCAAAGAAAAGTATGAAACTTCCAAATAATTAATAGCTACCAGCAAGAAAGTTGTAGGTAGTGTTAAAAAACTAAAAAGATAGGTGAATATATTCAGAAAGAATATAGGACTTAGGTTGTTTAATAATTTCGTATCCAAACTCAGTATAGGAAAGAATGCAGTGTTTTCCATTCCTATTTCCAGAGAACGTGGGAGCATATCCAGTTTTAAAGTTGGCCACAGTGAAACACAAACAACAAATTTTCCACTGGGATGTGGGAGCAAGGGGACTTAGAGGACTGAGCAGGCAGTGGGCTGGGACTGCAGAGGGCAAGGGCTGTAAAACCCCTTTGCCTGTTTTGCTTGTTCCAGAGCCTTAAAGCCATGCAGGCAACTGCCTCCAGCTTCGTCGAAGGGATCAGTGTCCCTCAGCTGTTGGTTGGAGGGGCGAGCCTGACTCTCTGAGGCTCTCCCTTCCTTCTCCATCCCAGCTCTGCCCCTTCTCTCTTTCCCCCTCCTTTTCATTGCAGAGGTGGTCTGGGCTTTTATCCATGGGCAGAAAAGATGACCTTTTTCTTGTACTTCAGAGGAATCTGGAACTTTGTTAAGACATGAGTCGCCACTCTTCAATGTGATTATCATAAAGGAGAGTTCTGTGAGAGGTTTTTTCCAAGCCCAAAGAGGTGCTTTCACATCTTTTCCTTGTTTCCCCACAGATTTTCACTCTCAGTTCATGGTCTGTTGTGACAATGACAGCAGAAGAGGGCCTCTTGACCTCGCGATTAAAGCATAAGATTGACAACCAGGCATCGTGGGTTCTGCTTAACTCTACCACTTGCATTTGCTTTGATTATCAAGGTTTTGGGTTGGGTTTCTTTTACCTTTTTCCTTCAGGTTATTCTACTGTTACGGTATTGCAGATCACTTTGGTCCTTTATATGGCATTGTTTGTAAAACAAGGTGTGATGTAGCAAGGAGTAATGGAGCATGATTATAAGATCATTGTGAAATTTGATGAGAAGCCTGTTCAGCACTTCCCATTTGCCAAAGCATCCCTGCTGAGCTCACTGAGTCTTGAAGCCAAGGGTTCTTCTAGTGAGTAATGTGCAAAAGCAGGTTCTTTGACTGTGGTTTAATCCTAAAATACATTTTGTGACTTCAGTGGAAGATGTGCATGTGCAACGATTGTTGTATCAGTCCATTTTCATTTGTAAAGTACTCAGAGATCTGCTGGGCAGCCAGGCTTTTATTTGGTCTTTAGTATGCACTACATGAGTGAGCTGATTTTTAGCTTGTCTTTGAATCTAAATAATGGTTGTGAGCACCATGGTTGGCAATGTATTTTGGTGATAAGAAACCTGCATTAAGTGCAAGAATAATTCATGATTTTAAGCAGTTTCATTACGTTCATGCATTCAGTTAATTGTGTGCAATTTTTAAAATCCCTCTGTAATTTCAGATGATACAGGACCCCTAAATCTTTTTATTTCATGTGACCTGGGGTCCTAAGTCCCTTAGCTTACACAGTAATATAGTCTGTATTTTTTCCAAGCAGAAAATTAACAAAGTCTGGAAACACAATTAATTGTCCCATATGGAGATGAATTTTAATGGCAGAAGCTGAGATTTCATTTCATTTCTATATCAAGGCTGCAGTGTATTATTTAAAAACTACATAACTTAGTTTATAAACAGTGTTTTAAGAATTCATAAGTAAACATAATTATAAATTTGTAGATCTCTTCAGTTATTTAATACATGGAGACAGACTTTTTGAGTGCCTTCTTCAATAGAGGTTGCCATATGATATTTGCATTCAAAGAATTAGACAAGGAATGTTTCTCTTTAGAAAACTGAATATTTTCAATAGGTCTAATGCCAAAGGCATGCTGCCTCTTATACTGGCCATCATATTTCACTGTTCTGAGGCAGCCGTTTTCACATTTCCAATTTTTAATCTCCCTTGTTTTTCTTTTCAATATTACCAGATCTGTAAACTTCTGGGGTTTGTAAATCTTGCTTGGGGCTAAATATTTATCCCTGTAATGTATTTTACCTTAAATTATTGATATGTATGTTCAATTGTAACTTTATCTTAATGCAGTTTTTGTCTGGGAATTATTATACAATGCTATTTAAGAAATCCTCAATTGCTTTTGTGTAAGAAATTTAGATATTAAATAGTAAGATAAATTTCTAGAGTATTCATTGTATTCTTACTAACTGGGGAGATTTTTCATGTCTGTGACAAAGGTTGCTGGGGCTTGTGAAGTTCTCATTTATGGGATAGTATTGTATTGAATTTAGGATTAATTTTTTGTACTGCTGCAGTCCCTGGAAGGCCCACTTACAGCTGACAGTAAGGCATTGTAAAAACACAACAATTCTGGGTGTCTCTGACAGACAACAAAAAGCACTAAATAGGCAAAGACAGTCCAACATCCCAAGGGAGCAGTCAGGTAATATTTTCCAACTATGTCAGGTTTTCCTGCAGGTAGTACAGGTAAAGTCAAAGACTTGAAGAACAGTGGAAATAGTGTGTGGATATTCCAAATTGATTTTCTAAGCATTAGGGAATCCCTGGAAGAAAACATGAGGTCAGTGTCATCAGTATCAGACACCCAGTGTCATGGGCCAGATAGGGGTAGGGAGGTCCTCCAGATAGTGTGTGAAGTATCCAGGGGATTGTCCAAAGCCCTGCTTGTAAGTAGTGATGGGGTAAAGGCCTGGTGCAGTGGGGAGCTCGGGCTGACCACCAGCACACTGCTGCTGCTCTTGTGCCACGGTCCAGGGGGACGTGGCTGCTTCTGTCAAGGGCGTAGGGCGGCAGAGGATTTTATGTCCACAGGAATGCCATAAGGTGACAAATGTGACAAAAAGCGACATGGGGAAAGAGTGTGTGAAAGATAAACTCCAAGTAAACTTTTGCAGGCAGTCTTTTGCAGAGCCCGTGGGCACACCTGAAGGGTTACGTGACCAAATGGGAGCCATGTAGACACACATGCACATGTGCGTAATTCCTTCCTAGTTCTGATACCCTGTCCCTCTGCAGTTTCACTGGCTTTTTCCTATAGGTAAACCGATCCAATTGGTTCTTAATCTATAAAAACATTGATTGGGTCTTTCAAATCAAAATTGTTAAGATTTTCATTGCAGTATACAAACACCTCACAGTCATGGCTCAGTGTTGTGGTTTGACATAGCTTGGGTTTTAGTTTTGATTTTTTTGTAATAGCAGTGAAAAGATTAAATTTTCAATGAATCAACAAATGTACACATGAGTTAAATTACCCTGATACCATCCCATTCCATTCCATTCCAGTGTCACTTCTGGATTAAGTCCAGCCTTGCATCTCATCATTGTACAGAGCTGATGTACAGTTACATGTTTGGAGATATGCCATGAGACTACGAGGATTTCTTGATGGTGCTCTTGTGATCAGTGGCTTGTCATGTGTTTGGTTACAGGAAAGTTCTTTAAAAGATTAATAAAAAATTGTAATAAATAAATGAGAAATATTAACATTAAATTAAGCATACATAACATAGAATTGTTACTTAGGCTTTTAATAAGTAAAAATAAATCTAGGTTTTCCTATTAAATAATCTAAAATTATTTATAGTATATTAAATGCATTTTCACCCTTATTCCTCTCCAGACTGTGAACATTTAATGCACAATAATTATTATAAAGTTCAAAAGTGGTCATTTTACTTGAGCTTACAGCATTAGCAATCAATAGGAGTGAGATAAGAAAATACAAAGCAAGAACTTCCCACATCTCAAATTATTTATACAAAAGCTGTGTAGAAAATTGCTTTATCTGTTATTTGTACTGTATTTCAATTAATTTGTCCAAATAATTAAAATGCAGTTTCTAATAAGAGGATGGTGATGAAAAGCAAATGAAAAACTATGGTGTGTTCATGAGTACAAGAAAAATACAAGAGATAAAAATTATTTCATGTAGGTTTTGTTTGAAAATAATGGAGCCAATTTTTTTTTTCAGTTTCACCAGCAGGCTCATCTTCCTAGAGGATATTCTTTGTTATAGTATTTCAAAGAAAAAAGGTTTTTATCTTAAACATGTTTCAGATTATAGCCTTTTATATATTTCCCTTCAAATTTTAGTCTGACTAGTCAAGATATTTATCTGAGATAAAACTCAGATAGACAGAAATTTTTGGCGACATGAGAGAAACTAATTTTGATCCTTAGCAAAAGGAAAACCTTTTCTACAGCCTGTTTTGAAGCCAGCATTAATTGAGACGAAATAGAGACAAAGCAAAAAAACACGTATGTTGTTTTGGCAATTATTATATTTAAAATTAAATTAATATCTTTTTAACTGTTTTTGCCGATACAGAAAAGAGTCCTTTTGGGCCTAATTAATCTGTCTCCTAGGGAATGCTTTATAAATAGAGTGGCTTTTGTTAGCTGCAGATCTGTGTTTCACTATGTCAACAGCTGCTTCTGGACCACTACCAAAAATGTATTTCTTTAGCCAAGATTTCAGCCACCAATGGCTAGAGGGATTTCCTGGAGAGGAGCTACCATTAGTTGTAGTTAAGGGCTCAGGCTACAAGCCTGTTTGCCAACACGCTCTCAACTTTTTGCAAGGTCAACTTCTCCATGACCAGGGGCAGGAGCTGCAGTGCTTGGTCACCATCACACCTTGATTCTCTCAAAGCAGTTGTGACAAGAAAGCATTTTCTTGTCCTGTTGCAGTAAGAAATAACTCTCAGTTTGAGAGTGAGTCCTCTAATAAAAAGTCAGCTCCTTATTTGTCTTATGCAATAAAAGCACAATAAGCTTTTGGTTGGACAAAAAACCTTTGCAATCAAATGCCGGCCATAGTTTAGGCATTAGCCCAAAAAGCATGGCTTTGCTATTCAGCATTTTAGACACAGTCAAACCATTTTACCCTCATGAACATGCATCAGTTGGTCTAAAAGTCAGTAAATATTCCCTGGACCAGTATCTAAGGTATATATGGGTGTAGAACCTTCTCCTATAGACATGGACTTGCCCCTTAGTCGTCTTAGTGGCAGAAGTTGGACTCTTTAGTTCAGTTTGTATGACTCTGGCTATAATCTTTTCCTAATAACAAAATAATAGCTTATTATGATTCCAGTTCTAAACTGAATGTTTTTTAAATCAATATTTACCTTAGGGAAAAAAAACAAACAAAAAAACCCCAAACACACAAGGGAAAAAAAAAAAGCTTGGACACAAACCAGCTTTCTATGGTTATTTATCTCTCATATTCATTTCTTTTGGTCTCTGTATTCTGCATGTTCTTCCTTGGCACAAATTTGTATTTTATGAGTTTCTATTCAATCACTAACCTATTGTTCTTTTAAAACAATTGGTTCTTAGAGTGCATCACATTTAAGAAGCAAGCACAAAATCATGACCTAAAATAATAAGTTCATTCTAAAGAACACTTTGATCTTCTTCAAACCATGGTGCTTTACAAAATTCAGTTAACTTTCCTGGTATGATTACCTTTAGCCAAAAGTAAGCAAAGAGTACAAAGTAATCATTTTATTTATTGATCAAAGCTGACTAATTCACTGGTTGTTTCTCCTGCTTGTACCACTTGCTACTGTTTGTGTTATGGACACTACAGTGGATGTTTACTTGATTTTAATATTTTGTGCAGCTTTGGTTTCATAATTTTATAAAACAATTTACATGGCAGAGCATACTTGATGTTCCATACATAAACTCTATCAGTATTCGCTTGGTGATTGCTTTGAAAAGGAATTTATTACTGCTTATCAAAAGATCAATATCATATCACATGTAGTCAGAACTTTGCATCTAGATGCTATGTGGCTGTTCTTATCTTTATTTTCTTCTTCCCTCTTCAGTTTTCCTTTCCATCTGTTTTGGATTGTGTCCTGATTTTTTACTGGTATGTAAAAGGATGGATTTACAGGATAGTGTTTATTGTATTGAGTTAAGCCTATCTGCTTTATTTAAATCTGGAGGAAATCATCTGAGTTCTTTAATGGGCCTTTTATAAATACTATGGCTTTTCTCTGCTCCTCCTTGAGGTAAAGCTGCTCTTAATCTAGTGTCTTTGAATTAGGCTTGATTCTTCTCTGTTTAATTGAGAGTATAATCAAAAAAATGGCAAAAATTACAAGAATTTGACAGAATGAACTGCGGTGGCTTTTAGAAATCTTGCCTTAGGTATAACTGCACCCTGGGTATTCAAATCTTTGGTTCAGCAGTTAATTAATTTTCTTATTCTGTGGCCTATACTGCTGCATCTTGTTTATCTTACTTCAGCCCAGGCTCTATTTTACACTTCCTATCATTACATCGAAAATGTTTTATTTTATTCTTCTTGTGTTGGGACTGAGTTGTTTAAAGACATCAGTGAATGCCTGATCAAAATGTTTATGCAACGTGCTTTCTCCATGCATAATTTTACTTTGTGATTTCAAATCAAGACCTCTCTTCTGTCCTGTGGTCTAATCAAGAACTGTTTTCTCTCTAGCAATCCTCTACCTATATAAATTAGCATTTTGTTTTATGCTCTTGGATATCTTCGTTGATGTATTGTTTCTTTTTATTGTCTCTGTCCTTACGTCTAACTCATTCAACTCCTTCATTACTCCTATTTTATTTGTTTTCTCCACAACCTTCTAAGAGGATTATGTTTTGCCTTTTTTATTATAACTTTTAATGAGAAACAGAACCTGATTGATAACCTTTCCATGGATTAGGTTTTATTAGAAAAGGTCAGTTGTGCAGAATTTCTCCATGAAAACTCTATATGACAACTGAAAATTAGGAAAATTGCTTTTATGTGCGGGAGTCAGTTTTCAGCTCCCAATTCCCATATTTCCATACTATCTACTCAGAGTAGTCAGTTCCTGCAGACCATTCAATTCAAGTGACTTCAGCTGTTTCAGGATCAAGCTTGACACTGGAAAAGCATTTCTTTTTCTTCAGTAGTTTAGTTTTTGTTCCAATTTGAGAGAATTTTGCCTCCAAAATTCAAGTCTTACCTGAAGGTGTGTGTTTCTGGCTCTGCAAACCTCGCCATCCTGGCACTGTATCCAGCTGCAACGTGGATGGGTCAGAGCTCAGTGGCTCATTCTCCCTCCAGTGCACTGAGTGTGCATTGTTCTGGGTGTTAATGCAAAGCCCTTCTGACAAAGGCGTGGTCGTTTCTGTCCCATATTTTCTCCCTATCTGGTCTCAGGGTATATATCTGTATTCTCTTTGCCTCAGTCCCCACTCACACACAGACTTACTTCACTTTCTTCTGCTCTGTTCTCTCTGCCTCAAGACCCTCTACTTCAACTTCTCTTTGTTTTTCCAGATTTGGCACAGTCCTTTATTGTCTGTCTGTGATTTAACATTCTTAAACTTCTTTCCTCTGCTATGTCTATTACTTCTTTTGTTAGGATGTAACCCAGCAGACCACATGTGTTTCCAAAGGGCTTCCTAATGACAGGCAAACCTGAATCTCTTCTGAACACATCAACATGGAGGTCAGTCATTCAGAACAGTGCTGCTGTGGCAGAAGGATGGACCAGCTGAACTATTTATTCTAGCTCTCATCTGCTTGTGCCCAAGGTCTGTGGCCCCAGTGTGTGACTGGCTTTTCTTCATGACATAGAGAGTTAGTTATGTTTCTAAACCTACAAACTCAAAGGTCTACTTAAAACTAACTTCATTCAAGCTGAATTTGAACTTTACAGGTGGTATAGCTGATTCTCAACATCTCCTCTATATAGAGCTTGCGCCTTTTCTGATATAATCTCTCCAGTGTTGACCAAGTTCCCCAAGTGCTTTGTCTGCAAAAGGTGTTTAATGGTGTGGTTTAAAAGTATCAAACAGTGGGGTCATGCATTGAACCAAATACCAAAATTTATCTTAGTTCTGTATAAACAAATGATGTAGAGCCATTCACAGCCCCTGAGATCTCACACCTGTAGTTTCCCTGCCTGTGATGGAGGAATGATGAGCAAAGCCAGGGCAACAGGATCATCGTGGGATGGCTTTGGTGAGTCATAGATTGTAGCACCTGCTATGATTTTAAAAAATTAAATTAATACATATAAAAATAAGCATTATTTTATTATAAAGATTACTTTAGTTGAAATTGCATAGCACCTGTGTGTGCCTCATGTTCACATTGTACAAACCACATGGTATGTGCTTAAGGACAGATTTACTCGTACGAGCTCAGCAGGTGCAAGCCGTGCAAAGTGAAAGATATTATTGTCCTCAGCCCTCCTCCAGAATAATTCTGGTCTTAACTTTGTGGCTGAGGCTCAGCTGGCATCTTAATGATTGACATCTGTCACTTGTTGACACAACATGTCTCACAAGTGTTATTAGCCATTGTTTTCTCAGCATGGACTTTCTTCTGCTGTAGATCACAAGTCTGGCTTAAACTCAGAAACTCTGTGCTGCTATTTTTTTGCCTTTTACAGCACAGAGAACATAAATGATAACAAGGAAAAGAAACTAGTGAGTTAATCAATTTTATTAGCAGTTTTTAATGACTGTATTTCCTGCTTCGTCTAGATCCTGTTCAGTTCACTCTTTTTTTCTGACTGTTGCTCTGTAGTGCAGCAGTGCATCTCATTTTGCAGCCCCAACTGATGTTTATTTAATTTTTCTGAGATTCTCACAAATGCAGGAATTGTTTTAGAGAAGGGATATATGGTTTGTTTCTTTTTCTGAGTTAGATTTTTCTCAAGAACAGCCAAGACTTCATTTCTGTTCAACTACCTAAACCCACTAAAAGTTCTTGTGCTTTTTCCAAACTCAGACTTTTTCTTGCTATGTTTTAGCATTGGGTGGGTCATACTCTCCCAACAAGGCACAATTTCTACTGCTCGGAAATCAGACCCATTTTATGAGCAGTAACTGCATGATGAAAGCATTTATCTTTTCAGCAGTGGTGGGACAGAGGGACCAGAGATTCCAGCACTCCTGCTAATCCCCTGGCCTTGAGCATCACCAGGATCATGGTATTCCTCTGAACAGAGTCAATTCACCCCTTTGCTTACCTGAGATTAGGTTTTTAAGTGTTATCCAGCCTCAGGAATCTCTAACAGCAATTACACTGAGAAATATGATCTGTGACATCATTCACAAAGTTACTTTTTGGGGAAATAATCTGTTCTTGGGAAGGTTGTTCTGTCTGCCTGCATATGTGTTTGTAAGGCTGTTATGTTGAGATGTGTTTGTTTATCAGGAAGGAACAAGGAAATTGGTTCCTGGGGGTGGGGGGCGGGGAGTATTCTGCACTATGGAGTTTTGTCCACTGCAAGTTTGGGGTGTTTTTTTACCAATCCTAAACATTAACATTGAGATTCTGCTTTTAAAAACCTGCCTGTGCTTTGTGCAGTCACTCTGCCACTCAGGTAACCTGTGCTGCCGAAGTGCTCAGCAAACCTCACAGAGGAGATTGCCCAGCCCATAGGGAGCAGCTGAGCAGCCCAAGCCCAAAGGAAACATCATCTGTTTCATCTGCTGGAAACAGTGCACCACAGCAGCAGGATGGAGGTACCTGCTGTTTTGGCAGCCAGAGCAATTGTCAAGGCAAAGGAGCCCTAAGGTGGCAATGTTTCACTGACTCACCTGTTTCAGTGACACTGCAGAAACAGAAAAGTGAGGATGTGAGGATGGTGGGCTGGAGGTAGTGTTAGCTCTACTGTCAGGATGATAATAAAACTTCAACTAAGTCAGCAGAAGCAATTTAGATGCAAAAGGGATTAGAGCTCATTACTAACTCCCCAAGGAGTCCTGCTCCTGATCCAGCAATCTCCTCTAGAAACTTACAGAACCTTATGAACAGTAGTGTTAACTAGAAAACAGCGCAAGATGTTGTCAGGAACTTCGTGTTTTGTTGGTTTTTTTTTTTCCCCTGTGGACACACAAAATAAATCCATTGCAGCTTTGCACTTGGGCTGGCAGTAGCTGTTCATACTCAACTCTCTTCTGGCATTAGGAAAACCTGCATATATTGGTCAGGGAATTCACAGAAAACATCTCTAACTACTCAAAAGTTAGTCAATATTAGAGCATGTTAGAATTAGAAATCAAGGAACTACAGAGGAGACAGTGGTATGGCTTGAATATATATCTGCCTTGGTGTGGGCCATTTTTAACTTAGGCAAAATCACCCTGCTCTAAGTACCTGTCTCCATACAGAGTAGAAAAGCCCAACAACAGGATATTGAAGAGCACTTAGCTCCAACATGGGAGTTTAATACTGTTTACGTGGAAGGAAAATACATAACTAACTGCAAAATGTTTGAACAGCATTCTGTTATGGATAATGGATTTAGTTCATAATATAGATGTTTTCTATCAAGAAGGGTGAAATGAAAAAACAGTGCAAACAGAAACATAAGAGAAAAATATTAAGAAGGTTGCACAAGGTCATGCCTGGCAGATGTTATGTGTATGTGCATTTGTTCATGCTTCTTTATTTAGTTAAATGGAATAAAGACTCTTCTTGACAGAAAAAGGGCCCTAGGGTCCTAATATCATGTAGCAGTCATGACAAAGAGACAGAAAATTTGGGACAAGTGTGGAAGAGGTTTTGGGGGAAAGTTCTGCAAAATTCTTTTCTCTTTTTTAAATCACACAAAGCACTTATCAATGTAGGGAGTATGAAAAGATCACCTTAATACAGGCAGGGTTTGCCTATGTGTGTTTTATTTCAGGAGCGGGACATGTATCCATCTCTCTGCACTTCTGTGCAGCTGTGCAGGGGATCTGTAGGTTTGTAGTCCTGGTCTTCATTGTGGGACAGACATGTAAAAGAGAGAAGCAGAACAGGGACTTGTAATACAGAAACTCAGGCCATATTGCTTCTGTTTTGTAGTATCTTGTTTGTTACCTGGTTAGTTCTTTGCTGACACATTTATTGTACCTGGAACTTGCATGTGCCCCTTGCAAGGCAACGTGTCCCTTTTGGAAGTTTGTAAGGTAAGATTAGGGTGTGAGATACAGAGGCAGAAAGACATTGGAGAGAATTGCCTGTGAATTATGTTTATCAGAGTCCAGAAGATGAGAAAGTTGAAGAGAACATGAACACTGGACAATTATGGTTGTTTTTTCATAGTTATTACATTTCCATAAAGTATAAGCAATTATGATTCAGCAGCCATTTTCTGTACACAAGCAATGCTTTCATTCATCTGAGACATCAAACAGCTGAATGACACTTTTGCTAAGCTTCATGGAGGTATTTTTACCACTATTATTAGAGGTTTCCATTGGATTTAATAATGTATTATTTTGCTAATTGTACAAAATGCTCACAAGACATATCTCTTCAAGACCTAATCTTAGTAACAATCAATTATTTATACCTCAGTACCTAGATTATGAAAGTTCTTTTCATGTTATTTTTCCAGTCCATCTGAATTCAGAAAATTATCTGGGCAATGGAGGCATTAGATTATACTCTGATCAGAGTATCAAAAAGCATCCTCATTTTCATTTTCTTCTGTATCACTGTATATTTCTTTGTCTTTCTTGATGTGCTAAATGAACTGAAGAAATTAAAATTATTAAATACATGAAATCAGAAATGGACATGCATTAATCATCAACCATCAATAATTCAAAATAATTGTCCTGATATAAAATGAGTCAGAAATTATCTTACCATATTGCAATATACAGTAGGAAGTATTTTTCCATACTGATTTTCAAAATACTTGAAAAAATCAGGCTTTCAACAGAGCATGAACTGTTCTTTGTCTATAAGATGTAATTTTCTGTGCTGTATTTTCCAAATTTATTTTTATTGGTTTGGAGCACTATGACTTGATTGATTTGTGACTGGCATCTCTGTCTTCAATTGGTTTTGCTCAGTATTTCAGTGCTCTCTATCAAACCTGACTAGAAATGATGTTATATAATCATATATATGCTATGTTAGAAGAGAAAAGGGAGATTCATCACAAGTAGAGAAAAAGCAACTGGAACTGAAAGACAAGTATATCAAGATCAATTTTTTTTTTCTGGAATGTAATGTACAGTTATGGCTGAAGATTGTGACTCCCAGAGACCAAACAAAAAGCAAGTTTATTTCCTTCCATAGCATAGTTACTATAGTTGAGCAGAGCATATGTTGCAAAAAGGTGCTTTTTTGATGAGTATCTTAAAGGAGGTGGGAGAGGGGGTGTTGGGGTGTGTTGAATTAACTAAATAATTGTTTCAGGATTAAACAAGTACTCCATAATTAGGAAACCCATCTAGAGCAGCAACACACCATGTTGCCTTTGTAGAAAGAGTAAAGACCTCAGTGCAAATAAATTCATTTGAAGAAAAGTAGATGGAAATTGATCCTGGAAGTGTGACAGAATAAATTTAACAACAGTAGTGAAAAAATAAATGTGATAAATGAAACTAAAGTTGGTTAAAAACCAAAATTATGCTTACAAAAATAAATCCAAACAACCTAGAAAAGCTTCTAGAGATGGTAATCACAATTTCTTTAAAAGTGGGGAGGAGCATTGCGGTGGTACTGATTTTTCCTTTAACATCTAAGAAAAAAATAAATAATGGAATATTTATTATTCATTTTCCATTTGTGAAAGAAAGAAATTAGCATCCCAGCAGAATCAATAAGAAACAGAAGAATGGTGAAAGGTTATACACTCCAAAACTAAGAAAATTTTACCCTTACAAATCTAAGAAATGAAGCCATTTAGGGATATTTTTTAAAATCAGAAATAAATGTCTTGGAAAGATGGATAAATTTATCTGTGTCCCAGCTAAATCCTTGATATGTACAAGATCAACAGCTTGTATATAGAGGTAGGGAAAAGGATGAAGTCCCTGGACATGAGAGATAGAAGAAGGTAAACAGTGAGGGATTTTAGGTTATACAAGACTCATCCCAACAACAAAACATTTGGTGCGTTAGTGAAAATATTTTACACAAATGTAGGGAAGCATTCGAATTGCTACAGGATTGAACAGTAGGGGAATACTTAAGAACAGGAAGAATGATATTTGCAAGAAGGGTAATATGGAATGAATGGCTGTCATTCCACAAACACTATGAAGTTGAAAAAGTGGCTTAATCATTTTCTCTAGACATTTATTTAGTTCATTTTCAAACGTGGCAGAATGAAGGAGGAAAGGTATAATTTATATCTCAGCTACACACAAAACAGCAACAGGAATTGTCATCTCAGATGACATTCTCATATGTATTCTCATCTTTTAAGTACCAGTATGGTGTGCAGAATGAAACTGGTGACAGTAATTCCTTACAACCAGATAATAGTTCACTAAGTTAATTATTTATGATAACCAATTATGAAGCTAACGATTGTTTTTGCCAGCAGCTCATTTAGTAATTGTGGACATTTATCACCTTCTACTCAGTTTGCAGCCTGGTTGGAGGTTTTTATGAAGGAACAGTCTTGGACACTGAATGTGGAAAGGCTTTGGGGCTTTCTTTTAAGGAGTATTGTAATAACACCAAAGGCCTAAGAGCAGCAAAGAAAATTAATAATTTTCTTTCTAGGCTAATTTAAAGGTAGTAGGTAAAAATCCTTATAAAAGAAGCTGTAGTTAATCTTCAGTTTGAGAAAGGAATGTTTTAGAGTTCTTAATTTATGCATTTCTCTGGACATAGGAGTATCACTGTAACAGGAAAGACCAAAGATCTCTTTAGACTAATATCCTGTCTTTGGTAGCTATCAATAACATGCATGAAGTGAAAAAGCAGAATAATTCCTTTAGTATTAAACAAAGTTTTATAGAGAAGGTCTAACTGATTTAGTTGGATTAGATTTGGTTGTTATCTGCTGATTCTGTTATAACCATTATTGGGATATTTTATTAATCCTCCTGAAGTTCTCATGTTGGAAAAAACCCCTTTTGTTGTGTAATGAGCAAAACAGAAGATTATATGTAGGTGTGCAAAGACTGTGGCCTGTCCAGGTGACTAAAAGTTCTTTTTCCTCCCATTCCCCACAACTACCTCTATCTATCTATGTTTTTATTCTCCTCTTGTAAGCTCAGGATGGTATTTAATGATCATACAACACATAAACCTGTCCAGTCATCTTCATACTATAGCATAGCATAAATTAATATAACATAGAACATAACTTAATGTCTCTCATAATACAGATATATGGTTTAGGTAATGCAAATAATGCATTAAATGGTCTGTCCCTAACTAATTCAGTTTATAGCACTGTACTATGTCAGTTAATTATCCCACCTTACTCACTTTTGTCACTCTTTAGAGTAGATACTCTAAATAGCAGAATTGTTCCTGGGATTCACTTGAAGTGTAGCAGCTGTGCCTCCAACTTTTCAACATGCCAAATTTTGATGGAATAGGATCTGTACGTTCCGAAACTTAAATTAATGGATTGACTGTACCTAAACCTCCTTTCTTTTAATGATTTTCTTTGTTACTGAGGTAGCTGGAGCACACTCACCAAAGCAGACAGTAATATCTCTGCAGTGTTGAACAGCTCGGAGGCTCAGTTCCACCCAGTGTTTCATCTGGCAGGTGCCTGCAGCTTCTTGTGCCATCTGCATGCTCAGGCTGCTAAAAACCAAAGTGAATATATTCTGCTCATCTGTTTCACTTCAAAAAGTAAATGCTATTTCAGAGAGGCATGATGATGGTAAAGCAGGTTGGAATTTCCCATTCTTTACTGCCCCCAGACACTAATATCCTTTCCTCTCTCAACATGCACCATCGTTTATTACCCCATCAATTACTGATTCATCAGAATAAGGATCAGATCACAGTTCAAAAAGAAAAAAAATGGGGGGGAGTGGGTGGGGGAGAGTTTATGTAACCCAAAAGATTTCACAAAATTAGTTTAGCACAAAAACAGTTGAGTCAGCATCACCGAAGGTGCAATAACGTGAGAGGGAGAAGGGAAAGGCAGAAAACTCCTGTGCTGCTGTAAGGAAACTTGGAGGTGGAATTGTACTCTGAAACATTGCCAGGGGAATGAGCTCTGAGAGCCAGGAGGGTTATGCTGTCTTTCTAAAACTTTGAAACATTCTTCTGAGATGCTGTGATGCATTGTCAGGACCTGGAAAACCTCAGTACCTTGGAAAGGAGAAAGTGCATCCCAAGTAGCTCATCCTCCTACCACAGAAATTAGATCTTGAATGTTCTATTTGCTGTGGCACAGGGCATCCACCTAGTTTCCTTTAGAAATTTTACTGTATGAAGAGTCCCACAAAACCATTTGCCCTATGTTTCCTTCATGTTATCTAGTCAAGTTTTATCCCCTCTTTTTGTCTGTTTTCAAATCGGGCTGCAATGACCATTGTTATGACCATGCTTGGTTGTCACAAATGCAGGCTACACCATCTAGCATCTCTAGTTTTTCTGCAGAAAGACAATTAAGCCTTCTAATTCCCTCTCATTGCTCATGTTGCCCATCTGCAATGTCATACCATCTTTGTGCCTCGCATCTCTCACATGTCCTGCCAGAGCAGAGCTGAAAGTTCAATTCTGCTCTTCAGTAAAATTCACCAAAACTGGTGGTGAGTTTAAAGCATTGAAAGTCTATAGTATTTGTACCAAGGAAGTGAGTTCCATGTGCCTTGTGTTTGATTATATGTGTTGCTATCCTTGTGCTCATGGCAGTAGCTGGATGGCAGAAAAGATCCTCTTTCCTTATGGGACATCCTAAGGTAGGGAATATGAATTTGGCAGTTCCTCAGCTGGTCATGGATTGATGCCTTGATCCAGGATGAAGGCATGCTGGTAAATCACAGCTCGCCCTGGTTAGCTTTGATAAGAGCCATATTCCCTGAGAAATTAGGAATATGCTTGCAAGGGTTGCAGGAGCTCCATTATAAGAAGTCTTTCAAAATGTTTATGGTGTCTGGAATGCTTTGTGTTATTCATTCAGATTTAAACAAACAAACAAACAAAAAAAAAAACAAAAAAAAAAAAACAAACACCTGTTTAAACCTTTCTATCCCACTTGGCATGATCCAAAATAAGTAGCCACTTCCATGACTGTCTAAGTGAGCAGGCATACATTGTCACCAAGACATACTCAGAATAGTTTGGAATCACCAAAGTCAGCCTTAAGAAAGTGAAGCACAAAGCTCTTGTTTAGCCATACAGTAAGGTAGGAAAATCAGGCACGGATACAGATAGTGTCAGTATGAAGACAAGACAATGTCCTCTCTGACACCCTGCTTAAGCATGGCTTTTCAAAGTGCAATAAAGTGTCAGACAATAAGAGTTCTTGGAGAAAAAGCCATGCAATAAATGTGAAAAAAGGCCACCTAGAAAACTAAATTTGCAGGAGTCAGACTTCCGGCTTCATGTGCACCTACCACTCGTGGAGACAGGAAAACAAAGTCTGATGAATAGAGGGAGACAGAAAAGACAAATTTGTACTTCTATAAGCCAAATTAAGAAATGCATTCCATGACTGGGGATTTCTTTTCTGAAAATGCTTGGCTTCCAACCTTCACAAATCAATACCAAAGAGAGCTAAATGTCACAATTATGTTTTGCATCAACTATTTTCCATGTTTACTATATCCCATATGTAGATGTTATTTCCTTCCACAAGGGCAGGAAACACCTGTCTCAGCTGCAGTGAACAGAGATGCTTAACTAAAACATCAGCTGAAGCAGGAGACTCCAGCTGGTTGAAAGTTGACTTATATGCTCCAGCAACTCATGGGACAGCCAAAATTTGTGCGTGACCATGGAAGCAAGCAGGAATCAAAGGGAACAAATTCCCTGGCTTGTTTGTATTCAATGTTAGCCATATTAAAATTTCAATCTGAGGGCTGGATTTTGGATGGGATTAATTGGCAACAGTTGAGTCAGAGAAAGCACCAAATTTACTCTTTTAATAATGTATATCTGAAAGTCAGGGAAATTTCTTCTTTCACCTGGGACCTTCACTTCAGAATGTTCCTTTGGCTAAAACTTGTCTTTTCAAACCAGCTTTTCATGTATATTTGCTGTTTGTGTATATTTTCATGAGGACATGACTAACCAGAAAAACCTTCCCTTCTTCAGAGTAAGCAAAGCTTCTTGCAAGAGGTGGAGTTGAGAGTTGGAAAATGGAGTGGAAATCAGGGAGCGATTCTTCAGGATTTTCTGTGATGTTCGGAAATCATCTCCATTCATGTGAAAAAATAACATAATGTTAAATTTCTCTTATTTCCTCTAATTTGTAGAGATGCTAAAACCCTAACATAACAACAATTCTTAACAGTATGTTTTAGTGGAAATTAAACAGAACTGCACTAGCTATGCATAAAATACATTGATAGAAGGACTAGCTATGATTTTTAAATGTAGCAGCAAAATAGAAATATTTTTACATTGCATAATAAATAAAAAATAAATTAGATTGTATTATAACCCACCAATTAATGGTCTTTATCTGGCAGTCTTATTGTACCATATATAGAAACTGTGAAAATGCATGCAGCAATTAGCAACTCAGTACATTTCTGCATCAAAAAAAAATATATATAGGCATAATAACATTTATTTTTCAAGGAAGAATATTCTTTCTTGCTCTAAGGCAATAAGAAAGATTGTAGCCTCCAGAAATGGAAGTGAATGGAAACCAGATTATACATTACTGTGATCTAAATCATTTAATCATTCCCCTTTTTCCTCTTGCTTTCCTTAGTCATACTGCACTTCTCCTGATTCAGTGAAGGTTATTCATTGAATAAATACTAGTTTTTCATTCTGAAAAGCTTTTCAATGTTTATACACTGTTGCATTCTTTTTTTCCTGGTGAATTAATGTTTACTATAAAGAAGAGAATATTCAGAAAGGAAAATATTTAAACTGTAGTCATTTATGAGTACTATTAAGTTGACATCTTGGTTCAGTCCTGGTTATGGTTTTAAATGATGAAGAAAATGTTGCACTTTTATTCATTTTTGTTAATTTTCCTGTCATAATTAGCCAGCTCTTAGCAGGGTAAGTTGGAACTGTATAATGGGTGCTCAGATGTCAGGAGTTTAAGATAACAGCTGCCTTAATAAGCTGTCTAAAATAAAATACTAAATCATTAAAGGTAAGTAATTTTTGTTTCAATATATAAAGGTCTCAATGTTACAAACCCACAGTATTTCCAACAATGACAGTTGTACAGAAACACTAGGTATTATTAACATGAAGTGTTTCTAAATAGTGAATTCTTGTAAGGATAGTGCTGAATTTGCCTAGTTGGATTTAAAATTTATTTTGTCAACACCATATACAGATTGATTTCAGAAATGATACTAAAATGAAAGACTAGGGGAAATCTCATAGAAGTATCTATTATTGCCCTCATATTCCTTGGGATAAAGTTATACCAGTTATCTTCAGTATAAAAATTGATAAACAGAATAATACAGCAAGTCTTCATGAGCCTTTGTTTTATAGGAAACATTCCATTTATAGAGGCATATTTCTAGCAATGTTTATAAAATGTCTAAAATTAATTTATTCAAGGCAAGAACAAAGGATTTTGTTATTTATTTCACTGAGTGCTGCATCAGACCTTAAATCTGGTCCTGTTTTCTTTAGTCAACTGAAGAGGAATTTTTCCACTCCAACAGCAGTGGAAAAATTAGAGCTACGCTTGTTCAAAAATCATTTTCATCTCTGCAAATTTCACCTTTTATTGCATATTGTAGACCTCAAGTCTTTGTTGGTAAATCTAAGCCAGCTGAGGTTCCTGCCCTGGTACATTTTGTCACAAAGGGTCAGGTGGTGAGTCACACCATAAGCATTCCAATATCTCACAGACCTACAGGCAGTTTATGGCGAGCCAGGTTTGGAGTTTTGGTTTTAGCCACTGGCTGGGCTTGTGGAGATATCCACAGAGATTTCCCAGACTCAGTCATAAGAGACACCTCTCAAAAGAGTGCACTGCAAAATTCAGGCTTAAGTTAGCTGTTTTGAAGACAATGCAGTCGAATAAATTGAGTCATTCCATTATCTGTCTTTTCTATAAATATGTAATAACCTCTTTTGGAAAGCATTACTTTTCTGCTGCTGTGAGAGGTGGGACACCCACAAGCCCTGTGAGCAGTGATATATTTGCACACTGTTGCTCATGAGCCATTTCTAAAAAAGGCAAAATGAGAATGCAATTAAGAGTAGATTTTTTTTTTTTTTACTGTTATTATTTTAATTGGTTCATTTAATCGTCCTGGTTAGAGAGGCAGGGAGACAAAGCTGGAAATGCTGCTGAAGGGATCATGGTATGGGCACAAAGCTACCTAAAACAGCTAAAGTATCTGTTGAGATTTCTCTATTATAATGAAAGTTGCAACTATTTTGAGAGTGGATACTCTCAAAATCTTATTAGAATCTTTAAACATTTTATTATTTCATTTAATATAAAAATTTGGATAACAGGTACAGCACAGCTTCCTGCCCCTGGTGTTAATCCAGTTCTATAAATGCTGCTTGTAATTCTGTTGCATAGGCGACTAGTGGAAAACAGGGGAAAAAACCCAAATGTTTTTAAAAATAAGAGTTTGGTGGCTCTCAGCTTAAAAAATAATTCTTGTAAATCATTCATTGTTGCTATAGACCTGAGAGGAGGGAGATCAGTTTAGGTTTTTTGTTGTGTTTTCCTTTGAAATGTGATGAATAGATCACAAATCCATAACATTATTCCAATCTCAGTTTCAGCAACCAAAAAAGCTTTCACTGATGTTTATCACATTTCAATGTTTCTATGAAGCCTAAAATTCATAAATATTAAAATAGAATCTTATCACTTCGATGCATTCATTTTTCAACAAATATAGCTGCTGGTTATCACTCAATTCATTAAGATTCAAAAAATAGCTGCATAGTAAAGAGAGGTGGCATTTATTCAGTATAGTATGAAATATAAAAATATCCAGATATCTCCCCCTTGGAATATTGCAGTCCCTTAATACTTGCAGAAAATCTTCAGTATATTTGTTCCTTTGGAAGGAACTTGGTACTCGTGTACTTTGTACTTAGATTGGATATCACAAAAAAATTCTTCACATAAAGGGGGGTCAAGCATTGGGACAGGCTGCCCAGGGAAGCAGTGAAGTCCCTGGAATGTTCTAAAAATGGGTGCATGTGGTGCTTTGGGACATGATTTAATGGTGGACCGGGCAGTGCTGGGTTAATGGCTAGGTGCAATGAGCCTACAGGTCTTTTCCAGTCTACATGATTCTACGATTCACTGACACTTTGCAAAATTTGCTTTAGAAAAGAGCCACATTAGCTAGAAAATGCAGCTCACTCCCACTTCATCATATTAAAACCTGCAGTGAGGCCAGGTTCAGGTCTGGTTTTGAAGAATGCTGTGCACATTGAGTTGTCCCACCTGTATGTGCATTTCCTCACTGTGTAACTATTCCCACTGTTGCCTCAACAGCCTAGTTAGGAACCACACAGGGATGCAGCAGCTCAGTGCCAGCCTGATGCTCCAGGGGCCTGCTCTAAAGCCTTCATTTAGTCATCCAATTCCTGTATTGCCCTCATATTGCCATGCAGCTGTTAAAGAGGAGTGCTGAGCTGTAGTGAGAAAGTGCTTTAGGATGAGGTTTATATCTCAGTACACTGCACCTCTTGCTCTCTTCCCTCCCACCTTCCTTGCTAATGTTCATCCATTTGCTGTGTGTCACCATCGGGGCTCAAAAGCTCTGGAGTAGTCTGGGTGTGTGAGTCAACACTCAGCGTGCCATCCATGACAAAGGCTGCCAGGCTGCCCAGTCTTTATGTAACCCTTGTCATTAGAGGAGTGATCTAAAATTTGCCATCTCAAGAAAGTCTCATACCTTTTTTGTTAAGTGTTACTTAGATTTTTTTTTTTTTTAATCTGTGTCTTCCTTTCTCACAGGAGTCATGACTTTGGATTCCGCAGTCCTGTGAATTTTTGAACAATTAGGATATTAGGGAAGGTTTTTTCACTAAAAAGGTAGTCAAGCATTGGAACAGGCTGCCCAGGGAAGAGGTGGAATCACTGTCCCTGGAAATACTAAAAACATGGTTAGATGGGGTGCTTAGGGAAATGGTTTAGTGGTGGAAATGGCAGTGTTGGGTTAATGGCTGGACTCGATGATTTTAGAGGTCTTTTCAAACCTTAATGATTCTGTGAAAATTCTAAGAATTTATAAACGCAACGAGTAATAGTGGTTTGAGATATTCCCAGTGAATTTCTTAGGTTTCTGCATTGCTTACTCTTGCTCTCACTCATGCTGTTAGGATTAAGTTAACTGAGTGCATTCAAAAGTTGACTCAGAGGTACTACATTAGTTTGTCGTTTCAGAGAGTAAAGTACTGTAGGAATGGCAGTAGTTCTTTGGTTTTTTACATATTATGCATTTCTTTCTTCAATTTTTTTTTAAACATTCTGAAGAATGATTCTAAGTAAGCCTGTGTACCCTTTTCTGTACAATAATGTCTTTCCATTTCTCTCATTTTATAAAATATCACCAATGCCATACGGGGAAGCGTTTGCTGTGCTGATATTTAACTGCTCTCTGTAAGATGGTACAATCAGTAGTCTTAAAATTAAGAGCACTAATTTCTTCCTGACTTTACCAGATTTATTGTATGACCTTCAATTAGGTCCAGATCCTATTTGTATGGGTAAAAATGGCAGCTTTCATTTTCTGGAAAATATAAGGGCAATAGAGTTTGTGTGTCACAGACACATCAAATGGAACAAACTCATTGACTTTGGAGATGCTACTCTCAGATATTACATTCTCAGGTTGTGTGGTAGGGACAATATGGACCACCTACAAGCTGGTTTTTAATCAATGGCTAAGATTACTTGACAGTGGAACTGACTTTAAGCAGATGGCAGATATTGTCATGCAATGTATTTTTAGGTAACAAAAAAACCCCATAAATTATGTTGTCTCACAATTAAATAGACCTTGTTAGTTCAACTTAGCTTTGAAAATATTTAAGGAAAATATTTAAAATATTTAATATTTAATGGAAAATATTTAAGATTTGATCTACATAAAATGAAATTCATTTAGTAACAAATTATAGAAAGCACTAGATGCAATGGCAAACCTACAGACCTCTCCATCTCCAGTTAGAAGTGGTGACAATCAGAATTTATCCATCATTTGTGTAATTTATTAATAATTGAGATAATCTTCAAGTTACACGATGAGGATTTCTGTCTGGTGGTAAGGGTTTTCCTTGAGCAGGAGTTCCTTCTAATATGCTTTATATCAGATGACCTTTTTTTTAATTTTCATGTTTAGCTAAAAATATTTGGAGAGTAAATGAGAAGCATAAACCAGAATATGTTACAGGAGGTTCTGTTGTGAAGGAAAAATAAATTGCTGTATTTGGGGCTACTTAGAACCTGTTCTATTATCTTTACAGTAATAAGTAATATTGATGTTGATTTGGGTTTTTTTTCTTTCATTAACTTGTGCTACACCTTGCAGAAAAGATGAATAACAGAAAGGGAGGTGAACCATTTGGTGTGAAAAGCAGATGTTTTTAAAAAGGAAAATATGGAAGGATTTATTTTGTTCTTCTTTTTTGCTATCTTACTTTTCTCTGCACAGTGAAGAAATATCAAGTGAAGGCAGAAAGGAGATTGACTTATCAGATATTAGGGACTAGGTTTTCTGTGTTTTGTGAAAATAAATTTTATCCAGAGGTGTTTTTTTCTACTATAAATGTTAGGCTGCAGATTAAATCTGTACCTTGTTCCCATGGAACAACAGGCAAGTCGGAAAGGACATAAAGAACATAAAGTAAAAGGTGAGTCAGTAAGGAGGACCCTTACTAATGATTTCTGAAGAAGGATAGTAAGGCTTTATGTGAATTAATGTCTTGATGTGTTAGGAACCAAATGCTTTTGTGAAATGAACAGTGTGAGCAGTAATGGGGTGTTTTTTCTGTTTCATGCTGACCATAGCAACTTGGTTCTTTCCGTTCTCCCCAGCATTGAATTCCGATGAAATACATTTCTGATTTCTATTTCTGCTTGAAGTAAGCAGGGAAAATCTTGATCAATATTACAAATGGTGAAATTTATTCCATTGTTTCCACTGTTTTTGTCATAATCATCTTCAATGGATCTCTGCCTAATGCTAAAATTTTTGATAGGAGTTAAGCCATTAAATGAAAAGCTACTTAAAAAAAACAGAACAATGACGCAGGTGAAAAAAATATCTATAATTAGGCTCTAGGCACTTATCCTTCAAGTAACAATCCTTTTGATTATTTCCTCTATAGGATTTATTGTGCCATCAAACACTAAAAATAAAGAATGGAAGAAACCAAAATACAAATCTACTAAGATGAGTTTATCTACTACAGATATTGCTGTAAAATATCTTTCCTTACCAAATTCTGTTCATATATACTAAGTCATACAGAATAATGAGAAATGGGACTGAAATCTCTCCCTATCAGGGGTCTAGTTACAAGTGTACCTATCAGGAGGTGACATGGAGGGAGATGACTGCTGATAGTATCTCTCAGAAGTGCTGGTTTTAACCCCAGCAGCATGGCTTTGAAAAATGGGCAGATCCAACTTCTTTCTACTCTCTTAGGCTTAATCTTTACAGATGAAATCTTCAGCTACATGGAGGATGATATGAAAACTTTGAAGAAGGTAAGCTTCTTTGGAAAATGCAAAATGTCAGCATATTCCTAAAATTAATACAGACTAGATAGTCAGTCAAGAAACTCAAGATAGATGCATAGCAACTCTGTGAAGCCAAAAGCAGTGTTCTGCTATCCCACAATAACTCTGTAGAACTCTTAAAGATTGCTGTAAAGTCTACTTCTGTTCCCTGTGTTGGGAAGTGATGGGACAATGTCTGCACTGGCATTAAGTGGTATTTTATATGGATAAAATGTGAAATATATCATATTCCACAAAAAAACAGAGTATGATTGTCTCCATCATGCTGACTGTCAGTCTCAAGGAATGCCAGCAACCCTTAAAAGTAATAGAATCACATAATCACAGAATGGATTGGGTTGAAGGGATCTTAAGGATGATCCTGTTCAACCCCCCTGCCATGAGCAGGAACAGCTTCTACTCCACCAGGCTTCTCAAAGCCCCATCCAGCTTGGCCTTAAGCACTTTCAGGGACAGGGCAACCTGTGCTTGTGCCTCACCATTCTTACAGTAAAGAATTTCTTCCTGATATACAATCTAAATCTCTCCTCTTTCAGTTTTAAGTAGTTCCCCCTTGTTCTATCACTATTATTTGTATAAAAGGCCCTTTCCTTCTTTTTCATAAGTCCCCTTTAAGTACTGGAAGGCTGCAATGAGGTCTCTCTGAAGCCTTCTCTTATCCAGGCTGAACAGCCTCAGCTGTCTCCACCTGTATTTGTAGGAGAGGTGCTCCAGCCCTCTGAGCATCTTCATGACCTCCTCTGGAGCCACTCCAGCTGGTCCACTTTTCTTAGTTTGCAGAACCCAGAGCTGGACACAGCACCCCATTCAGGGACTCACCAGAGCAGGGTGGCAGAGCCCAGCCTTTGTCCTGCTGGTAAAGGAGAAAGGATTTAGTGGACTACCAAAGGGATTATCCATGATAATTAAGACCAAAGAGTGTAGTTGTATTTCCTAGTGGTGTTGGGAAGAGTCCTCCACAGTGACTTTTTCTGCTTTTTCTTTTTCTTTTTTTTCCATTCCACCCCCGTTGCAGAACTAATGGTAGAGATACAATGTTGATTTGGGAGATCCTTTGTTGGTGTCCATAATCTACCACATGAATGTTTATAGATGTGTGAGAGTCTACAAATAGCAGAACACTGAGGCAGCAGAGCTTGAAGACCTATGAAATATTGTGTCCTCACTTTCTAATTCCATCTCCTGAACCAAAAGAAATAACATAATAATATTAAATTCAGTTACATTTAACTGCTATAAAGCAATCATGCTTAGGAGCCCCAGGAAATACTGTTAAGGGTAACAGGTTCAGAAATTAATTTTTTCAGGACCTACCTATATCCCAAGAAGATAATATGAACTATATTTGGGAAAGAATTATATTGACTTTTAGATGTTCTGGATTTAGTGGATTCCTTTTCAGCAGTGCAGACTAATTTTAATGCAGATTGTTTTGAGAATGCATTAGACTTCTGAAGGTGAGGTTGTGTCAGAGGACAGAGACTCAAAACCAACGACAAAAAGTGGTAAGTTTGGAAAGCCTGTCCTCATACTACGAGTCTCTTTTCCCCATTGTTTGCATAGCTTCCAAATTATTATCAGTGTCAAATTAGATTTTTCCAATGCTGCAATTTCGTCTTTGTAGACTCACACATGGCTGTCAGTTAACACAAATTAATCCATATAGAATGAAATGGAAGTTGATGATTTTGAGTTTTCAGTTGTCTGTGTAATTCAGTGTAGTGGGAGGTGTATACTGTGCTTCCTTTAGATACTCCAGGACATTAGCACTAATGCTAGAGCAATTGTACCATCAAAAAGCCCTGCAGTGTGAAAATTCAGACCACATCTTTCAAAATACTTCCATTTTTTGTTTGTGTCCCTTTCTATTTACTTATTAACAACAATGAAAACACCAGCAAAGACCCCTAAAATCAAAGTCTTGATTAAAAAAAAAACAAAAAACAAAGCAAGATCTTTTACACTTCTGTTTCTGGGTGGTGTTAGTGCCTGTCCATGCTGTCAGTGTGTCTAGGAGCTGTTGGAGGACTTACGGGTATCTAAAAGTGGAAGGCTCTCTGGTGAAAGGTCCTACAAATATCTGCAGAGAAAGTACAGGTCTGAACACTGAGAATCCAGCATATCCCAGTGGTCATCAGGTTGCAGCAGGGTAATCTGGTGTATGGAGAGAGACAAATTCAGCTTCTGCTTATGAGCAAGCCATGAAGCTCATTGTGATATGGCTAAAAATCTACAACAATTTTACTGGGATTGGCATTTTGATGTGATCAGAGAATACAGTGCTGAAGCTTGGAGATTAATTCAAATACAGTGAAACTCAGGAGAGATTTGGGAGAGACAACAACTGTGCTCCAGCTGGGCTGTCTCTGTCACTCTGACAAAGCAGTTACATGAAGGAGTGTAGCTGATGTAGTGTAGTGATTCAGCTCAGTAGTTCTGTTTAAGTTACTTAATTCTAAACTAAGCTGCTGTTTTGATACAATTTCTTGTGACTCACTGGTAATATAAAAGTTTTATATGCACTAATACTGAGAGTCTAAGAGTGTCTGGCACCTGGGATAGATGATTTCAGAATTTGTTGGCAAATACAGGTCTCTGGGTTTTAATGCAGCGCCGGGTTCTATTAGTGACTCCTTAATATTTTGGGTTAAAGAAAAGGAAATAGTCTAAATGGAGAATTAGTCACCGTTAAACAATTCAGAAGCAAGAATTTTTAAAAAGGTTTCTATGTGATCTTACACTGCATAACAAATAACTAAGTTTTTTCACTGAGGGTTTTGTTATGTAATGTTTATTATTATTATTATAATTATTAATATTATTAACGGCTTTGCTCTAACAACTTTGGAACTGTATTAAGAACTATAATAGATAGGGTGGAAGTACTATTGTTCTAGGGTGAAATCCAGGTTAAGTCATGTGCCTCTGTGTCTGTAAAGCAGGAATGTTTTTGTGTGCCTTAAATACCCTGCTGCGTGCATAGGGTGTACATGTCTTCCCACTTTATTTAGGTATTAGTGGAAAACACAAGGAGTCAACAGGAGAGGTGAAGCACTCTATCTGCTCAGGGCCCTGTGCAGCTGGTGTGCTGAAGTGGGTGCAGATGACCTTCTGGCCAGCTGGGGAAGTGTTCCAGGAGTTTCAGTGTTTATATGTCTGGGCTACTTTAGTCCCAGAAAGTAGAATGACATCAACTCTGACGTGAGACTTACTCTCTTTGGGTTTTATGTGAATTTGCAAGGCTAAATCTTAATTCCCATGGGTAGCACTTATCTGGTCTTACTCTTTCATGGTGTATTTTAACATATGATGGTGGAAAGGGTCTTCGTGGCATTTTAAATTTAAATCTCAGTCTCTGATATGTTACTCAGTTTATCCTTTAAATATTATGGGATATTTGCCTATGGAATAGAAGACATTTTAATAGCTTACAGAAGAAACAGCCTGCCTTCATGGTACTAATAAGTAGAAAATGGCCACAGTTCCTGATGTGTTCAATTATTTCTGCACCATCTTCTCAAAAATATGAGCAAAATTTCTGCTTGCACTCACAAGAGAGCAACTTCAAGCCTCTCTGAACTGACAAAGCTGTGTGAGTAACGCTAGCAGAAGTGAAATTTGGGACTTGTGATTTCAGTTTTGTTTCTTTAGACCACAGTTTTTAGGGAAATGAAGGGTTTGAGGAAAACTGCTTGGTAACTGACAGCTCCCAGAGGATGCATTATATCTTTCCCACATACTGCTGTCTGATATAACTTGACAGCATCAACACTGCTGATGGGTGTAAAAAGAGGATTCCTATATGCAACCCAGGCATGGGAATTGTCACTGATTCAGGTCTGTCAGAAGAAACCTGCATGAACTGTCCTTTCTCCACATACATCCGTTGGGAATGTCACTGGGCCTCCCTTTATTTTTTTCACAGAATTACAGAGAAAATGACAACATTTTCCCTGTATAGATGATTATTGTGGAATGATTCTGATGACACAGTTGTAGTTTAACACATTGAAAACATTTTCTTTCTATATAAAGTCATATAGAAAGAAGAGCAATTTGCTCATTATCCACACATTAGGTCTGAAGTGCTCACATGAATCTCTCTTTTTTTTTTTATCCTGATGATTTTTTTTTTTATCTTGATGAATTTAAGTAAGTTAATGTTGCTTCTTCATGCCTCTCAAAAGTATTTGACTCAATTGTCTGAAATCATTAGTTACAAAATTAAAAGCACACAGAATTACCAGCAGTACGGATGATTTCTGGAGCTGTTTGTTGTGTCATTAAGCCTTGGAAATCTTTATTCTAATATATTAGCATCTGTTTTGGTATTCTCCAAAGATCAGTCTTGGGTATTTCTTTTTACTTAGAGTGACTGTGGCAATAAAGTTTCCCATCCTCTTAAGCTGTACAATGCATAGAAGAAATTAGAGAAATAGTCTGAATAACAGTAACTCTCAAAAGGAAACACAAGGGTTTTTTTTTCCGGTGATAGGTGGATGGTCATTTTGTTAATAATTTTTTTCCTGAAATCCCTTTACAATTATTCAAGTTTGTCCCTTCTGTTGAAATATCATCAAATCTTTGATTACTAATAGAACTGCTTTTGAAAGGTACGGAGCACAGCCTTTCTGATATGGATCAGAGTATTAAAGAATGATTCTGCTATTATGCCATATTATGCCATCAGTTGTTTCTTCTGTTTAGCAATAATTGCACAGCTATAAACCCCAGAATCACAAAAGAGGTCATGCTGGAAAGGGACATCATCTGATGCAATTCTGTGGCTAAAGTCAGGTCAAGAGTTGTATGTTTTCAGCAAGGCTGATTCCACCACATCTCAAGGTGATCTCTTCCAATGTTTAATTGCTGTCATGGTGATGAATTTTTCACTTACATCCAGAAGGAATCTACCCCAGACCAAGTATTTTTCCTTGCCTCTTGTCCTGTCACAGCTCATCTCTTGAAGGGAGCACCTCCATCTTCTCCATAACAAACTTTCAAGTATTGGAAATCAGCAACTAGATGCCTCCCAAGCCACTTTTCCTCTAGGCTGAACAAAGCAAATTCCTTCAACATTCTTTATCAGGTCCTTCAGGCTCTAATAATTTTTATGGCTCTCATCTAGACTCTGTTTATTTTCTTAGTACCTCTGTTGGTCTGGAGATAGATTAAATCTGGGCACAATATTCCAGGTGTAACTAACCAGTGCCGAAGAGTAGTAGTATAATTTGTCCTAATGCAAATAATTTCAGCAGGAGCAGGTCTTTCAGAAAACTAATGCTAGAAGCCGATTGTTTGCTAAAATTGGTTGACTTCAATGCTTTTCCTTTGCTTTTAAATAGACATATGGCTCAAACTAAAATATTTATGTATGTGTCTGGAATTCATTAATTTTAGATTCATTGTAATTGATAGTAGCCATTCAGATCAATTCCTCCTGCCTTTTATCACTTGCTTCCAGCAGTGTTCTTTGACCAATACTTTTGTCTCTTTACTTACATTTCAGATGCTGATGTTGCATCAGTATCATCCTTTTTTTAAGAAAGGATTTTTTGATACAATACCTTTGGACTTGACTGCATCTGTTCACTGATTACAATGTGATATTTCAGAGAACATGATTTGCATTTTTGCACAACTTTTCAGTCAGAAGTCTTCAGGCATTTATCCTAGAGAAAAGAAGGCAGAGTGGAGGCCTTAATCATTCTCTACAACTACCTGAAGGAAGCTGTAGAGAGGATCGTGTCAGTCTCTTCTGCGAGTTAACAAGTGACAGGAGGAGAGAAAATGGCCTCAAGTTGCACTAGGGGAGGTTTGGTTTGGAAATTAGTGCTTAATTCAAAGGTACACACCCTTAGTAGAAGCCCCTATGTCAGGGTCAGATTTCAAACATCAGGATGTGTAGTAATACAACCACCAGTATCTTACCTTAGCAGAGGTCTTCAGAAATATTTTCATCTAAATTTGGGTGCTGAGATGTGAAAATATGGGGCACCTCAAGAAAATGGTCAATATAGGTATGAGAGTTATCTAGTTAAATGATCCACGGTGAAAAACTACTTTTTCCTCTTTAGAATATATAAAGCCATCTGAAAGTTCTTGAAAATATAGTCATACTTAAAAATTGTTGCTATGCTGCCTGGACTCCATTTTATGTCAGTTACCATCATGTTACTTATATTTGTGGACTCTAAGGAGGGAAGAAAATTAGGTGATTTTAATTAAATATCATACAGAGAAAACCAACCACCATAAAAATAGATATTCAGAGCTATTCACAGCAAAATTTTCTCTCAAAAAGACTGTGCTCTGACCAGATACAAAATGTTTTCACTCTTTATGCTTATAACCATAGGTGTATACACAGCACTTGAAATGTTGTACCTTCATTGACCTTTGGATTTGGTTAAGCCTTTAAATTATTTATTTCATTTGATTAATACAATAAACTTGGGTGGATTCAGACAATTTTCTTCAAATAAAACATGTTGTTCTGTATTGCTGCTACAGCTCCCTTATTCCTAATTTTTAATAGAAAACAATTTAGTAGGGAAAAATATTGCTTGCTTTTCCTCTCTTCATGAAATGTTTGCAGTCAGATGACAGTGTTTATGAATTTGTTTGTACTTGATATGGTTCAGTGAACAGATTTTGTGATCACTGTGTAGCTTTGTATTTGCCAACTAATGAGAAGAGGTGTTAAGGCAATTTTATGAAATTAATGGTTTGATTTTTACAACAGGTCAGCTGTATATCCTGCATATTGTTGCTTTTTCCTCACCACGCTCATTATCTAACTAGCTTAGTCTTTGTTTAGCTTGTCTCCATCTCCTGAGGCAGCAAAGGGCTTCTCAGAAGGACAGCAAGACTGAGTTCTACCCCACAGAGCAGGGGATGGTACAGGGGAACACCCAAGGTGCTAAAACAGTGAGTTTGGAAAAGAATGGTGATAAGAATGGGACAGGGTAAAAAACAGTGGAAAAAAAAGCCCTGAAAATTTGCATTTTTTGCTTTTGCTTGTAAGGGAGATAAATAGTGTCTGTATGAGGGAGAAGGAGGACCACAAATATTACTCCTTACAGCTGTCTTTCCTGTGCTTCAGATCATGATCCTTCTCAGCACTGAGTATAGTGAGATCCATAGTTATCGAGACTGAATTGTGGTTAGGGATGAGGCAGATGAGGAGGCAAACACCTGCCACTATAGCAAAAGTGACCCTCAAGAATAGAATCAATGGGAATCTGCCCATGAAATACTTGGCATTAGAGACAAGAGATTTGTTGACTGGTAGACACTTCTTTTCAAGGACCCACTAACCTTTTACTGAAGCTCTCAGTGAGGACTGCATAAATAAAGACAGAAATGGCATGTGGAAGCATGTTTGTCATGGGAGCAGATGGGAAGCCCTCTCAGCATGACTTATTGTTCATAAATACAGTGTTACTTTCCTACTGTTACAAGTAAATGAATGACATCACCCTTTCTGTTTTCAGCTAAGTTGTCTTTATTTTCTTCCCAGACATGACTCTTGTGGAAGTCCTGTTTCCTAAGAGTAGTCAAGGAAAATATTCATTCCTGTGGGAATTCAGAATGGTTCAGGGTCTATCCTGAGCAAAGACGGTGCTGTGCCTGTGGCACTGTGTTGCCTCACAGGCTGTGGCTTCATGGAATCCATCAGTGGGGCTCTGGACCAACCCCCTGCTGTAGGATGATGTAAAGTGCTGGTGCCCTGTAAACTTAGGCTTTTCTGAATGCAATTTGGTCGTTTTCAGAAAATTTGACTGGTTTTGTATTCATATGGCACCCTCTGTGCCTGAGTCCTAACTTTATGCCAGATCAAACATCCCCTCTCACAGCAGGTATAGAGCTAGCAGGAGCACATACAGCAGCAGAAATTCTGTAGCACAAGCACTAGCTGGTTGGTTGGGAAGGTGTTTACTCTCTCTTGCACCATAAAAAAGGCACTTGCTGGTGATAGAGTGGGCATCATGCAATTGTGAGTTCTCTGGCTTTTTTTTCACCCCTTGGATTTAGTTTTCATCCCACCTACCAGGTGTCTTAGATCACTGAAGTGAATTTGTAGGGGGCTGTACATCTGCTCACATTAAATGTTACTCAAAATACCACTGCTACAAAGCATCCTCTGAGCTTGTTTTCTCAGGTGCATACATTTAGTAGCTTGCAGTGGTGCCCCTGGCAGTTAATGCAAGTCAGAGATTTAGATACCAAATAATGTGCTTGGGCACGTTTGATACTGGATTTCTTTCTTTCCTTGTCTCTCAAGTTTTATGGGAATGCCTGAGTCACAGCAGGTCCAGCCAGTGGGGGTTAACTGAAAGAAGGATTGCCTGTGGATCAGATCATAATCTTTTGGTAGCAGCTCCCCAGCTGAAGAGTTAAGCTGGCAAAGCTGCAGCTGTAAGCAAACTGTGAGCAGTGCAGTCTAGGAGAGAGCAAAGATGCCAAGAGTCCATGTTCTAAAGAAGACATGCTCTTTGGGAAAAGGATTTTCTGCTCTTTGACCAGCTCTGCTTCTCACCTGGTTTCATCTACATTTCTTTGTTAAGTCTGTCTTTGATTAACACCAAAGGAACAGAATTATGCCTAAAGGATACATTTGTTTGTCTAATTCCCACTATGATGCCAGGTTTGTTTTTCCCTTTGCTTTTATGCACTTAGTTGCATTATGAAATGCAGTACTTTGGGTTTGTTTGAAATCACAAAATAACTCTCATCAATGGCTCTTTTTGCTTTACTTCAATCACAGAATGTGTATGGTTCAAAACTTGCACCACCCACACTGTCCAAAATTTTGCTATGCACAGATGCTCAGTAAATTTCATACCTCCATCTGTGGCAATATAATTAGCTGGAAGAAGGTTTGAATTTGGTTTTAATGTATTGTGTTCTGATTCAGTTTGAAACTGTTTTCATTCCTTTGAATTATGGAGGTGGGGGCTCTGCTGTTGAATATAGTGTGCCCTAAAGTTGAAATACTTATCAGTTTAAGCTTAAAAAGAAATCCTATTTAAATTAACAAGAACAGACCTCTGAAGCATACAGTAAATTTTCAATGACTTAGTGCATGCATATTCATGTGTAATAACTGTGTTCTATTGACATGGAATAAGGATTTGAAATGGGCAAAAGTGCAGTAGATATCTGGTAAATATATTTCTGGAAGGTAAATGGGAATTTGCTATAATAACCATAGTGCTGAAATATATACTTAACAATTTTTAACTGAGCATTTCAAAAACTTCTAAAAACTGAGCTATGAAATTTTATAAGTAGCTGGCAGAATTGTTATTATATCAAGACAGAGGACAGAAGGACTGTGATTTGCACAAATTCAGAAAAAGTAACAGAAAGAAAATTCAGGCATCCTGTTTCACAACATTATTTTAGCCACTCAAATAACACTTATACAGGAAAACTTAAATAAATGCCCTGTTCAAGACAAATATTCACAAGATTATAGTTGTTTGTTAGGTTAGTTGCTGTTAGTGCCACGATAAAATATTGTTTTCTAAACATAGTAATCTTGACATTTTTACTCATAATTTTTCTTGTTCTAATTCCTTAAACAGATTTTTTTTTTTAATCCTGTAAATTCGTGCCCCTGTTGGAACCATATTGAAAGCACAATCAAAACTGCTATTTGACTCTTGCAGAAATACACTTTGTTCTTACAGCAACCAGCAAATTCTAATATCGCCATCAAAGGAGCATGCACTGTGTTGTCATCCAGGAAAACATTCAGGTCAGACCGTGTTCTTTATGAGGGGGCTCACACTTGGTCCTGTTTTTACTCTGCATAAGTGTGCAGCCAGTCTTTCTCCAACAGAACCAGGGGGTAAGAAATCAGCTCAGTTAATTCAGTCCAGCTGAAATATTGCTCTTGAGGAATCAGAATAATTACATTGGAAGGGGACCTTCTTGCTCAAAGTCCTTACCTTCCAAGTTATGTGAGATTGCTCAGGGCCTTGTCCAGGTGGTCTCAGAGACTTCCAAGGGAGGCAATTGCACAAGCCATTCCATTTTTTGACTTCACTAACTACATTTTTTTCCCCTTGTGTTTAACTAGAATTTTCCTTGCTGCAGCTTGTGTCCATTGCTTCTTGTCCTGTCATTGATTACCTCCGAGAGTTTGACTCTGACTCCTCTGTACCCAATTAGTGAGTGGCTTATGAAAGCAGTCACACCTCTCCTCCAGATCAAACTAACCCAGCTCCCTCGACCTCTCCTAGCACAGCAAGTTCTCCTTCCCTCAGCCAGATGCTTTGCAGTTTATTAATGTCCTTCTGCATTGGACAGAATTCCAGTGTAGCCTCCTGGGGCTACATAGCAGGGATTAATCCCTCTTCTTAACCTTCATGTTATGCTTTTAATAGTGCAGGCCAGTATGTAGTTATACCTCACTGGAAGGGCTCACATTGCAGCTGTAAGAGCACCATTTGCTTGTCTCTTTTTGTTTTCCATTACCAGAAGCCTCTAAGTTTTAATTGATTGATGAAATAGGGGCAAGGGCAGTGAGATTGCTAGTATTCTAGCAGATAAGGCAGAGTGCTGTTTTTCAGGTGTTTTAAGGACCATTTTGCAGTAAGGTTACTGATCAGCTTGTAACACAGAGTGGAAATTTCCTATTTTGAACATTTAGGTGCTTGGCAAGGTACCCAGAGCTTTTCTCTTGATATATAGTATTATTGAGTTTCGAGCTGCATTTTGATGCCTGTTTGCTAGAAACTAGGCAAGTGCACTTTTTGGTATAAATGTCCCAGCTGGTATTTTTAAGGGTACACCATTAAACCTAAATCAGTATTCTAGCTTGATACGACAAATTCTGTTATCTTAATTATTCATCTGTTTTTGAATGCATCAACTCATTATTCTACCATGTGAACACATTCAATGTTCTGCTTGGTGTTGGATTCTAGCATCTGTGTTGGATTATATTACTTTTCCTAACAAAATCCATTTCGACCAAGATACACCATATTTGTGAAATACCTTTGATTATGGCTTTTCAAAAAGATTAGTAAACAGTTACATTCAGCAATTTCTAATCACAGTTCAAGTTTGAAAAACTGCATCTTCCTCTTATGTCTGGGAAGGCTTCAGACATTATATTTCATTAAATTCCCAAGTGACTGAAGTTACAGTCTTCAGCGGTGGTTGGGTGACTTAATCTGACAGCATCTGAACTTCAGTCCTGTAGAAGTGCTCAGCAGTTTGGAGCTGTTGGTGGTTAATCATATTAAAACAATATAGCCTTGCCCATTACCTCATTTTGGATGCTCTTGTAGGTTTAGAAACATCCATAAGCTAGAAGAGAGTTCCTCACTGTTGTGTGGAAAAAAAAAAAATTAGAATGTAATTACAGATTAGTTGAGTTGCATTTACTTTTATGTTTAGATAGTGGAGGTTCTGTCCTACCAAGTGTGGGGTGGTGAAATCTTCCATGTAGAAGTTTCTACTCTTTAGTTCCCAGAGGTAAAACATAGAAGGGTAAAAGCAAAAATAACCACTAAGGTGACACCTGATCCAAATGTACTCAGAGTCCTGCATGAATACATTTGATTTAGCTGTAAGGATTGCTACCAGCTGCTCACCTGAGTTTCCTAGGATTTTTCAGGTAAGCTGGTACACCCTGCACTAAAGCACATGCTGCCTCTGCTAGTAGTGCATGAACAGGTTGCACGAGAGTGTGTGGGTGACACACATCTCTGTCCTATAGACAGATCCTGAAGGAGTGTTGGCTTAGATGTTCAGCTCAGGGCATGGTTTGAAAAGTCTGTCTCCCTGGAAGAAGTGATAATTGTACTGGCCAGGTTTGGACTGAGGGAGTAATTTAGTGTCTTTTAAATCATTAGTTTCTTCCCCTTTTGTAGGAAATCAGAGAAGGTAAATTATGACAGGTCAGGCCAGGTTTAGAGTGCTCTGATTGTGAATTGCTACAAATGAGAAAGTACTATGCAGTCAGAGCAAAATACTCCTCCATCTTCACAGCTGTTCTTCCCATGAAAGACTGATGGGCAGAAGGAAGAATTACATCCTTCATGCTATAGGAAAAAATTGCAGAAGTGCAAAAGAATCAAATGGCCTCTTTAAAAACAAATACCTTATATTAATTGACTGTCTCTAAGAGGGGGCTTAATGGCATGCTGTTTGGGCCATCTGGGGCTGGTGACACATGGTAATGAAGTTACCTGTGTGTATAAATGACTGCTTCTGGTATCTTACTCTGGCTGAACTTGAGACAATCTTTCTGAGTGCAAAGAAGTGCAGGATGACTTCCATTACAAGGGGCTGATCTGCTCTCTTGAGGTGCTGAGAACATCCACTTCCTGAGTGCAAGAAGGGTGGCAAAATTGCTCAGGCTTTTGCAGAATTGTGCCTTAAAACTCTGTACCTCTAAAAGATTAACAAGCAAAATAGTAGAAAAACTGAGTGGGCAGTTGCCATGGTGATCATAACATTTGATATCTGCAAATAACACTGCTCCATACATCAGTCATGAGCCAGAATACAAAGATGGCATTTGTTATGACCAAAAGTCCAAATTCTTAGAAGCCTTGACTCATTCACTGTCAGTATATTGATAGTCCATTCAACTTGAAGTTTATCTTTAGTATGAATTTGCAATCAAAACAGGTTTCCTGTTTTGCAGTCCCCTAATGAACTGCCAGGGGTTGTAAAGAGAGAAAACTGAATTCAGAAAGCTGTATGGAGATGGTAACAAAGCAAATATCTGTCAGCACATGGTTTCCTCTCTGCTGGGCAGCTGTAGGTACTGGATTCCTCTTTTACAGCTTTGGAAAGACAAAGGATACAGAAATGGGTTCTTTGGCTAAGCCAGCCTGCCATGGCAATTCATAGAGAACCAAGACAAGAAGTAATGCATCTGTCTCTTCCTTTTACACCCTGTCTTCTAGATTTGTCTGGCTAGAATTGAGAAGCAGAGAACTACAAAAAGGCAGAGTCACCACTCTACAACAGAACAGCTTTTTGGTCTGTTACTATAGAGAGGCTGCTCAGTCACCTTTAAAATAATGTTCTTCTAAATATGTAGCTAGTGCATCTCCTAAATCTGTAGCTATAATTTTGTGAGACATCAGACTTTGACTAACTGAAAACAAAATTTGCTTGCTCTCACATTAGCAGCCATTCTGTTTCTGATTACTAATTTAAAGTTTCCTGTTATTTCTGCTCACAAATCTTAAAGTTACTCTAGTAATAAGCAGAGAGACTCAGGGTTACATCCTCAGAGAATGGAGTGACTCATCAAAGCATCAGTTAAAGACAACATGATGTTGCATAGGCACCTTGGGAAAAGAGAAGATTTTGCAAACTCGTAGAATCCTTCTATTTTAGATAAAATTCCTATAGTCCATTATTATAACATAAAATTGATGTCTTTATGATTATCAACGGAGAGATTCTGACAGCCTAACTTCACTTTAGGCTTGGTCATATTTTTTCAGAGACATCAGTGACTATTTTCTAAGACACAGGGAGATGCTGGCAAGTGCACTTGGGGGAGAAAGTGTTCTATTTCCTATCATCTAATATGGCCATCAAGCTGAGCTTAATGGGACTGACACAGGACTGTATCGACAGGCTGGACTGTTGCCAGTCTTTTTTCCTCTTTTTTTTTTTTTGCCCCCATTCATTCCAAGCATAGAGATTGTAATTGCAGACTGACTCTTTGAAAGACACTGAGTCATCACTGTCTATTCCGCTGCTAAATCTTATTTTTGTATCACTAGCAAGTGCTTTTGAAGTATCCCTGCTATTGGTTCTGTGCTCTTAGTCTCGGTGAGTCTGGGTTTTGTTTGTTTGCTGCAATTAGGCAAAGATTGTGAGTTATGAATAAAGCCTAGGGGGAAAGGGGATAGAAATATTTCTCTCTGGAAAAAATCAGAAAGTGCACATTGTTCTTTATGTTAGCATATGACTCAGACAAGAATGTAGAAGTTTCTGATTCAAGATTTGAATCAGACCATAATTTTCCGTGCATCTGTTGCACTTCTGCATCCGCCTAAACTAGTTTACAGATGATAGTAAAGTTAGGTGTGAAGGTTTAGCAAACTAAAGTTGTCCTTTGACTCACTTGTATAAAAAATACTTTACCTGTAACTTCAAGGAAATGAGGAAATAGTACAAACTTCAATGCAAATGTAACTGATTGATTTACTTCTTTCTTTGAATGCTTTCTTTTGTTTAAAATTTAGTTAGCCCTTGTTTAAAGGCAGATAAAGGTTAAGCAGACATATTTGTACATGATATGAGGAAAGGGGTAATTTCAGGGGGTGTTTTGAGATTAAAGGCTGTTGAGTCTCATCTGAACTGTCTCAGCAGGACATTATGGGAGAGGCAATTGTGGCAAAGCTCCATGTGCTTCTTTGTAGGAAAGAGAAATGCAGCAATACTAAAATACTAAAATACTAAAGAAAGAATATGAGCAGGAACAAAATAAGAAAGTTATGATGAAGCAAAACAGATAGAGAGGAGCAAAAGGGGGAAGGGGAAAACAGGGGGGATGCAGCTCTTCTCCAAGAGATCAGATGCAGATCTTGAAGCTTTCTATGTATATCTGCCAGACACAGAAATCCCCCAGGGTCCCAGCCGTTTCCTGTCCTGCAAGGGACCTGAACTCTTTGCTTAAAAACTCCTTCCTATGTAAAGCTGATAGGAAGCCAGCAGCAGGAGCGGGCAGAGGCCAGCTGGGGGCTGGTCCTGCGTGGCAGATGGAGGCTGTAGTCCACTGTTAGGAACACTGCCATCGATTTCTGATTCCTGTTTGTGTTCATCAGTGATGGTGATTTCCCTCTTTCATTTCTCTTCACTAAGCTTGCCTAGTGCCTGGTACCTATCAGCAAAACCTTAAATGAACCAGAGTGATGAGATGTTCAATCTTAACAGGGATGTACATCAATGAGAGAGAAGCTGCAGACAATGGGAGTCCTCCCCCCCACACTTTACACCGTGCCAATATATGGCACTGCAAAGCATCCTTCATTGTTCACCTACGTTCATATTTTGTCATTTCATAAAATTAGTCCTTTCATGATTGCTAATTACTGTATTTCTCATTAATTTCCGTTCTTGGAGGAAAACCAGCCCTCAGAAACACACTGATTGTTTTCAAATTTGCAAAATTGTTATTCATTGCAGAAACAGGATTGCCTTTTCCATAGAAACTCTCCTAATCTGTGCTGGTTACTAGATCCTTCTGGGAAATAAGTTTTATTCTGCATGCTGTTGAGAGCAAAAAACTAGGAAGTGAAGCTAATGAGAAGCCACTAATAATTACAACTGAAGATCAAAATATTGGAAAATAATAATAAAGAAGATAATTCCCAATTTAAAAAGATCAGGATTGTAATGGATCTTTAAAAAGCAATTATCCTAATGACTGAAACTGAGTCTTTTGGTGAAAGTATATTGCTTTCAACATAAATACTTTCAGAAGTTTCCCTGTTACATGAAGAATTACCAACAGCGACAGGAAGAAAGGAACTCAAAGAGTAATGTCAGTCTCACCTAATTTTAGCTATATAAAGTATGGGTAAATTAGTTAGCTAATTTTCTTTTGTGAAGAACAGAGCGATAAGCACCTACTTAGTGCATTTGTACTGATTCTGAAGCACATCCAAGGCTTATTCAAGGAATTGCTCTGGTGATGCCAGAACAACTGCTTTAGGGCAGAGGGATACCCTTTGGAAGCAGTCCCAGGGGTAAATCCAAAAGAAAACTAGATCTATTTAGAAAACTAAAATAAAGTATTAATTGGTTGTTTTCAATGGCTGATGTCCTGTAGCTTGTCTTGTAACAGTGGAGGAGCAGCACTCATGTGCCTTGGGGTGTAGGAGCACACCAGGACAGAGGGCAAGGTCACACTGTCTGTGATGGAAACCCGAAAACAACTTGATAGCAGCAAGTTGCAATGCAAAATCTGGGCAGTAGGACTAGCACAGTGCTGTAGACAGGCAAGTAATCCTTGCAGTTAGCAGCAGTAATAGACAGATACCTAAGTGCAGCAGGACTACGAGTAGCTTTTACTTCAGAGCTGGTTCACATCTGGCTGGTCTGGAGCACTTCAGAGCAAGTAGGGGTCTGCCTGCAAGAGGGAAGATAGCTGGTGGTCAGGGAGGCTGGTGAGATATACCTGCAATGTTTTGTGTCTCTGCTTGCAGAGGTTTTGATTTGTGCATGTATGCTCTAGGAAGATCTTAGGATTCACAATGTTTCATCTGTTTTGCACCTAAATTTTCTCCCTGTTTTCTTCATGGCTTTAGTAAAAAGTAGGTCCAAATACAATATTCATCTTTCCTCTTCCCAGTGACTTTTCAAACAGTGCTCCCAGAGTAGAAAAGTCTGCATTTGCAATACTCAACACCATGGGAAAGCCATTGCTATGATTTTTTTCTGAGGAAATGCAGCTTCAATTGTGGCTCTTCACAGTTTCCAAGTTAAAAGGTCATTAATTAGACCATGGTGATAGAAGATACTAAGAGTGTAATTGTTTTTGCACCCTCAAGCCATGCCATGAACACTCATGGTTCTTTATAAACCTGTGAAATAGTTGCTGGCTAAGCCCATAATCAGCATCCATGTAGAAGAAGGGCAGAGACTACAAAGGTTGGATCAGGGAAGCACAGCAACTGTTAGATTACAATTTTCTTTTTTTAGTTCACTGACTTGAATCAAAGCATTTGTTTAGACAAAACCTATCCTAAGAAGCAGAAATCCTAACTGGACAGATAAGAGATTGGAAAAGGTCAGCATAGTTTATTATCTGTCCAGTCAAATACAACTTTGGTATGTGAAAGGATATTTAATCTCAGGATTTACAGAAGAGTTCCCCAATGGTATGAGCTCATTCTGACTGAAACCAGAAGAGAGCCTGAGGTGTGGGTGGTGAGGTACTGGAACAGGTTGTCCAGTGAAGTTGTGGATGTGTTCAAGGTCACATGAACATGCTGGATGGGGCTCTGAGGAACATGATCTATTGGAAGGTGTCCCTGCTCATGGCAAGGAGATTAGAATGGGATGATCTGTCCTTTTCAGCACAATCCACTCTGCTTTTGTGTTTTTTTGTGATTGACTGGGAATATTTTGATGTGATGGGCTGCTGTATTAAAGGACTGCTGTGCTAAACTTCCACCAGAGAAACATTTGGCTACTTCAGAGGAAGTGCTGGAGCAGCAAGGGTTTTGCATGGGCCTGCTCTCCTAGAGATATACCAGTGCTTGTTTACAGGTGATAAGGAAGGAAATCTGACTTGTTGGGAGTTTTTTTATGTTAATGCAGGTGCTTAGTTGCAGTAGGAATACTGTTCCAGTTATACCACACTGTAGTCTCAATTTTTATTGCAGAATCCTCCTGCTGTTGATTTTGACTCTGAGTGGCTTTCTTCTTCCTGGGGTCTCATCTGTAACTTGTATTTTCCAGCGGAGAATGGATTTTGATGAGGGATCTGTGGACTACACTTATGCGTGCTGTATTAACTTAAATGTTAAAAATTGTGCTGCAGGCAGTACTTTGTAAGGAGGGGCAAAGCATTATCCCTTCCCATGGGATTTATGATAATGACATTAATCATAATGAATTACATTGGCATCTGTATGGCAGTCATGACTTTTTCCTACAGCTATTTTTTCTGCCCTACAGGGGTTGTTTCTTCTTCATGCAGGTCAATGAGCTTTTGCTGCGATCAAAGCAAACATGCAAATGTAAATTCTTTCTAGAAAGGTACAGGGAAAAAAAAAAATCAAGCACTGGGAGGGATGCATAGTCCATAGCAGATAAAGATACAGTTTAAGAGATACCCTAAGGCAATTTATCCTGACTGGTTTGTTTCAGGTAAATGTCTGGGAGATACTTTTATAATTAAGGCCCCTTCTGGAATAAAGGGCTGCTAACATTCTTTCTAGTTTCAGCTCTTTTTTTGAAACATCAGCTGGTAATGTTAATTCAAAAAACTAGTGGGAATTGCAGTTTACCAAGACCGAGTTACTTCATTATTGTTTTAAATACTATCCCAGGCTTAAGAAAGGAAGTGTGAAAAATAGTCTGAAAAATAAAAAGAAAATTAATAAGGTGAGAAAACATCTCCCATGTGAGATGCCAATAAACTGACAAAATTTTGCTGCAGAGATCCAGTTCCAGACCTTACAAAACACAGAAATTATTGGGAAAAAGCTTCTTATATCACTATAAGAAACTGAAAGGATTCTTTGAAATGTAGAAACTATGCTTGTTCCTCGCTGTGACCTTTTTCCTTGATGTTCCTAGCTGGGACTCCCTAATTTTGCTTTGTATCATTTCCTGTGGGCTTTGGGTGTCTTTTCAATGTAGTTGATTTCTGGAAACTGAAGAGCAGATGGCTAGTGTTTGTAAATTGCCAAATCCCTGTGACTTTAAACTGATAGTTGCCTTGAAAATTTGAGCAGCTCACATAACTATTTAAGGGCTGTGTAATCCTTTTATTTGCTCCTCCCTTACTGTCCTGTATAAAATGAAAACTGAATCACCTTTATGGACTTCTTAAACTGTAGAGAATCTTTTTATTTGCATCTCACATAGTTTAATTATAATACAGTTTAAGAAATTATTTGCATCCTTCACTTTACACATAGATTTAAATACATAGGCTTTCAAATCAACATATTTGATATTATTGACAGATTCAAGTTTTGTGATTCAGCCACATATATTCTACAGTGAGCATAAAATTAGAGTAAAAATAGACAGTATAACTTAAGGTTTTATTTTGCATTTATTTAGCAGATTATGATCTAAAACTTTTGCCTGAGAAATAAATACAAAATACCAGATTGTTTGTAGATTGCAGTTTTTTAAAAGTGCTCATATTTAAAATGAATTTATAAAATCTGATTTAATCTTGACAGTTTTATTGGTATGTCTATTGCCAGCAAAAGAAAAAAAGATAGGATTTATATTTTGCAGTGCATTTTATAGTCATTGTTCTAGCATTTCCTTTATGATAAAAGGAATAAATCAAAATCATGTAACCCACCCTTACATTATTGCAAATACATCAACCAATATTCTGTCTGGATGTTTTCTTTGCTGCAAGCAAAGAATAAAGGATTATTTCTGCATGCTCATTAATCTCACAGAGGAATGAGCTGGGAACTCCATCTCACCAGTATCCCGGAGCACCAAGTGGACATCTCAGTCCCCTGCATGTCTTGAGGTTCTGAGTGTGTCTTTCACCTCTTGCCTTCTTCCCCTGTCTGTGCTTCATCTTTACCCCAGGACTTTTTGCCTTTGCCTTTAATCCTCACCTGATGCCTCCTCATGCCCTGAAAAGCCCCATATACTCACACTTCTCTGCCCATTAATCAACTCTCTGCACAAGAGATACCAAGACAGTTGATACTCATTTCTGCCTGTTATGCTCTCTCCACAGCCTGTGCCTTTTCCAAATGTTTATCTCTAAGGAGGGAGCAGCTCTTCTCTAGGTGTGTAATTCATAGCACAGCTACTTTTAGGCAGCCTGGAGCTATTCATTGCAGTAACGAGGTTATTGATGATAACAAGGTTTTAGAGGTGGCTTTTTTCTTTGTTACTGCAGCTGAGGTAGAGGGCAACACACTTCATCTTTCAGATCATAAAGGGATAGAGACCACAGGAATACAACCCTGGTTTGACATGCTCCAGCTCTGTATGGTCCTTCCATACTGCTCATTGTGTGGACTAGGTGACTGAATTCTAGAAACTACCTTATTTATAAGTGGTTTCTGAATTAATATTTATTGTTGTCACAAGAAAAATAAAACTAATAGTATTACTCTGGTTTTGTTTTTTTTCTTTTGGCTTGTGTTGTAAAGCCTGCATGTCATCATAGTTTAGAGCCAAGTGCAGAATATTGATGTTATTCTACTTTGCTGTTGGTACTTTGTTAGCAGAATATGCTGAAAGCTGACTATATTTCTGTTTTGTTTGGTTCTGATACAATTGCCTCTTTCCCTTCCAATTAGTCACTGGATTATGTGCCTTTTCTGCTATGTTTTTTGAATTTAAGTACCTTATTAACACCTGGCTAAAATCTTACAGACCCAATGGCTTTTCATCTGCAGTAGTATTCAGTGCTTCCCCCCCTTTCATGAAATGCTTCTCTCCCTCCAGCACATCATTTCTTCTACTCATTTCAGCTGTGTGGTTCCTATGGAAACACACTTCCCATATACACTTTAGGTTGTGCTTCAACATTAAAAAAAAAAAAAAGCCAAGTATCGTATCAGCCTCTCCTCTATGGAACAAAGGCTCAGACATCTCCAACCCCCCCATCTGGTACTGCCTGACTCACTCTGGGTTGGGATCCAACCTGTTTGTTTGGGGGGAATGTGGATGTTCTTAATATGTAAATGTGTTTTGCAATAAGAATCTGGGTTTCTCTGCATTTGAGATACTTAACAGGCATGATCTTTCTGGCATGCAAGGTGGGCTGGTGGGATTCATCCTTAATCTTCCAAACTAGTTATGAAAGGATACTGCAGAAAATAACATTTTCCAGGGGCCACCAGGCACTTGCAGGGCCTCAGGGTCATAGTTCAGTCTGTCTGGGCTTCGGTCAAGTCAGATGGACATTGCTACTCTACATGCAGGTACAAACTGTACACAGCAAATAAAAATAATCTCTTTCAGTCATCTCTCACAATCCATCAACAAGTCTATCACAAACAAAATCAACAAGATGTTCCCATTCGCAGCTTTTTGGATGGTAATGCCACAGTCTGTTACAAACCCATCAGATGTTTAGTGCTGGGCTGCTTTGAGAGTGTTTGAACACGTTGCTCTCCAATGTGATGTTTTGCTTAGAGTGAAACAGTCTTTAAATATTTGCACAATATTTGATAATGTCCACTCAGCTGAACATGAGAAGACAGGATAAAGTACATCACATTATTCATATATATTCCCACACTTGAATCTATATAAAATCAGTTTTTCAAAACCCACTCACTCTTTCCAAAGACAGGGGGCTGCTTTATTTGTCATGTCTTTGTGTTATGCCAGTGACCCTATATTGCACATTCTTTTTCTGCTGCATTGCTTTTTAGAAGTACAGAACCCACATGTCATTGCTGCACAAACCAGTTACATTTTAGGTACAAGATGTGATTAGAGATGTTTGCAGAAAGGCAGAAGACAGAGTGAAAGGGAAATAATAATTATCAGTAAGATGGACTGTAGCCTAATAATACCACTTCAGTTTTGTTTGTCTCATGGAAAAGCTGATCAAAACAAAGATCTAGGAAAATTAATTTTGGATAGACTTCAGTAAAACAAGATTTCATTTGCCAATGACAAGAGAAAAAGAAATTGCTGTAATTGAAACATGATGTGGAAGCTTGAGCACAAGATTTAGTTTTGTGGAATAGAACTTACTCTCCTAAGAGTTAATAATCCTACCTAGGCCTGGAAAAACAATTTTAACTAATTGTAGCTGGTAGATTTTGGCTAAAACTTCCGAAAATATCCATGAGACCATAACATCCATAGGGAAATGCTTTCCATTTCTAGAAATAACTGCAGGTTTTAGTAGCAAGTATATCTTTAGCTTTGAGTGATAATACATAAAGCTTCTAAAGACCAGATTACAAAGACTTCTTCTCAGGTAATTAAAGTAATGTTCAAGAATCTATCAAATAGGTGTATTGAGTGACAACTATTAATTTCAGGTTAGACATCTACCTAAACACTTTTAGAAACCTGACTGGTTCTTTGCGTCTTTAGACTCTGACTACTTTTCACACTTTAACAGTAGAGACAGTTTGTGATTTTTCTTAAAATTTTCCCCTAATGTGTTATGCCAGACTTGTCTCAGATTGTGGCTGGTCCATAGAGCTGCTAGATTGTTTTACAAAGCTGGATTGATAATTTCTCTTATGTTCTTATGTTATCAAGCAGCTGCAGTCTCCCCCCTGCAGTTCTCATCAAAAGCTCATTTTGTCATTTTGTGGTGGTGAACTGTCTTTCTGGAGAATTAAAAACAAAAAAAGAAAGAGAAAATGCTCATAATTTAAAGTGTTGTCTCCATGGTGTGTTTAGGCCAATGAGAAGTTGCCCTGCCTGTGTTGTGAATTGACTTGTGTCTTTCATCTGTCTGATCTGTACTATCAAAAATGCTGTTGTGGCAGCAGCAATCCTGAGAACATTTTTCCTAAGGTTTAGCAGAAGTGGAACTATCCAGACTATGCCATCAATCTCTCCATCCAGAAGTGTTCATTGGACAATAGGTGTAGGAGGAGTTCTCTCAGAATCCTATTTTGAAAACATTACTCATTCTTACATGTGCTGGTTAAGGTTGTATATGATTGTTCAGTTGTATAAAAGGTACAGAGAATAATGAGATCGTAGAATGGCTGGGATTAGAAGGAACTGTTTAGATTATCTAGGTCCATCCCACTGCCATGGGCAGGGACAGCATCTGCTAGACCAGAGTGCTCAGAGCCCCATCCAGCCTGACGCTGAGCACAGAGCCTGTCTCCTTTACCAGAGACATGGATTGTATAACAAGAGGTATCCAATCACCAGGCGAAGCAGGATGCTTCTGAAATAGAGCTATTGATTTTATATAGCCTGAAAGTGGTGATTTTTTGTCACCACTTTTCTGCATTAATTACAGTAGCAAACATATGCCAGCAATGGTTCTTCTCACCTTACCTTTGGAAGAAAAACACTGTAGGCAGGGAAGTGTTTCACTTGGATTTTTAAAGTTATCTGTACTTGCATATTACTACATACTCATTTAAAGTAAGATGAGAAGCGATGTTTAAAAGCAAATCTGGTGAGTTGTGTGACTACCTCAGTTCTGTTATGGAATTCATTCCTTAGCCATTGGCTGACCTAGCAAAATGGGGTTTAGCCCTTGTGTGCACAGTCTGAGTTATACTGCTGTATTTCCAGCCATAGTAACTTTCATATTTGCGATGAATATTTGTTAATTGTGAACATTTGCAGGTCCAGGAATGGCAAATGTTCATACTTGCGTAAATCAGAAATAAACGTGAGTAATTTGAGCCCTTTCATCTCTTGGCTGTCCATAATCTTTCCAGACTACTACACTTCAGAGGCATAATGAGCTTTTTTGGAGAGAAATTTGACTAGTGATTATTTAAAGACTTCAACAAGCAATGCTTGGCATCCTGTGATTCCTCAGAAATTAGTAGTGGTTACTGTGATCAGTAAATGAGAAGTTAAGGTTGTTACCATTTGTGTAACTTTTAGAACTGACTTTACACACTTAGCAGCATGTAGCTTGATTTTCAAAATGTGGAGGTGTACAGTGAGGAAAAATTTTCATCTCTTTTCTTCAGGATTTACAAGCTTATAAAGAGTGAAAACCTGAAGCTATTTCTACATGTAACTATATGCTATTTTTTACATGAGATGCATGCTTGTTTTTTAGAGCTTGCATATTTTGTGTTTACTCAGTTTAGTAACAATTCTTCCCACCAAAAAAAAAAAAAAATAAACAACAAAACAAAAAAGCAAAAGAATTTGGCTGCTACTTGTATATTTGTATATTATTTTTCTGAGAGTTTCTGGACCTCTGTATGATTTAGCATAGGATTTGGTTACAGCAATGGAAACACCTTATTTGCAATCACAAGCTCAAGGCTGGGCAGAGAATGTATTGAGAGTTCTGATGAGAAGGACCTGTTGATTGATGAGAAGCTCAACATGACCTGGCAATGTGCACTCACAACCCAGAGACCCAACCTCATTCTGGGCTGCATCCAAAGCAGCATGGCCATCAGGGAATGGAGGGGATTCTGTCCCTCTGCTCTGCTGTCATGAAAGTGAAAGTGGTGCATCCAGCTCTGGGATCCCCAGCACAGGAAAGATGTGAACCAGTTGGAGCCATGAAGAGGAACGAATGACTGGAGATCCTCTCCTATCAAGAGAGGCCAAGAGGGTTGTTCAGGCTGGAGAAGAGAAAGCTTCAGGGGGACATCAAAGCAGCTTTTTAGTACCTAAAGGGGCTACCAGCAAGCTGGAGACCAACTTTCTCTAAGGATATGTAGTGATAGGAAAAGGGATAGTGTCTCAGAACAGAATGAGGACAGGTTCAGATTGGAAGAAATTCTTTACTGTGAGGGTGGTGAGGCACTGGTGCAGGTTGCCCAGAGAAGTTATGGATGTCCTGTCACTGGAAGTGTTCATGGCCAGGCTGGTTGGGACCCTGAGCAATCTGGTCCTCTGCCCATGGCAGTAGAGTTGGAACTAGATGAAATTTAAGGTCCCTTGCAACCCAAACCTTTCTATGATTCTATGAATTTCCTCCATTTTCTTTCTTTTTTTCTTTTTTTCCCATTAAAGGAAATGATGTCTTCAAGTTAGCTCAAACAATACAAGAATCGTCATTTTTTTAATCCTCAAAATTATGGAGAAGAGAAGCAGAAAATACTTTGAGCCATTTCACCTGCACCAAATTTTGGGGTGTTAGTGGCTTGTCAGATTAACAAAGGTAAGAAAACAGGGGAAGGAATGTCCTTACTTATCAGAAAATGTGATATTGGGTCTTCTGAGCTGTTCTGCTACGTCTTCCTAAGTGATCAGTTGTGGTCAAAAAGGAAAATTAGGACCTAACAGTCTTTTAAAACATGATTAATTTATGCTTGTTGTAGTACAGGGGAGCATGTCTCTGAAATTATGTCAGAGAGAGGCAGTCCCTCCTTTCAAAGTTTCAGTGTCAGCCTCTTGATATCATAATTAAATACTGTAGAAATCATTGTCTCTAGGTGAAAATCTTGACATAAACAGAAGGAAAAGTACACATAAATACTTTATTGAAGCACAAAGAAAGAAAAATGGTGTGGCGAAGCTGGCTCTTTAAAGGTTCTGTAATACTGATGGCTGGAGAGTAGAGTTTTCCAAAAGCATTCAATAACGTGATGTTAACAGAAGCAGAGTTAGGCCAATAAGGAATGCTCAGAAAACTATCCGTGAATTACATGGAAACATAGAGTGATTCAGGTTGGAAGTGACCTCTGAAGACCATCTGTTCCAGCCCTCTGCTCAAAGGGTGTCCATCTGGTCCAGGCTACTTAGTTAGCCCTCCTCAGTCAATTTCTTCATTTCTCCAAGGCTGGGGATCTACAGCCACTCTTTATAAGGTGTTCCAGTATTTCATCATGCTCATGGTGATTTTTTTTGCTCTTCAGTTTTTGTCAGGATTTGCTCCTGCTGGAACTTTTGGGCTTTGCCTCTCATCCTTTCTCTGTGCACCTCTGAGAATGATCTCTCTGAACCTGCTCTAGACCTTCCCATTAGGTAGCTGCAGACAGCAACAGGACCCCCTTTTAAATTTTGCTCTTAAGGCTGAACAAACCCAAGTGTCTCAGCCTGTCCTTCTGCACCAATGGCCATGATGGGGTTATTCAAAGTAAGCTACAAATGTTAAGGCAGATCTCCTGCTGTGCTGAGTACCCAACTTGCTTTCCCAGCAGAGGGACAGCTCTGTCAGCCTGCTTTAATCCTGCAGCCCTGCGGAGCTCTGATGTGAATTATTGCCAATGGTAGATGACAGAAGAGATGTGCATTGCTTAGTTACAGAGGAACATCTTTGTTCCGTCTGACTGCTTCTTTTATTGCAAACCTTACTGTAGCAAGGAACAAACAGATTTCTGCTGTCTGCTCTTCTCTCCCTTAAAGTGTCATTAATTAGTTCATAAAAGCATCCACACATCTCAGATGCATTTAATTTCACAATCCCAGCATGCTTTGGAGGATTAAGGATTAAGATGCACTTGCTAAAGTACAGAGGTGAAAAGAGGACTAGGAATGCCACTAGGAAACAGGACAGGAGCTTGTGCCTGGGAAAGATGAAGAGCTCACCCAGAGCACCATTATGCTGGGAAGCACCTGGGTGCTTCATTATACTTTCATGTATTTCAGAGGTTCTCATATGCATTCACATTTTGTGCTTTTTTTGCATAAAATTCCTTAAAATTTAGATTAGTTTCATTAAACGTAAGGGATTTTTAAGCATATTTTAAGGGAGTCTTTTTAATCAAAGTGCTGCTTTTGAGACACTAGTAGTGTTTAAATACGAAAAAAATCCACAAACATTTAAATAAAACCAATATTTTATTAACTTCTATAATGTCAGAATAGGGCTGCACCAATTATATCTCCACAGATGAAAAATCTAGAGGAGGAATAGGTCACAAAGCCTTTCAAATCATAAAAATGTGATCACAGAATCCTACAATGGTTTGGACTAAAAGGGACCTTAAAGATTCAGCAATTCATGTGCTAATTTATTCCAATGGTTATTCATTTTAATGGTTATTAAAGTATGTGCATTGTTTCCCATGTGGATTTTTCTGTCTCTCAATTCCTAATCTCTTCTTTCCATGCGTTCCTAAATGAAGGTCATTAAGTACCTAATATTTTGTCCCATGAAAGTGATCCTACATTGCAACTTCCCTATCTTCTATTTGCCAAACAAAAAGTCTTTGTAACAATTTCTTCCACTCCTCAGCTCTCTTTCTTAGGCGCTATTTTGGCTTTTGCCCCAGTGTTTCACCATCATTTTTGGACTATAGAATTTCTTTCAATATTTTCATGCCAGTTTTCTCAATACCCAAAACCACATTTTTAGTGGCATTTTACTCCTTTTTCTGCTCAGTCTAAGCGCACCAAGCCCACATGAATTGCCCAGCCATTTTTACTGAAAATTCACTCTTTTCAAGCATCAACAGCAATGGCTTTTGGCTTTGTTTATATATATATATATATATATATATATATATATATATATATATATATATATATGTATATATATGTAGTATTCCTTGGTTATCTTCAAACAAATTTCATTCAACTGGGACTAATTTAATAAATTAACCACATCATGAAACAGGGCTTATGTCCTCTAATTTCTGTTACCTTTTCTAACAGTCTTTGTTCTAGCCTACACATAGTCCTTAAAAGGCTTAGTTTTCAAAGGCATCAATGAAAATGCTGGAAAATATGTGGGTTTGGACTTATCCATGTGAAACCCCACTGAATATATCTTCTTTCACATATCATTTTGTGCTTTTAAATAACATTTTGAAATACAAGCCGTTTCCTTGTTACTTAATATGGGCTTTACTAATACTGTATGGTACATAGCCTGTTCATTTGGAAACTTCAGAGAACACGTTGACACTTAAAGAGTATTTTTAATTGGTCTTGTTTTTGCAATCAGGAATGAGGCTGTTTTTGAGAGAGCATATTTTCAATAAAATCATGTCAATGGTATTAGATTCCCATCTCTTCCCCTTTTTAAAAATTACTTTTATTGCACTGATATTAGAGTTACTGCTTGGTGCTTACCCAGGCATATTTTCTGCCCATCTGGATCCCAATTCTTTCAGCCTGATGGAGTTTCTCTGCAGTTCAAGGTTCACAAAGGAGGAAAATTTATAAAATAGATGTATCCTCATATGTCACTTCAGGAGCTCTTAAACATTGATTCGTCATGTCTCTTTATATAAAATCTTCTATTCCCAGTTAATAAACTTTTGTTTCTGCTTTGTTTTTTTGGTAAGCATTCTACTAATTACAGACAGGTATTTCATCCCTTCCATGTAAGAAAAGTGAATCATCCTATTTCTTTCCAAAAGCTGAATAGAAGTATTTTATTAATAGTTCCCTATGTTCTGCAACTCTGTTAAGAATTTTCTTATCTTCACCTAATGATGGATCTACACCATTGCCCAGAGCATTTTTCCCCCACAGAACCAGGAAGAACTTTTCATTGAATCCTAGATTCATCAAGGATTTTGCAAAAGACCTCTAAGATCATCAAATCCAACCTTTAACCCAGCACTGCTGTGTTCACCACTAAAACATATCCACAAGTGTTACACCCACACACCTTTTAAACACTTCCCAGGAAATGTTCTTTGAGCCTATCTTGCCCTTTGTAGAGCCATATCTGTCACTGCTAGAGATTTAATATTATGGTCTGCGATGGCAGAGCAGCCAGTTGGAGGTTCCATGTTTTATGTGAAGGCTTGGCCAACTTCTCAGCCACATGCATGAGGACTGTAGGTAGAACGATGGGCTCCAACTCTGTGGCTGTGATCCCAGTGTTTAACAGAGAGTCCCTGGTGAAATTTGTTTGCATCATGGCATCAAAAGTACTGGTTTTGGTGGCATTTTTTCATATTGTGAAAGTGCCTGGCATTTTTCTGTTTTCTTCCTCTAGAGGCAAATTCTGCTGTAGTTTTTGCTTCAATGGCTATATGGGGAAAAAGCCTCCAGAAACCAACAAATTGTATGTAAGGGCAGAGGGAAAATTATTTCCTCAGCTGAACCCATAAAACCTTCACAAGAGACTCCTGTTTCTCTGTCTTGGGTTATCTGAATGGCAAATTCTGCCCAGAGGCCTGCATGAGCAAATGTGTAACTAACAAAAAGTCATATTTTCCATTTGAAAGCAAAAGGTAACTGAATTTTCACCAAAGTTTCCAGGGAATGCAATAATAATTATATTTTAAGCACTCTCTCAATATTTGCCTAGATGTCTGGGATGCTGATCAATGATACCAAATAATGGGACAAGCTGAGGAGCTCATTGTGGAGATGGTTAGGGGCAAGCAGCCCAGGAGAGGATGTCAGCATGTAAACAAAAACAGAATTCAATCAGCCCTGACTAGCAGGGAGAAGCCAAGTAATTGTCTGTGGGCCCTGGCTTGGGATACTGACCCAGGGTTTAGCTTAGCCCTTAGCGACCTGCCTGACATGTGCAATTACTCAATCCATGGGTGTAAAGTGTGTGTTGCAATTATTGTTCTTAAAGGGTATATGGTTGGGGAAGTGATAAAATGTGTTTTAGATTTTCAAGAGGACTAAGAGGACTGTCCTATTTTGGGTACAGAGAGAGGACAAGTTTGAAGAAACTGTCATCTTGATTCAGATTGAAAATTAGAGCTTTCTGAAAACAAGATCATAGAGAATAAGTTTATTCTGTTTCAGTTCTGACATTTTTAAGAGGCCTAAAATTAGTGCTGGATGTAACAGACAATATTTGGGGGCTTACTTAGTTGTCCACTGTTATCTTCAGTTCCTTAAAAAGACATGAAGGCCAGATGGTGCCTCTGGGGTGAGATGGAGGGAACTCCCGCAGGGTCTGGGGAAGAGAAGGTGCTAAAATCTAGAAGAAACTTCAAGGTCTGAGAGGTGAAAGGATCACAGGAAGAAGATGGGGACTTGCAGTTCATTTCCAGGCTGTAAGAATTTCCGAGGACAGGACAGAGAGAACAGGAGTGCTGATGTGGGGTCTGCTGCTCCTTAGAGAGTCCCTGAGTTAGAAGCAGCAGTGGCTGGAAGCTTGGTGCCTCTCATCCCATGGAGCCATGATCTGCCAGAAGAAAATTGTGTATAATCCCTGCATAATCTCTCTCTGATTTAAAAAAATCACTCAGGTGTCATATATGCTAGTAAACAATGTTTGGCAGTATTCCCAAGCAGGAATATTTTTGCCCTTGCTGTCAAATTGTTAGCAGCTTCCCTGGTCCATTTTGGCTCAGCTCTACATGATTTGGAAGCCAGTTCAGGTAGAAGACCAGAGCCAGGAGCCAGGTTAAACTTTGGGACAGTGGGACAGTTAAGTGGGCTAGACATGAGGCAGCCTGAGCTGCCTCAGGTCATGGGAATCATCTTGGAAACAACTGAGTTGCTAATTAAAATGTGGCCTTTGAGGTCTCTCTAGTAAAAATGTCAGTTTTCTAATAAAACGTCCATTTTCTGAGTCCGGGTATGTTTCCAGTCCAGTTCACAGCTCTAGCCAGCCCAGGGTCCTGTGTCACTGGGGTTATGCCATCCCTGGCAGTGTATGCAGCTTCTGAAAGCAGAGCTGATTGGGGCCCAAACCTACCCCCATTTTGTTAGAGCTTCAAGAAGTACAAAACACAAGCATGGAGTATAGGTTTGGGGGTTTTTTTTAAGTACCTTTTTTCCCAGCAGTCTGAATGTCAGAGGACCAGGACAAATGTTCTCTTTGAGATCTCCAGGCAGCTCAGTGCTGCTGCATGCTGAGCTGCTTTTTGATACTATTCAGTCTTTCCAACTCCTGCACTGGCAGGTTGCCATGAACTTGAGGGTCACTCCTAATTTGCCAATTTATTATTGACTGCTGCACAGTGTACCAATTTTCATAAATCTACATAGGGTTCTATTTGTTTTATTTAATTCATATCTTTTTGCAGTTTATGCTGTCAGTCAGTTTGATGAACTATGGGGAGATAAAACCAGATGAATGAAGCCAGGGGAGCAAATGACACTTTTTGATCTAAAATCCACCTTTATTCTCAGTGCCAATGTGCTTTTGAGAACAGTTGTTAGGAAATGAGCTACATTTTCTAATTGTTCCTGTGCTTCTACATAGAACAGACCTGCCATGATTAACTCGTATGGATGCTCATGCAGGCACACACCAATCCATTTAACTTCTGGGAATTACTTTCTCCAGTTCCAGAACACTTTATCAGCAGAACTGTTTGTGGTGTCTTTCCTGAAGCACAGCATCTCATTGCTGGGCTAGAGAAGGTTAGAAGCAGCAGAGCAACCAGATAACCCCCATGTTTCCTGTAAGAGGAGTTAATTTTTAATGATGATGGCAAAGTAGATCAAAAAATGAGAGAGGGAGATAGAAAGCTTGCATAAGATATATTGAGAGATTGCCTGTTGATTCTCTTCCTTTCTGATGCATATGCAATTGAGGTTGATTTGTGTTTGCCAAGATAGTTAGGATTTGTATAGATACCTGGACTAAAATTGCTAAGAAACTGTGCTGAATCTTTTTCATCCCATTCTAAAGCCCCAAATCAGGGATAACCTCTTTTGGTTTGTTGTTTTCTTTTCTCTCTTGCGGTAGGATTTGTATGTTAAACTAGAGATATCAAGACAAAAGGAGCAAAAAATAAATGATGAAAGAGCAACTGTAGGACTTAATTTGTCACATGTACTCCATTATAAAAATATTTATTGATTTTAGATAGGGTACTTGTCATGTAATAGGAGAAACTGTTCACTGAAAATGCTGCATCTGGGTATTATCAACAGGTACTCTTTCCATGTGGCAGAGGTGAAAAAATAACAAATAAATGAACACCTGCTCTACTTATTTGCCCTTCATGCTAAGTGTTGAGGGAAAACACTTTGGAAGAGTACATTTTGTTAGGATATTATGATTTTGCCAAAATGCCAGGATAATCCATGTGAGTTTCTGGTTCCTGGTATCCCTGTTGTCCTGGTTGATACCTAAAATCTTTAGGCAACAGGGTTGCAAGAATTCTTTATATTAGGCATCGTGATGAGCTCTCTCCCAGGCTGCTCGAACAACTGTAAGCATAATAATTGTCATTTTTCTCTCCTCATGTGTTGGCATGAGTTTGCAGAGGTGAAGTACCTCTTGGCAGGATTAGATCCATGATCCATCAGGTTCCATCTGGATTTACCAAGTGGACTTTAAAATTTTTCTAATCCTAATAATGCTCTGTACAGGACATGCCTTCATATAGCAGGTTGCCTTTCAAGTGCAATTAAAGAGTCCTCAAATGTAGAAAATAATTTGAAACACTGTTTAGATTTCTGAAGTTATAATCTTTATCACAAAGTTAAAATGAGTCAATAGTTCAAATTGATATGGACACTCCCAGTAAGTTTATGTCAAAAAAGGAATAGCTTTTCAAAACTGTATTTTCTCAGATGTCAGTTTCTGTCCTTGGTGATTATATACCATATAATGGCATTTTGCTTCCTGAGTACAATATTAAGAACTAATCAGAGTTTTGAAATGGCTTGTCCCTCTGTCATTTCTCTTTATAGCATATGCTCTTAAATTTTAATGCACTGAATATAGGCTATGTCTTTTTTATAGCAACTATTACATGAGAAGAAATAGGAGGATTTTGGTTTGGTTGGAAAGGTTAAAAATATTTTCTGGTACAAACTCCAATCTAATGCCAGTTGGTGTTTCATGCCCACAGGAAGATTTTAAATTTATTCACCAGGTGTAAAAGGGAAGGTAAAGAAAATCAATCATTTGAAGGGAGCACTGTGTTAAATTAATGCATATTAGGATCCCAAGTGGATTTAATTCTTCCAGAATAAAAGAAGAAAAAGAGGCTTGAGTTTCTGGTAGTTTCATTCAAAGAATGACCCTGAAGTAGCCACATCAATATTAACATGTTAAATTTTAAATAAATTGATTTCATATACCAAATTGATTTTCCCCTAACTTTCTACAAGTCTTCTTAAGTCAAGAAATTTGTAGTTTAAAACCAGACATTTGAAAATTAACTGCAAACCAAGCAGGATATTAAACTCCATTCTTCAGTCTTTATAATATGAGTATAGAAATTATGTTACAGGATGTAAATTTTAATTATTATATGACTTTCAAATGTACGTCTCTTAGGTTTCTGATAAATGCCAAACACATATTTCAGCAATTGTACAAGAAACACCTATATATAATTGAACAATTAATCTAGGCTTGTAATAATTTGCATTTAATTTCCATCAAATGTCTGGATTAATTTATTGTTATTAATATTTTTGTAATTAATATATTTTTCATAAGAATATTTGCACAAGAAATGTAATGCTAATATTTACACCTCACCAGCCAGGAAATGAAGAAATAGTATATGGTTGTGCAAAAGTAATTCTGTAAATATTATCAACATAATGTTCATAAATCATATATGGGCAGAGGGCTTCTCCTAACTCCCAGCATTAATTTGTGAAAACAGCAAAGAAAATCATAAAAAACCTTTAAAGCAATGGAGAAGAAGCCACATATTCACTCCATTATTTGCTCTGCTTTGCTGGTCGGTCATACTCATAAAGGCTTTACCTACTAGTCTCCTCTTTTTATTAGGATATAGGGAGTGTAGTTGAAATATATGCATAGGATTTGCATTTTTCCTTCTCCTAAAATTCCCTGTTATTTCAGCAGGAAGGAGTAGTCCAATGGAATGCTTACTGGAAAGTGATTAAATATACTGGTAGAAAGCAAAAGGATTCCTTCCCCCCTCATAAATTTCTGTGCAGGCTAGCTAATTTTTGCATGCCCAGAACTTTGATGACACTTTCAGGGCCATAGTTTTTGTTACTTTCTAATAGAATACCAGGATATCCATGGGGTCACGCATTGCCAAGACACATTTCATCCATGAAGATATAAAGCTGGCTACAGTCTCCACAGACAGTCATCATCCTAACTACTCTGTCCTTTTGTAGTGTACTGTCCACAAGGTTTTCTTTGTAAGGGTCATGCTGTTTTCTTCAAAAGTAGCCCATTTTCATCATCTTAATGCGTTTTTATACCTTGTTATTGAAATCCTTGTTCGGTACTGGCACAAAGCATTATGGATTGTCTGCTTGCAGCATCTTCACCTCAGGATCATTTTGTTTTCATTCTTCTCATGTTTATTCTGCCCCCAAATAACATTTTAACAATGTATTCTCTGAGAAGTGGGGCTGAAAAAGTTCCTTTAATTTGTATCCCTGCTCAGCAACACTACTTTTATATTGTTTCCTCGTATATACCTCAGACTGACATATTTCTGTCTGCTGTGCAATATTAACATTGAGAGGGCAATATATTAATTTTTTTCTACTTGTGGGTAACAAAATAATAATAATAAAAAAAAAAGACTGGAAAAAAAATCACTGCTTGGACTCTCCAACTGTCACAGAGCTGTTTGCTTTGAAGGTGCTTAGGTGGCCTTCAGGATAAATATTTATATACATCAGTAGTTTTGGTGTATATTCGCAGTACCTGCATGGAGCAGTGCTGAATTGAGAAGGTGAGTCACAGAAGCAGCATCCATCCCAGGACACACAAAACTCTTAAAACAAATGTCCCAAGTTCCCAATTGCTGCCATTTGCTCCTGCCTTCCTTTTCCAAGACACTCTGTTAAAATAGCTATTGAGCTGCAAGCACAAGCGAGAAAAGGCAATCAACTCCCCACTGCTACTCTTAACTTCTATCTTTGGCCTTTATTTTCCATATGCTATGTTTACAGTTCTGGTGTTACCTAGCAGAAAGTTGGGCAGAGCACAGGAGTAGACACCCATAAATTCAAGTGCTGAAAACTGCACATCCTCAGTTTTAACATATACCACCTCTATTCAGTTGTTCAGCATTCCCACATAATTCCCATTTTGTCATTTACAAAATCTTAACTGAATGTTCTTGTTGGATCTACATAGCACGAGTTACTCCTGTAGGGTTTCAATCAGAGATTCTGGTACTGTAGTAAGAATAGGAATTTATATTTCAACTCCTTTAATTCTGCAGCTCTTCAGCTAAAGGTCTTAGAGCACATTCCCACTCCTAATTAATCCTCGAACTAGAAGTAGTTCAAGAACAGAGCAGCTAATCAGTGTCCTGGTTCTTCGGTCCCTTCAGACAGAATCCTCCCCAAAGGGTGGCTTGTCCTTAAGTGCCCAGCTGAGCTTAGACTGTGGAAGTTAGTTACCAGGTGTAAATGTATCAAACTTTTAATTCCAGCTGAGACCACAGAGGATTTGCAAGTTTCACAAACTACTCCATTGTCCGTGGCCTGAATCCAATGAGAATTTATCCTTTTATAAATATATGGTAAAATATATATTATAAAAACAATAAAAATAAGGAAAAAGTAAATAAGGAAATAAGTAAAAAGTTTAAAAGCTAAAAATTAGGTAAAAAATATGTTTTCCCAAATCAGCCACCTACTCCTCCCACCACAGAGTGCACGCAAAGTTAAACTGCAAATCCAAGGAGGATCTTCATGGCTCCACCATTCTTTGCCATTCAGAGCTGTTAACTCATTTGCTTCCTGCATTAGGAAAATCAAGGAGTTGACTTTGAGACCTTCTGTTTGTGTAAAAGATGTGTAAATGATGCTTGTCTGGTTTGCTACTACATTTAAAATTTTAGCTGGTGGGAAGTGTATCTTTAGCTATTTTTCCAGCTCATGGACCTATTAAGTCCTTTATGATTTGCTTTTGATTTGAATATCAAGCTTCAGAAAAAGTTTGACTCGTTTAAAAGGGGAATGGCAAAAGGACACACAAGGTTAAATGGAAAATGAAAGCTGAGAAAACGAAACAAAACAGAAAACGCAAACTAGTTCTGGATTCTGAATCATATCCTCCAAGTTCCTCAGTACTTTTAACCAGCTGAACTAACCTAAGCCATACAGAAAAGAAACATTTTTATGAAATATCAGACTATTCCTGTGATATCTCCTGACTTATTAATGGGTTGCCATATTATTCCAGGTTCACAGGGTGCTATAAAATGCTTTTCAAATGAAATCAAATCCGTCCAGGATGGCACACATTTCTTGCTCTTCTTTACTGCTGACCCTTAAATGAAGAGTTGTTGCCATTCACACCTTCAGAGTGCCCAGACAGTGTGGGAATACACTGAGCATGACAATCCCCTCAAAGCAAGTTTGCCAGGGAACCATCACCCTAGATAGCCAAAAGGATTTCTGGTGAGCGCTGAATTAATTGTCCTGGCATTAGAGCCAAGACAGTAAATCTGCAGTTTCAGCAGTCTCGTGAACCATGCGAGGCTACAGATGATTCCTGTTGAGCTGAAAGAGGATTTTGTATATCTCAAAAAAAGAGTTATTTATTCCTTTCTTCTAGGAGCAATACTTTGCTCTAATGATGCTGTAATTCCACATATTATTTCTTGCTGGGAGGTACTTTCTTAGCACATTCACAAGTAATGCCAAAAAAACTGCAGACGTAAATTAGCTAGAATGTTGGCACACATCTAGGTTGAGTATCACCTACTGTCCTTCTTTGGCTTGTCTGAATCCTAAACTGCTGTGCATGTTCAGGTTCCAAGAACAGCATAACCATGGAGTTCAGTATGAGTACGTTAAACTCACTCATGGTGTCATCTAAGCTAGTTCACTTGGAGCTTGTATCTCTACACTGCTCTGCCATCTGCATTGTAGTTAGTCATCCAGGCTTCAGATTTTCTTTCCTGAAAGAAAACTGTAGGAGGGGAAAACATAATCTGAGAGTGTGTGCGTGCGTGCTGATTCCTGTGCTAGCTCTTTGTCACAATCAGTGCAGAAGGTGTCCTCAGGCAATGCTGCTTATTTTTTGCAATCTACCACAAAGGCAGGGCTGAATTTCATTGTTTCCTCATGAAGACTGTTTAGTGTGTTTGTTTCCCTTTCCATGGACAGCCCCTTGCAGTACTGCGCAAGACTGTCCAACAAAGCAGCTCTGCTTTCTCCAACACACACACTCTGCCTCTTGTGCTGTGCTCTCTGCAGCTACCAGGAAAAAGGGTGCAGCCAGGTGGGGGTCAGTCTCTTCTTCCACACAGCAAGTGATAGGACAAGAGGAAATGGCCTCAGATTTCATCAGGGGAACTTAGATTAAATATTAGGAAAAAATTTTTTTGCTAAATGTGATCAGGCATTGTACCAGGCTGAAGAAAGAAATGGTAGAATTACTGACCCTGGAAGGCTTAAAAAAACACGTAGGTGTGGTGTTTATAGGTGTATGGTTTGATGGTAGACTCAGCAGTGTTGGGTTAATTGTTCAACTCAATGATCTTAAAGGCCTTTTCCATCTATAATCTCTGACTTTTACTGCGATGTCTGTAGAGCTGTTGCTTTCTCCATGTGTCAGTACTTGCTGTAGGTAATGTGAAGGACTATGCCAAGCTGACAGATTTTCATCACCATCCTCAGAGGAGTCAAGTGTATCATTCCTGTGCTGTACTTCTTCCCAAATCAGCCACCTACTCCTCCCACCACAGAGTGCACGCAAAGTTAAACTGCAAATCCAAGGAGGATCTTCATGGCTCCACCATTCTTTGCCATTCAAAGCTGTTAACTCATTTGCTTCCTGCATTAGGAAAATCAAGGAGTTGACTTTGAGACCTTCTGTTTGTGTAAAAGATGTGTAAATGATGCTTGTCTGGTTTGCTACTACATTTAAAATTTTAGCTGGTGGGAAGTGTATCTTTAGCTATTTTTCCAGCTCATGGACCTATTAAGTCCTTTATGATTTGCTTTTGATTTGAATATCAAGCTTCAGAAAAAATTTGGCTTGTTTAAAAGGGAATGGCAAAAGGAAACACAAGGCTAAATGGAAAATGAAAGTTGAGAAAACGAAACAAAACAGAAAACGCAAACTAGTTCTGGATTCTGAATCATATCCTCCAAGTTCCTCAGTACTTTTAACCAGCTGAACTAACCTAAGCCATACAGAAAAGAAACATTTTTATGAAATATCAGACTATTCCTGTGATATCTCCTGACTTATTAATGGGTTGCCATATTATTTCAGGTTCACAGGGTGCTATAAAATGCTTTTCAAATCAAATCAAATCCAGACAGGCTCTCCAGAGGCTCTAGGGAAAGTGCCATATGGCCTTCCTTCCTTCCTTTTAGCTGCTCTTCTTTATTACTGATAGGATCATTCATTTTCTTAAGACTATGAAGCCACCATTAGGAGAGATCAGCCTTCCTAACTAGCAAAGCAAGTTCTTGTCATTGCCCTTGATCAATTTAAATTGCTCTCTTGGGCGTCTGTATATTCAGACCTAACTGAATATCCTTTTTAATTCTCTTTTTTCTGTATTTTTTCAAACACAGGCCTTATTCAGAAAGAGGACTTGAGATTTCACTCTGCACTTGTAGTAAAAGAGATGTCACTTGAGGAAGGAAAGTATTGTAATACAGAAAAATATTATTATAGCAATAGCACTTGTACAGTCCTTTACATCTTCAAAGCCCTGTGCCAGCTAATTTCTTAATTAATCAAAGCATGCACTTTTATTCACTTGTACTTATGAGGACTAATCTTAGAAACTGAAACTATTTTAAAACTGTTCGTACATGAAATTTCATGTGTGTAACATTAAAAGAAAATTAATTTCTCTATTGCCTTGCTGTGGCAGCTAAATTAATTTACATTGTCACTGTTGTTTATTTTGCTATGTGGGATGTATGTATGTTACAGCAATGGAATCTGTCTGACTCAATGTGTGCTATTTTACCATGTATTTGTAAAAAGATAAATTCTCATTGGATTCAGACCACAGACAATGGAGTAGTTTGTGAGACTTGTAAATCCTCTCTGGTCTCAGCTGGAATTAAAAGTTTGATAGATCTCTGCTCTCAAAAGAATGGTGATTCTATCTCACCTACTGCCCTTTGGAGTGTATAGGCAGGGAAATTCCCTGTAACTAGGGATTGTTTTTTTCAGGAGTAGTAAAAGACCTTTACAATTATGCTCAGCTGATTTTGATTTGAAGAAAGGTAGATCTCAGAATTAACTAAACGCATACAGATTTCATGGTAATGCTTAGCTGGATTAGGGAAGCAGGAGAGCCAAATAAGTGCCTTTGCTAGGAGCAGGGTGGGAAGTGACTTGCAGCCCTTGCTACTCTTTGTCCTGTACAGGGGCCAAGATAAGCTGGGCTTCTGTAAAGTGATGCAGACTGAGGCAGAGCAGTGGGATGGGTCTACCATAAAAGAGAAAACAAACACCTGTAAGAAACAAAGTATTTTTACACCCCATGATCATTGTTAACACTTAGGCTTCTTGATATTCCTGCTCTTCTGGATGATATTATCTGGTAAATGCCCAGGCCTTTTTTAAGTCCTGCTGGCCTTTTTGCTTTAGATATACTCTGACAATGCCATCAAAAGGCTATGAGATGAAAGGATAGAAATCCAGGCTAAAAAGGTATCCAGTGTAAATCTAACCAAAAAAAAAAAAAAAAAAAATCAGTAAAGAAATTGAAGACTGCTAAATGCAGGACACTGGATAAATACCTCTTTAGTTAGTAAGATGGCATTTTAGGTCACATGGCAAGGATTACTACCCAGAGCACTGGACATCCATACCATGTGGTGTAGCCTGGAAATAATCTCTGTTGTCGCACAGTTTTTCACCTTAAACTCCAGGTCCACGCTGTGGAGATCCTGGAGATGTAGTTTTGCTTCATTGAGGTACAAGTGACCAGAACTAGCTAATTTGTGATCTTGGTAGTCTCTGCCTGTATTTCTTTTTAATTTGAAGCTACCTTTGCTTCTTCTGCTCTTGTTATTCCAGTTCAATTCCCTGATTTTTCCCCAGTGATCTGTGTGTTCACTTTAGACAGCAAATGAGATATCCATGATGTGTAGTCAATATAGTCCATGTGATTATGGAAGAAAGAAGTAATGTTTTGGTAACAAATGGGAAGACTTTTGTCGTATTTGGTTTTTTTGGTTTTTTGTTTTGTTTTTTTTTTTTTTTCATTTTTAGATCACTTCTATTTTGCATTTTGAAGTGTAGAACATCAGAGTCGATACCAAATGTGTTTGTTACAAATGCCTTAAAAATACATACTATATATATATATGTAGGTATACAGAAATCTGGCAGCCATATGGGATTTTCACACACCTGTCAGTGGAGTGAGTATGTTTGAATGTGAAATCTCACATTCCATACCAGAATGTAAGAACAGAGCCCCAAGGGCATGTGTCATGTGTTGAGCATATCAAATCGCCTCAAAGGTTGGCACTTTTGCAGAGCACCACATTATTGACTGTTATGGCAATATCAGCTGTATTACCCATGGAAAGGTAACATGGAAGCCAGGAAAACTAATTAAAAATTGTAAGTGTGAAACAGGGTAGCAATTTTTTTTGGAATTGTGGCTCTTATATAATGCCGCAGACTGTGGTTTATGCATGCCACCTACACACAGCTATGAAATATTGCTGTGGCTTACATTAGCGAGATATTGGTCACTCTTACAAACATTTTCTTCAGCGACTGGGAGCTGAATTTTAGCGTGGATGTTATGTTGGTCAAGGACATTCAACCATGCATTGCTTGTGTCTTGCTCAAGTGGCAGCAAATTGTTATAAGCCAGTGTCATGTTCATACAGATCCTTGGGAAGCCCCTTAGAGTCTGAATGGCTAAGGCAAAACAAAAAAGGAAAATAGGGCATTCTGGCATATATGGTTTGAATCTGTCTCTTATAAAAAACAGGTCAGAATACCCTAATTAGTGCACAAAACAACAAACTGTTGTAATCAGGCCATTTTAGGGAACCTCCATGATATGCACGTGAAATATATATACCCCTGAGAACAGAATTTGGCTCTAAAAGCCAAATCTAGTAGCACAGGGATTTTTTTTGGTGGCTTTGTTTGTTTGTTTTGTTGGGGTTTTTCTTCTGTTTCTTAATGAGTCAGGGTTTATCATTTGGAGTATTTTCTGCCCATATTGGATTATTCTCAGTCAGCATCACTGGAGAATCCAACTACTGGATCTCAGCTGTCCTTTCCTTTGAGAAAGACAGAGACATCAAAACTGTTACTCTGATTAAATCCTGATATGTCTCCCCTACATTCTGCCACCCAACTCCAGAGAGCTTTTCCTTCAAATAGGCTGCTGTAGTAAGAGCCAGCAGCACATGCAGAAACACTGCTCATGCCTCTGGCCTGGAGTGAGTTTTTTCTCAGATTGTAGAGGTGCTGAGCACAAAGAGACAAATGAGGAATGGGGTGGAACAAGCAGCTGAGAACAGGAGGAAAGGGAGACATATATATATATATATATATATATATATATATATATATAGGACTGTCTTTTGCTATGCATGAAATGCAACACCCTGTTCCCACATTGTGACGCACATCAGTCAGTCCAGATGGTGAGAAGGGTTGGGTTTCTGCCTGGGGCTGCTGGCACAGGCTTCATTTGCATTCCTCAGCCCAGTTGTTCATGGAAAAGCATCCAGGCAATGCACAACCACTCACACAACTGTGCTCACCTTCCCAAGAACAGCATTTCTTCATGCCACCAAAAACTGGGGAGTTTTACAGGCATGGGAAATAAAAGGAGCTGGGTCAAGTGTTCAGGTTCCAAATGGAACCCTCTAAGAATCATCACCAGTGATGTAGAAATAGAAAATCCTTTTGAATAAAGTGTTCATTCATTCTGTGCTTGAACAAATAGCCTTGAGTTTGTGTAAAACACATACAAAATTCCTGGAGTTTAACTCTGAAAGAGCAACTTATGTCCCCTCATAAAAAAATGCAATAAAAACTCTTTTCCAGTGGCTGATCCCTGGCTGTGTTTTACCATTACCATAACCAGTTTTGCTTGTTAGGGGCTAATTCTGAGTGTCAATTTGTGGCATGTGTAACAATTATGATTGTTATTGCTGTAATTAATCCCATTTGAGAATGTTTAGCTTAATTGATTGGATTAATGGGTCTAAGCTTCAGGTGTTTGGTTCTCTTATTTTCTACCTATACATTGACTTTAAAAACTATGCAAGCATATGGGAAAAAGAAAGCATTATAGAAGTGAAGAGCATTACAAATGCATCCTTATACATCCTTATAATTTAGAGTATGTTCTTAAAACCTTTCAGGGTTTTCAGGAGGATTTTAAAATGGGCACGGAATTTCACCTAACAAGTATATTGCTTTTAACAGTCATTCTGCCTGGAGTAATATGTTTAGGTTATCTGTACTAATGTCCCTGGAATTTGCCTGAATAATTTCCATTCATGATAGTAGAAGTAACGAACCCTGTGTAAGTCGCTAAATGGGAACTGTGTCTTTAAGAAGGGAAGATTTTATGAAGATTTAGAAAAAAAAATAGTGAGAATTTTTACCTTGAGGATACTGAAACTACATTTACTACTGCATTATGAAATGTTTAAGTGCAGAATTTGTATTGGTAGATGGTCTCTTTTCTGAGTATTGCCTCTCCCCCAAGTGCAGTTGCTCATTCCACCTTAACAAGGTGCAGTGATTGACAGGTAGAGATGTAGCACAGAGCAGAAGGTGGGAGTGTGCTCTATTGGTTTGTGCTTGTACATCCTGAGCACCAATTACTGTCACTGCTGCCAGCACTGATGTGTTTATCAGGATGAGTTATAGCAGAATATATGTACACAGGCAGTGTGTATGCTGGATGACCACCCCCTGTGATGTAAAATATGAGAGTCTGGGAGCTACCGTTTTATAATTCATCAGGTTCAGCAACTGAGTGTTGTTGGTTGGCTTAGTTATAAAGGCAAGTGTGACCGAACAGCAGACAGGAGCATCTTGCATTGAGAGTCCTGCAAAGCTGCATTTGGTGACTGGGCTCCGCTTTTGTTCAAGTGAATTCAGTCCTCGGTGAGTGATGGGGGTTCTGTCGAGCTAAAGCTGTTATTATATAAGCTGGGGAAACCTGCCTGCTAGTTTAATGTGTATTTTGCTGCTGGAAGTCCTTGTCTGTGGTTGTTTTTAGATTTTGCAATATTTTCAGTTGTGTACGTTACTGGCACAAAATGAGATGAAAAGAAAAATGCAATGATGAATTATTCACCATCGTGCCGCGAGGATCTCTTTCCTAGCTAAAGTTACTTTTCTTTAGTGAGTATGTTGGGGGTTCAAAGAAGCTACAAACCAGCAAATCTACCTGTCATTAAATTGCTTTTATTAGCACTTAAAGAGAGTGAGAACTGTGGCTTTTGTAACAAAAGGAAGGAAAAGAATAAGCAAATATCAGAAGCATTTACAAATTCTTTGCTTTTTGTACATGTGGCTTTTCAGATGCAGCATTAAATCTTTTGTGTGCAGTGAGGGGCTGCAGAGAATTTGAATTGTATAGCTTTTTAATTAGATAATCAGTAAACCAGTATCTTTTTTCTGGTTTTGTGGTAATATGCTTAGTATCATATTAAAATGAATGATTCCCCATCTTGCATAACAGCAGTGCTGAAATATGTGTAAGATGAAAGGCAAAGGGAGACTTTGAAACAAACTATGGAAACATGCTGTGGCACAGCTACACATAGAAAGGTATATTTCCTATAGCAACTGCATGACTTTTTGAATTTCACCAATTTTAGATTCTTTGCTCTAATTATCACTAGCTTCTTTTTGACTTCTGTATCTTTTCAAGCAAGCTCTCTTAATAGGTCGATATTATCTTGCCCGTAAGCTCTAAAAATCAGTAAGCCTGCAATTTTTTTGTTGTTTTAATCAGAAAGGAATTGAAAAGCAGAATTTATGAAACTGAAATATTAAAATTGCCATACAATATCTATATGTCTCCTCAGGAGATGCAAGTGGTCATGAGTAACAATTCTACTTTTTCTTCTATTAGTAGCAGTATTATAGTCATTGCTTTTGTCTCATTGTACCTGGTTTGGGGTTGTTTTTTCGTTCTCTGTGGGTTGGAGAAGCAAGTTTCCAAATATCCAAATATCCAAGTATCCAAATATCAAGAGAGCTTGGCAGAGCAGCACCTGTTGTCTTATTGCTGTATTATTAATGCATAGAGAGAGACACTCTCTTCCAGAGACCTCTCGCCTGGTATCACTCCAAATTGTTTACTCTGTAGTGATTTAGATTTGTATTGTGACTTCTCACTTAGGAATAATTTGTTCAGTGAGTTATAGGTGAAGCATCAAAGCTGCAGGACTGTTCCCGATTTAATTAATAAGGTATCTCATTTTAGTGTAAATTTTTATTTAAAGAGAGAGGCTATTGGCAAAGTGGCCTTTGCCAAGCAGATTCCTTTGCCAAGCAGACTTCTACTTACTCTTTATAAATAATAAATTTGAAAAAAATCACAATTTTTTTGTGACAGTTATTTCCTGGCAGCCCAACAGGCTAGAACCTATTTCTAGGAAAGAATGTATACCTTTGTCAGCAGTACTTTATTTAAGAGCATTGCACTGCTTCTTAAGCATTCAGATCTATTTTCAGTGACCCCTGTGCCAGCAAATGGGTTTCTTGAAGTGTGAGCTTCTGGCTTTGCAAGTTCTCCTCCTTTCAGAAATCTGTGATACTGCATCCATCTGTCTAGGCATTTATATTGCATGCATCACAATGGTGTAATCTCAGCAATATGAACATTAACCATGTAAATGTATGTACTGTAACTTAGGAAGTATAAATTAGGACAGGAAAAGCAACCCTAAAAGGAGAAAGTTATTATATGGGCATATGGGCTCCTCTTGTGGGAACCAGAGATCCAGACTCGCTATTTGTTATTACACAATTAAGCTGACAACTAGTCAGCTCTAGGAGACTAGTTCAATCTCCAGGCAGGGGTATGGAGGCTTGGCCACAGATAAGAGCAGCTTCTCAAACTTCACTCCAAATAGGACCAAGGAAAATAGGCAGGGGATGTGGCAAAAATCCCATTTTATCCTGGGTGAAGGCCTACTGCTCCTTTGTGGTCATATCCTGGGAAGGATGCTGAAGGAAAAACAGCAGTGACTAAGAACTGTATTTCACATCATCTCTATCTGGAGGACACAGATGCTTTATCTGGATATTACTTTGGTCCTGTGTTCCATGCCTCCCACCTGGCAGTAAGTGACAGCAGTGCTCTCCGTGGAGTGCTATGTATTAAATGTCCTTAGGGCTGGTCCAGGAAACAGGCATCCCTGTTTTTAGTGCTACATCCTGCTGGAAACACTCTGCACCACAACTCCAAGAGTGTGTTGGCTTCCTGACCATTTCTGGATAGAGGTAGTATTTTAGGGTTGATGCATAGCACTCTTGGGTAGCAGAAATCTGCTCTCCAAGAGGAATCTTGCTCTGCTTTTGCCTTTTGGTTACACATGAAACCAACCCACATTATTTTTTGTATAAAATATAGATGTCCAGGAAAAATATCTTAGATAAAAGTCCTGAGCTCAGGAATTGATTTTTTTATCTTTTTTCTTTGGTCTGAAAAACCTCCTGTTTACTGACCTTCAGGTTTGCTGTGAAGTCCCATGGCAGTTTGTGGTCAACATTTTTGACACAATAAATTATTGGATAAGCCAGCATTAGTTTTTGGAGAGTTATTTTTTGGTTTGCAGTAAATACAGCTAATGTGTGTCTGTGTAGTTGTGTGACTGTGCTCTTTGTGTAAAAAGTGATTGAAGATGGCAGCAGAGGTGTGTAAACTCACAAGTTTGTATGCCTGATACACTTCTGTTTTGCTCTTTCAAGCACACAGTACACAAACCATGGTTTCAAATTTTCAAATAGAGCAATACATTTATAATACTGAGTCTTGAGCACAGAAATACCTAATGCATAAAATTAAAACTGTTAACTATATATTAGTTCTTTCTTTTTATTGGAGAGTGATGAAGTCTCTGTGAAGGCACTGTGCTATTTTTAAGAATTGTCAGGTTTGAATTCAGATGGGTGTGAAACAAAACTGTACAGACACTGGAAATCATAATGAGGGGCTTTCAGGGAGAGGGCCTTCACTGGAAAAATGGGTGAAATGATAGGTGAGACATGTAGTATCCTCAGTGTTGGCAATAGCCAATGCAACTTTATGGAAGGGAAGAGATAAAACATAGTAAAGGATGACAATTTGTCAGTGGAAACCCATAGAGGTTTTTGTATATCCAGAAGACTAGGGAGAAACTCCATTTTAAAGGACTATCTAACACTCAGTGCACAGTATGCCCTTTGATGTTAGTTTGTTCTTTGTACTGTGACTGAAATACATGTAAAGGTCTAATCGCACAGAAGAGTTTTTGGTTAGGTTTTATATGACTGTACAAGCAGGAGGGGATATTCAAGTTGTTAAACCCATGAAAGGCTCACATGTAAGCAAAATACATCTCATATAATGCTAAGTTCAGTTTGTTTGTGGATTCAAGTGTTTGGTTTGTTTAGTGGCTCCTTGTGTCTTGGCATCTGGATGCATTATGCTGTTGTTTTTTTTTTTTTTGAAGAGAAGGAAAAGGAACTATTAATGTAAGTATTCTTTTCTGGGGAAGAAAAAAAAATAAAAGCAACTTCCTTACTACTAGATGGTTAAAATTACAAACAGATCTCTCAGTCCTTGAAACCTCACAGGTGAAAGGGGTGTGTTCCAGGCTAGTAGAGATGGTTTTGGAGAATTCAGCACCAGAAATCAGTGGGAGCCAGATGTCAGTGAAACAAAGGGATAAAAGTATCTGTTTTGTGAATGGCATTTAATGTAGTCTAGATGACAGAAAACATGAAAAGTATTCATCAAGACTCCTTTCCAAGCTCATATCAGCTTTCTGTGGAGTTTTTCCATGTTTTTAGGGGGCATGCGTGGTCAGAAGGGTGCTGGTTGCTAGAGCTGTGTCTCCACTACAGAGTAGTTAAGGCCTATGGAGAAGCTGCCCATTAACAGAGGTGTAGGTTTTGACACACATCCAGAATCATCTCTGGTAAAGGCCCTACAGCTTTGAGTCCTGCAGGCAGGACTTGGATATATATCCCAAGAAAGCTGCACAGAAGGTCCCTGTGCATTACTCTAGGTGAACACTTTTCAGCTTTTTCTATCATGACCATGTGCAGAGGAAAAAAATCTGGGGACACCCTTGTATTAAAGTGGCCCCAGATGAAAGTGGCTGCTATAATCCCATCAGATTGCAGGCTGAAAGCACTCTGAAATACCTGAAGCTTCTCTGGTCCTGAGTTTTTTGTCCTGCCTGGAGTAATTGAAGATGGAGAACATTTGTCATCCCACTTGCAGTAAGCCAACAGAAGTGATGGTCTTCTGCAACAGATCCATTTGTTGTCTGAACAGTAGTGGTGTACTCTCTTCTCTCCTGTTCTACTTAGTGGCTGGTGGCCTAAAGCTTAATACTGATACACAAATTTTATTTTGTTCCATAGGAAAATGCTTATGGCATCAACAACTTTCCACTTGGGAATTCCAATGTGCTCACTCAAAAGTCATCCTGATAAAACTGCAGATGGAGTTCTCATTACCAGAATACTTTCATAATGTTAGCAGAAATCTCCTGTTGTTTTAGTCAGGCAGAAGAGTAATGTGGATTGAAAAGAGTTTTTTAAATCCTGAGAGTTAATGTCATCTTTACATTACACTGGTCAGTGTGTTGTGTTTGAAGAACCTGCAGAGTGGCAGAGTGAGACATGGGCTGTCCCTTCTAATTCATTCCTGTACTCCTGAGGAGATGTGTCCTGTTCTGGAGACACCACAACCCCACCACTCTGTAAGCATGGTTTGCAATACTGTTTGTGCTAGGTTCTCAGGAACTGGTGCAGTGGCATTTGAGCTAAGCAAATGCTAATTTAAGAACCCGCTATTATCCCTTTTGTGTGTTGTGGTAATAACCTTTAACATTATAAAATAATAAAGAACTGATTTAAATGTGTTGTGTGCAGCCCTATGCTATAACTGAATAAGTGAGTGAGCCAGGCAGGCTAATCTATTCACTTTGTTGTGGGGAGTTTTTGTTTGGTTGCTTTTTTTTTTCCTTCTATTGCTATTTATTTCCATATTTTAAGGAAATTATACTCTCAGAAGCATTTCTTGCTGTGTTTAGTTCGGTGCTCCCAAGTAGAAAAAAATATGCACAGCAGTTAGTAATACTAGTGGTATTTAAGTATTTAAATATTACTCACTAAAGAAAATCTCTACTTTCTTTCAAAAAATCTACTTATATGTTTCAAGAAGGTATAAACATAAATACAGTATGCAGTACTTTTTCAAGTAAATGCTATTTTATTCTCTCTGTATTTATTTACGGTACTGTTAATCTCTGTTTACAGGAGTAGATCTTTGTCCCTCACTACCAAAATATTCCTTGTGAAAGGAATCTATTATTCCAGATAGAAAAGTGATAATAGGCAAAGCCATTATGTGCTGTCAGTGTTCCATGGACTACCCCTGCCCTTCTCAGGCAGGTGTTTCTGGTAGACATTCCATAGGAAGATGACAGTGCACACTGGCTGCTGCTGGCTTTGGGTTGGGCTGTAGTCCAGAAATGCAACATAAAATTGTTAGGTCTTAGGTGAAACTCGGCTGTTACCTGTACTGGTCTGTATTTCTTCTCTTTGAGGTACAACCACAAGCGTTAAATACTTTAGTGAAATGTACCCATCCAACACAGAAACAAGTTTGACAGGAGGGGAAAATAACACTCCTCCATTCAAAACACGCGGCTTTCTAGATGTGGAATTAATTTCCTTTCACATTTCTTTGCAATTTGTTGGTTAAAAACCATAACATTTTCTGTAGATATTCTAAAATGTTCTTATTAAAATAAAAGAAAGTGTTCTGTGATACTGAATGCACTTTAAACATTTGCTGTTCATGCTTGGTTTCTTCTACTTCTGTTCAATTATTATAATCTTTGAATTCTAATGGTAGACTGGTCTAATTGTACATGATACCTGAAAGAGCCTTACAGAGAATCTTGAAGATTTTTATGGTGGCAATTACATGTTGGCCTTATAAGGTGATGTGGTGCAAGAATTTTCACGCAAATCTCTTTATTTGGTTTTCACTCTTTCAGGGCATCTGACCCCTGAAATGAAAACACTTGTACTCAGGTTTCTCCCATCTTTTCAGAGATGCAAATAAATTCTGCTTTGTTTTTGTTAAATTCATTTCTGTGCATAGGTATTCAGTGTAGGGATCTGAAATAGGAAAAATGCAAGTGCTAGAAGACAGGAAGCAGTCAAATTTTAATGCAATTTTCTAGTAGAATTACTGTGAAGTGCATCTGTAAATTTTAGTTCAGTTTTATATACCAATCATAAACTAGTCCGGCCTTTGCCATACACTATTCATAAGACTTGGAATTCAACATTTTTCCTGAGTTGTTTGAGATACTTAATATAAAATGTGGATAAGTTGCTAGCCAAAGGAGCAGCTAAATCTATCAAGATCGAAGCACTGACATTTTCTGGTTTGGTTTATTTTTTATATTCTTGTTTAATGGAAGAAGAAACAAGCTTAATCTGTAGAAGTTGTCTGTAGACCTGTCAACTAAATCTTAAAATATGTTTGATCAAGAATTATTAATTTGTGTTTACCATAGGATGTCTTTTTAGGATGTATTAATGTTTGAATTTTTGTTCTGAAAAAATGGTATCCCTACTGGCAAATTTCATTTAGATTAAAAAGTTGATTTTTTTTTGGTGAAGAAACATATTTAATCTACTGGTTCTCCCAAAAAAAAAAAAACAACTTGAGTTTAACATGCAAGTGAATGACTTGAATGCAAATATCGAAGTTACTCACTGAATTTGGTAATGGAAACTGTAAAGGTGTAAGCACTTAAGTGGAAACATCCAGAGCCTGATTGGGATCTTACAACATTTGCCTATAACTAAAATCCTGGAATTCAAAGACCAGCCTGAGAGCACAAATGTAGTTAATGTGTGTCTTAACCTCTGGTTAACATCTGTGAAGCCTGACTCAGCCTTTCATCTTCTGGTGGATATGTCTGTTCCTGACTGTGACTCAAACTATTGGTAGGTCTTTCACACAAAGCTGTAGTTAGATTCATCTGCTCAGCCTGAAGGTCAAGAATGATTTTAATTTAGCCACTGTTCTGTCCTTTGATTTATTGCCAGTGCTTCTGTAACTGTGAATGACAGCCTTGAAGAGGATACCATTGATATATGGAGTTTGTACTGCAGTCTGTGAAACACACCAGGATTCTTCTGGACAATTGTAAATTATGTTAACATGATTTGCAAGATCCATCCTCTTTCAGATTAATTACATTAAGTTGCCATATAGAATTAAATATAACATATAATCTTGGGACATCTATTTTGTAGTGAAGCTCCTTCTCAGAGAATCATTTCAGATATTATGACTCTAACTTCCTGAATTTTTGTTTCAACTTAATTTTTTGTGAGGCTGGTTAATACAGAAAGCAAAGACCACTCGCATGCTGTCAGACTGTATTTGAGCATATGAGATATGTGACATCTGCTGCTGGAGATTATGCCCTAGGGAATTCCCTAAATTCCCTTATTTCAGAAATGTGAAATGCAACCACCTCTGCTGATGAAAGGGTAGGAAGATGAATGCCAAACATGGAAATATTCTGCATTAGGGGAAAAACAAATCAAAACAATTCCCCTTTTTTGAATGATAACCAAATATGTTTGTGGTGTGTGTGTGAATAAATCTGGTTTTAAGCACTCACTTAAAAGTTCTACAAGCTGCACACATTTCAGTGTATTTAATTCACAAAAATATAGTGCTTAGTTGATCTTCCCTAGGATTTGTACTTGGACTCCACCAACTTCAGGTATTTCAAATATAGATTCTTAGTCATCCCCTCTAGTGCTAAATGCCAGCAATTATAAGTACTGGCTGACTCATTTCTATACTCCATGAGTTTTCATGGCTGTTATAAAACTATGAAAATGCTGACAGAACTGCAACCATCATGGGTAATGCCTGTGTCAGGGTTCAATATTAAATATAGCCAGATATTAAACCTTTATATTGCTGTACCCAGTTGTTCAATAGCATTGTCACGAGGGAGAATGATGCGAGCCAGGGGACATTAAAACAGCTAAGTGTAGTATTTTATTTATTCTAATAATCTTTGCATTCAAAAAGGCTGAAGTTGTTAAATGTACGTTATCCTGCCAGTGGGTTTTACCAGCTCTGTTTTTCTAAGCATAAGAGGAGAAGGAGCTTTGCTTATATATTACATTTGTATAACTGCAGAGAATTAGAGCTATTGTGTCACAAACCCACAGAATAGTAAAGGTTGGAAGGAAACTAGATAATCTGTTCCAGTGCCAGCTGCCCTAGAAGAGTCAACAAGGGCAGGTTGCTCAGGGTCACGTAGAGTCAAGTTTTTAATATCTCTGCTGCTCTGGAAAATCTGTTCCCCTATCCAATCATCCTTAGAATAAAAAAGTTTCTTCTAATGTTTAAATGGAATTTTCTGTATTTCAGTTTGTGCCCAGTGCCTCTTGTCCTACTGCTGGGAACCACTGAGAACCATCTTCTTTACAGCCCTCCATCAGGAATGTAAACTGGCTAAAATCTTTTCCATATGGCACTACTGTCCCCACTTCACCAAACCATTCTGTAGTGTTTGAGGTATGACCTCTAATATGCCTTAAATGTGGCAAGAAGGAGCCAGACTTCTCAAAAGACATGTGAATCCTTCTCAGTATTCTGGGAGTGCTCTCAGGATCTTCCCAGATGTGAGGTCCTGGACATTACTAAATATCATTCTTGGAGTTCAGAATTTAAATTAGACAACATTACTTTTGTCCAGTACCTTTTCCTTTTTGTTCAGACTTGCCAAATGCTTGCTTAGAAGTAAAGTTCACTTTGAAATTTTGGCAGGTAACGAGACTTCTAGGTTTGACTGCTATTCATCCTTCTATGTAGATAGTAATTATTTCTGAATCTGCCTGCTGGAAATTAAACAGAATATCTTGCAAACAAAAGAAACCTTTTCTTAATTGGGAGACTGCTCTACATGGCACAGAGTGTGAAAACAAAAGCATGCTTGCATAATCTTGTAGCTGGCTTCAGCATTGGGTTGACCGATTAAAGAAAAATCCTCTGAATAGGGTATGGCCTATATAAAAGAAGTTAAAACCTCAAATTTGCTTGCATTTGTCAGCATCCTCTTTAGCAGCCTTTCTACTCCAGAGATTTCCCTTCTTTCCTTTCAGTCTAAGTTGTTCTCATTAAGTTTTGTGATTACAAACAAGGCTTAGCAGTATTAAGTGACTAGATATTTTTATGGCCAAATGGGATTACTTTGATAATTGGCTCTGATCTGTTGCAGAACTTGTTCTCCTGTACTTGCTGCACTGAGTCTTGTAACATGACAGAAGTACCACCCACCTAACATTTACCATTTCCCTTTGATCCTCGATCTCTTCAGAAGTTTGGTTTCTTTTCAGCTGAAGGCAGCATATCGCAGCCCTTCCAGAATTTTTTACTACTTTTGACATTGTCCATGCTGGTGACTTCAAAACTGTGTCACGAAACTGTGATGAAGAATGACAAGGCTTAAAATAGGGACATCACCACAGCATTCCATGCGGCCATTTCTTTCCCAGGTCCTCAGTCTCAAGCATTATGTAGGCAGGCCAGACTGTGCCCTCTTTACTCAGGGTAAGTATTTGTGGCAGATCGAGCTTAAGGGAAGTTGATAGAAACCTCCAGCTCTGAAATTACAGACTGATAATAGGTATGGTGTCATCCACCAGCAATGATGGCGTTTCAGATCCATATTCCTTGATGCTGTGTCACGGTTTAACCCCAGCTGCAAATCAGTCCAGTGCAACTGCTCACTCAGCTCCCCACGGTGGGATGGGGGAGAGATTTAGAAGGGTGAAAGGGTGACAAACTGTTGGGCTGAGATGAAGACAGTTTGACAGGTAAAGCAAAAGCAAAGCAAAGCAAGGAATTAAAAAAGTTAATCATTTTCCATGGGCAGGCGGATGTTCAGCCATCCCCAGGACAGCAGGGCTCCATCAAGCCAACAGTGACTTGGGAAGGTAAACACCATCACTCAGTGTGAATGTTCCCCTATTCCTTCTTTTTCCCCCAGCTTTACATGCTGAGCATGATGTGAGATAGTATGGGATATTCCTTAGGTCAGGTGGGTCAGCTGTCCCACTTGTGTCCCCTCCTGACTCCTTGTGCACCCTCAGCTTCCTCACAGATGGAGTCGGGTGAGAAGCAGCAAAGGACGTGACTCTGTTCCAGCCTTGCTCAGTAGTAATGAAAATATTCCTGTATTATCAATGCTGTTTCCAACAAAAATTCAAACCACAGTCCCATACCAGCTACCATGAAGAAAATTGCCTCTGCCCCTGATAAAACAAGCTCAGCTTGCAAGGACAGATCATGTGATAAAGGGTGTCTGGCCTGGGATAAGTAGACTGGTCAAGCAATCAGAGCAGTCAAGAATGAATAAAAACTAAATAGCTTCTTTTCTCTCGTCACGGCCACATGCTATTTTACAGAATAGAAAGATCCAGTGCCAATACAGTCAGTCTGCGTCTACAAGTTTGAGGAGATGCAGAATTCAGAATTAGCTTGGACAGGACTTTCATTTGCCTTGAAGTGAAGAAATATTGCTGGGTCCACATTTTTCCATGCAAATATGTAATGTATTAACCTTCTTCATTCTTTTGATAAGGCTGCAGCACTGACAGCAAAATACTTCAAATTAACTCTTGAACTACTAAAGTTCAGATGTGGCTGTGATGACCCCCCCAATTTATTTCTTTGGAAAAACTAGCAAACACCAGCTTGGCCTTGGTGCTGTTTATTTAGTTAGGGATTCTGCCATGATTCATTGAAGTAGATATTCAACAGAAAAATGAAATCGGGTTCCTTGTGATTCTGTGAAACATGTTAATAAAACTCAGAGATAGTCCCAGAAAGCAGATATGTAACAGAAAGACAGTGTTACTGTCCCTGTAATTTGACCTAGGGAGAAAAAAATTGTCCTTCACCCCAGATATGGTGTTTCATTTCACCCTGAGCAGTACAGCCCACCTTTGCCTCATTCTTACAATGTCTGTTCATAGACACAGGATAAAAAAAAAAACAAAAAAAACAAAAAAACAGTAAATGTTTATCAAAATTAATCAGAAATGTAGAAGTTATGGAATCTGAAATTATTTTTTATAACCGTATCCCCAGAAGTGTTCTCTATAACTCTGAGAAGAGGATGATGCTTCTGTATTTGGAAATCCTGAAGTGGTGAATTGGTCAGAAAGTCAGGATTAGCCTGTAACAACAAAATCACCACTCTCTATGCCAGGGATACTTCAGCAGCTTTGTAAGCTTTACTTGATTAAAATATATTCAGTAATGTCTTTTCCGTAATAACTGAAAGATGCCACAGAGTGCTCATAAAACCTTGAATAATCTGTGTATGTTTTCAGCTGGCATTATTCTGAGTGTAAGAAAAACCGTGCATTTTTGTAGCTGCTTGACAGGCTGGGGGCTAATGCATGCACAATACTTCTGTGCCTGTGCTCTGATTTATTTGGAGCAGGGCATGTTTATTGCAGTGCTTCTCTTAACTAGCCAGGAGCATTATCCTGCCAAGTTCTATTGTCAGTCTGTTGATAAAAATTATGTCAATAGTAATCAGTCACTGCCCAATTTCATCCCTCCTGCCTTCTTTGCTCCCAAGGGTAGCCACTGTCAGGTGGTGCACATTGCCAGTTTTGCTCCAGTTTTACAGGAAAGGGATTTTCCCTCACCGCTGTCCTTTAGGATGTGACCCTTGCCCACACTGCTCTTTAATCTCCTACAGGAAATAATATTTTTAAAAAATAAGAAAATTCTACCTTACAAGCAGCCAACTGTTTGGATAAATGTCATGCTTAGCCTGACATTTCTTGCTGCTAGTCCCTGGATATCCCAGTGAGCAGGGACTGCAGCCCAGAGGGTAATAGGGGGAGACATGTAAAGGTCATTGTGATTATAGTCAAGGAGAAACTTTAAAGCACAATATGAATATAAAACCTTGTAGAGACTGGCATGCAAATTAAAATGTAAATAAGGTTGACAAGCTTTCCAGCAAGACATCAAACTGCCAAAGGGCAAATCTGTCTTCTCCAGGCCTTTTCTGCCCTTCATGAGCATGCTACAGCTGTTTCCTCAGCCAGCAACAATAGTAACCTCTAGGGGAAGAAGGAATAGGAAAGTCATAGTGGTTCTTAGCAGCTGTCACATTTGTGATGGTTTCTCTTCAGAGAATTTCATAATACTTTTTTTCAGGTTACTTGCCTTAGAACTTTAGGTTATGAAAGCACTAGAAATTAACAAACAAAAAGATGTGCATATACATGAACAAGCTTTGATGGCAGTCTTAGAGCTATGAAATTCTTACAAGCTTCATGAAAATGGGGTAATTATGAGAGGCTATTACACTTTGTTGGCATAATTAGATAGCAAAGAAATGGAGAAAGATGAGGGGAAAAATGAGAAATAGAGTCACTCATATAGGTCTTTCTCTGAATTGTATTTAAACTGTAGCAGAAACTAGAAAATGTTGAAGGGGTGAGAGAAGCTTTTGAATATGAAGAAGCTGGGGTAGAAGTCACAAGATAAGAAGTCTTACAATTCTCAGAATAGATTCACCTTCAGCATCCTGCTGTCAGAGAGATATGTAAGTTAGTAGTAGGAGTAGTAGGAGTAGTAGGAGTAGTATTGCTTTGAGAAGTCTGCTTTAATTTTACTTTGGTTTTGTTTTTTTTTTCAACTAGAGGTTTAATTCCTTCTGTTTTAGCATCTGGCAGAAATTCATCTGTGTATATTTAAAAACAGATGTGCATTTAACCAGCACTTCCCTCAGCATCCCTTCCGACCCTTTGAAGGGTGCTGCCCACCTTTGCCTTCCGAGCAGCCGTTTGGCATTTCCTGCACAGCATTGCCAGCTGCATGACAGACTTCTCCAAAGCTGATTTTTGTTTCTTTTTGTCAGTGCATGATACTTGCTCCCTGTTGGGATGCTTTTAGAGGCCTCCTGTGCCAGCCATCTCTAAACAGGAATGGTTTGCTGCAGTTCTAGTGTCTGCAAATGTCTCATTACAATCAATTTAAATGCTTCAGTTCCACTGAGAGCTAATAACACATGAAAGTCAAACTAGGCTCGTAATTTCAAAGACACATATTTTTTTTGTAATGAACAGAACTATTATGCCCTGTTGAAAGTTGACCATAAAAGATTTTAAAGCTGTATTTGCATTGTCATTAGGACATCTTCATATGTGTCTTCTAAGCTTGAAATTGCAAGGTATTCTCAGCTGTTTACCCTTAAGAAAATAACAATATTTTATTTGCTATCCTTTGCAATTTTACACATTTACAATTCCTTTTTAATAGCATAAACCAATGTGAATTACATAGCTTCCAGAGAGCTTTGCATCACATTTTAGAGAAAAAAGAGGTCCCTGTATTCACTTCATTGTTTTCTCTTCCAGCTCAGCTTCCTCTCACTTGATTTTTCAACTAACTGACCTTGTGAAAAGGAAAATTAAAATAATGTTACCAAAATGCACCTAAAATCATCATGGGCCACTCTTTGAATGGATATGTGATGTAAGAATGGACACAGATTGGACCCAACAAGCTCAATGGTGGAGATAGGGAATCAAAGAAAAGAAAAAACAAAACAAAACAAAAACAAAAACAAAAAAAAAAAAAAAAAAAAAAAAAAAACCCAAAAAAAAGATTTATCTATAAAAAGGAGAAAATGAAATTTACATGGTTCTCAAGCAGTTCATGACCTCACCAGTGGGTAGGACACAGAGGGCTTTGGGAACCAGACAAAAGAGAAGTGATGCTGAAGAGAAGGAGGAGAAAGCAGGCTTATGTATTCTTTAAAAGCTATTTTACAGGCAATTTATGAGGAATGGTGGAGAGATGAGGCAGATGAGTAAAAGGAGGAAAGAAATGTGGAGATTAACCCCTCTGGACAGGCACAGAACAAGGTACATGGCACGCTGACATATGCTGGGCAGCTTGGAAATGCAGAAGACCTGTTGCTCGCCAGCCCCTGCATACTGAGGGCTATAGGAGGTGCAGAGAGGATGTTTAGCTCTCACTTACACTTGGTGAGGTTATAGATGAGCCCAAGGAGCAGAAAAGGGGGTGGAAGGACTGGAAAATCTGAAGCTTTGCATTCCTTGCTATGCAGGGTCTGGGAAAGCCGTGAAGCTCTACTCACTTGTATCCATCTCCTTGTCAGAGCTGACTGAGCCACTGTTATATGCTCCTTGAAAACAGAGTTAAACTTTAACTCTTGTCCCATCAACAAATAGGAACTGATGGGCAGTGGGGGCAGACACATAATTTAGTATTACCATTGCAGTGTTCTGTGATGTTGCATTCTAAGGATGCAACAGAAAGGGTCGAAAGATGGGACATCTGGGCTTTGTTTTGTCGTGTTGAGCAGACAGGACAGAAAGGCCTCAGAACCCTGCTGTTACTGGCAAGGGCAAGGAAATTTTGTCCACTAGGCTCCTCTGTATTCAGTGGGAGAGAAGGTTTTCTGGAAGACAGTGGCCCCGAATGGAGCTGTGGGTAAGCCTCATTTTAGAGTTCATAGAAGAATAACCCAAACAGGCTGAACTCAGCCTTTATGTTTTGCCCTGTCATCTGCACACCTCAGGGTAATGAGTGAGAGGCCAGAGAATAAGAAGGGGTCCAGGAATGTGCTTAGATTGTGAGGCTTTGAGGCTTTTCTCTGTTGCCCTCACGTTACTATGGTAGCACATGTCTGCAGGAGGATGACCAAAGACAGCAGCTTTGAGCTGAAGGAGTCATGGTTCTGGATGTTCATAACAACCACTCATATGGGACTGCATCCCTTTGAGGTAAGGCAGGCTAGGCAGGGTGCAAAATTCATTCAACACCAGCTGCAGAAAAGAGCAAAAAAAAGCCCTAATTAACCATCACTAGCATAGCCAGTCACTGTCCAGAAAGAGCAACAATAGTCACAGCTACAAGACAGTTTAGTTCAAGCTGAGAGGCTCAGTTTTCTGTACTCCACTGACAGGTGATGACAGTGTTTCTCCAGCCTAAAGCTAACAGGGGACAGAAATTTTCTGTCTACTGCAAGGCATTTTATTTTACTGGAAGAATAAAAAGCAACAAGCACAAAAAAAGTTATCTTCTCTCTTCCTTAACACTGACCCACTCTCAGATTTGTCTTGACTTCAACTATGTTCTCTCTCAGTCCTCCAGGTAGTTGTTTGTTATTATTTTCCTATCTTGCCCAGGATTAAGTTGAGAAGAATTCAAATCCCTCTGAATTATCCTTCAGTCTCTTGGACTTAAGGCTTTGTGCACAAAAGAATTTTATCTTCTTTCTTCTGTGCATGTAGCAGCATGCTTTGCCCTAGAAGTCAAACAAGATGAAAAGGTAACTCATCCTGGAGAACAGTCTGTTCTGAGACCAGCCAGCCCCTTGGCCAGGCTAAAGAACCTGCCCAAATCTTTTATCCCATTATTTTATATGTCAAGAGCTAGTGCATCACTTATCCACTTAGGAGTGAGTCTCACAATACATTTATTCCAAGAAGATGAAAAATTACCACAACAGTTTTATCACAAGTGAAAACTAAGATGGATTTATGTGACATTCTTGAAACTTCAGTGCCTTGTGCAAGTCAGTAGGAAAATACTGTTATTTCACAAAATGCCACTGCAGCCAGACTGGTTTGGGCATCACTGATCTTGTGTGAATTAGCACAAATTAATTTTCACATTAACCTGCTTAAAGCCATGAACATTACACTAGGTACTAGGGGATTCAGTTAATTACAATAATAGTACTTTTGTGCTAATTACAGGGACACACCAAAAAGGTTTCTGTAGCAATACTAACCCATTTTGTAGCATGTAGGCCACAGGCAGTAATGAGCTTCATCTGTCCCAATTCAAATACAGTGATTTTCTTTAAGGTCTCATTTCTGACACTTGCAGGCTTTTTCAAAAGGTTTACCTTTGCTAAACCATCCCTGCTTGTATGTTTAGCTGCATTCCTCTTTTTCATTATTTTTTGCAATTTTACTGTAAGGTTAGTCTTTAAATATTTCAGTTTTCCGTATTTTTTTTCTTGTATTCATTGTGAATTAGAATGAACAGTCTTAAAAAGGCACCAAAAAAACTTAAGATGAGACATTAGGGAAAAAATGCAGCCACAGAAAGGAGAGTGAACCATGAGAATAGACTGCTTGGGATGGTTGATATGTCTCCATCTCTGAGGATCTTTAATAACAAATTAGCAAACATCTGTAAAAATATCTAATTGTGACTTAGGGCCCCCAAAGACTTTCTGCTCACTCACTGGTAACCTCTCCATCTCCTATTACTTCTGAGAAATCAGGTTCATGCTCTAGTTGCAAGTTTCTGGTGCCTGGCATCCATATAAGAGAGTCCTGTTTGTCCTTGGAAAATGCTAGGCAGTGCAATTTGATACAGCCCTTTAGCATTGCAGTGTAAGCTAAAACATCTTTATTTGCTTCAGAAGGCACAGTCACCTGTTCCAACGGAGACAAGGTTTAGGAACTTGATCACAAATCCCAGACCATAATACACTCACAGATGATCTCGCCTGATTCTCTCATTTGGTCTGAGTACATCTTTCTTGGAAGAGTGTGTATAGGAAACCTCATTCATCATTGTCAAAAACATTTCTGAAGTGTTTATTGGTTTTGAGCATTCCTGTCCAAATTGTCTCTGAAAGCTGTATGGATGAGACATTGTTTAGTGCTAAAAGCTGTTCAATCATAAACATCATAAGCATCATTTTGGATCATCTTGATTTGCTGCTTTTCCCTACCTGGATCATCGTAAACAGTTACAAGCACTTAAGCAGAAAGTCAGAGAGCTTTGGAGAAACCAGCCTGAGATAGATAGGTAGATAGATAGACAGACAGACAGACAGATAGATAGATAGATAGATAGATATGCATTAAACTGACTTTCTGTAAGAAAACCCAGGAAACCCCTGATAAACAAATATCATAAGGATAACAACGTATACTTACTCCAGAGAATAAACAACTGGTCCTTGGGAAAAGCTTTAGAGGTTGCCATTCTTGTTTTGAGATGCTTGTCAGAATCATGAAAGAACATAAGCATGGATATCATTTGGGAAGTTTTCAACACTTCCATTTGCTATTGGTCTATAAACCTTGCCTGTGATGTGGCTCACCAGAAAAGCAGGGAGACAGCAGAGATCTGCTTCCCGTAGGACTGACTCTGACATTATCTTTGTTAACTAAGATTGGATTGTTTATTTAGCAAAATGGAAATGGGTGGGTGAAGTTGTGCTTTCTCTCTAACTCTGCCATGAGAATCAATGTACAACAGAAAAGAGCAATTTACACAGAGGAACTGTGCTGGGGTAAAATCCAATTAAGTCAGCTTCAGCTGTATTCAGCTAGAAGAATGAATCTACCTATTTGAGAATTGGGTGCTCTGAGTGGCCTTCTAAGAGCTGTGAAATGCCAAAATGGAACTTTGGAAAGTATTTAAACAGGTTGTGCACAGTATTTTAGGGGGTTTTTTTTCTCTAAAAATAGGACTTGGACTTGATAAAGGAAACTTTTTACAGCTGTTTTATGCTGTGAGGGTGGGTTTTGGTGGTCCTGTGAATAATGAGGTCAATGGTAGCAGCAGTAATTGCAAGGCATTTACTGGTATTACAGTGCTATTTCAGACATTAGTCCAATTTTACATGATCTGATGCTCAAGTTAAACAACATTTCTGAGCATCCAGGCCACAGCTAAACCCTCCATTACTAATTAGTGGACCACTGCACAACATAATGCAGAGGACACAAAATATTCCTTATAATAAGCTGAGAGGGATGCAGTAAGCATGACTTATCCTGAGGTAATATATGTATTTGTCTTGTTTAAACTCATTCAAGCTTGTAATGTGCTGAACCATTCCCTATTACCTGTTTGTATGAGAAACAGTAATCCCCCTTTAATCAGGAAGTGCTAGGAAACTAATATGATTCTGCAGCTGCTCTCAATATTGCCGTTTAAAAAGATCAATACACAAGTGGGAATGTTTTTATCCATTTTCTTCTTTTCTTTTTTGTTCAAGAGATTTGGGATTGCTTTAAGGGATTTTTTTTTTTTTAAATGGTGAAAATTGATAGTTTTTTTTCTGGTCATTACTGAATTCTTCTTTTTAATTCAATAAAATGTTCCAGACAACCTCAGGAGATGGCTGAAGATATCCTTAACTGGAAGAGCAGCACAGTTGAGTGTAGGGAAGTGGCAGTTACAGGGGGAGGTAGTTTTTACCTGGCAGATTTTGAAATCAAGGAGTGAATAATTTAGAAATGGCATTGCCAGTGTTAGGAAATTGTATTAATCATAATAGCAAAACAGTTCAGCCTAAAGAAGAACATCGATGTTTATTTTCATAATACTTTTGCCAAGATTCTGTTTCTGTTACTGATGGTCCTGCTGATCTCTGTATTTCTGGTAGTAAGTCTGTACTGTTCTATGAATAATTACCTCTGGTACTATTGGTATTCTTGCTACTGTTTCATTTTCTGCTTTGGCTTATGATGATGTTAAATGATTTGTGGGTGTTTCTTTTTTACCGTAAGCTACAACTTTCATGCTGGTTTATGGAATTAATAAAATGACATTAGCTTCCACATCACTCTATTTTCAGTAAGAAACTTTTTTTTCCCTAAAGTCTCTTTTCGGAACCTCTTTTTTTTTTCTTCCCACTCTGAGTGTATCAAAATTTCATGTAGTGTAAGTACAAAAACTAGCATATGATGTCTTAGCTGTGAAAGTTTTTGTGTAAATTTTAGAGAAGTTCACTCAAGAATTTTGAGCCCTGATTAAGCAGTGTCTCCTTTTTTCATTTTTGTCTGAAAATCGGGCAGGTCAGACTGATTTACATTTCCAGTTTTATTTCAAAAAGTTTCTCATGTAATTCCTAGATGGATCCTGTGCCTCCTTAGTCACATGAAGTTGCTGCTGTTTCTGGGGATGATGGACTAGGATTGTACCCATTTTCTCTTTTCCCAGCATGGTGTAGTACAAGGTGACATCTTCTGTCTACAACAGTGTTGGGGCAGATGCCACCTGCACTAGCATGCTCTCAGCTCTGTGTCCATGTATTTGTGTCAGAGTGTTTTCCATTCTGGAGCAGTCACACTCATCCAAGGTAGTGCAAATAGAGTACACAGGCTAACCCCCTCTGTTTTTATTGAAAGAGATTTGGGAACACTCATATGAACCGTGTAGCTGACAAGTGGGGCACTCAGCAGGAAATTTATAAACAGCTAAATGCAGGTAGGAATCATTGGCCATCATTTTCAAGTCTGGAAAAGAGGAATACATACCCAATGTAGTTACAGAGTTTGCTGAGACTATCAAACTGCCTTCCTAGTACTGCCAGCCTAGGAAACTCCAGAAGTGGTCAGCTCTGTGTTGTTTCTTCATGTCAGCTCATGTCTTAAGCAATCTAAACCGGCACCCTCGTTAAGCTAACAGTGTAATATGCTCAGCTCCC